>NC_082598.1:27890519-28506352 GCF_030936135.1 Gavia stellata
TTTTAAAATCTCTTGTGTTGCACCCCAGAAACAAAGTAGTAAAAAGTATTTATCAGAGCAGAGTCCAGTACAAGCCCAGACATTTTGAATACATTATTAGTTTCATGCACATAACATAATTTAGTAAAATAATCAGGAAGTCAATGATAAAGGGGTTTAAAAATAACATCTGATAAGTCTTTTTTTCTAATAGTTTTCAAAATATTTGAAAGTGTCAAAAGCATCCTTTTCTGAAAGGAAACGCATACATTTTTATATGTTTTTTTCCTTTATGGATAAAGACTGAAAATTTGACATATAATAGAAGGTTAGCTTCAATCTTAATCCTGATGTTAAGAAATTGCTCACTTTCATGAGTATTCAAATCACTAGCAAAAAGAGATGGGAAAAAGATTATGTAAATAAAAGCAGCAGGAGTTTTGGATAAGCAGTGATTTTACAAGCCTAGTTAAGCATGGTAGGACAGTTATACAGCCCAGTCAAGTATGGCTGATTGATTTTTATCTGCAAATTGTTATCGACTGTGAATGTTGGCTGCAGGTTGCTGTCAAAATCAAGAGCACTGTGCATTCTATTTAGAGAACAGTGGTTGCATAATAAATCTGTTTTCCCATGAAAAGCATGCAATTAGTATTAATGACTTCATCAGAAAGAGCAAGAGCATGCTAAAAAGTTGCCAGAGATGCTGGGTTGAAAAACACCATTAAAACAAAGATTGTGATATTGCACAGGAAGAGCTGGATGGCCTCAATGCCTGGAGAAAAAGAGTGAGACCTCAGAGAAATGGTTCAGATAGCAGCACAATATGCAAAGTACACATAGGGCTTTTTGATGAAGTGGGAACTCTCTAGATGTAAAAATTCAAATATGCAAAGAGAAGAACCTGGTTATACTGGTCATACAGAATGAATACAATCCACTCATACAAAAAGGTCATGTGTTGAACAGATTAAGCCTTAAGAGGAGTTATTCCCAATATAAAATGGTAATGACAGTAAAGTATTAATGTTAAGGAATAACAGGCTGGGCACAACATGTGTTAAAATTTTACCCTCATACATTGAAGAAATACAGAACTAAGCAGGTGGAGAGAAAGACTGCTAGGATTGTAAAAGATTGGAGAGCTTGTTGTGTGACAGGAGGCTAAAAAAGCTTGATTTTTCAGCCTAGCAAAACCTAGCTCATAGGGATTATAATTCCTGTCTGTAAGTGCAGCAAAGGAGTATATACATGGAAAGGAAAGAGCAAACACTAGAGAATGTAACCAAAACATTTTTGTCTGAATTATTAAAGGTATACACTTTGAATGCATTTGGATTTTATTAGATGGGCTTGTCATGAGGTTTCAGCTTTGTAGAAGACAGACATAAGGAAGTTGAGTACAAGTTGATAATGAAAGGTGAATGATTGATAGTTTGTCTGGCTTGAGGAACATTGCATGGCAGGAAGGAATTTTGCAGAGAATAGGGGAAAATAGGGTTAGATGTCAGCTACAAAGTCTACATGAAAAGTCTCATTTCTGTAGCAGTGCCAAGCAGGTAATAGGGATATTTAAGCAAGAGTTATAACAAATTAACAAGTAGGATGTCTTGTGGTTCATTAGAGGACATTGTGTGAGAATCTGCAGAAAAGTCTATGATATGGCACTACACAAAATAGGATATAGAGATCTCCCAATAATGCTCATGTAAATACTTGGCATATGAATAATTAGCTAAAAAAGTGCCTAACAGACACATACTAAAAGATGATAACCAGTAAGAGAATGATACAATGTATGAGGAACTAATTAAAAGTGTAAAGGGGATGCTGTAGTTCAGATTTTCTGCATTTCAGCCTTCGGCCAGATGGGCCCATATGTTGCTTGCTCACCAGCATGCCGTAGCAATGTGTGCTGAGTAGTTACTACACTGCTCTGAAAAAATACTAATGTGTAAATCAACATATTCTGATGAAAGCTCAAAAATAAGATTGAGCCTAATTTCTGGAAAGTGTGGGAGCTGGAAGAAATTCTGGAGAAGATGTCTCCAGGCAGTAAGAGATCATCTCTGTTCCAGGGCACTGAGTACTTTACGGGACAGACTCTGGGACGAGCAGCTGGCTGCAGGGCTGCAGGCTTTGGGCTTCTGGAAGAGGGGCTTTGTACAGCAGTAGTGAGTTCCTTAGGACAGAGATGTGATTCTCTACTTTATTCTGTAGCCAAAATCATCCACTCAAGTAAGAAAAGTTATTTTTGGTACCTTTTCCTGAAAACTTCTTGCTGACGTTCTGCAAATAATTCTACCGCCAATGGTGCGTGGAGACTTGGCCAAAGGTGGGAGGGAAATGAGGAGTTTTTTCAACTACCATTAAAGTCAGCACCCGACTGGTCAGAGCCATCTCACAGTCATAATATAGCTGTCATGGACTATACCATTACGATCACTTTCCCTGACTGACACAATCACTTTCACTGACAAATGACATTCAACTTTCTCATTACCAGTGGACACTTCAGAAGATGTGACTGCAAAAGTCCTTGGGTAAAATAAAAGAAAATAGACCACAGCATCTACAATGTGAACATTTAGAAAGCTTAATCCTAATGTGAATTCTCTGAAACAATTAGACAGTTTTTGTATTCCAGTGAGGCAATTTCTTGCTTAAATACCAGGGATCTGACTGAGATGCATTTTAAGCTAGGTCATGCCTTCTCTTTTCCACCAAATATAATTAAAAATGTATTGAAATCATGCAAGCTGCACTATTCATTAAGCATTTGCAGATGTAACACCATGAGAAGCACTGCTGCTGTTCTGCTTTTGGCAGTTGACATCACCATGGCAAAAAACATGCTGAGCAAATAATGCATCTGCACATTGGAAAGTAAAAGCATGACTGGGTTGAGAAAAGCAATTCCCTAAACTAAACTTCACTTGTAATGCAACTTCCTGGAATTCTCCTTTAATCAAACACATTCATGGTGAAAATCTAACAAATAACGACTAGGGCTAGCTAGAAACATAATCAGAAAGGGATTTTTTCCCTTCCCTACTAATTCTGCAAGTTTTGATTTCTGCTCTCATTTAGAAGTAATGCAGGGTTCTCAAATTTGAAGTCCTTCATGAAATTTTCCTTTCTTTTATGAAATACATTCAAACATCATCTTTAATTATGAAATTTGATTTTAAACCTCAAGATCATCAAGAGCACCATAAATTCAAGATCAGGGAGAATTCTTCCTGAAAGTTGCAGGTTTTTGACAGAGTAAGTGCAAGAAGGTACTTAAATACACTCTTTACAGCAAAGATGAAACACACTTGCTCACATTCAGTCAAAACTTTGTGTTTCCTGCTCTTCTGGCTCAGCAAAATTCCCTATTTTGAAACTTACCTTCTAGATTTGTGCTCTGTCTCTGGCCAACAATACCATTTTTATTAGGCCAAACCTTAATGCAAACCATTCTTACTGGTAGGTTGTCAAGTCTGGGTTCAAATTTCCCTTTGAGTGTCTCAGAAAATCCATTTAATGGACTTGCCATTCATGATAGTCTATCTGCTGTAATACGATTCCTGATTATCTTTTTTGCTTCTTTTCCTTCAAGGACAAGAATCCCTGGTCATTAGTTTAATGATTAGAGAAGCACTTCCCATGTACTCCTTTTTTCAATTTAAGTAATACAATACATACCAGACAGTAATTCCTGTTTATTCAATACTCCCTCACTACAGGTTATTTTTACAAAGACTGTAATAATTTTTACACATCACAACCCACCGAAGTTGCTTGTGATTTTGAATAGTAGCTTATCTCTGTCTATTGTGATTCTTGGCTGATGGCCTGGCACAAGTATCTATATTTGGAAAGGTCAAAGACAAATTCAGTGCCAAAGTGATGATAAGCTGCAGGTGGGATTGCACGCTTTCCAAATCACATGAAATGCTAGGAGAACTTTCCTAAAAGGTAATAACTGAAATGAAAAACTTGAATATGTCTGTGACATGTAAGCAGCAGAAGAAAACCTATAATATATGCTGTGTCTGTAAAAGATCGTATTAGTCAGAATTTTTTAAAAAGTGATACTAAAGTCAGTGAAATATTATCAGATCATGTTCTGTATTATAGATTCTGTTCAGTGAAAGCTGTGGTCCTTTATTTTGTGCTGTGTTATGTGTATGTCTTATGTGAACAACGGCAATGCTGATTTGATGATATGTATTAGATTAGAAATCTACATGTCAACTCTTCATGTTTGGAAATCCTTTTGTAATCAGAACAGTAAAAAATAAATATTCCTATGGTGTATGGACTGCCCACTCCTTAAAGTCCACAGTTAATTCAGCACTTTGCAGTTACATAGGAAGAAAAAATCCTGGCAAAGGTGAAAAGAATCATAGATGCAGGAAAGTCAAAAGGTTAAAGGACGGACATACTAATGGGAGCAGGAGGCAGATAGGCAGTGAACTTCACATGCCCAGTTTGCCTTGGAAAATGGCAGTGGAAAATAAACAGGACAGCCAGCAAAGTGCATGTCTATACAGGCTGTTTGGAAGGAGTTGGGTACCAGAGCCCTGTTCCCAGCTGAGCACTGAGAGCCAGGTGAAACTTTGCTCTCATTTAGCAACCGCACTGCCAGTACCCTAGACACTTTATTCAGGGATATCTTTTGGAATTGTGCATAATGCAAGGTGCATAAAGAAATGTGTCTGTATCAGAACACAGCAGAAAACCAAACAGAAGTATTGAAGGTCAGTTATGTGCCACTTAGGAATGGGAAAGGTGTGTGCAGGGGGAGTCTGAATAACCCCGTACCAGCATTTTTTTTCCAGATCAAATGAACATTTTAGATTCTTTCCAGATTAGTGTTGGTCATTTTTTTTTTCAAATGGGTGAAAATATTTAGTTTCAGAGCTTACAACTCTGACATATCAGGTAGTCAGGAGCTCAGACTGTCACTGCAAAGCCCATAACTATGGCCAGAATTGTAACAGCCTGCTTATCCAGTTGCCTCTCACCCCTTCCCTTTCCAAACACTCCGCTCACACTATTGCCCTATCAAATGAAGACTTTTTTTCCCCCAGAAGCTTAATTATCAATCTGAAAAATCTACAGTTCCATTCAAACTTGGGAGAGGTTCTGGAATGGTTCTTTTTATTGATGATGGCAAAGATAAGAACCCCAGCATGCTTCAAGGTGTTTCTCCAGCAGCTGATGAAAAAGATTTTGTGATATGGTTGATTGTAACAGCAAGAGTTGTTAAAACTGGATTTTTCCATGACTGCAAGTGTGATTAGGCAGTCTTTAGAAAAAATAGAGCCTTTAGAAAAAATATATCAATACTCACTGTTACATATACAAATTATATTTTTCATATACCAATGGGTTAGATTTCTCTATCTTACTGCTTTCATGGTATTGGAAGTAAGACAAACAGCAAGGATTGCAGTCACAGTTTTTATTACTGTTTACCCATTTTAACTGATCAAAACTAAATGAAGAATTATTTTTGGTTTTTAGTTTTAAGGGCCAACAAATCTCAGCGCCAACAGCTTGGAAGCGCCATCCACTTCTGAGGATGCTGTGAATAATGGTGGATAGCATACATACAGCACCATTAAATGTTTGTTAATGCCTTGAGACTGCTGTATCTATATGGATCATGAGAGTGCTGTGTGGATATTCAATATTTGTGTATCTCAGATAAATGTACAGCCATAGCTATTTCCTATGGCATTCAGAAAAAATTTATTTAAGAGTGAAACAGAGTACAGATTACCAACAGATGTGGGTTTTGTATATGTGTGTTCACTACCTGCAAATTTTTGCCATCGGGTAAATAGAGCATGTCAACCTCTTATCATTCATCTTTTATCTTTGTCCTGCAGGCTCCAGAAACTATGCTTTCTCATTATTTTTCCTTTAGATTGGCTCTGGAAACTAATGCAAATCTAGAAAAATACTAAATGGATCTCTAATTTGATACTCATTAAAATACAGTTTGGTAAAAGCGATAAGTGCATTCACATTAACCTCAAGGCCATACTGAAAGCCCCCTTTCAGCTGTCCAAGAGGTTAAATTCAGAGTAAGCATGCATAATAAATGAGGTTGATATTAAAGCCTTCATTTTGAGAAGCCTGTTTTAAATACATATGCTTTCCTAGCTAATATATTTTACAAATAAAAGAAATTGTCATGCAAATATTTATTAATACATGTTTTATGTCAATTGCTTCCACTGATGTTTGAAGTTTAGGAATCTGTATTGAAGGCTGAACTCATCAATGTTATTAAAAACTTTTGTCTTCTCATAATCCTTGAAGTTTATCACCAACTTCAAAGTCATCTAACATCTATCAATTATTTTTAGGTTTTCTAGCCCTAACTTTCCATTCCCTGTCACACTGAAGGTTGGTTTAATAAAAGCAGAGTGGAAGCCTAAAGACACTAAATTTCATTTTCATAAGCACAGCAATAGAAAAGTCTTCAAAATGCCTTCAAATAGAAAAGTATACAAATTTAATTTGCATTCACATCTTTGAAAATACTGCAGCAATTCATGACAAAAATCTTAAAAAATACTGTATGGTACTTGCCTATATGTATTAAATTCAATTTCAGCACCTTTTTCCACAACAAATTGTGTGCTTTAGTTTATTACCTGAACCAAGTCTTGAATTGCTGTTAAATTGTATGATACTTAGAAATGAGTACATTTGCTGCTGGCTTACTTGAAAAAGAACATTTTCTGAATGAGATATCTGCGAAATCCTTCTGACTTAACCTCCGCAATTGTAGTGTTATCTCTATTTTTGATGGAAACTCTTACAAGATTAATTAAAATCTGAACAGAAAATGAGTAAGCTAGGCACTTAAGAACTGCTGGTATGAAAATCCTCTTGCTATTTTCAAAGCACACCTTTGTCCATGACCACTTCCTTTTCACCCACCCTTTCTGACGGCTACTCAGGGGAAGAGCTGCTTCAGCAAGTCGCCAAGCTTTGCCAGACCCTGTCCGCTCACCCACCTTTCCCCACGCCGCCTGGGATATGAGTTGTTCCGGACTACGCTGCAGGAAATGTTGAGTCCTGGTGTTTGCAGGCACTAAGCTGCTGCTGAATTATTTTGAGTGACGGGGATTAGTTACCGATGGTGTGATCAAGTCTCACCAGGCTCTGCCACCCCTGTTTACTGTAAGCATTTGCTCCTACACTCTCCTTTGCCACGGCAAGGACTCATGGTGACTAGCATCCTTGGCAGGGCGATTTGCCACCTCTAATTGTCTGGCCTCCCCCTTACATACCAGCAGAAGAAAAGGCAGGATTTGGGGACAAACAATGACCATACTTAAGAGCTTTTCCCTTCTGTAATTTATTTTTCTACATTCTTGTCCTAAGTACATAAACAGTGCTAACAAGGGACAATTATTTCCCTTTTTTTTCCCCCTGAGGTATGGAAGACTAAATAGGAAAGTTCCTACTCAAATGACAAAATATTGAGGTAAATGGATAGTAATAGACTTTCACTCAGACATTATGATTACTTAAATACATTGTCATGAAAAGGCAAACAATCAGAAGAGTCCTTTAAAAGGTTCAGTGCAAAGTAGTTTCTGGCAAGGACTGTATGTTGTTCAAGGCTTCATTAAAACTCTTCATTTATGAATTACCTCAGGAAAAAGAAAGGGATGTTATTTATCCTACAAAATGAAGCATTTTGTAGGATACAGAAGCCTCAGAAACCCTCTCAGGGCGTGGGCAGCTCATTCTAGGTTGGTAGTTTGGGGCATCATCTACCACTGCCACCATCTCACGGGCAGCAGCACTTGGGAAGAAAATCCGTTAATCAGAAGCTAACATTTATGTGTGTGCCTCTTAAGAGTTTATTTCTAACCTGGAAGAGTATTTTAAATGTGAAATGCAAACATTTATTTTCCCCATTTTATAAAGGAAAAGCGAATTTCAGGACGTGCAGCACTATGCTAACTCCCGTTTATCCTCTCTGCCAATAGGTGGCACTAGGAATTTTCACATGCGGGTCTGTTGAACAACCTTCAGCTTTTAGCCATCTAAATAATCCTGTATAAACACTTCCCTGTGTAAACTATTTTGGAAATACCACGAGCCGTATCCTTCAGTTACTTACAATAGTGTCATTCCACTGTTTCGAGAGAAGTTGCTAAAGAAATATAATAATTGTTTATGTTACTGTTCACATTATTGACGCCGGGAGAGGTATTTGGCTTTCTGTTTTCTAAGTTGTTTATTTTCCATCATTCTTGTATGATCTAATTTGTCAGAGTCACTTTATGAGCTTTATAGGATGTTTACCAGAACATGACAAATGCCACAATTTAGCTATTTTATGCACACTTCCGCCAATTTTTGCCAGTCTTGTTCAATGGAAGAAGGAAATGAAGGACGTTCGCACCCTGTCAGATCAGATAAGGTTTCTCCTCAGGGCAGCACTACAGTAGCAGGATGCTCTTGCTGGATTCCCTTCACGTTGAATAGGGTCTAACGGTTAAACATTCTTCACAAGGAGTATGTATCTGTGAACAAGCTCTTTGGCTCCTTTCCAAAACAGCTGTGGTACACTGACCTCCAGAGCATGATGCAAACAAGCTTCTGCTGGTTCCAGTGGGAGGTGGGCATCACTGAGAGCATCTGAGAGGGCTGCAGCTCTAGCAGGGAATGGAGCATGTGAGCTTTTTTCTTTTTAATTGACTCTGCCATTAAAAGGTCAATAGCTTTATGCAACTGAAATTTGAATAAAATGTAACTACCCTTCTAATGCCTCCTTTTCTGACCTGCAAGGTCAACATATTTTTACTGGATTGGGGTTACAACCGTTCTTTTGGCACCCAAGCAGAATCTTGTTTTATATGGTATTCGAAAAGGTGCACTTTAGTGAAATCTGACAGTGTGGGAGCCAAACTGAAATTTGAAACTGGGTATGAAAGAGACTGCAATGAAAAAAAAAAAAACACCAAAAAAAACCCCACCAGCGAAAAAGATGGGAAAGCTCTTCACAGAAATGGAAAAGCAAAGGGGCAAAAAAAGAGTGTAGGGAGAAGAGCAGTAAATGCAGGATGAAAAGACAACGCAAAGAAGTACTGGAATTAAAATGGAAGAAAACAGCGCAGTAATGTCAATTTTTCAAATAGCCTAGTCAGTGAATAGATGTTATTGCTAGAAGGATACATTTTTCAGCATCCAGATGGCATCTGCCGAACAGCATGTTAACAGATATTCTTACGTAGAAACAGTTCCCTCTATACTTTGTAAACTGCATCCCTTCTGTGAGTAAAGCAACAAAGGGTAACGTTGGCAGAGCACTTGACAGAGTGAGCTCTGCCCATGCTGCCTCCCCCCAGCACTGTCCGACATGGTGCTGGAGCAGCGCTGACCTCTGCTAACTAACCCTGCTGTTCAGAAAGTCAGCATCAGTGGGCTTCACCTGGTTCACACGAAACACATCCTCGGGACTTCTGGTTAACTCAGACAGCCTGAACAAAACCCAGTCATAACACCTATTGAAAAAAAGCACGCAGCAGGCTGTGCTGAGTGTACCATTTTATCTGAAACAATTAGTTCATGGAGAAACTATCTCAAACCATTCAGTGACGTTTTGCCTCTGGGGCTATTAAAGAGGATTGTAAGCCAGCATCACGGGTAGGCTTCTGCTCTGGCCCAGGCCAGAACAGAGGCTAAACCTGGAAACCAAAGACCTAGCTCCGTATGGGCAAACAGCAGAGGGAAGGTTCAGGAGAAGCAGCTTCACTGGTACCATTCCCACTTGCAGTGGTACTCTTCCAACACTGAGGGGTTTGTTATTGAAATCAGACCTCAGATATAATGTGAAAAAGCTCACACCGTATTTCTCCTGATGGAAAAAATCCTTTTTGGGTCTTGCAACTGCCAATGAGTGCAGAACTGGGAATCACTGGAGACAGAGTAAACAGGCTGGGGTTGTGTGGAGGAGAAGGGGGAGGTTGCTGGGCAGAGCAGAGCCTGCAGCAGCCATCCACCAAGCATGCAGCAGCTGTACAAAATGCCATCATGCATCTCCAGCAAGAAACGGGACCCCATCTTCCTTGAGATCTGAGGGAGTAGAGAGGGGTGGGAAATCCTTCTACAGCTGTGCAGTTTACAACCCAAGACCAGTTTCAGGCCCTGGAGAATCTCACATCTGAGGAATAGGAGTGGAGAAGGGAGAGAAAGGCAGTGGACTTCTCCTGGGATCTTGTTTGAGATCTGTTTCTCTGCATCCAAGGTGTTTCCCAAGTCATCTGTTTCTGTTCCTTAGCAAAGAGTCTGGATATCTGTTTTCTGGACAATTTACTTTTTCTTAAAGGGTCTCTGTCACAGGACAGAGACAAACAGAACTATTTCAGGAGGGGCCTATACTAGTGGCCCTCTTTAGGAGGAAAAAAAGACCTTCTGTAGGAAGAGTGCGCCATTATGAATATCTGTCTTAGAAAAAATTTTGCTCAGCTTTACCTAGCTAACGGATTTCAAACCACAGGTATGTATGTAAAATCACACACAACTACGGCATAACAGGATAAGAAAACAAATGCCACGTGGCAAGCATCGCACATATTTAACACACTAACAAAATATGCTCATATACTATAGTGTTAAGCACAATACAGGAAATTATATAAACAAAATCAGAATAGAGCTAAGCATGTAAACTCAGTATTTCTCAGCAGAGTTTGATGGCATAAGTTGTTTTCACACTTCCTTGTGGGATTCTAATGCAATTCACATTGACATCTGACAAATGATTGCTGGAAATGTTTATATGACATTCACTATATGTTGCAAAGTTTTATAACAGACTTTGCAATAGCTGTGATATTAAATTTGCATCACCAGTCTTTTTTCAAATCAAATAACAACATTTTGAAAGCACTAAAATGATTACCAGGAAGAAGCATTAAAAAAATTCCAATTCATTTTGTATTTTCCAAGACCTCTGCTATTTTCCAAAGTCCCCATTTGTCTCAGAATTTTGAGCTTGTTATGTTGTCAAAGCTTTCACTTTTGATTAACATATGTCCTCCTGAATATTAATTTGTGTTTTGGAAAGTGCGTTTTCTTAAAATTGCTTTGCAAATTTGTATGAAATGTCCTTTTAAGATGCTTTAATACTGAAAACTTTTTATATTATTGATATTGCTCTTTTATTTTGTACTTAATGTTTTCAGTTACAACAGAAAAGATCTGGAGTTGTTATAGGCTAGTATTGCTAATATACATTGGCTTAATTCTTATTATTGCTGCTTCTTACTTATTACTCAAATGGGTCCATTAGTAAACACCCCTTCTGTCATTACAGGCACTACAAAGAACTCTGGGATTCCTTATCATGCCTTTCAGTACTGCCTTTCAGCAGCTTGATTATATATAGCAGGGCCCGGGTGCCTACCGCTTTTGTGCATTTTCTAAGCAAGATTTTACATGCCAACAAGGTACAATGTACTTCTGCAAACGGAAGTTGTGGAGCAGGCAGCTTTCGCTGACCCAGTCCATCTGTTCGCTTCTGTTCTTTGCGACTGGAAGTCTGTTTCATTTTCATCCTGGACTTTGACCAGGATTTTATCTGCAAACCATGCTTTAAAACTGTTATTATTGTGACTCTTTGCTTAATTGATTCAGATTTGTATTTATCGTAATGGATTAATTAGGAAGTGTGGCTATCTTACTGCATTTTACTAGTGACCTGAATTATTAGTTTTTAGTTTAAAACTTATAAACTACATAATCAAGGATTATTCACTGTCATGATGACTTTGACCTTGGATTTTAAGACATAAAATGCTGAAATTACTGCTTTTGCATGAAATTACATCGCACTTTTCTTCTAAGCCCTGAAGTTCTTGACAGAAAATGTATTCAGATTTTTTTTTAGTAGCTTTGAATGTGTAGCACCTGTCTGCTGGCTAAGTTAGCTATCATTAGGAGCTGCAGGCTAAGCCTGGGGAATCACGTACCATGTACATTTTGTCAGAACAGTGTCTTTTCCTTAACCTACAGAATATGAGGTTAGCAAAAAATAAAATCTTCCTAAAGGAGAATTACAAAGATAGAAATGATTGATCATTGAACATAGTTTTCTTCTCATGTTTCTCTTTTTTTCTCATCCATGCAATGACAGCAGTGTTGGATACTAATTTTACAGATAGACTGGTTTGCACAGAGAAAAATTGAGCTACTTATTTAAGGTCACCAGGCCCTGATTTTATGAATTACTGAAAGCCTGATGAGAGATGTTGAAGCCTGTCCCTACTGGACTGAAGAAAAAAAAAAGCCTTAGATCTCCTTTGAAACGTATACATTATGGACTTGTAACTTATCTGTAATAAAGTCAATATTCAAAGCATATTGTTAATGTACCAAAATTACGCAGGGAGAGGATAGTTTTGTGGTTATGAAGAGAATTGCTCTCAGAAGCAGCCAATATTTTTTTGTGAACCATCTTAATCTTCCTTTATGCTTATGGATAAACTTCTAGGAGTCAAAGTTCCTCTGTGTGATAATTTGGATTTCATTGTTACTAGATTGTTTTAGTTTTAGGGCATAATTATTTATGGCTTACTTCTGTATCATTTCACAGGACGAGAAACACAGAACAGCAAGATTTTGTGAAAGAAAGTAGAAATATAAAGAACTTCCCAGATGATCAAAGGACCTGTCCTAACTTATTTTTGCCATTGCTGTGAAGTCTGCCGTAGACGTAGGGACATGTCCTGAGGCACATCACACGGGTTCCACCAAGGCAAGGAGACGATGACCCACTTTGGGAATCCTGCCTGATGTTTCCTCACTTTCAAATCCAGCAACTGCTATTGAAACATTCCAGCTGACATCATCTTTTCCATTAAAATACAAACTGACGAGATGTTTCTAAGATAATCTCCTTACACCCCAAAAATTCATTGAAGTTTGAATGCACAGCTAATTGTTTTTCATGTGAAAAGCCACTAAACAGGGAAACAGATTTCATTTTGCTTCAGTGGAATTGCCAAGTAATTTTCCCATGGTCTTTTATGCTATTTAGATTGAGCTTCTTGTTACAACACTTTATTATATGTCATTAAATTCATGAAACATTGATTCGTCTCATGATGCTGAGTGACTAGGTGATAAAGTAGCAGATGAAATTCAACATTGATAAGTACGAAGTAATTCTCTCACAGAAAAACAAACCAAACTATACATACCTAATGAGGGGCTTTAAGTTAACCATTACAACTCTGAAAGAAGATCTTTAAGACAGCTTGGATAGGATTAAAAAAACATTATCTCCGTCCTTAGAAGCTGTAGAAAGAGAGTAGTAGAATGTTTTAAGAAAATGCTTGAGAGAAAACCAGAAGCTGTTATACCACTGAATAGCTCTTTGGTATGCCCACATCTTTATACCACATGTCTTTCTGAACTGGGATAAAAAAGATATAGCAGAAATGAGAAGGTTTAGAGACAGGCAGGAAAGATGGTCAGAGTTATAGAACAGCCTGCCCTCAAGAAGACTGAAGTGGGCCAAGTTCCTCGGTCTACAAAAAGGAATGATTCAGATATGACAGAAATCTCTCAAATCATGAGTGAAATAGAGGACATAGTAAATACTTAATCAGCGTTTCAAACAATATAACTCTAGAGGCATCAATGTCAATATTCATATGGAAAGTTTAAAAACAAGCTACACACTTTTCCATAAAGTATCTAACTACTGAACCACTGCCAGAGAACGTGGATGGTAACAGTTTACATGGTTTCAAAAAGTTTCAAAAAGGCATGCTCTTAGAATAAAATATTAAAAAAAATCCATCAAGGGCAGTATAAATCCAAAGATACAATCTCTGGCTTAAGAAGTCCTTAACTTCCAAGTTGCTGAGTGCTAGAGGTGGTAGAAGTGTGCCCGTACACTTGCTCTGTTCTTACATCCTTGCCTATGCATTTGGCCACTGTCAGGCATGATGCAAGTCCACATTGCAAAGTTCAGCGCAATGGGAGGATTTCTCATATTAGTTCTCCTGTAATATTAATAGGGTAGCAAATGAAAAAGCATCAACAGAGAAACAAAGTCATTGTCAAACAGGTTTATTATACTTTGTTCCTAGACTGCAGTGCATTGTAAAGATAAGTCACAAATGGAGAAACTGATTGCAGATTTCTTGGGTCAACTCATTCATTTAGGCGGGTAAAAGTCTGCTAAGAGCAGAGGATGAATGACAATTTGTTCTGTCTGAGAAGTTGCCCCATGTGGCATGTCAGCCAGTAGTTACACCACCACATTCTGTATCTCAATGACTAGCACAGTAGCTGGTGTTTTATGCATGACCATTAGCTTGGCCTGAGAAATATAATGAAAGGCATTAGGGTTTTACCTTCAACCCTGGGGCACAACTTCGACCATTAGTCTGCCTGCTTTGTGCAAAGTGGAGCGACCTAGGTTTAATTATTTCATATGAACAAAATATCTGAATGTTTCCAGATGTTTCTGAGAACTGTGCAGATTTCATATTGATTGAAAAGACAGTGTCTCAGAACTGTGTTTCCAAATTGACAGAGTATCTGATACAAGCATGGAGACACCAAATATTGCCCAGGGCTAATGCTAAGTGTATATTAAATATAGGCTGACATATATGCAGAGGACCCCAGGAGTGCTTGACAGCTCCCAGATCTGGTTGCACTTGCTGGCTGCAGCCTTATTCCATGCCATGCATGGAAAGGCATTGCATGTATGGAAGATATTCAGCTCCTTCACCCGTGTTTTCAAGGGAGGGAAGCCCTTGTGTCAGAACCGAATGACATTTACTCTAACAGGTCCTTGAATCACCCTGAAATGTGGGATGTGCTGCTAATGTTCCTGCTTTTCCATTCAGGTGTACATGAGATGAGATAAATGTCTTCAGACATGTAGTAGGAACAAAACAAAAAAAGGTAAATTTCATCTTCCTAGTCCTTCCATCCAAAATTTTGGTAAAGACAGGAGAGTTACACTTTGGACAGTTCAGACATTTGTACTCAACATGTATGTAAGTAGATCATACTCCTTGGTTGGTAAGCATTCAATGTTATTTTTCTGTGAAATAAAATCCACTATTTTCTTCACAAGATTTGACTTGGGGCATGGCTCTGTGTTTTCTCTCTGTTTGTAGTCTACAGGGTTTATGTGTAAACATAACCATGAAAAAAAAGTCATCTTGCCTAATTAATAATTTATTCTTATTTCTTCTGTTTCAAAGCAAACTGCTTCCAATTTTCTACCTCCTGCGGGGTGTCCTGATCCATAACCAGTCTGGTAAAGGGATTTGTTGACATCAGGTCTATTTTCAGGCATGTCAAATAAATGCTGTATCAACCACCTCACGTGTTTTTAATATATGTTTGTTTATATTGCAGAATTTTCACAATCCCAGCAAAATCCAACTATGACAAAAATTGTTTTTTACTTGATTTTATGAAATACTTTTAATTGATAATCAATTGCTATCAAAAAAGTTGTTGTTGTATACATGTCACCTCAAGCAGTCATTTGGACTTCTGGATTCAGGACTCATTAGCTGATATACACAACACAATCCATAGGAGGTGAAGTTCCTGTCAATTAGGAAACCCCTGGTAGGTGTAATTATACATATTTCTTGAGCTTCTCAGAGAGGTTTTAATCATTCTTTAAACAGCTTTTAGATAATTAGCACTGTTGAATGTCATTTCCTTGTTCTATACAATATCCCTAATTAACAGAGAAATCCAGAGAAATTTTTTGAAGGAACAATATATTGGAAATTTTGAAAATATTAAAGTTAACTTTGTAGTTGCATTGAAGTCTTACCTTTGACACTTCAAGTTGATCTCATTATTTCAAGAGAATTAAAACATTTAACAGAACGTGACAAAAAAGGTGAGATTTTGCCCATCAGAATAATGTGATGATGTGTACCTTTTGAAAACAAGATGGTCGTCTTCCGTCTTCATTTGAATGGTTCTAAAATAATATCACCATTGGTATTGAGAGGTGGTAGTGCTTTGGTCTACGAGGGCATTGTAAGAGACCTGACCTGAGCCAAGTCATTCAATTTTGGCTGCTTTGCATAATATGATCACATGAAGAAATTAAATTTACTTAATATACATTTACTACACATCAGTCTGACTTTATACTCCTAAAGTGGATCTTACAACAATGAATTGGAAGATCCACTTTTTCCAATGTTAATGAAAATAGTTCTGCATTTTGCAAATGTTAACATTGATGAAGCTGCAAATTTTTTATAAAATGTAATATGGCTATGTGGAAAAATGTAATACCACAATTTTTTACCACTTGATGAACAATGAAAAACACAGGAGTTTTTGATGCTGTAAACAAAGGAGATGAGAAGAATAAGAAGACCAACAATATTTTGCTTTTGTCATAATTAAAATGTAAACTGAATGTTAGGTTTTAATTTTTCCGATATAAGATAAAACAGTCTGGGAGACATTGGCTGTAGAAATGCAGTGATCAGTAGTAAGCTGATAGGATGTGAAAAGATGTGAAAGAGTAAGATGTCCTCAGGAACAAGAACAGGTGTTCTTGTGTACTATTTGCTATCACACTAAGGATGTTATGTTAAGGGATACTTCAGAACCTTAACCCTTCTGTACCCTTCATATTCCTGTCGCCTCCATTTCCCTCCAGTGCTTTGTCTTTTATGCTTACATTCAAACTTTTTAAAGAAAAATGGAAGATTCTTAATTAAAAAGCAGCTGAAGATGAAAGCACTCATTTTATCTCATACTAATGCTCTATGAAGGGTATCTATTTTTTTATGTCTAAATCGACACTGCATGATTCATTGGTTCTTCAGTTCCTCAGTAGTACTCAGACCTTCTACATAATTTACTCTGAAATGGATAGCAAGGCTAAGAGCCAGTGGAAGTAAGCTACAGAAAATGGTGTAATGGCTCTTACTCTATGATCACAAGGAATGGAAATACCTGTCCTTGTTTTGAACCATTCCTTCCTTTGTAGCTCTTTATTGAGAGAGACAAAGCTGGTAAAACGTGGAGGCTGCAATCTTGCCAAGAAATTGAAAAATCTTGCCAAAACCAGTACATAGCTGAGACTATTTACTATTTGCAACAGACTAAATTTACTCTGTTTTCATGTTCAATTACAGCATGTTTTTCTTTCAACATCTGTAAGTGGGATGTTGTGTTACTAAAAGAAGAGGAAGGGGGGAGAAAGAGGAAAATCTTCCAGAAGGAGAAGAACAATGAACAAATACAAAAAATTAAACCATGTAGAAACAGCCTGAGTGATTTTTTTATGTAGGTTTTAGGAAGGTGCCCAGCTGCCACTGTGAAAATCATTCCTCTGCTATGTGTAAAGTGCACTTAGCTATCAAAAAATCTTGTTCTTGCACATGGTAGGAGGCAGATGCATCAATAAGGTAGGCTGGGGTGGGTTTAGCCCACCAGTTCGCAGTTCTGAAGCTGGGACCCACCACATCTTCCTTTTGGAGGGAGATGAAAACCAAAATGTAGTCAAAAGCACCACAGTGATACACTCAGGATTGCCAGCAAGACGCAAATTGCTGGTTATTTACACCTTGTTGGACAGCTCCGAGGGACACTGTGAATCTGTTTATTAATATTAAATTCAATAGCGGACTGCTTTAGATGCATAGTCCTAGATGTTTATTTAGTGGCTAACCATGGTCATTTCTTTTTAGTGATGTCAAAAAACATTCACAAAAAGTAGAGAATCTTTAAACTTGGTACTCGGACAAGAATATATGTCTCATACATGTGCTAAAAGAAGCATTAGCAAAGCAGAAGCAGGCAGATTCTTTCTTTCCTTGTCAGAAAATAGTCTTAGAAGAAAGTAGGATGAGGACATGAATTTTATTTATTTTGGACTGAGCTTTCCTTGTAGATCTTGGAATAATACACTTGCTCCATGAATAATCATTCTGCAGCAGTCAGCATTGTTTAAATTGCTGTATCTTGAAATTTTGTCAGATAATAATCCATATTAGTATACTGAAAGTTCTAGATAAAAATAATGTAAGAATCAAAACAAGAGCAACAAAAGAGGCACAACATCCATTGGTAATACATTTCTTCTGGTATTCACTAGGCTAAGGATTTTGTTTCTGTCATTTCAATTATACTATCTCCATTTCATTTTTCTTCCCACTAAGAGGATTACAATTCCTTTCTAAAATTAATTTAGTGTCTGTGGAGAGTTGCATTTTGCTCGGTCCAGTCAGTGAGGCTAATTTTACATATTGATTCATGTAATTTATGTTAAGAAGGAACCCTTAGATTATTTAGTCTGATCTCCTGTATCACTTGGGCCATATATTTTTCCACAGGTATTAAACTTACTGGTTGTGTATGAAATAAGTGTTTCATTAAATAAGACGTATAATAGTGAATCCATTTTCTTCAGTAGGTGGTTCACCACTTAGTCACATTTGCAGTCACAAAATAAAGCCAACTGCCAATTTGTAATCATTGATTATTGCTTAAGGAAGCCCTTAGGTCTCTGTATTCCTTGCATTTTATTTTTTTTTACTTTAAACTATTTCTCAGGAACTGGAGGGGGGGAGGTGTAATTGTCTTCTGTCTGTCAACATGTTTTTAAAATGTAACATTAAAACTGTTGCATCTTTTCCACACCATGCTTACAAATTGCCTCCCTCATCCTATTCACTGCTGCTTATTTGTACAGTGAAAAATTTCTTATGCCGTTTTTGTCCATTCCACATCTTGGAAGCTCATGTTCACTTCTTTAGCCTGTGAGATTTATAAATCTATTTTAGACTTATTCCTTTCCCTCATAGTCTCCTATCCCATAGCTGTCATGTCTTTCCAGACATGTAGGTTTGCAACTGGCTACATTAAACATACATTTGGCTCAACAAATTATGAAAGCATCCAATTTCTCTGTATGGTTGCTCTGAACTCATGGCCATTTATTACTCTTCCAGTGTGGTCTATCCATTTTAAAATTAAAAAAAAATTATTATTTCATATTTACTTTGAATAATGACTGGAAATGTTGAAGGCTGTTGAGCCTGGGTGAAACCTTGCTAATGTTCCCCAACGATTCCATCTGACAGCAGCATCTGAAAATGTGAAATACGGCCCTATTTTTAATATCAGAACACGGGGTACTTCTCAGTCAAATGCCTGGTGTCATTACCTCTAATAATCAAACCTTTAATTTTCTCGAATAATTAAACTAAACTGTTTGATGAGATGCATTTTCTAGGAAAGTATGTTGGTTGCTTGGATTATATTTCTACTCTTTGTCTTGTATTAATTACAGTCTTTTGTATTCATTATTTTTTTAATCCTGTATGAGCTCTCTCATTATTTTCCCCAGGGTTGATCTCCAGCTAACCTGCCCATAGTCATGTGGGTCACCCAGCACACCCTGGTTGAATGCTTGCAATGACATGCTTTATTCATTTGTATTTTCTCTGGTATGCCGAGACTTAATTAAAATCGCTAACAGTGGGTCAGAGATCTCCTCTATCTACAATTCCAGTAAAATGGGGTGGTAATTTTAAAATGTTTTCTCCTAGTAAAGCCTCCTCAATTACAACTGGAAAAGCTTTGATATTAACAATTCAAATATAAACCAGAAAATCTTAATGCATCATTATGAAGAATACTACAATCAAACAGTGGACTATATTACAAAGTAGAATTTTTTTAGCCCAATTCTCATTTCAAAACTTCTCTTCTTGTACTTAGCCTATCTTTTATCTTCTTTTTTTTAATCCACGGTGTTCTTAGTTTCTTTTGTGAATTTTTTGGTGGTTTTGCTTCCTCCCAGTCCTGTATCTTCCCCATTGCTTTTGTGTTTCAAATTGCTGCAGCCAGAAATGTGACCTGGTGGTTTAAATTTTATATTTTATTAATCTTGGTAATTTGGTTCTTTTTAAGTACTTATGGATGATTCTAACTGCTCAACAATGTTGACAATGAGATCATGCCAGTGATGTGGAAACAAAAAACAGTGATGCATGATTAATTTTTATCCTGTCGTTCCTTTGGTGTCCAAAATATCTGTAATGCATTACGCATAATATTTTCTCTGCCAGAAAAATGTTACCTATAAATTTTAGAAAGACTGATATAGTGTTATTGTACATTAAAAGTCTTACGCAGTAGATTTTCAGTTAAAGCCTTTTCCCATGTAAGACAGCTTACTGGTACAGAAAAGTGAATACTTTTATGAAAAAAAGTTCTATTTTTCTGGTTTAATTCAATGTAATGAGACAGTATCTCCTACCATTTCCCTCCTATCAGGCTGTCATCCTCAGTTAAGCAGTTCTCGATCAAAGATCCAGCAGCATAAGAAGTCCTGAATTTGAACTTTCATAGAATCTGTACTGTAGCAACATCTGCCACAGTCACTCGCCTCACTTTTGTCCACACTGTCTTGCCTGGCAGGCTGTAACTTGCTGTTGCATCTTCTCAGCCACGTAGCGCCTCCCACCAGTATATGTATGGAAACACAGGATAAGGATGGTAAAGTAGAGAAGCCACATCTTCTCAGTCCCATTAACAGAAGTCTTTAGGAACAAGTTAAATATCTATGAGGAATGACATGAGTACAGTTGATCCTGTCGTTGGGCAGAGGAATAGACTGATGAAGCACTGAGATCACTTCTGACCTTTGATTTTCAGTCATACTGGCTGGTTTGGAAAAGATTGACACACGCTTTTCTCTGTTCTGTCCTATAAAATTAACTCAATCTTCTTGCCATCAACTATAAACCGTTCTTTTACATTTTCTATGACCAGATTACTAATCAAAATTCAGAATACACTGTGACAGGGCATTCATGAAATTGAGGGCTGCATCATGATTTATCTGTACTTGAAGTTTCTGCTTTTCCTCTCTTCAGTTATGAGATGCAGAAGTATACTGAGTTTTATCTGGCTGAAGTTAAGCAGACGGGTCAGATGGTCGCAGAAATGCAGACTACAGTGCCCTGTGGCATTTCTAAATCAACTCTCAATACACTACACTCCAGTAGCTTCTGGAACAGACAAAATGAAATGAGACCAGGTGAAGGTAATAACTAATTTATAAGCTTAGCAGAAATAATTCCGTCTTAAGGTTATGTTAGAAATCTTGGAGAGGACAAGTGAAAGAAAAAAGAAGAAACAATAAAAATAAAAAATACAAATCACAAATTCAGATCTAGGAGCAAACATGGCTCTTTAACCATTGTGGTTTTGCTCAGGTCTGACACTAGCATACTGAGCTGGTACAGGAAATTAAGGATTACTTGAAAATCAAATAATGACATATCAGCCAAACCTTATCGTCACAGCATGGTGATTTGTGTAATGGCTCCTAATCAGGGTTTATGGGTCCTGGCATAGCTTTTCTTCTAAATAACAAACTGGCTAATCCTTAAAAATATGTAGACAATAAGTGGATTTGATCTAACTCCTGTGTTCCTATTGTAACAGTTACAAAGGTTTTAAGTCTGTTCTAATAACATGCATTCATCCAGTAAGAGACTGACAAGCAGGTACTACTGACCTTATTTCATCCTAATTTCAGTTTAGACATACACAAATCAGTCCTTAATGACTTCCCCACCACCATCATCCCAATTAAACAGTTATTTCCAGCAGGACATGTGAAAGTTTCTGTTATCAATACCAGTGGCTGTGGTCTGCCTTTCACTATCTGTGGAGCCTGAAGCAATAGGCACTCCCAGGGCACACCTGGTATGCTGATATGGGGGTCTTCACAAAATGCAGCATGTGGTGGGAGAAAAAGTGGCCTAGACTCTTTGTGGAATAGATGAATGATTATTCAAAACTTGGGTTTATTTTTGGACCTGTTTGAGCAGGGCAGGTGGACAAGATGACCTCCAGAGATGTCTCCCAACCTCGACCATTCTGCAATTCTTCTCCTCTGCTTGAAGATAATAGGATGGGTAGAAAGTGGTTTTAGGTTGCTGTTGCTGATGGTGTGCTGCTGGCTACTCATCAGGAGCGAACAGCTATATGGAAAAGAGAGAATATGGAGAAGGAAGGAAAGACAAAAGAGGGAACACAGAGGGGAAGGACAGTCTTGCTGCTCACTCCCAAATTTCAGTAATATTTCTGTACATTTCTGATGAATTTGTGTGAATGAAGCATATACATAGTTTGGACTGAAACAATGACTGAAGCTACAGGTTCTTTCCTCTTGCTTCTTCTTTGTTACTTAGATTGCTTTATTCTTTCTCCACTGGTGGTGTGAAATTTGGGTCTTCTGCGTAGACAGGTGACTTCTAAGGCAGTCTGAGTGTATATGTTGATATGACAAAGCCAGAAAATAGCTGTTTTATGAAGGCCTAATATTTTTATTCTGATTGTTGCAAGTGTAACTTTTGACTACTTTGCCCTGTTTATTATTAAGTGTGCCTGTATATTTGTGGTTATACATAGATATGCATAAGTTTTGTTCTATTTTAGACTTTGCTTGCTGTATTCACACTTATCTCATATCTGAATCCCGGTACTGACTACAGCATGATTAAAATTTATGACTTTACAATTAGGCATCTATTCACTGTGTCCCTTTTCAAAGTGGTGAAACTGTGTACGAGATGAACAGCCTTTTCCCTTTGGAAAAAACTCTTGGCTCTTTTATTGGCTATTTATGTCAGACTTCTAGGCCTTTCACATTTTCCCTCTACTCTTAAGTGCATTTTTTAGAAGCTAGGTGTCACTCATATCCTTAAACAAAATACTCCACCTAATATTGACTGTGCATGGAAACTGAACATGAAAGTATGTCATTTCTGGGGTCACTTCCCTCAAGAAATGGAAGATTCTTCCTTTTTCCAGCTCTTTGGTTTTCAGACTGTCATTTTCATTCAGTGAGGTCACAGGATGAAAACTCCCTCATTGAAAGCCTGCATATCGATCATAGTTAGGTCTCTGCAGATGCACCATTTTATCGCCTTGCTCTGACATTTCCCACTGCTTCTTGAGCTGTGCTTCTTCGGTTTACTGAGTTAGGTACTTACCTTCAACGAGAGCAATATTCTAGCAATGACACAGGAAATTATCTGTCAGTTTACGCAATGATCATGAAAACATCACACATAAGTAAATCCAACACAAGTAGGTGCAGATGAATCATGAATGTCTCTGGTCAGGTTATGGTATGATGAACATATTCTGTGAAGTGCAAGTGCCATTGCACAAAGCTATTATTAATGCAACTAGATGAAAATGGGTATTTCTGAAGATGAGAAATGTTCTGCAGCTCTTTGAGGCAATTCTTGTCCTTACTACCCAACAGCTACTGCAACAATATATTTCCAAGAAAAAAGGGAATTGATTTTACCTTCATCTCAGTAATTTTTCCCGATTTTCTAACCACTTCAACTAAATAAAGCTTAGAGGTCTTTCCATGACTAAAATGATTTGTCTGAATGCTTTTCTTTGTTGGGGGGGTTGGTTTGTGGTTTTTTCCTAAAAAAAATGAATTATTTAAATTCTAACATATTTTACTAAATGGGGACAGGCCAAAAATGCCTATAGCAAAGCATGAAGGGGGATACTTGAAATGTGAAGTCATATACATTTGTCTATCCTGAGAGGCAGGCTTTGTATACACTTGGGCAAAAAGTTTGATGCTCAAGTAGGTTAGACCATTCTTAACTTGAGGCTACAGACACATATCTGAACCTGAATGGATTTTAAGCCTCCACTCCCAGCTGTGGAACAGTTTGCACAGGCAGATTCATTATTCTTGGGTCACTACAGGTCAATAAAAGACAATTTTGGTCAAGCAGTATCGGTTTTCTGTGTTAGAAGGGTATTGTTAAGTAAATTATTGCTCATTTGTTTCTCTAAGGAGTCTACCCTACACCTCACTCCTGTGGAGGAGAAAGCATGTGCAAGGAACTCAAGGAAAAAAAAACCCTGTTGTGAAAATCATAATTTCCCAAATAAAATAATTCCAATAGACTAATCTTGTAAAACAATAAATCTTGAATATGTTCAAATGAATATACTGCTCACTGGATTTTGCTGGGAGACTATGGTTGATCTGAATCTTCAGAACATCCTGTGGTGAGGCAAGTGATAAATGCTGATTTTTCTAATGCTGATCTATTATCCTTTGATGTTACATTTTCAGTGTACAGAAAAATGAGAGGGAAAGCTAAAGTAACCCGAGTTCACCTCCTGCACAAATGAAATTATGAAGAATGCTGAAAAAGGGAGTTGCGATTAGCCTAAGAAAGCAGAGAATAATTTTAGGAATCTGTCAAATAACCTAAATATTAAGACAATTTAGAAGCAACAGTAAAAATTGAAAAGAGATCAACTCCTATAAAATGAAGCAGGTTCATCCATAACTTTCTACCTCTGCTGCTTTGTATAAAATCTTTTGATCAAAAGAAAGCAAAGCAAAAGAAAGAAATTACATAAAGTCTGTTGTCTCTTAAAATACTGTTTTTTCAAGATTGATCTCTGGCAAGCTGCAGTAACTATTCTTTATTTCTATGAATATCCATCTATATTACCTGCACACAAAGTGTTCTAGTCTCTTAGAGCTTACAGTCACATGAAACGAATAGGCAGACGAGGCAACTAAGAATTTGAAGGATGCACACTCTGACCTAGTATTGATCTTTTTAAGGGGTGCCTTGGGAAGTGCTGGGCTGTTTTGTTCTCTGTCTAACTTGTGTGTTAGGAAAAGGCACTTCTCCCCTGAGTGTCAGAAAACCTCGTAGATGCAGACTACAGGTCGTGCCAGAACTCTAGCTGAGCTGCTGGGAGAAACAGGCTAAACCAGATCCTTGGAATAGGTTGCTGTGGGGAGACTCAGTAGGAGTCTGTCCACATGATCATTCAGGATGGATCAAAGCCCATGCAGATGTTTGTTCTTACCATGGGCTTAAACCAAGTACCATACTCTGGAAGGAGAAAAGCTCAAGCCCTTGGTGCTTGACTTGCCTTTTGGCTGGCCTTCTGTGGGCTATGAGCCAGCACTGGTGAGGCAGATTGCTCCTCAGCTGGGCATGTATCCTGAGCATAGCCCCAATCCCAGGTGGACATTTCAAACCAGAGCTATAACAAGCCAGCTACGTGGAATAAGAATATGCTGGCCCAAGAGCTCAGCAGGTTTGAGCCTTCTCTCAAGGTACCCTTCACTCACCTTCTAGGGCAGATACAACTTCAGAGAGAGAGAGGAGCAACACAAAGGCTGAGGATATCACATCAAATTATACTATGAGTTCAAATATCGCCTCTTACAGAAGTGTAGCAAGCCATAGAGAATTCAGCCATACAGAAATTATGCCTTGAACAACATCAGTATGGTGTACAATAAAAATTATACTACACTGTTCATGAGGGACAGCCTTTTTACTGTTTCCTCAGTCTGTCTGTTTTTTCTCCATGCTGCTTTTTGGACCATTATACTAGAACTCATACTTCATTATCGTTGCAGAGATTTGCAAATCTCTCTTTAGTTATTTAGAACTTGACAAACCCCTTCAACTTCTTGTCCTAACTATCTGCAAACCATGTAAAAGAAAACTGCATCTCACAAAATATTACTATGTTTCTGTAATTTTTAAAGTGAGCATCCCAAGGGGAGTGTCTATAACAGTCTTCATATAAAAAGAAAAGAAAATAGAAAATAGTAACCATAAAACCCCTACCTGTTAAAGTATCTTCTATTGATCCTGCAAATAAACTCATCAGAGAAATACAAAGTGTTTAAAATGCTTTCTGGGTAAAGCACTGCATAGCATATTGCAACATAAATGGTCCCCAAATAGGCATCTTTAAGAAGCAGTACAGAAAAATAACTCATTAGAGAAACTATTTTAAAATAGTTTGTTTCTTCATTGAGGGAATGTGGTATTATTGCCCTAGAATGATTTAATTCGCCCTAATTATATTCTGTTTGATATCTGCAGCTGTCTTGGAAGCAGGCTTCTGCTATGTAAATCCAAGAGACGTTTCTCATTTCATTTGAAACCCCAACGTGCTCTAATTTTCAAAGGAATTATAAGCTCATCTCTACTTATGCTCATTGAATTTTTCAGAGGAATATCAAAAGAATACACAATTTTCTGAACACTATCACTTATATGGACTCTATTCACACTCAGCTTACCTCATATACGTATATACATAGAATACAGTATGTACTGACACTGCAGTGTTAGTAAAAAGTTGTGTAGATGCATGATCGCATGTGACCAGAAACATCTTCATTTTGAAATGTTCATAGAAGACATTAGTAAAAATTGGCTTTTTTTTTTTTTTTGTCTTTGAGTTTCAATGTACTTTAGAACAGATGTGAAGTTGTATCTTCAGCAAGTTCTTAGCACAGTGAGTAAACAGCACCATTTTGGCTGACATAGAAGAAGGACCAAAAAAGGATACATTTCTGCCAAAAAATTAATGTTGTATATGCACCCTTGAATTTCTTTGGCAGTAGCTGTCCATGTTACAGTACCACATTGCATAATATACATAATGATGATGTGCAGGAATTTGTAATTAAATATTGGCTCACCAATGGTCGCCAGAAATGGCAATCAGCAAACACTGGTATTTATTGTGGAATATCACCATCAATTCCAGACAAGATGGCAAAGTGAACAGACCTGGTGTCAAAAACTGCAAGTGCCTGTAAAATGCATGAACAGTCAGTAAGTGATACCTTCCTGCTGTTCGCTACAAATTACCAATCAACAAACCAGAGAAGTTTGCTTTCTCCTACTCTGAAGGAAAATGCTCCCTTTAGTAACCTTAGCAAGGGTTACAAATTGTTTGGGGAGAAAACAAGGGAAGTCAAATGCTTTCCTTCAAATAAAACTAACTTCTAAAGGTAGAACGCTAATCAGGGATTAGAAATTCAACGTAAATGAAGGTTCATGCTTTGGAGACAGAACTTGAGCAGAATTTAGGTAATGATTCAAAACAATAATCCACAAACTTCCACCCGTAATTACTACAGTTTTTTGCCAAATGAACTCCTTAGGCAACTATAATTCTGTTTTGATGCTATGCCATCTTAACAGGACTAGGTTGTAGCTAAATCGAACATCAGGAGTCTTAAAACAGGCACCTCCTACCTTAAGTCTACCAAAGAAGCTAGTCTTAGACTACCCAGTGCTTCGCAGCTTTCTGCTTCTCCAGCTGAATGTCATAATCTTTGGTCTAACACAGTGAGATTCCTATGTATGGCCCAACTTATTCCTGAACTATATTTTGTGATGGTGTCAGTAAAAAGAATGAAGGTTATTTGTCTGCCCTGTAGTTCCCCTCCCAGTTGAGCCTAAACAAACATGTAGCCTGACCAGACAGTTGACCACAGGGGTCCCTCTATTCCCAAATCTCCCACACACTCTCAGTTATAACCCATAAGCTTTTGCAAAGGGGCAGCACCACCAAAAATAGAAGGACTGATCTTGTTCCCCTTTGGAAGGAAAAGTAGAAAGTTTCGTTAGTGAATCCCAATCTGCCATAGATGTCCAAACCTCTCATCCTCAAGTTCTTAAAATAAACCCTTCCTTCACTCTTGATTGCCTATTTTATCTGACTTCTGCTTCATCCTGCCATGCTAGTTGCTACAATCCCCTTTGCAAGGCTCCCAAGCCTCTTCATGTACTACACAGTGAACAAAACTTATTAACCCCTGAGTTAAAAATTTGGTTTAGTACATAGGTTCATGAAATTAAAAGTTCTTTTGTGGATGTAGCATTAGACATGAAAATCAAAGAAAAGCTGCAATGACGTTAACATATACTTCTGGATATCCTGAAATTAACTTTTGGGGACTGGAAACTTCCATTTACAAAAGAAGATATCAGAAGTTATAAAAAAATACTGGGCATCTAGAAATAAATGTTATATTGGGAAAATAGATTAAAGCTAGAATATTTCAGCTTTTACACATTTTTAATAAAGGAAGCTTCATAAATTTTAAACACATACAAGATTATTCTTCAGAGAGTGTTTCAAAACTACATTTAGGGAATGATCTGGAAAGAAATAAAATTCAGACATTTGCCAACCAGTTGTAACGTATAAAGATCTCAGGACTCAGAATTAAAATTGTTTTCTGTTAAATTTTCAACCTGGATTTCCCTTTCCCTTAAGTAAATGGGCAGACATCACAAGTAAATGTACGTATACAAAAACACCTCCATTTTCAATTGCATGCAAAGCTGATAAAAGAATATAGAAAAATATAAGGACTCGACATCTGTGAAAAATACTGCATTAAACAGATGCAGTTTATTATCTTTCCTAAAATATTCTATGTCACTGCATATAAGCAATAGCAAATGCTGGAACTACAGAGAACTTTCATGTGACCGTAGAAACTTTGTGCCGACTTATTGAAAAGCTGTGGTACAGTAACAGTATAATAAGGTCTTCAGGTGAAAGTTTGAACTCCAGCAGCTACAAAAGTTCACCAAATCATAAAGCAATAAGCAAATTAGAAAGATTTTACTTGCTATAAAGCAATTTCTACTGCAAATTATATGTACATCCCAACAGAGAAAAGTGAAGAAGTTTCAACAGAAGCCTTTCATTTTTAAGTTACGATTTTAATGATTTATGATGACGATTTTCTCCAGTTGTCAGGGATCTCCCTCTTCTCCACGACTTTTTCAAAATGATGGAAACTGACCAGCTATTTCAGCACCCTCGATGCCGTCCATTGGGTGCCGTGGACTAGTACAGATGAAGTTTTTCCAAGTAATACCGGATTAGAAGCAAAGAAGGAACTGAGCATCTCAGCCTTCTACAGTGTCTGAGGAGGCTCCAAGGAGAGACTGAGAGCTGGGACTGTTTAGGCTGGAGAAGAAAAGCTTGGAGGGATCTTATCACTGTGTATAAATACCTGATGGGTGTGGGGGGGAATATATAAGACAGAGCCAGTCTCTCCTTAGTGGTATCCAGAGGCAGATAAGAGGCAATGGGCACAAATTGAAATATAAGAAATATAAGAAATTCTATTTAAGCTGTTTTACTGTGAGGATTGTTGAACACTGGAACAGGTTGCCCAGAGAAGTTGTGGCATTTCCTTGGAGATGTTCAAAACTTGACTGGACATGGCCCTGAGCAACCTGCTGTAGGTGACCCTGCCTTGAGCAGGGGGGTTGGACTAGATGATCTATAGGGGTCCCTTCTAGCCTCAACTAGTCTGAGATTCCGTGATTCTGTGACAGATACTGCTTAATAAACTCATATTGCCAGACGTGACTCCTAGAGTTTATGTGATAAAACACTGTCCACTCATTTTCTACTCTCATTTTATATTTTTATACATTATATGAATAAGTAGACTGGAATGCCCACATCGTTAAACTGGCTTAAAGGAAAGGTGGACCATAACCTATATACACTCTACCATCAGCCCCTCTGGTGAAAGAAAAAAAAGGCCTTCTGTGTAAAACTTCACTTAAAACAATTCTTATTGTGTTGCCCCGCCAAGTCCCTTCATCTATGTACTTGTCCATGATGGCAGCATTCCTCCAGATAACAGCAACACCTGATGTAAGGCAGATGGGGAATTTTATTCAGCCGATATATAAATTTTATTTTTATTAAGATTTTACAGTACGTGTCTGGAGACGTATGGCTTGTACTTTTCAAATTCCCATGGCAGACAGAGAGTCTTGCTGAGCAGACTAGTCTGCTTTAATCTCCAGCTCAGCAATCTGCCAAGGATTACGTGATTTAGACTGCATTTGTAAATAAAGCAGGACCTGATGAGACCCTTTATCTTGTATGTCACTTACAAGAAGGGGGTAAAGAAGATCTAATGTTATCTCGAGCTAAATCCAGATATCTGGAAAACTACATGCAAAATTTTTCACCATCTTTTGAAAAGTAGCTTGTGGCAGTGGTAGAGGGTAGTAAACAGGATCTACAGAACACAGAGATGTGAGAGGAAAGCAGGTGGGAAAGATGCACAGATGCCTGAAACAGAATTTCATTATGATCTTTGTCATGTCAGAGGGAAATAAAGATGCAAATGGAAAAATATTTTTTTTTTACTCTGTAGCTCCATTAGGATCCAAAAGATAATTAATTAATTAATTTACATTCTTTGAAATTATTCATAAAGAAAGCCAGCAGTAGGCTTTGTGAAAACCATGGGTTTGGGATTATACAACAAGAAATCAATTAACAAACACGTTATACACAACAGAGGAGAACTGATTCAAGTAAAATTAACTTATTTTTGGGAAAAAAAACCCAAGCAAACAGACAGAATCTGTAGTTTTAAAGTCATTGTACCATCTTCCTGCAAGACTTTGCTTCATAATTCATCAACCTTTCATAGATACATACACAAAGGATATATAGTATAATTTTTGTTAAGGATGGTAAGCAAAGTTGTCAGGAATAGGCATACATGACTTAAACATGTCTGAGATGTCTGAGGCTCAGAGAACAGACTTGCAAGCAGAATTCTAGCTTTGCAGAGTAGTGAGGAGCTGAGAAGTTGGACCCTGGCAGGAACAGGCATTAGCAACCACAGACACTTGGCTCTATTATTAGCTGACCCGTTTGGCATCCTGTGATGCTGGGATCATATGAAAGCCCAACCAGCAGTTATCAATTATGATGCAAACTATTGCTGCTAAGAGGTTGTTTGAGGAGCAGCAGTACCGATTTTTACATACGACAAACTTTATAGTCTTGTCTGCACTGTTGGTTCAGCTGTTTGTTAGTGCAGCTGAAGTGGTGTGAGAATGTTATGTACTGAAAAATAAATGATTCTGTACGTGTGTACATATATACTCAGTGGATAACAGGATGGGTTTGTAGCACAAACCAATCTGTTCTGGAGGTATAAGGTAATACATACTTTGCAATAAACGTGAAAGTAAGATATCAATTGCAGGCCGCCCCTGGGTGCTCAGCTGTCCTCTAGGATTATTGTGGTTTCCTGTACTTGACATGCAGTTTTGACTACTAGAAATTCTGTGTGGGTTCGTACTTGTTCTCAGGTTTGTTTAGTGTTCCTGAAAAGATAGCTATTTATTTTAGCCAGCTTTTGTCTGCTTTCTCAACCTACTCACCCATTTTCTTTGCTGCTAGACAGACCCTCTGCACAGGGCCGTTTTTATTCTATGTTGGCACAGTAGCCTGGCAAGTGTCTTGGGAGTTTTTGGCTTGCGCACAATATTACAAAGTAAGTTGTACAACAGATTATTACGCAATTTGGCATTGGTTCCAAATCTATGAGAAAACATATTAAGTCACGTAAGGAAACAAAACTTTTGCAAGGAGTTAGAAAATGCACTCATCTGAGTGCAATTTAAATGCTTGACTGGAATCAGTAGTTTATTTCTCTATGCAGTGCTTTAAAGGCATATTAGCTAGTGATAAACTTGACACAATTTGAAGTGTTTATCTGAAATATACCATATGGGACTGTTAAGTCTGTCCACACAACTGATCCTTGCTTTGGTGTTCCTTAATAGTCTTGCTTTGTAGCTCACCATTAAAAATTTAGTTTTCATCTCTAGATAATTCTCATGAAGTGCTCAGGCTTCTATACCACCTTAATTCTCATAGGCTAGGTATCTAAAAGATGATATTCTGTACACTGTACAGGCCACACAGAAAATGTTCATTTGCTGACTCTTATTTCGTAATGGTTTGTTTTGTCTTTAGTTCTAAGGTAGGATCAGAAGAAACAGGAGTTTTACAGTTCCCTTAAGAATCGTTCAGGACACATTTACCAAGGTGATGAATTCCTTGTCTTATTCTTCTACTGGAAAAAGTAGGTCTAAGATAAATTAAAAGCAGCAACACGGTAGAAAATTTCCAAGTTCACTGAACTACAGGCATTGTAAAAAGGTCCAAGACAACTGGGATAGCGTTTTTGTCATATGTAACACATACATATATATGTGTCTAAACATTTACAAAAAAATGTAATTTTTAATATATGTAAATATTTTCATTATATATATAAATACATAAAGATATGAAAACTGCATTTACTGAGTATATAGATAGATATAGATACCTAAACACTCTTTTAGCCTTCTTGCTTTACCCTATATTAAACCCTCCTGAATGCAAACAAAATGGAGGATCTGTGAATCTTTCATGTTGTCTCCATTTGTAATGATCAATGCAGAGAGAAACCTATTCTATTGTGAGTGGCAAATGCAATATGCAGCTGATAATATAGCCACGGTAAATGTCCCGTCACATACATACAAATACAGACACGCATGCATTCAGCAAACTTCTAGGCTGTTAATGCTGAGGCAATTTTGTAATCTAATTACTTTGAGAGACAAGTAGCTACAGTGGTATTTCCTGTCTTCCAATTTTTATTTCATTGGACTAGTGGGACATGGGAACTGAGGTAGTGTTTCAAATGAAGACAACTTAAATGTGAATATTAAAGTACTTTAAATAATATTTTTAAAGGGTGTTTTCAGTCAGTTCACTTTCTTGTACATATAGGCAAAAATGGTGCTTTTTGCAAGAAATATAATAGGAAAATGTCTCTTCCAGATACACAGATTTCTTTGATTCAAAGCAGAGGAGAGCACTGCAGACTGTAAGGAAGACAAAACTTCAGGGGACATGCGACTTATAAGAGTATGAGGCAAGAGACACTATTTGCAGTAAACACTCGTTGGTAGTAAAGACATACAAACTGCTCACAGTGGGAGGAAAACAGACAATAGAAATGCAAATGAGGCTGAAAAGGGTGTTAATGGAGGCAAGATTCATAGCTAGTAGTGAAAATCACAACAAAAATTATTCAACTACCGAGTAATGGAGAGAAAAGCTGCAGTTTACAGTAGACTGTGATGTGGGAGTGATACACAATTCACCTGAATCTGAAAATGAGCATAACTGGGCTTGATAATACTATAATAAATGTTGGTTATTTTCTTTCTTAATAACTTGAACTCATCTAGACAACATTTCAACAGTATTGAGTTTTTAGCCCACAGCCCATCTGATCACATGCATAATGTTTGCCAATATTAAGGCTGAAGACAAAAAGCATGTAAAGAAAACGAAAAGAACACCATTTTGTGTCAAACAGCTCCACAAAATATGACTTAGAGCTGGTACTGGAGACAAAATTCACTACTCATGTAGCACAAAAGTCTGAGCAGCCACAGCTGTATTTAAAATAAATGAAGCAAAGGCTGAAGAAAAGATAGCTTTTTTTCCCCTCCCTCCACAGAGGTATATTCATGATACTTCTTCCAAATTTCTGTTTACAGAAACACTGTTTTAATTTGTCTAATCCTCTGAAGCAGAACTTTTGTCACTTTTTAAAGAATTAGTGTTGGAACAAAGAACAGAGATTGAATGTGTGGATGTGTGCCAGTTATTTTTCCACACCTAGCACCTGGCTTATGTATTTAGGGCATAGGAAGGAAAAAATGATGCCAAGGACAAAGCAGAAGTTGCTGAAGGTATGTATTGCACTTATTTGCACCAGAGGATAGTTCACTAATTCCACCTTACATTTTTTATAATCTCCTGCTTAATTTTTCTTATTTTGTTTTTTTCTTTCTCTTTTCTTTTTGGTAATGCAGATTCATTCTCTAGCCAGAGCTAAGAAGCTAAAAAGATTTAGGTCATGATTAAATGCTCCAGTACCAATGACTATCAGCAGATGCAAACCTATGAAAAGGATTCAGTTTCTCAGTTAACTGTGAGGATATCTGATTCCACAGGCTCTTTTCATTTATTTTTGAGACATTCAGTCAAAATAGCATAGTTCCATAGTTTTTACAGCTAGGAAGTGTAAATCGTCACAGTTACTGGTGTCTTAAATTTGCAGTAGGCTGGGCATTTGTTATTTTGATTGGATATTAAATAACAGTATTACAGTAAATTTATTTTCTTTAAGTAATCAAGAACGAGGTGGTTAGCTAGGATAGGTTTGTCAGTAAGTTGAAACCAGGTAAATTATAGAGAATGCTCATAGCTTAATCATGGGCTGATAAAATACCTATGTCTTAATCTCTGCCACTGATAAGGACAAATCAAAATGACCATTTACCCAGCTGTGATCACTGGACACAATTTCCTCAATGAATTGATATATGCCTGGTAAAAAACCCATTATAAATAAAGCCTAATTCTTTCAAGTGGTGTACACCATTAAGACGGGAATCGGAAGCAAACACAACAAACCATCTAAACTGGTTAATCACATTTTGAAACACACAGGAATTTCTAGGTAGCTAAATATAGCCTCCCATATGGGCCCACACATGTACAATAGGTAGCATCTTAATACCTAGGTTGCTTTTAAATTCCAAAATCATAAGAAAATTAGTGAGAAAGTGGTACTTAAGCCATGACCACATATTGCTGACACTGAAAGTAGAAAAAGCAGATATGGCAGCTACCTATTGTTAGAAAACAAAGAGGTATCCACCTTTTCCACCCTAACTGATACCTGAGAGCACTTAAAAGAAAGGCAAGGATCTGGTATCTTAACCCCTCTTCAACATGAAAAGAATCTTTTTCCTCAAATTTTGCTTCTTCAGGACTCCCCAGACAGCTGAAGCTGGGCCAGAGGGTTCGTGGTGGAAGAACAGGGTATGAGAAAAACTGACCCCCAGGATTTATGTGTGGGATGCTGACAAGTTTGGGTTCAGCTTCTTAATCTGTTTCTGTATTTTACATGATACAGATGCAGTATTAAAAATATAATGCTACTGTAAACTCACAACCCTGATCATGTTCTGTCTTCAACAGGAGCCACTTTCCTTAGGTCTCCACAAATAACATTAATTAGCTGTCAGGTCAGTAGCATCATCAAAGGCATGAAATCTGAATGGGCTCTTCAGTCTCTGCAGTCCTGAAGCAAATCAAAGGTAAATTGGAGTAGGGAGCATGACTGTCTCCCAATGTACAATATATTCGTGGTCTCTCCCATGCAACAAGAAATGGCTTGCAAACCCCTTGCGCATTTTTTTCTTTAATAACTATCACTGGATTTCTGCCATAGCAAGGATTTTTATCTGAATTTTGGTTTTCCTGGGAAAAGCTTCCATGTGGACATTTCTGAGATGCTGTGAGAAGTGCAGATAAGACGCAGATGCAGCCCTTGCTTGACCTAGGAAACTTCCAGCTATTTTATGACAATCAGCTAGCTTGTATCACAGTCTTGAAAATTTGTGTGTGTTGCCTAGGGACAATTCTGTTGATTAATTCCACTGTATTATTGGTCATCAAAACAAGTCACCGGTAGCTAAAGCCTCTGGTCTGCATATGCTAAGGCATCCCAGAAAGAAGAAGTTTGGTCCAAATTATTAATGATGTATTCACAGGAGAGATGGAGTGGATCCCTGGGAGTAGTCTTTAGTGTTGTGCCTTGTGTTACTAGGCTACAGTATGAGAAAAGAAAATAAGAGGAAAAAAAAAGAAGTTGTGTGCCAGCACAGATTAAAGGATATACAAAGATATTTCTTGAATTGCTTCCTCTTTCTTCCCCTTGTAGGCTATGAAAATCTTTCCTTTAAAATGTAATGGTTTTGTGTCTGCGTGTCTGCACAGACTTTTTCTATAGTTTTCTATTCTTTTTATGTCTTAGCAGATGCCATCAAGGAAGCAGAGCACACATTTGTGTTTGTTCAGCAATCCCAAACCCTTTGCTTCATTTCCTCTTTTCCCACTGCTCTCAGCTCCCCTGTTTAGAGACTGTTCCTCAAGAGTGCCATCGAGGTTGTGTTCAATACCTGTGATGATTTATCAGCCACTCTAACACCTTTATGATATAGAGGGTACATAGAAAACATACTAATGGGAGGAAAAAGAAGAGAAAGGCACAACCAAAACACCCAGAGGCTTTAGAAAAGATTCAAAAGTAAAGCTAGGCAGACAAAAATATAAATTTCTTAGAGGAAAGTAACATATATAGGAGAAAAAATAATACAGAAAAAAAGACAGATAGATCCAGCAAAAAGAGCCATCCCTGATATGCATGTCCGACCTTGTTGCCTGCAATCTTATGTGTTGCAAGTTCAACAAAAGCGGTGTTAATAAGCTTATGCAGAAGAAGAGTGTTGACTAAGTCCTTGAGTGTGAAAGAAATCTAATGTCTTTATTTATTTCTAGTGCATTTAGGTGCCTGCCAAATGTATTCATTACCCCCCAATAATATAGAGATAATATGCGAATGTAGTCTGCAAATTGAATGCAAGGCTCTAAGAGTTGCTGGTTGCAAACATGCTTGTTAGGGTATTAGGCAAAAGAGCACTTGAGCAAAGTGCACAAGACGTCAGTCTGATAAAAATCACTTGTCCTTGAGTCAGCCAAAATATGGACTTATTGCCACAACCACTGCTCAGGAAAAAAGCATGCAGATACTGATGCTGCCAGCATAAGCCTACTGTTACAGCTTATTCTCAGTCTCAATTAGAAATATGGCATGGGCTCCCTGGGTTCTGCATCTCACTAGTATTTCCTGACATGTAACACTGTACTAAAGACTTAAAAAATCTAGGATGTCTTTGAGTGAGCAGTGACGTTGAGAAAGATGGTGTGGCAGACTGCAGATGCCAGCCAAGCAGTTCCACAATGGTGCAGTAAAAATTGGGCAGCACAGAAAAACAGCCAGTACTGGGAGCCACAGCCACCTCCTGGAGGGGAGCTTGGGAGAAAAAATCAGCTCCAAATCACAGGGCTACCACAAGAGCTCACCCAGCATCAATGAGCATTGGTGAGGAAGGTGTCACAACTCCGCAGGGCCAAGAAAAGGGGAAGGGACTGTGTGACCTGGGGCTTCCCAGCTGAGAGCTTCTGTGGTGGTGGTGGCAGACAGGAGCGATGGAGCTCCAGAGGGTGAAGCAATCTATAATAGGATTATTGACACTAATTTTTCACTTGGCAAGAAAGATGGTTGCTAGAGACTGCTAGCTTCAGAGGCAGGCAGTTCTGCTGGTTGCTTCTTGCTATGGGTGGTCAGCTGGAAGCTGAATAAAAGAGATCGCTGGCAGTTGCAAAGTAACCACTAAGAGCTAAAATTCTTTGAGCTTCTCTTAATTTTCCCAGCAGAATATCAGGGCATTATAGGGTTTATATGAAACCTGCTTCCTTCTTGTATCCTTTGGCTTCATTCCTTACACTAGCAGCATGCCCTGCTCTACCAGACTGCACCTTCAGGGGATCTCCTTTCTCTTCTGAGTCAGTTCTACCTTTTCTGGTTACACCGAGTTTAGGGCCAGAATCAATAATATAATTAAGGCATGAATAATTTAGATCCACCAGGACCATTTTTGGTCTCTCATAGGAGTTTATGAAAGTGACCATTTTGTAAATTCATCTCTCAGCTTTGTGAAGCCACTCTGCCACTTAGCAACAGCCAGAGTCACAGGACAACCTATTTTTCTTTAAACCTCTATCTCAGCTGTCTATGCTCTGTCAATCAAAACTTGATTCTGCAGACAGGTCTTACCCTTCATTGATATTGTTGGGGGGTGTTGCCACATTATTTTACTTCTCATTTTCCCCCCTGAATTCAGTTCTGAAATACCTGTGTAACATCTCCTGTTATATGAAACAAAATATATACTGTACCTGATTCCAATTACGTTTCTTTTGGATTTATAACTGTTTAACTTCACTAGCTTCTATTAAATTAGTGTTGATTTACGTTACCTCGAGTACAGCTTCACCAGCCATTATCCCAGACTTCAGGAATCTCCTCTAAAATCTCTCTCAGGTCTTATTGCTAAGTTAACCCACAGCAGTAGTCAGGGTCGACAACCTGACTCATGTTAACAACCAATTTTTTTTCCCCATCTATTTAATAGCTCATCAAGTTTAAAAGCCAGGTTCCTCATTTACTTTTTACATTTCAACCAATTCAGTAATGTCTCAATGTAAAAATGAGGTAACATTCCATAAAGATAAAAGTGTACCAACGTGCACTTCACTGAATGTCTGCATTATGGGGGTTCTGCATGTCATAGCTGCTGTGCTATAGAAGATGACTCGAAATAAGCTCTCTAATTGACCTGCACATCAAGTGGTCTGAAAATGTAAAAGAGGGGCTTAGACTGTCAGTATCTTGGCTAGCTCACAATCTATGGTCCCCGGTCTCATTTCTTTAATGCGCATGGTGATAGCAATTGCTAGAACTCATCTGCTGTCAATGTCAATAAACCGCTAACAAAACTGTAACAAAAATTGGCAACTCATTGTTAGAAAGTTTTCTTGTCATATTTCTTTCTTGCATATAGAATCACTAAAGCAGTGTCAGGGTATTTTAGCATAATATCTACCGGGTCATTTGTGGTGTCCATTTTCATACGAAACATGCCTTTTCACCATCTCTGGCTGTCGCAGAAGTTCACAGTGGTTATAGAGGGGGAAAAGGTTGGGAAATGGTTCCAGTGTGCTGCAGGATTTCAGAGAACAGATGTCAGTTAGACATAAAAAAAATAAACTTGGCTCAACTAAGTTTACCTTACAGACATCCTTGGGCTATTAAAAAAACCATCCTTGACTCCTTTTCCCCATCACGTAGAATTAGTTTGTTGTTGAATTCATGCTTGATCTAACACCACTGAATCTAATAGTCTTACACCAGGGATGAATTCAGCCCTTGGTCTTTAAAGCAATCTTTCCCCTTGTGTGAAACAAAACCACCATATGGTGAGTCCTTGGCTTGGTACCCATAGCTGAGCTTGCTATCGTTCCTTTCTGATTCTGTTGGTGGAAAAGGTTAAAGCCTGCAGAGCTGGTTCAGTCAATGCCAAACCTGCAACAACAGGGGGTGAAAAAAGAGTTAACGGAGAGCTTCATAGCTTCACGCACACGCGCCTTGCTGCACGTTCTCCAGAGGCTGCACATTATACAGGCTGAGCTGTTTACTGTTTACAGAGTGATGGAGTTGAGCCCCACAGAGAATCAGAGCAACAATCCTCTTCTTAAAATTGTTCAGTTATTCCTGTAGTTCAATCTGTGAGAAATTCCTCCTCATAAATGCTCAGAAAAGAAGCAGTGCCTGAATAAGCTCCCCTTTCCACCATCTGAATCAAAGACCTTTGCCATGGAGTATGGCCACCAGTAATATGGCAAGGAGTTAGGGAGCCCAGTGAAGTGGCTTTGTCATAGTGCACGATGTATTCACACAAAACCTGAGGATCTTCACTCAGAAATTCTCCTCCCAGTGCTGAATCTGTAAGCAAGGAAGCTGCAGTTAGCAGTACAACAATATATCCGCTGAATTTAATTGTCCAAAGAGTTTTTGCCCTACACCAGTAAAAACCTGTGAGAAGTGGGTATTGCATGCTTGCATGTTGCAAACTAGGTGGATTTGCCAATCTGACCATGTCAGTCTCTTCAAAGCCTCCCCACTAGTTTCCTCTCTAACACCATACCTAGTGCAAACACTTTGCCATGAACTACAGAGCTGCAGCTTTGCCTTTTGCCACCTGCCTTGTAGCAGGATTAGCCCCTGCTTGGTCAGTCACGCCAGCTTTTGACTTGCTGTTTGTCTCTTTTTGTCTTCTCAAGCATCTCTCCAGTTTCTCTGCTAAGCCGCATGTGGAAAATTGCTTTCAGATAAAAAATGCCAGGTTGATGTTTTCAGCTCTCACCGTGACTGTTCTAACATTCAGAAAGCTTCCACTTCCACTGCTGGCTCTCAAAATACTAAATCAAGATTGCTTTGTATTTCAAGATGGGTTTGTGTCTAAAGAAAGATTCAAACACTCGTATAAAAAGAATGCTATTGTTTTACCCAAAGTTTCAGCAAGTACTGGATTTCTTTTGCAAATAAATTATTTAGTCTTTCAGTTGGAAATCAATCCTTTAGGAAATTTTCATGCTGTTTCAAATCATGCTGTTGTCCCAGCTGAGTTCAGAAACAGAGAGACAGCTCTTCAAACTTCCTGTATCATTAAAATTCACAGAGCATTTATGGCAGAAGAACCATTACAAGATTTATTTCAATGTTACTGGTCATTTTTTTCCTCTTGTTTCTAATAGTTGATTTTTTTTCCCTGCAGAATGAGTTTATACACTTGCAGTATGGCACAGAGAAAAATTCACAAAATGTAGCTCGGCTCCAGTTATGCTACCTGCCCTGCATCCCTCCTCTATTGAGGGAGAGAGGCAAACTTCTCTGGAGAGCAAATAGAATAAGAGCCAGTTTTAAGACATCTAAATACTCTCCTGAAGGAACTCACTCTGTCAGGTGACAACAGGACAGGGGGTTAAAATCTCCAGTGCTAAAGCTAGCCTTTGTGGACAGCCCTCTTCCCTCCTATGGATTTTTACTGAATAACCACCTACTTTCTGTTTCACAGATTCCTGCCTCATTGGGTGCACTGAAGGGAAGAACAGGCTGTGCCAGCGTCCCTGTCAACCTGTGGTCTTCTGATTTATTTACTGCCAACTGTTCAGACCCTTCTCTGAGGGCAGAAAACACATCATTTTCCAACCTGCCTGTGAGATGACAGGGTGGGATTGTTCGCCTTTTACTAATCAGGACATGAAGGGCAGTGAGATTACAATAATGAAAGAAAAGAAATCTCGAAACATATTGAGCCATGCATGAGCAGGTTTTGAATGTTCAGAGCAGAGTGGCTGTGGCTGGAGGAGTAGCTGATAAGAGTTATGGTGTTTTCACTCTCTGTATGAACCAGTACCAGTGAAGAATGAGTCCCACATCTTAGCAGAGCATTTCCAAGCTCTGATGTCTGATGTGTCTCTGGCATGTGCAGGTCCATTTCTGCACTTGGAAAGATGCTTCTCCCTCATCTGGGCCGGCACTTCCCTGTCCCTTTAGCTTGTGCCTGCCCAGTCCTCTTGTGACCTGCCTAGAGGATCTCTGTCTACAACCCTGAATGCCATACCCTCTTCTGCCGATCTTTGTTCAACTCTTTGCATCCTTTATTCACCTCTCTGCATCCTGTCTCCTATTTTCAGCCTCACTGTCCTAGTTTCACTGTATATTCCCCTCTCCCAGCATAATCCTTGCCCCTGTCGAAACCTTTTGCCTTTTAAAGTTGCATTCCCCTTCTTGCAGGCTGCTATGCTTTCTCTTGGGCTCCAGCAATAGCCACACTTAAAGCAGTGGAAAGCGCATTCTCAGAGACCCATTCTCAGAGGCCCATAGTAGTCATGAGTAATAATTTCAAGGAAAAGACTGCTCATCTATTTCAGAGGCAATTTGCACAGACTCTTCAGAAGGAGGAACACTGGAAGCATGTGAAAGACACTACGAATATTTTCACAGGTTAGTAAGTTGACCATGTTTTGGTAGGTATTCAGTGAAACAGCTACTTTCCTGAATCAAAAGTGGTGATAAATTGAAAGTCCTATTCCACAGTCTCTTGGTCTCAATGTAACATAAACAAACCCATTATTAGTCCTCGCAGCCATTGGTGGAACAGGCAGAACAATTTTTTATAGGAAACTTTTTTTAAGAAACTTTCCAAAAGAAATTCTGTCTGAAGTGAATTTGCTGACATGGAAAATTTTAGCTGCAGCAGCTGGAATTTGACAAACTGATAGATAATTGAATGCAGGATCTTACAGAGAAAGCGCTGGATGGCAGCTGTTTTTATACTCATATTCCTATTAGCTCCATTTGTAATGTGCCATTTGCTGTATAACTAAATTCGCAATGGATGAGAAAACTATTACCCAACATTTCATCATTTTATTGCAATAATAAATGAAATAATTACATTATTAAGGGTAGCAAACTTTTCACATAAAATACATTGGTGACTTCTGGATATTCCTATTTAGCTCTTAATGACAAGATGCATAACATTATTTTGGACTGAAATCAATGGTATCCATAGTCTTGATAACATTTTAAGTTATTATGGTTATTTATCATTTTTGGTATTTAAGATCTAGGCTTTTGCGACTTTTTTATCCTTTGATTTCATACATCATGTGTAAGCACCAGTGCAGAAAATTTACATTAGCAGGATAAAGCGGGCTATTCTTAAGATAACCGTTTTGCTTGTTCAACATAAAACTGCTTTCTTTGTCTCCTGACTGCTGCAGCTCAATGGAAGATTACGAGTCACCATGCAGCACAGGGACCTCTGTAAACTAAGAATAGGAAATTAGATTTGTGAGAGCTTTTCCACTTAATGGTGGAAGCTGTTCTAAAACCAGAAGCACTGTCCAAGCCTTCATAGAACTACTGTAATGTAATTACAGCTAATAGAGAAAGTTTAAGCATCTATTTAGGTAGAGCAGATGAAATAGTAAGATATAAACCCCACATTTATCAGAGGAAGTAGCTGTTGAGCCCTTTGGGCTCATCTCCCTATTTCCTTTCTTTTCCAGACACCAGAAGACAATGTTCAGAATTAACCAAAACAGAGAAGTTACCCTTGGAGAAGCCCTGAGGTGTTTAGTTTCAATCCCCTTTCTTTAACAAATGCAAACTGGCATCCTCTGGAACTTTGGGTATGCAAAAATGCAGGCTGGGGCTTTTTCTCTGACTGCAGACACTATGGAGTAATCAACCGAACACTCCACTGAGCTCCTACCCATCTGCCATATGACACAATTTAATAAACTGCATTTTTTGTAGTCCCCAGACAAAATTTGCACATCTGTTAGCTGCATTAGCCACCTGGGTTTGTAAGAATATTTCTGAAATATTTTTAAACTATATTAAATGTGTTTCCAGAAAGTTAATACATTTCTTTGAAATTATCTATCGGAAAAATGCATTCTCCAAGTGCGAGTCTGTAAGAATTACAACTTGGTTTACTCACCTTCCGTTGGTCTCAAGCAATAGGGTGATTCCTGGGAATCATGAGCACGGATATTTATAAGCTGCAGGAAATGGGTTTAGACAGTACCTGTTTCTCCTGACATGGTAATATCTCCTCCGATACACAGAAAAGATTACCAACTACATGGGCAAAGAAATAAAAAAACGCTTACACTGCACTGTATTTGTTAGTCCTTGTCATGAACTTTAAGTTTAGTAGTGCTTACAGTTGGAGGATAGCGATTCCTCATGATGGAAGCATAAGGTAGTTCACCTTGCGGAAGCCGTTGCCTTTTCATTTTGTGTCTGGGGCTAAGCACACTACAGCCATTGTGCTGGTTTTGGCTGAGATAGAGTTAACTTTCTTCATAGCTGCTAGTATGGGGCTATTATTTGGATTTGTGCTGAAAACAGTGTTGATAAAGCAGTGATGTTTTAGTTACTGCTGAGCAGTGCTTACACAGAGTCAAGGCCTTTTCTGCTCCTCACACCGCCCCACCAGCGAGTAGGCTGGGGGTGCACAAGAAGTTGGGAGGGGACACAGCCGGGACAGCTGACCCCAACTGACCAAAGGGATATTCCATACCATATGGTGTCATGCTCAGCATATAAAGCTGGGGGAAGAAGGAGGAAGGGGGGGATATTCGGAGTAATGGCATTTGTCTTCCCAAGTAACCATTACACGTGATGGAGCCCTGCTTTCCTGGCGATGGCTGAACACCTGCCTGCCCATGGGAAGTAGTGAATGAATTCCTTGTTTCACTTTGCTTGCCTGAGCGGCTTATGCTTTACCTGTTAAACTGTCTTTATCTCAACCCACGAGTTTTCTCACTTTTACTCTTCCAATTCTCTCCCCCATCCCACCTGGGGGGCAGTGAGCGAGTGGCTGTGTGGTGCTTAGTTGCCGGCTGGGGTTAAACCATGACAGTCCTTTTTGGCGCCCAACGTGGGTCTCGAAGGGTTTGAGATAATAACAGATTTAACAGAACTTCTATCTGTTAAAAGTTACAGGTCAACATTAGTTTATTTGTTCTGCACCATGATCTTTTTTTTGCTGTACTTGTTAAAGATTGGCATGCGCTTTTTCAGTTTGCTGTGCTCTGTAGTGATTAGTGATGTTTTGCCTGGGAGATTTGTTTTTAAAACGCTGACCTTGAGCTGGGTAATCTGGTGTTTGGCCTCTGCACTGAAGCCATTACTGTACTTGGGTACCATCTCATGGAGATATTTAACAATTATACTCCTTCCTCTGAGAATTTTTTTGTGGAGGAAATGCAGAACGGCACCCTTGCTACCTTCTTCTGTGATGTTGTCTCCCTCGTTACAATGGCTTCTCAGTACCTTGAACATCCTTGGGTGTTGCTTCAGTTTTGTCTAAAGTTAACAAGCAATTTAGGAATATGACCCAGGCTCCGCGAGAGTATGGTCATGGGTGGCATGGCATGTGGGGGAATATGGGCAGGTATCTAGAGAACTTCTCACCTCCAATGGTCTGGAACTTCACTCCCAGACAACTACAGGATCCTGATGAAGTGGTAGAATGTTTGAAAAAAAAATGCCATGGCTACTCCAAAGAGGCACAACTTAGTGCACTGTGCTGGGCCCTGGCCAGTATCTACCAAACACTGCTCGATACTATGCAGCACCCTCAGGGAGAAGAGAGGGGAAACAAACCAGGCACTGTATCAGTTGCCCCTATAACTAAAAAGAAACAGTGGAAGCGGAAGTCAGCTCATTTAGTAAGGGATGAGGAAGCTTCTCCTAAGAGGGAGCAGGAGAAAGAATCAGAAGAGGCAGCCTGTTCTGCGGCAGAGCAGCCACAAGAACAGGAGGAGGAAGAGACTGAGATAATCAATGAGACAGAAACCACCCACTCCCTATCCCTAAGTGAGCTGAGATGTGCGAAAAGATTTTAGTCGTCAACCAGGTGAGCTAATTCTCAGCTGGTTGCTTCGATGCTGGGATATTGGGGCCAGTAGTCAGGAATTAGAGGGTAAGGAAGCCCGGCAGCTGGGATCCCTTGCTAAGGACAAGGCCATTGACAAAGGGATTGGAAAAAAGGCAGGAGTCCTCCGTCTTTGGCAGCGACTCCTGTCAAGTGTGAAGGACAGGTATCCCTTCAAGGAAGAACTTGCAAATTCTCGAAGGAAATGGACCAACATTGAGGGGGGCATCCAGTATCTGAGGGAATAAGCCGTGTTAGAGGTGATCTATAATGACCAGGTACCCAAAGACCCGGATGAAATCTGGTGCACACTGTCCATGTGGTGAAAGTTTGTACAAAATGCAGCGACGTCATACACCCACACCCTGGCGATAATGAGCTGGACAGACACTGAGGCACCAACTATAGATGAACTGGTCAGACAACTCCAAGAATACGAAGATAATCTTGCTCCCTCCATGTGTACTTGTGTCTCGGCTGTGGACAGACACAGACTGACCCAAAACATGTTCAAGCAAGCTGAGAAGGGTAGGTTTTCCTCATCCACTCCAACCAAAGCCTCAGCTATTAAGAGTCAGCTTTTTCCTGTTCAAGGGAAAGGGTACTGGTGGCCGCACACCACGTGCAACCCTGTGGTTCTTCCTGCGTGACCAGGGGGAGGACATGAGGAAGTGGGATGGTGAACCTACCTGGAGACTAGAAGCTCGGGTGCAGGAACTGCAAGGGAAAACAACAGCCAAAAAGCATCCAGCCAGGAAAACTACTGCTCCAGTGTCTGTTGGGCAGAGTAGAAGGGCTGACGGTACTTTTGATCCTGATGAAGGGACTTCTGTTTTGCGCTTAGAAAAACCAAGTAATGAAGACTCAGACCAGGAATAGAGGGGCCCTGCTTTTGGTCAGGCAGAGGAAAGGGACAACCGGGTTTACTGGACTGTGTGGATTCGTTGGCCTGGCACATCAGCCCCACGGGAGTATAAAGCTCTAGTGGACACCGGTGCACAGTGTACTCTAATACCATCAGATTACAAGGGGGCAGAATCCATCTGTATTTCTGGAGTGACAGGGGGATCCCAAGAACTGTCTGTGTTGGAGGCTGAAGTAAGCCTAACTGGGAATGAGTGGCAAAAGCACCCTATTGTGACTGGTCTGGAGGCTCCATGCGTGGTGCTTAGTTGCCGATTGGGACAAAACCACGACATATTTGCTTTCTGAGAAACTGGGTTCTGGGTCTGTCCTTGTTAATGGTTAAAAATAGCTGAGAAGAGAGACATCTTTTTTACTGGAAAAGCAGAAAACAGGGGTTTGGATGTAAGTTAATTTATCCTAGACTAAAGCTTTGTCTTATTTGATTTAGAATTCAAACTTCTTCCTTTTGAATGAATTGAGAGGGCTGGTCCAAATATTTATAAACAAACAAGAAAAAGATGAGATGGAGGCAAAAAGGAGACCTGACAAGCTAAGAAATAAAGGTTAAGACAGAATAAGTCTGCTAGAAGACTTAACACTGCTTCTAACTTAATCATACCTACAGCAGGTAGAAGGGGCTGAAATAATTTAACTATTGTAACTTTCTTATAGATTCATAGACTTTTAAAAATAGAAAAGATCATCAGATTATCCACTCTGACCTGTATAATACAGTCCATAAGCCATGTATGGAGTACAATAGAGTGCATCTGAGAAAATGATTTAGTAAAATATTCTGACTTGATTTTAAGACAAAAATGGGAGAATTTGCCCCTTTCTTTGTTCATTTGTTCCAGATGGTTATTCAACCTTACCAATAAAAAAAAAAAGGCTCTTTTTAATTTGACTTTTTCTGACTGGAAGTTGCAGCTTCTGAATCTTGTTAATCTCTTATCTCTCTTCCAATGTCATTCCTGTCCAGGGTACAGGATACATGTCAGTAGGTATGACTTTTATTCTTTGTCCCTAAGTGTATGTATTAAAATAAACTCATTTTGTTTGAATGGTCCCAATTTAAAAGAGAGATCTGTGCTATTCTGTATGACTGCCTTGTGCTGACCAGTACTTACCATTGAGTCTGTTTCTTCTGCGAGTCTTATATTTGTTTCCAAACTGTTAAAAAGTGAGAACTATTGAGAGGTAAAGTATAAGAAATAAAATTCTTCCTACATGGAAACTTGATCTTATTTTATTTCCTACAGCTGCAGAAAGAGATTATTTTGTAAAGCAAAGAAGCAGAGACATAGGTTTGATGGGAATTCTACACTAGAGTAAAAACTTGGTAATCTAAGAAGAGCCACATTTGACAATGAAAAGACACAGGCATGAAGGTGTGAATGAAAGCGAAGGGAGGAAGCAGGCCAGAGAAGAACCTATGTATACCAGAGTCCTGTGTAAATTTGGGTCTTAACAATATTCTTTGGTTATTGCTGACTGTAATATTTAACTTGAAAATACTGGAATAAGTCCAGTCTCATCTTATACACAATGTAATTTTGTCATTTTTGGATGAAGAAGACAACTGACATTTCACCACTATAGACTGAGGAAGTTCTCTGTGGTTTGAAATTTATGACCAGTTTACAGCCCCTCCCTCATGCCACATGATGCTTTATCGTAGGACATAACTTATCCTACTGACATTACCAGAGAATTGCTCAAGTTTCCTAAACTGGTGTGTACATTCTCTCTTTAACATGAACAGTAATACTTACTAATATACAGACTAAATTGCTTTTATGCACAACAGTACTGAAAGAACATGTAGATTACAGCAGAGTATCCATCACCTTTTGTATTTGTGGTATATAGATTAGTACTTACATGTTTTACTGAGAAATAGTATTTTGTTTCTTGAGGGATCAACAGAGTGCAGGGTCATTCTATTCTTTCTTCAGTTCATTGATTGTGAAGAAATAACAAGGAGTTTCAACTCAGTTTCATTGAAATATTATTTTCTTGTGTCGCTTTCTGGGGAAGTTAAGTTCTAGCTTTATTACATACAGTACACAGTTTCCACAAGGGGTAAATGATTATTAATAGCAGATCTTCCACATTTAATGAGCACCTGCTATGCAGAGTGGGGCAGTGTTTTTGATGAAACATTATGAAACACTTATTATAATTAGTGTAATTAGGCCTTTGAAATAGCTGCCCTATCTGTAGAAAATCAGATTCTCAAACTTACTTTGCAGGTGGTTATAATACCTGCTGATTTAGATGAGTTTCCGGCTGTTCGGGTAACATTTATTAAATTCTCAGTTTTTCTGGAGAAGTGCTTAGCAGTAGTGGTGATAACCATACAGAAATGTTCATACTTGATTAGGCCAGTTGCCTTTTTAGACTTCTGTCCTGTCTTTGACAATGGCTTGTACAAAATGATTCAAGGGGAAATGCGAGAGATTGCCTCCTAGACAAGTACAAATCATTGCCCTTAACTGAAAGTTTCTCTTTAATAGTCCTCAACTAGATGCAATGCAAGCATGTGTATCACTTCTAGAATGGGTGGTTCTTGTCTAGTCTAGCTCTCTGCTTGCTTTTTTCTTGTGAAAAGGTTGCATACTAACATGCATTAAGTAGACCAGCACTGGGGCCTGCTTTTCTTTACAGGTGCCAGCCTGCTGCGGTTCAGACATGGCCACTGACCTATACTATGCCTCTTTCCCACCCCATCTTTAGCCTGCCTCATTTACTTAGATTATCAATTCTGCATAGAGCACAGCAGAAAGATCACCCTTTATATGGAAACTCTACATGTCTATGTAGCAAAAATAATTAACAAGATCCCTTTTAAGTTATATAACAAATTGGATTACTAAAATCATGGCATTTATTTATTTATTTATGAGGGTTATTTTCATCAATATTGATTTCTTTCATGCAAAAGCTTTGATTTTGTCAAAGGTTTTTCTTTAAATCAAATTAACTTATACCAAATGTCTCTGGTAAGAAGGCAATGTTACCCCAATCTGAAATTATTTACTTTACATCTGAAATATTAAAATGTTCTTTGAAATGCTCAATTCAAACATTTTTAAAACAGATTTTTAAACTGTTAATTCTGCAGAAAATGTTCATGTTTCTTTTGAAATACTTGTAATGAGTTCTGAGAACTGGCCTTCTGCTTCTCCTTGTTGAACTGCAATAAATGTTTTAATATAGTATTTCGTTTTAGTCAAATAGCATCCTTGGTATGTAACTGTGGAACCATAAAAATCACAAAATAATTTGTTCACTGAATTAGCTTATGAAACACATTAAATTACCTTTCATTTCAATTTAAGCCCTTCCAATAACCTACCAGGTTACTGTAAATGATCTTAAAGAAGAAAACATGCTAACATGCAGTAAATTAAGTATTTGAGAGGTATTTTAACAGCATTTACTGCGACCACACTGTGTTCTAGTTTCATGACCTGCTGCTGCTCCATATATTATGTCTAGTACTTTTTTAAAAGCCCAAATTCTTCTAAATAAGTAACTGTTCTATTGCTGAAAGACGTTTATTACATCTGTTGGTTTACATTGCATTAAGACTCACTCTCATTTCCAAAGGCCACTTTTGCTCATTTTTGCTTGACTGGGAAAAAAATAGAGAAACCGTTTTGCACAAAGTATGATGCATAAAGCTGTGTGATTGCTATGGGCGAGTTGATCATTAACTTTGAAATTCAGTTTGACTAACTTTTCCATGCACATTATGCAAGGTTATTTTCAGATTTGGCAAATATTTCCAACATGACAAAATATTGGTGCAGAATGAACACATGGAAGGTTATCAACACAAACATTGAAAATGTGTTTGCAAATGTGAGTGAATTTCTGCCTTATACTTGCAGAGAATTCACTCAGTTTCAAAAGCTAAAGAATAGCTAAATCTGAATTAAAAGCATATTTGTAATGTTGATACCTTACAGACTACAGTGTAATGCATGTAGACATTTTGCATGTGCCAACATTATCTACATGATGTTAAGCATCATTTTTCCTTTCACATATTCTGGGTCAGAGAAAGCAGTCATTTTAGCAGGGTCAAAACACACCACAGGCAAGATGCCAGCTCAGAATGAATTGTTAAAATTAACAATTTGGGGAAATCAGTTCAGTTCCCAAATTAAAAAAAAAGCAAACAACAAACGTTCTGAGTATTCTGCTAGTGTTCCTAAAGACTCTAGCATTACCTTCCTTTATATCTCTTGGGCTCGAATGAATCAAACCTATCCTCCCACCACTTCCCAAATCCCTACCATCAGTTCTTAATTATCATCTGCAAAATAATGGTCAAAATATTTCATATATTGCTGATATGACTTGGAAAAAAACTAATAAACAAAAGAGTGCTTTGATCAAAGACTCCTCTTGAAAAGAAGATGGAGTTTATTTGGAGGTTAATAATCTTGGAGTGCTTCAATACTTTAGATCTGCTACACTAAAGTTGTCAAAATGTTTTCAATTTCAGAAGCCATGACTTCAGAAAAGCGACTCCTATTGTCATAATGATCCATGACCTAGTTTCAAACAGATTTCCTTCTTTCTCTGTTTTCCTTTCTTCTTTTCTTTTCCTTTCTTCTTTTCTTTTCCTTTCTTCTTTTCTCTCTCTTTCCCCTTCCCTTCCCTTCCCTTCCCTTCCCTTCCCTTCCCTTCCCTTCCCTTCCCTTCCCTTCCCTTCCCTTCCCTTCCCTTCCCTTCCCTTCCCTTCCCTTCCCTTCCCTTCCCTTCTCTTCTCTATTTTACTTTGCTTTACTTTATTTTACTTTATTCTACTTTATTCTACTTTATTCTACTTTATTCTCTGCCTTGAGATATCTTAAGGAGAAGAATCACAACGCTGTCAAAGGAAGGGAACATGTTGGTCAATACAATTACTTCAGCCCTGGTCTGAGAGCACCAGAAGGCTGGTGCTAACAGAGTAACCAGAGCCACAGCTACACAGATAGGGTAAAAATAGTATAAAAGTTATATACATGTTGTGTACAGCTGTATTCTGTGACAAGTAATCTGACCAGCAATGAAAGCAGAGTAAATTTCCTTCCTCAGCTCCTTTTCCTTCACTGTACGGGCCTTAATCCAGTGTGGGATTTGCCCTAAGAACATATATGTAGCCATCTGCATCAAAATAGGGTAGGTACACCAAATTTAAGGTTCCTGTGAGCCAAACAGCTTGACAGAAAAAATCCCAAAACAGGAGAGAAAGTTGTTCAAACTTCAGGCACCTAAGACATGCTTTTTCTTTCAAATGCGTGGTTCAGGCATAGATTACTTCTCAGGGGTCGGAAACAGCATTAGAGATTGCTTTTATATACTATTTTCAAGTTACACCTGCTCACCATGAGGCAAGATGTCAGAAAATAATGAAGCAACATTATACGTATTGAAGTTGCAAGATGAGAAACGGGAATCAGATCAAAGGTCTCTGAAGGATGAAACTTAGAAACAAATGAATTTCTGACATTGAAGAGTGAATAGTCTATCTTTGAAATCCTTTCTACAGTCATTGGAGCATATTTAATGGGTTTTCTCTTTCTTTTTGTCTTCTTCATTTTCTTTTTTTTAAACACCTCATATGACAGAATTAGGTATTACAAACACAGAACTCAGTCCAGCTACTGCTGTATATTTTCCGCAAAGCAAAAAAATATTACACTGGTATCTTGATCACAGGTGAACATACAGATGTAGGTATTTGATGTATTTACTGACCTCAGTATGTGTTCTTGCAAGTGATCTTGAAAGCTGGCTGAACAAAACTACAGAAAGATTGCCATTTCAAGTATTAGTATCTGGAAACTTACGCTGTGGTGGTGTGTTTTCAGCCGTATGTTCCTAGATTCATTGCCTTTTGGGAAGTTCAGCTCTCTGCATTTCTTGCCTCTAGTTCCTTATATATAATGCAAACATAGGGATGCAAACTAGTGCATGTAATTGCAAAAGAGGTTAGTCCAGCCTACTAGGGAGATAATTAACATTATTCAGAATATTCTCATGTTGGGCTGCTGTAGCACACGTGGTAGGTGCTGTCACCATCAAAAGCAGGGAGCCGGCTGTCTGAAATGAAAACCTCTAATTGGCGTCACACCTACCATTATGCTGACAGACTGACACTTACAGTCCAAGTGATCAAATATGTATAGCTGAATAGGTGCTAGAGCTGAGGGAAACACCCCACTACAGTGACCCAGTTCACTGAACCCAGTGAAGATGTGCTGATTTACTTCAGGTGAGGGCTCAGGCTGATCAATGGGCTTTGACACGTTGAACACTGTTGAACTTCTAGCTCACCACATCACAGGGCATGTTCCTTTCATTTTCTATGTACTACTTTAGAGACTACTCTCTTTAGATACTGTAAATACTGACCTGCGCTCTTCATTTATTTTTGTTTTTAAATGTCACAAGATCACAGACGAAACCTTGAAAACGTATCTCTTTTCAGCCTGTATTAATTCACTGAGATTCTACTCATATTTAATATAAAAGGAAAAATATTTCCCATGAATCTCTGGTCAATTAGCTTTTCAGTGTTCTTAAATCATTTCTCACTAGAAACATTAATGCTTATAGTAATGAAAATTGCTTCCTGAATCCACAGAGCGTTGAAAGTCTTTGGAAAATAAGATATAATACAGAATATTAGAAAAGAAAATACAGAAATGAGCTTACTTACTTACGGAAAAGTCAGACCTGTGAGTCAAAGTGAATTTAAATAATTGTTTTTCAATTTTAAACAGACTTGCAAGAAACACTATTGTTTCCTTTGACATAGTAAAACAATTTTGAGAACAGGCAATCTTACTTGAAATGACTGTGTAGGTGTCGTGCTTAGCTAATCATGAAATGTCATTTTCAAAAATATTAATGTATTCCTCTCAGAATGGGAAGCAAAATAATGCATTTTGTAAATGAGATCAGCATTCATCAAGTCTAGAGAAATACTATTCACTGGCTCCACCATAATGCCCATCCCCGTCTTCTAGTAATAAAAGCTGTCATGCTTCCTCCTATAAAGTGCTTCAAGGCTGAGGACCAATATAACAAACAAACAATAAAAAACACAAAGAAGCCCCACAAACAAACAACACTGTTGCAGAGAAAGAATAAAACCTTAGTAGCAGATTATAGAAATTTAAATGCAACAACGGAACGGAACTTTCAAGACATGGTGTACGTCCTAAGAAATTATTCTTGTATTCACATCTTACCCACATCAATGGGAGAGGGGGATTTGTAGTACTCCTCACAGAATTTCAGAAGCCTGGAAGGTTACATTGTGAGATCTTCAATCAGATCATCAAAATACAAAGATTCTGAACCTGTTGTAGAAATCTAATTAAACAGCACAGCTCTTCTGACTGCACCAAGAAGTTTCTACTAAAGCAGAGTTATGGAGTTACTGTCATTTCAAAAGAAAAATAAGTCCTCTGCAACTGAGATATACAGCCCCATCCAACAAGAATACTTTTATTTTGGACTTTAAGTAATTTTGCCATTTTTTACTTTTTGTAAAGTTCTCTTTGTAAGTGTAAAATGCAAATTTGCACCATCATCTAAGGATTAGTGAATGTGAAATCCTGGAACACAAAAGCTAAAACCTCTCAGGCTTCATTTAGTTTACTTTCTGAAGCAGTTATTTATGTGACAATGTCTATCTTTCAGTAATTCATGCATGAACTTGTCAAAAAAACTATTTCCACTTCTCAGTTGTACAGTGAATTTTTTTGACATACATATTGGTGATAGACCGAACCTATAAACTATTTGGAAAAGTTTTAGAGGGCTGAAAAATAAGGAAATTTTTCCACAGCAGCAAACTGCTTAGTGTAACCTTCTCATAAACCAAAGGCTGCCAAAGAACACATTAATTTCGCTAGGTTCGTTTCACATCCATTTTCCCCTGTTTGCACTTTTGTACAATAAATCGCAGTGTCAAAGCATGTTATATTTTACTGCTTTTAGCTTTTAGGCTGAGATAATAGAACAACTATATTTTTCTAGAAATGATAGGCACATAATATTTTCTGATGAAATACAACAAGCAACTATGGAGTAACTAACAATAAAGATGGGCCAAAATTCATTTTCTTTGTTGCCTGGAAGTGTTATTTATAATGACAGGCTTTGTACTAATGCCCAGCATACAAAGTGTACTCACCCAGGCAAAAGGCAAGGAGCATGTATTTAGAACTTCCCCAAAGTACAATCCTTTTTGGTAACATTACAGAATTTTGCCTACAATACCTTTTCTGATACTTAGAAAGAGAATTTCACTCAAAATTATAGCTCCTGATGTATTTTCCAGTGACTTAGAGAAGCTGAGCAAAGTAACTCAATTATAATGGAATAAAGACACATTTTCAATCAATGACTCTTTAATAATAATAGTAATAATACATTATATAAAATTCTAGAAAAACTGAGTGATGCAGCTTTAATTGTTGGTGGTTTGGGACTGAAATTATCCTTTATTATGTATGCTTGCACAGCTTATCTGAAATAAGTCCCAATCTGTTCTCAGTTGTTACTGTTTCATTTTTTTAACACTTCAGTGTTCATAACAATCACAATGATGGAAACAGAAAATGGATAAATCTGGAAGTGTTCAGTGTGACTCAATTGACCTATTGGTTTTCTAATTCAAAGATTTATTTTTTCTTCCCCGCAGCCTGGACTTTCTATCCAGGTCTTCTCCTTTTGGATCATCATGCATTTAATTTTTTACAGATATGGCATTTTATTTCAATATTAGCTATGAAAAGAAAGGCAATCCTCATTTGCAAAGTCTAACTACTGCTTCTAAGATAAAGTCCTTCCAGTGTGTTAGTAAGTGTGGGAAAAGCTGAGTGAATAAACAATAGACACTGAAATAACATGCCCTAGTTCTCTCGAAACAGGGTTCTGCTACTGTGATTGAAAGATAGTATGTTTGTAAGCTTTTTGCTTTAGGCCAGTGTTAGTGTCCATCTTATGTTTCCTCCTTTTCAGGTGAGAACCACAAGTTTGCTCATCAAAAACAAGATAAAGGACTCTGCTCAATCTACCTTTAGCACGCAGATTTCTTGGGAAAGCATTGTTCTTTCAATCCCTTCCTTCAATATGAAATCAACTTTTGTTATTTTGGCTCTGCCTAAACAGTTGACTAAATTCAGTTTAATGCTGTTGGTCAGACTTTGAGTCACTCCTGAATTATTCAGTGACCTCATGGGTATTCTTCTCATCTACCAAAGTTAGAGTTAGCCCAAGTAAAAACAAACTCTTCATTGACAGTCACTAGCAATTGAGGACACTAATGGATCTCAATCTGAATTTTTTTGTTAACAAGAATTGAGTGAACAATCAAAAAAGCAATCATTGCAAGTGAACAACTCTCAGACATATCACAGGCAGGATCAATACATATCACCACTACATCAGCCAGCATAGTGCCTACAACCTGTCATTTTCATTTATTTTTCATACGCTTTTTTATATACAGAATACAGCGATGTTGAGGATTTAATAAAGGCATATTAAAGATGCTTCAAATTCACTCTTTTACCTTTTCTTTCTAAACACTTCTTAAGTTCCTGGAAAATTCCCTTGAGTCTTCATACAGACCTTTCCTTCTGGCTAGTAAAAACAGCTGTATTCTAGACAAGTCTCCCTCAATTTTAACAGCTACGTCTGCTTATTAGCCAAAAAATCTTCTCTTGCCTATTGCTTATGTTTGTGCTCCTGCTTCCGTTCCAAAAATGCTTGTATTTCCTGAGGGAGATGCACCTAGGGAAAGCAGCCATACTGCTATTCATTTTCACCCCCTCCTTTCATTTCTGGAAGAAGTTCACACTAACACTGTGTACCAAATAATTTATCTTAACCCTGGAGGATAGCAAGTGGACCTGTTCGTATCTCTTGAAGGAGAACATTTACACTTGAAACAGTCTTATCATCCATCCCAATGGTGAGCTGAGAAAATTGGAATGGCTATATGTATATGTATATGTATATGTGTATATATATATGTATAGTTATCACTGGTGCTATTCTATACTATCTTTAATGAAGAGATACGCTAAAGGCGGCTTTTGTTCAAACCCAACCTTCAAACATTTCTGTAACAATGTTTTCCAACATATCTCTTACCTTTTATACATTGCATATAAATAATTGCAATAAACACGTACATATTTCTAGGTACTTGGAATGACACTATAGATAGTGACGCAAGAAAACCCATCTCTGCTACCTTCGCATCACCTCTATCAATAAGATCAAACAAAAAGGGTTTCTGAAAGGATAATTGCAACACACAAATTTTAACACTAATTTTCTCTCGCTGTGCTACAAAATCTTTGAACACTTGCAAATGGTCCCCTGCCTGGTTTATTCAATCACTTCTGATCACTTCTGATTCAGGGCTCTATATTAAGGGATGTCCTTATCAATAAAAAAAAAATCATAATTTTCCTGTTTCCAGTAACAGAATACGCACACTTGATCTTACCCATCTGTGGAAACCCATACCAGCAAAACTCAGTGACTTTTTCTTGTGGAGCAATATAATGTCCCATGCAAACAAGATGTGCATAAGCACAGCTGAATCTACATAAATTTTACATCAAAATAAGTCCTTGTGAAAATGTTGTTATGCTAATTGCCCGACTCAGTATGATATCATGTCAAAATGTAATCATCCAAATTCATCACTAGATCCAAATGTGTCACCAGCTGCATATATCAGCAATTGAGTTACATGAGCCATTCATTTGGCCCAGTATGTAATTTATCTAGTATGTATGTGCTCTATATAAAACTAATTTCTTCCTAGGTCAGGACACTGCTGCAATGTTGATTAATGCTTTTGTTATTTCACATATTGATTATTGTAATTCACTACTTATTGGTTCCCTCATTGCACATTGCACAGGCTTGAGCTTATGAAAAATACTGCTGCACGTATCCCAGTCAAATTATAAAAGTTTAATAACATCACTCTGGTTTTAATGAAACTTCACTGCCTCACTGCTCATCCATGGAATAAGCATGGTGTTCACAATTGTCATCATAATGTGTAACCTTTATAAACATTTGCTGACTTATTGTGGTGAGTGACCTTTCTCTGTTGTCGCATATTAGTTTCTCGCTTGATAACTTATGGGGAGATTGCTGACAGCAGTCAGGCAGTAAAAAAAAATGTGGGTTGTTTCTTTTTGAGTCCCTTATGCAACTGATCTGCTTTTCTTTCATATTGCCTTGTTTTGTCATCGACTCTAGTCATATCCTCTGAAATAGCATTCTTCCGGGGAAAAGGAGAATTATAAACAAGATTGATCATAGTCTTTGCTAGTTGTTTATTAACTTCAAGTGATCCCACTTAATTTCTTAGAGTAGTAACCTGCTAGGAAGAATTTTCCCCCTGTTCAATGACATATTTGTCTCTCTGAAAGCTATGCTAAAACTCTTATATTTTCCCCTAAAAATCTGAAAACTAATCAATCCAATACATCTTAAAAGAATTCAGGAAATGAGTCCATTTAAATACTCAGAGTTTTCCAACACTACATTTTAAGGTTCATATTGTCTTTGAGAAAGAAATGACTAGCTTATCTTGGCTATTTGGTGCAATGGAAAGAGTATGTAAACAGGTAGGCAGAAAATAAACAAAAAAAGTGCAATCTATTTTATAAGAGTTCTTGAAAAGAGCAGCGCTTTACTTGTCTAAAGAAAGTTGTCTTTCAATACAGGTAGAATATGTTCACTTTCCATAATGGGCGCAGTTTGGAAAAGGCAAATGTTTAACGAAAAGTGTTCTGTGAAGTCTACACTCTGTATGTTTATGTTACGTGACAATTTATAGAATTTAAAGAAACTGTAAATTTATGGAAAAACAGAGTACGCAAATACACAGTGTATATTACTGTTCTCCATAGCTCACACAAGGTGTTGCAGAAAAAAAGATTCCCGGGCATAAGTATTTCTTTAGGCAAAACTTTATGAGACAGTGGTTGAATGTTATCTGTTTATGCCTTTAGCATATTTTTGATTTAACTGAGCAATAATGATCAAGTGAGGGCACTTCCTGATAATTAGCAATCAAAAGAGAGATGATGGCCTCAGGTTCAGCCGCTGTTAATCCCTAAATTATGTCTGAATCAAGCCTGGTTACATTATTTTAAGATTAATTTCTCTTTCTTCCTGTAATTTAGTGTGAATTGACAACAGTGAAGATAAAACCTCCTGTTTTATCCAGCTACTAATTTTTAGACCACCACATGGGACCTGTTTTGGAGCATGTCCTGGAGTGCCCTTTATGGGACAGACATCGGTTGCCTTCCTCCCACTGTGTAGAAGAGGGTGTTGCTGTGGATTTGATACCAGCCCTCCCATCCAGCACAGCCTCCCAAGGGAGAGCTTGAAAACCGGCCAATACTGGTTTAGAAACAGGATTGTACTTTAGGATGAAAAGCCCTGTTAGATTATGCTCTCAGCTGAAAAGAACTGGGGGTGGATTTTAACTGAACATTCACCTCCTGGGTTTTTTTAACCTGCTTCTATCCTCATGGTCACCATTTATTTCAGAGAAATCTACAGTAATAAGTGCAAAAGTATTGTAGGCACTAGATCAAATTCTAACCTGAATTTGCAGTCTGATTCCTTAACAAAATGCAATGACATTGGAAAAGAAACCAACAACAAGAAAAATACTTCTCTTTCTGTAGACCGAAGAAAATAACATTAGGTAAAACTAAATATTTACCTAATACATGGTGAGTTTGCCCTTGTTTTCCTTGACTTTCTATATAGTCTTGTTTAGGCTGTAAAAAGAAGTCTGAATTTATCAGATTAACTTTCACAATTGAAAGAATAGAGAGTTCCTGCTGGGACTATTCCAAATCTTTTTTGCACAGTTGACATAGTTCCTTTGGACTATTTTTACAAGGATTTACAAAGAATGGCAATGTAGACAAATATTTCAGGTAGGGGAAATGGGCTAAAATGATATATTTTATTCAGTCATCATCACATATTTGAGACTACACTTCAATAAACAGAGAACTGAACCTCGGAAATGTATGCCATTATACCTGTATATAGACTGCTAGCAATATTGGCAAAAGCAAAACACATTTCAAACAGTAATATAGGCCTAATAGCACTGTTCATCTTCAAGACCGACCAGAAAGGATCAATATCCTGTAGTAATTGCTTCCACCATTTAGAAAGAGAAAGCAGAAAAGTTAGGTTATCCAGTAAGGAAAGCTGAGAAGAGCACAGAGCGAGGGTACCCTGGCAGTCCCAGCAGGCTAAACTGCCTAGATGTCTTTTGATGTCATCATAGGTGTAAATCAACATTCTTGGTAGATTCAGACAGGCAGTACAGTGAGGAAGTTGGAATGAAGATGATAAGTAAGAAACGGAATTCTTTATGCAGTTTTCATACCTGCACAGCCTCTACTTAACCTGAACTACTTTCAGAAGACCCATCCCCGTGGGTGGAGAGGGCCTGATGAGGTTTGCCTTCCAACAAATCGATGTGGTCAAGAAGCTCTTAGCAGAACATTATCATTGAAATAACAGGGAAGCACTCACTAAGACGTCATGTTCTTACTGCAAGAGTTTTTTTCTGACAGTGTAAAACTGCATGTTGCCATTTTGAAATGTTTCCAAACATTCTGCAAAATGGAGCCTTTCAAAATGCATTTCAGATTAAAAGTTCAATAAAATTGTTTCAACTTTCTGATAACAAACATTGCTGACTGACCAAATGTTTTTTTAGTAATTTCATTTTCTGGGAAATACTAAAATTTTTGCTTTTGAGCAAAACCAGATGCCTAAATCACTGGAAAATACAATGGAAATTCTCACCTACGTCTGTTTAACCTAATGTTCTTCTTAGGATGAATGCTGATGAAATGTGTGCTTTACAGAAATCTTTAAGTTCTGCCATTAAAAGTATGTAAAGCAAAATGTGTTTTCACAGGATTCGTAGATATTCACATTAGCCTGAAACAGTAAATTAAGTTTTAGTTAACTCTAACCCCATTCTGGTATTACTTTGGGGGAAAAAAAAGCAGGAAGTGAAACATGGTAAAGGCTAAAATCTGTACAAGAAAGTAAAATCTCTGCATATTTTTGTTTGTCTCAATATTTTCTGTTTGTTTGGGTTTTTTTTTTTTTTAATAACCTTCAATGCAGGGACAATATTACTCTTGAAAAGATGTAAATACATAGCACATGTTCAGGAAACTCAAATACAGTCTGAACAATTGAAAGAACATAAAGAACATACTTTATTTTTGCAGAAAATTATGACTCTCAGAAGTGATGATCTGAATCACTGTTAAGCTTAGAAGTAGAAGCTATACAATTGTAACTTGGCAGTATTCAGAGAATTCAGTTAGAAATAAATTCAGAATTACGAAGTAGCGTGTGCTATTTGCTTAAGTAGCTTAAGTGTGACAATACCTTCTGAAAAATCTGCCTACACTGTAGCTGAAAACCAGCACCAATTAATACTTAACTGATCACAGCTATGTTCTTAATTGTGCTCACACACCTTTTGCATAATTTTCTCCTGAATTTTAATGCACTAATAAGCAATGTCTCCCAAGAAGAAAATTCAACGCTAAAATGGACCAAGACATAACGTGCAGACTTTGAAGTAAGGGTGAACTGCCAAAAAAGGATATCCATGTTGAAGGTTTTGCCTGTCTGTAACCAGAAACACTACTGTTGGAAAATCCAGTAAGAATAGATAAAATTTAATTTTTATAAAAGTAGATTTCTGTGCCAATGTATAAATACATTGTGGAATATGATTTATTGGGTGCAAAGGATGAAATTCCGGAACTTCCATTGCTCAAAATTGGATTTACCACAATGCCAAAGAGGAGTATGGGTAACTGTTAGTAATAGGTTGTGCCACAGGAGCTAACACAAACAGAAACATGATCATGTATTATTGACCAGTGCTTTACATACCGCCAAACTTTACTCCACATGGATGTATTGCTGTATCACAACAACCATAAATTTCAGTTAGATTAATTTTTATTGCCTTGGCTCAGAGAATGATGACTTGTGATAGAAATCCATTATCCAAACTGTCACAGATTTGCATCCTTTGCTCTCTGTACTGGAGGCATCCAGGTACTCTAGTGCTACACCCAGATAATTAGCTCTGCAGTTTTACCCTCGGTCTACAGATCCTTGCAAGTCACTGTACTACTTTGAAAGGCATCCATGAAAGGAGCCAAGAAAAGCAAGCATCTTTGAGCAGTGCAGGAAATCTTTCTAGGAACCAACAGGGTCTAGCCATACAGGTGCTGGCTGTACTCCATAAAGGATACAGCCAAATTGAGATATCTGATGTATTAAAGATGTGACACTCTGGAAGGCTGTTAAGAAATGGTTTCTCTAATCTGTGGAAACTAATAGCTGTGGAAAGAGGAATCTGAAATAAATTTAATTCAGGCAGTACCATTTCTGAAACAGAATGTGACTACCTTATGTGGGAGGTTTTGAGATGGAGGAAAAGCACAGGCACAGTCACTTAAGCACGGTGAGTATCGGGGTAAGGTCAGTACAGATATATTTGAATTAAACAAGAGATATTAGCTTTAAGTATTGGACCACTATTCACTTTTGAAAAAACCTGATTTGTTATAGAGAACACTGAACTAACACACTGCATATCACAGCTGGCTCATTTAGATCCTAGAAATGTTAATCACAGAAAAATGGGTCATGATTTGGGAATGACTCATTGCTGTAATTATTTTTGGTATAGCTCTTTTTATTTACAAGCAAGTATGTTAACAGAAAACCTCTACCAGCAGCAGCAGATTCGACTCAGAGTGCTCCAGCAAACTCCAAGGCTGTATGAATGCACATGGGATATCACGCTGTGGCTCACAGCCATCCAGTGTAACACAAAGCCTCAGCGTCAAAGCCTACTGCTTCTTGGTGTAATCCCACAACAGTGAAAGCAGGACACGCTTTGAGTCTATGACTCCAGCAGTTTCTACATTTGGCACCCTTGTCTTCATATTTGTCCTGGAAATTTTCAGGTTCTGGCTTTTTCATGTGAGAGCCTCACTCTGTGATATTGGGAACACAGCTGAGGCGTGAAGGCGCTGGCTAGTAACTGCATATCAAAAGCACAATTTGTGAGAAGGAATGGGTGAGTCTGTCTTCTGTCTGAGGTTACCAGTTGGGAGAAGCTTTGTATCAGAAGGCAGGAAGAGGTATAGGACTTGTATAATGACAGGTCCCTTGCCTTTCTTAAGGACTAACTGTTCTTTCCCTGGTATTTTGTGTGTGAGCTAAAGTTCATGAAGAAATGAGCACCTTTAGCTCTGGCACAAATAGTCCTTTCAAACAGTGTGATGAGAGTAGCTTTTTTGCAGGAATGAGTACTATTGTAGCACTTCACCAGTTCCTTCACCCAAAAGTACTAGTATTTTGGGATTTTAGGAACTCTGTAAGTAGCTAGAAAGGTATCTAGATTTCTCTCAGAGCAAGCTTGCTAAGCCTTGTTTTTCCAGCAACAAAATTCAAAACAAGCTCAAAAGCCAGACTTCATTCTCTCTCCTTTCTGGATGTCTTGTACCACCGCTGTCCTGCCTTCTCTCCTTTACAGGCTCCAGCTTGTCACATTCTGAGCATAAGGGACTATAAGAGGATTAAAAAAACCTGTGATTTTGCCCTTTGAATGATTTTTGACAATTCTTTTATCTCTCGGAACCTTACTTCTGTCTGAAAAATGGGGGTAGTGGGTTAATTTGCTTTGCAAAACAAAAAAAAGATGGTGGGATCTAGTAAAGGAGAGTTTTGTATAAAATTAAGTAAGCAACCTGATATGGTTCCTACGAAGCTGTCAGCAGCTTTTCATTATTGTATTTTCTCTCTAAAGCACAGTTGAGGTTTTTCGTTGCCATTAGTTACACTTTAAATACAAGGTCTGGGCCAAACTAATGGTCTTAGTTACCCCACAGTTCAGTCAGTGTGAATCTGCTGAAGTTATTAATGACGTTACACCAAAGCTCAAATGATGGAGGGAAAACGAGATTCATGCCCTTAATGTTAAAGGTGACCTTTGCTATGCATGCACACTATGAAAATCTACAGCCCACAGGCAATTTGATTTTCTGCCTGAAAATTACTGTAGAGACTTCAGTATCTGTGAGGCAGCTGCCTTTACTTTTCTTTTTTAAAATGTTAGTATGAAGGTCAGAGGAAAGGTATTAAAAATCAAATCAGGACTTAGCTAAGAATCTGGTATTAATAGTCTTTTAGGTTTAGAAATAAGGCACAGTTCAGTGGTATGGGGGCAGTTTGTGCAAGTTTGGTGGTTTCTGATGGCGCAGAATCTGCTGACTGCATTTTCCATCTCATTAACCTGAGGTTCCCTAGAGGGAGAGAGAGCCTCTGGTGCTCGGGAAGTGTCAGGCACAGCTATGTCATTTGTTTGCCTTGTGAGAAAGCAAAAATTTACTTCGGTTTGACTGGTGCCTTCCTCTTGCGCCACCCATGGCATGTCCCCAGCAGATATGGCAGTCCCCTCTCTGGGGTGTGCGGTTGGACACATGGATCTTCCCTTTCGCAGATGCATGTGAGGGAAAGAGAGAAATTGGGAGGTGTGAAAATAAGCTCGAAGCAAGATCTTTGTGGTCCAGGCAGCAAAACAGAAGAAATGAAGAGGAGTCAAAGCCTTTGCCCTCCCTCACCCTCCGTTGACCTGTACAGAACTGGTCACGCCGTGCAGAGGACCACAGCACTTCCTATATGGCTGAATTTCTAGAGACACACATAGGAGCTCACACAGGAGAGCAATATATAAAAAGAAAACACAGGCACCCAAATGCACTAGCTAATGCAAAAGCCCCTTTCACTGCAGGAAACGATAAACAGACTTGGTTGGAAGTCAGATACTTTCCAGGGACTGCTCAGGAGCAGATGCAGGTGGCAGCATGGACTGGTCAGGAAGGCTGGTCCTTCTGCTGGCTGGTAAGCCACAGAAGCTCATTGGGGTGCACTCAAAGGGAAGCCAGGCAGGTCAGCCGCTGCAGTCACTGCGAGATGTGACTACTCAGCGCTTCAGAGTAGATTGTTTATGTAACTGTCTACATGAGATTTTAGGAACCTAACTGTAGGCACTCACATTTGAAATGCATGTGTTTATAGGGACCCATTTATCATATTTCCTACATTATGCAAGCTGTTGATTTTTTTTTCAAAACTAGTTGTCAAAAAGCATCCAAAAAAAATATGCCTCTATGCTCTCATTATACAGTAATTCAAATGATTTATTCAAACTCGAGCTGCTGAGCATGGCTCTGTGACTCAGATGCTAGCACACGAGTCCCCAAAATCACTCTTGCTTACCCTTATTCATATTTTGAGTTCATGATGAAGGGCATATCTCACAAACTCTGCTCAAATCTGTACCTCTGAGACACAGTTCAGAATAAGTAAAATGCATGAGAAAATAATTAAAGTATTTCTGGTGTAAGCAAGCCAAGGCTTGAAGGGCTCGGAGAAGAGGAAAGAAAGGAAACAGAGAATGTGCTGAATTGCAAAATTGTAGATGCTTCCAGTAAGAAAAAGAGAACACAGAGAGAAGATGGAGAGGCCAGAGAGCAGAAGGAACTGAACTCCAAGGAACCATTGGCAGCTTGGGGTAGAATATGTAGAAGTGACAAGTTGTTACTGGGAAGTTGTTGCTCACAAAGAAGGCACAGAGAGTTTCCAAATCAGTGAAATGTGAGCACAGAATAGGAAGGGGGACAATAAGACTTGGCTGAGAAAAAGCTCTGATAAGTTGGGCCAAAGGCTTGGAATGTAAAGCCTAAGAGGAAAAGAAGAAAGCTGAATTAGGTGAAGGGAGAGATGATAAGACAGTTTTGATAAATTGTCAGAACTGGTACAGCTGAAATAGAAAGGAAATTATATAACTTGTTCATCTTACTGAGGAATAACTGGAGAAATTTAACAACAGTCTAGGAGGGGGTGGAAAGGGAAAAGGGGGTCTGATTTAACACTCTGCTATTAAGCCTGAGTGACTGAGAGCATGGTGGAGTTATCTTACAGTGATGAAGAATGCAGAGAGGGGAGAGACAGAAAGGAAATTAAGGAATGTGATGTTTGTATAAAGTTCTTTGTCTGTGTGTACAGGAATAATTAAAAAAACAGGAATAAAGGCTTATTTTATCCTCCTGTACTCCATACCTGTCAAGCACAGACTACAACACAGCATAATAACTGCACAGCGCTATCTGTTCTCAATGAGCAAGGGCAGGGATAATTCATTTTCATGTCATGTACCACTCACAGCTGTCTGCTCTGATTGCAAAAGTCAAATTACCCCATCCTACATTCACACCAAGCCAAATTTGTTTGGGAAGGGGGGGACAGAAAGTGGGTGTGTTAATAGCGGATAATTTGCTACCTGAATATATCTATGAGGGCACAATGGGAACCTTAACAGTCCTGCGTGGTATCCAGTGCTATTGAAAATATAGGGCAAATTCTCTTGTACCACTTATTCAAAGCATAACACATAAGAGCTTAACTTTATCTTATTATAGCATTCTATAACATCTTGTAACTTTCTGTGTACTTTTTCCTCTTTCTGATAACATAGCATGTCCCTAAGCAAGCATCTGAAAGGGTCTTATTCCTGAACAAAATTGAGATGCAAGACAGATATATTAAAACTCAAAGAAAAGAGAATTTAAAAATCAGCCATTCGTGCTATTTGGCCAATGCTCTCTGCTGTGCTATCCTACATTCTGGAGACTATAGAACATTATCCAAAGTCTAGGTAGGGTGGTAGGGTGATACGCCTTTTGCTGCCTTTTTCTGTATACAGAATTTGATAAATTAAATTAAAATAAAATAAAATAAAATAAGTCTTTGATTATTACTTTAGTTTAGGAGAAAATTCATTGATGGTAAAATGTCTCTTTTCTGTTTCAGGTCTGGCTACTGTTATAACAATTAAAAGTGTGAGCTTTCTTTCACAGTATAGACTGTGTAGGGGTTTAAGCATGTAGGAGAATTATTCAGAACAAAAGATAGAAAGATCACTTTTTCAATTCTAGACTTTATAACTTCAATAGTAAAGTCATGTTTTACTACAGACGAGCTCTGAGCACCTTGTTGCTATGTTGTTATTTTTCTATAGAAAATGTAGAAAACTGTCATGCCTTGGTCCCCTTCCAAGATCTCCTCATAAAGGCTATTAACCTGCAGTTATACAGAATAACTTGGCTGACTCCAGTGTTTTTTCTTGCTTGAAGGAGTATTTCAAACAGTGTTAGTGCTACTGCCCATTTAAAGGAAGCTGAACATCACTACCACCCTTCAGACTCCTAACTCCAAGATATAACTTAACTTCAGTCCAAGGCACAGAGAATATTTTGACCTACAGACAGACCTTGCTTTAGGTACATCCCACTCTGCTACATCTGGTGAAGCAGTTAGAAGTTGTCCTGCAAAGACGCTACCTGAGATTCAGCCCAAGTCCGAATGACAGGGGTTTACCTTGAGTGTTGTTATTTTAGCCATTTTGACAGGTCTTCAGTTCTTTAGCAGGTGAGAGCTAGTGCTCTTTCTCTTTCTTGTGGTGCAGTCTTGTATAGGAGGCCTGTCTCACACTTCCATGAAACCTGCTGCTATAAAAACACCCTGCCAGAGAAGAACAGAAATGATCAGAAAGACTTCTGTGGAGTATTTCAAATATTCTCTTATGAGGGTACCACATGGCGAATGGTCACTGTTTATCAGCAGTTTCACACGAAGGGCTTTGAGACTGCTAGTTATAGCAAAACATGACTGTTTAGAAGATGTTTTACTTATTTGGTCTATTAATTTGACTCTCTATTTCCAAGGCTTGGAAACAGAGGATGAAGGACGTTTGAAGGATGATTTACAGTCTTATTTGGTGAACAACTACAGCAGCATTTCAGGCATAGTTCTGTCTTTTAAAACTTTTCTCTGTCTTCCTAAATACGTACTCAGAAGTACTCTATTAGGGGGACTTAATTGTACTGACAGTATATATGAGCAAGAGGAATTTTTTTTCCGTAGCATTCCTTGAATGAGATTTGATTGAAAATACACATAAAAGTGTCCAAAACCCAGAATAACTAAATTAGTCAATAGTGTTGATTATCAGCCTGCAATAACACCCCTTTGCTACTACTGATACTCAGATTTATTGAAATTTATTGTTATTGTTTACTCATGTTGCTCAACCACTATTGTGCTACACTGCCAATCAAATATAAAAAGTATCACAAAAATATCTCTAAAGGATATGAACTCTTTCACCTAAATACATGTTTTGAGCATAGAAATGAGAAAGTAATTTATAATGATAGGGTGATTTAATGTAAGAAATTATAAGTGAATTCCATCCTGTCAGGAATAAATAAATGGTAGGAAGAAAAATTTTCTCTTGTGAGTATTAGGACAGGAAAGTTGAGGAAAAAATGTATTAGAATAGAAAATTTTAATAAGATGCCAAGCATAATAATTGAAATTCCATTTTCCACTGGATACACAAGGGTACAAAACAGTCAGTTGCTGTTGATTCTGTGATTACATTTGCAGATACCATTTCATTACAAACTGTATTCAGCATTCTAAAGCCATTAAAAAAATGCAAACATGTGATGCATTCCATTCCTGCTCAAATGGAATGTTACATTTTACTCTTTTTTCCTCTAAAAACCACCTTACCTCTGTTACATAAGAAAAATTAATTTCAGCTATATAAGATATTATTTTAATTGTTTTTAAGTTGAGCAAGTTGCATGAGTTAACTCTGTGATGTATTAGTTTCATATATCTCCTACCCCTTTTTTTTCCCCAGATATCTTAGTCCCTCTTCAACCACGACAACAGGGTGCGTGAAAAGTCTTTTCTGGGTGATAGCTGATTAATAGGAGTGAGATAAGAATTGAAATGTCCCTTGCAGAATACAACTTGAGCAGCTCATATTTGTCTATATGAGAAAGCCCCTGGCTCAAGCTGTTCAATTACACTCAACCATATTAACATGTCCCCCAGAAAGAGTTGTTATCTTGGGTAGCCAGGGCTTGAGTCATTCAACATAGTAGATTCAAATCAGAAATTGCACATGTAGTCTTACTGGCATCTGTAAGTACTAGTTTATTGCATTGCCAAAGTGCAGCTTCACTTAATGACAGACAGCATCATTTTGGCCTTGACTTAGTTTCCGAGCAGTTTGAATGGTAGCTTCAGCAGGACTGCAATGAAGTTTCAAATCTGGAAGTAACAAAAGCCTGAGGCTTGTTGCACACTAGCAAGTTCCAAAAAAATCATGTAATATACACACATTTGTATCATAGAAAGAAAACTGTGGCACCCAAGAAGTTCTCGATTCTAATTCCTTCTACTTATGAGCCATTCATCACTGAGAATAAACTATTGCATACAGGTTAGAAAATCTGCTCTGACTGGAACATCACCCTACTCCTGTTTTCTCATAAGAATACTTAATTAACTAAGATATGGATGAATTAATATTTGTAAAACATTTCAATGACAGCTATAGTTTTGCCATCGAAATGTAACATAAATGCAATAGGAAATAGAATCATAGAATCATTCAGGTTGGAGAAGACCTTTAAGATCATCAAGTCCAACTGTAAACCTAACACTGCCAAGTCCACCAATTTAAAACTAAAAAAAAAATCTAAAATGCTAAACTATTAGTCTTTCTGTATGTCACCTTTGGCTGAATTTGATTTTTTTTTTTACATGGAGTTTACATTTTTCCCCCAATGTGTGCTATTTCTTAGCATGCATAAGACGTATCATAAATTACATTGGTGAACTATAGTACTCTGACCTTTTCAGTATTCTGTAGTTCGAATGCCTAGAAGTATAATTTACAAAAATTAAAGCAACATATTACTTTCCTCTTCATGTAATGGAAGGTGAAATATTTCTTGAGAAGCAAATGTGAAGCTAAGTGTAACATAACAAATTCATGTTATACTCTCCAGTCTTCAATGTTTTACTGCAGCAATAATGTCAGAAATACCAGTTTAATATTTGCTTTCTATGTAATGTACCAAATTAGTAGAATTGGAAAATTTTCAGCAAAGACCATCAAGGATAATTAAAGTTATGAAATGGCTTAGGTATGAGAAGTATATTTATAGAGCAGGAAACATCCTGGAAAAGAAGCAAATATGAGGGAAGAGGTAAGACAATTCTGTACATCATCAAATTATTTGAAAAGAGTGAATAATGTATGAGAGCAAATAGTGAAGAGTGAATCTGATCAGATGTTCACTGTCTCCTCCATTAAAAGACTAAAAGAGCTCCAAATAAAACTAAAAGGTAATTCCTAAAGTAAAGAAAGGGAGGCATTTATCTTGCGACTTGTAACTAAGCTGTAGACATCCCTGCCACAGAAGGCTGTAGTTTCCTAGTAGATGGCAATGGTGACCAAAGTCACTGGACAAAGACATGAAAGAAAAGTCCATCTGTGATTATTAAATACAAAGATACCACTCTCTAAGGAATCCCCTAAACCACAAATTACCGGAAACCACAGGAAGAGCATCTGGGGAAGTTCATCTACTTGCATGTCCTGTTCTGACACTCTCCTTTGGGCATTCCCACTGGACGTCTAAGTGTGCATTGCTCTGACCTGTTAGAGCCAATCTTACATAAGATCTAGTTCAAAGCAGAATCTATCAGAGAGAACATTCAAACAAAGCTCAGAGCATTTGAGATCCTTAGATCTTTAGATCCTCTTCAGTAGGTCTCAGCGACAAACTGCCCTTCCAGAGGGGACAAAATGTGGAGATATTGAGCTTATTTCCATGTACTTTTACATTTCAGCTGAATTACGTTATCCATTATCAGCTAAAATAATGCAATACAATAACTATCATACATGTCAACATATGCAATTAAGTAATTAGGTACAATCCATCATAAGAATTAAGTTATATATTGTCCTCTACTTTCCTTGACCTGTCAAGGAAAGGAAATGTAATGGAAGCTGTATTATATGCTCATAGTAGAGGAAATAACTGATTTCTATCTCACAAGAGCAACCCCTCTAATTATGTGTGAACTGACCAAGGGGATGCTTATGCCATGGAAGGAGACATTAAATTTCCCTGGTAAAATTAGAAATAAATGGATGCAACAGGCATTAACACATTATGAAAGTGTGTGCAAACTGATGAAAATTACAGGAAGGTACTCATGTATTCGTAATATAATGTGAAAAGATTTTATGTCTTAATAATTTAAATGTGAAGAAAGAAGAGTGAAACCTATGATCTAACTGTTCAACTTGAAATTAAAAGAAGCTAAAGAGAAAACTATGTTTCTTAGTTGTAAATAATTTAATGTAAGATACTTTTCTGGCTAGCTGCAAGGTCTTTGTAAAAGACTGGAAAACTATAACATCTTAACTGGAAATTATTTTATATTTTCAACCCCAAAGCTCTCCAGTTAATAGTTTTCTTTGTCGGATTTCTGCCCTCCGGGCTGCTTGCACAGGCCTGAGTTTTTCAAGGTACCCTGGCTGCACAGAGCACCTCAATGAATCAGGGACTCTGATTCAGGTACCTAAGAAGAGGTATGAACTACATTAATGACTGCTTCAGAACATGCTACCACTTCAAAGTACAAGTTACTTTGCTTCCCCTCCCACACCAGATGACATATCATAAAGCAAAACTGAAAAGCACTATTGATGAAAGCACCGTTTTATATCTCTATGATTTTTTTCCCATTAATTTACTTTTATTCCTGGGGGACAGCTGCCTAGATCACAGCCCTTCCTAGGAACAGTGCTGTCATGACTTCAAAAGTAGTCAGGAAGCTTTGAACTTTAGAAACAGTTATTTCCTTCTTAGGAGACCATGAACAAAGATAAAGAAACATTAAATTATTAGAATCTATAGTACTTATATATATTACAGTCTCATACAAAATAAGATTTTTAATAGGGAATTCAACAGCAAAACCAGGTTGATATACATACTTACACACTGAACGATGCATTTTTAATTACCTGTACACACACACACACAACCTTCTTGGCTTAACGCTTCTTGCATCTTTTCTGCTCTGAGTGGCACAGCTCATTCAGGAAGGAAAAAACCAACCATCTACCAGGCTGCCTTGCCTCAGTATTTTGTCTCTTCTTAAATCCTTCATTCATCCTTTTCTGTCTTGAAGACTTGTCAATACATTTGAACTCAGGCCAAAGCTATGGCAAAATGATCTTTTTGTCAAAGCAATGCTATTTCTGCAGAATGCCTCCTTGTTGTGAATGGATATAACTGTCTTTACCAAATTCAGATTTGTATTCCACAGTGACTTCCTATTTATTTGTTTTCCTTGAGAGTGGGATTCATTTAGTCTCATTTTGACTGTCTGAATGGTAAGGATCTATCTATGCTAATCATATAGATCTCTTGAAAGGAGATGAACTTCTGTCAGGAAGTGGTTCAGGTTATAAAGATAGATATATAAGATCACTCTCCACTGACGGAGGGAACCTAGTTAGATTGTTGATGTCTAGCTTAGATTAGACAGTGTTTTTGGTGGCTAAAGTTAAGGGCGATATATCCCATCCTAAATATAGATTTTGTCACTTATGCTACATTAAACAGTCTGTGGTTGGAAGTGCAGGAGTCAGAACCCATTATGTGTGTGACCAGTCACACAGAGGATGCTTGACCGTGATGGCACAATAAGGAGTTTATTGCTGTGGTGGGTTGACCTTGGCTGGATGCCAGGGGCCACCAAGCCGCTCTATCACTCCTCTCCTCAGCAGGACACCGTGGGGGAGAAAATAAGGTGAAAAAAACCTTGTGGGTCAGGATAAAGGCAGTTTAATACAGCAAAAGCGAAGGCTGTACGTGGAAGCAAAGGAAAACAAAAGACTTATTCTCTACTTCCCATCAGCATGCGATGTCCAGCCAGTTCCTGGGAAGTAGGGCTTCGGTACGCATAGCGGTTGCTCCAGAAGACAAACATCGTAAGTAACAAATGAGTCCCCCCGCCTTCTGCTCTGAGCTTTTATTGCTGAGCAGATGCCATATGGTATGGAATATCGCTTTGGTTAGTTTGGGTCAGCTGTCCTGGCTATGTCCTCTCCCAAGATCTTGCCCACCCCCAGCCTTAATGTCCAGCCCAGGTCAACCCACTACAGTTGCTTTGTCAAACACTGATCTATATTTACAAGTGCCACCATATCTAGTGTTGTCCTTTGTGTTCAAGGATACTTTGACATTAATGGATGGGATATAAAGCTACTGCCTGACTCTCATGGAAACCCCACAACACCATCCCATGATAGCCAGGATGAACAGCTTCATGGGCCATTCTTTCAGCTCTTTTAGGGAAAACTAAAAGGGAGATTTTGTGGGTAACTTCCCCATTTGTACTCAGTTCTATTTGTACTGCCAAACCAAGTATACACTAAGAAGGCAATTACAATTGCAATTTAATACACTGGAGAAATTATTTTCTTTTGTAAATTTGCTTTACATTTGTACTCAAGAGTCTTGTGCTGTACAATTTAGCACATTCCTGGTGCTTTTGAATCGGTACCACTCTGGTACCAAATTTGAAGCAGTGCACCAGGACACCATGCAGTGTGCTCCACATGCAGCGAGGACAAAATGTAGCCAGTGTCTCTCTACACATACCGGTCAGCAACATAGACTTACCCTAAGCACTTCTGCTGTCTGGATTTATGGCAACTAATCTACTTTTTCTCACGTCCTTCACTGATTGTATGCTTATTTGCTCTTTATAAGAATCCTTATCCTCATAAAACAGTGGAAAATGTTTTTAAAAACTTGATCTGGCATTCCTTCTAATCTCCAAAACCTCATCTGGTCACACAGGGAGGTAGGCTGTGTGATTATATTTGCAAATTCATCTACACCAGTACAGAATCATCCAAGTACACAAACCAACCCAAGGTGTATAATGCTAAAGTAGGACTCTGTGCTATTAATTGGGGGTGAGGAGTGGGTGTGGAAATTGGGGACATGCCTAGAGCCCTCTATCAATGGATTCTCAGTAAGACAATATTATGTGGAGGCAACATGGGAGATTCCACGTCCATGTGAGTATGTGTGCCTATCTATCTGCCATAAATTCAGGGTGTGAGTGTGTATGTATATGTCCATATGTGTGTATGCAAACGTGTCCTGATTCATTCTCAAAAAAATTAAAAACCCAAAATCAAGTGTTAAAAATTTAAGAATATCAGAATTAAGGCAGATCATATAAACTTGATTTTGTTCACTTCTTCCACAGAATTATGACAATGACAAATAAATAAATTGTGTGACTCCGAGCATTGCAGAGCCTTATAGTCAAAAATATGCAAATTCTCTGAAGAGAGTAGTTTATCCTTCAGATCCACAGGTGAAAAGTTTACAGCTTTATTTGCCATGAGAGATATTCATGTCAGAAATCAGGAAAAGCTTTCTAACACTATAGATATTGAAGATCAGGAACAGATCACCTGGTAGTTTTGGGAAAGTCCACCATTGGACATATTTAAGAACTGACTAGGTAAATATAGAGAATGAAGTGGGTAAATTTGATCCTGGCTGATGGTAAAAGAATGGACTAGATTACATCTTTAGATTGTTTCCTATCTTATTTTTTATGTCATTATTATTTATATAATGATTGATACAAATAAGCTTTTCTGAATGGCAAAAAAGTAACTGTGGACATTAATTTAGCTCTTTTATAACTTTGTCCATCACCAAGTGAGAACAGAGTCCATGTCACACCGAGCACCAGTGCCAGGAAAGCAGTGGCTCCCAAGTAACAAAGTGGGAGACTCTGAGAACATGTCTAGCTCTCTGAGGGTGTACAAGGGGAAGAGAGGAAACAGATAAATCTTTCTGCTTGCTGACCTAAAGGACCCAGTTAAGAATTTCTCAGGGCTAGGTTGGAGGCCAGTATCAATGTAAATGGATCATCAATGGGACAGAGAAGCAGAAGAATAAGACTGCTAGAGATTGAGTAAAAGATGGTCCCAGACACACCTGTGATAAACCCTGAATGCTACAGCATTTTCTACTTACTCTCCCCCCCCATGCCGTATTACCAAATAATCAACTTATTGTGCCGTTAAGATTTTGATACCTTGCAACAGCCTGATAAGCTATCATAAGTTATTTTTCCCTTAACCTCCTAGGCATTCTGTCATCATTAACAGTTTCAACCTGCAAAATCCTACTAAAGCAACCATTATAATGTCTATGAAAAATTCTAGAGATTCATTAATAGCTTTACCATGTTTGATCTTCACTAATTTGTACCATTTTGGTGGAGGTACTAAAAGTGGATATGGAACCATTTTTCATAGGCACTGGAACCATTTTATCATAGGCACTGACTTTTAAAATGATGATTCAACGTGTTATGAGCTGCAGGTATATGCTATTCTTCCTTATTCCTTTGTTTAGTATTGCTTGTGAAGACTTAAAGCTGTGTTATATCCATCGCCAGGTGTTTGTGTGGTAAATGTTTAGTGTAAATTGTGCTTATTATTACATGTAATTAAAATGACATAAGAAAAAAACTGCTAAAAAATAAATGAAATCCAAGTAATCCTCTTTTCCAGTGCAGAGAGAGGAATGACACAAAAAGGTGGCCCAAAATAAGCAACTTGGGAAGTTCCATCACAAAAATTTCCAAAAATGTTTCCAAAACCCAAGAATATTATTTATACAAATATTATAATATATGATAATATATAAATATCATTTATATAAAATGAAAAACTTTTAAGAGAGTGAGAGAGACAGACCTTAAGACATCTTTTTGCCTTATGTTTTTTGGGGAATCCTGAAAATCCAACAAAAGTTCTGCCCCATTCGTAAAGAGAATGGAAACTACACACAAATAGAGATCTGATACTAATACGTTGTCTATTTTTTTTGTTTAAGTACATTCTTTTTCGGTGCAAAGCCCCTGAGATAAACTACAGCTGCTATATTTTAAAATTACATTATATCTTACTCTGTACTGACCTATTCCTTGATCTCTCATACACTGCAGTATACCAACATATTTTTTGAGGAACCCCTTATCACAAACAAATTTGATTATATATTTTTTTCACTTCTCTTAGTATAGGCATCAGCTACAGTTTCTTATGAGTTACATGAACCTGAAAGAACCTCCTGGACTTCTTCCAAGAAGTAAGGACATATCCAAAGAAAGCATCAAAGTCTATAAAAATATGTTCCTCATGCATTTCAATTCTTCTGAGGACACCCAAAAAGAAGCCAGTCATCTGAGTTTATTTTTATCTAGCACAGAGCCAAGTTTCTGTCTCATTGAAGTCAACGGTAAGTTTCTGTTGACTCCAGTGACACTAGGATTTTTCTCATATATCTCAGAGTTGTATCTGAAAGTCTTCCTTCCAGTCAAAGGCAGTGTAAAAAAGTTATTCAAATGTACACTTACAAAGAGACAGAAATCACTTCACAGTGGCTGCTTATTATAGAATTTCATCTACATGAATAGCAGGGAACCATTCCATAGTATTGAAAGCTTTTTCTTTCTAGTGATGTGCAAATAAATTCAGAAATATAAATTGTCTTCTGAAATGACATTGCTTGTTTGGAAAACAATCTTGCAGTCTTCAAGGATTTATTTCTGCAAGATGCTGACTCTCCCACTACCTTGACTCACACAGTTATCATCAGGACAAAAAACCAGTCACTTACAGAGGTTTAAAATTCACTAATCCTAACAAAGCGAGTTTTCACTGGGATGGAGGTAATTATGCAGAAGATGTTGTACCTGATCCCCTGGTCAAGATATGACAGATTAAAAAAAATCAAAGTTTTTGGTGTTTGGACAGATAACGGATTTTTCCAACTCTGTTTGGAAAGAGGAAGTACTTTTACAGTTTTGAAAATATACAGTTACCTTTGCGAGCTGATTAATATTTTCTCTTCAACTCCAGTTGGAAAATGAGAGAGAGTTTTGTCCCGTATCTACGTTCCCTGTATGTTGTAGATGAATTTATGCAATGACTATCTTTAAGGATGAATCCTTCAAACTGCTGTCCTGTGGCATGGTGTTCTATTGACACTTCTCTTATTACTGCAAACCGACCCTAAAAAGTTTTATAATCATTTCTTCTTCAGTGAAGAGCAGGAAGTTAAATCGTGTCTAAGAAAAACACTGTTTGGGCTGAGTTCTAAGGAATGTTAATAGCAGCAGAGCAGAGTAATCCCACCAGTGGTATCACCAAAGGTAGGATTTAAAACAGTGAAAGTGAAGTCAGGATATTTAACTTACCAGTAACCACTAATCCCTTTTAGGATTTAATATTTAATTTTGGAAGGTTGTCAATCAATGACTGGGTCCCTACTGTGCTACACAGACAGTCCTGCCTGGCAAGACTAAAGCCAAAGCTAAAGCTCTTGTCTTGCACGTGTGAATTCTGAGTTTGTTGTTGGTTATGAAACCATTGTTCAAAATCCCATGAATAATTCAAAACATGCATTTGTTTGCAGCAAGCCGCCCAGAGGAAAGAGTTCCTGTATTGCTTTTGTAATTTTCCATGAAGCACACCTGACTTTGCCAGGAGATAACACATTGAGATAAAACTCACTGGCTCTGGCTTTTCAGTTCTCCTTTATATCTGGAATGAGATTTCCATATCTAACTCTGCTCCCAGAAGGGTGCTGCTACTGGGGTTGAGCTTTAAACTTGGAAATTCAGAATGTGCTTGACTATATTATTTCTGGTTTCAGAAGTGCTGCTATCCTGCTTTATTCTTGTAGGTGAAGCTGTAGTCCCATTCATTGAAGAAGCCTGTTCTAGCTTTGCTGACTACAGCCTTAGGCAGTGTCAGTCTGAAAAGGTATCACCATTGTGCAGACATGTGAATTCTCCAAGCAATTCAAACCGAAGTTCCCCTGATGTAACTCTGTGTTGTGCTGTGGGAGGAGAAACAGCAAAGGATTCTCTTACCGCCTTTGCAGCAGAGCTGGCAGCGATGGCTTGCGCACTTCCTAATCGGCTGTGAATAGATCCCCTTACATAAGGTGACTGAAGAAGTGGAAAAGCATGCATTAAATACATTCTGGGAACAAGGTGTTGCAAAAAGCTAGACTTTCTTTCCCAGTAGGCTTCTGAGAATGTACATCAAAAGTGTGCTACAGGCAGTCCTATGTCAGGCGGCTCTAAAACTAGTGCAGAAAGAGTTTACAGCACCTCAGCCCAAGGGTGGAGCGGAACCTGAGGTGCACAAAGGTAGACTGACTCTGACTGTACCGTATTAAAAATATAGGCAAAGCTGTACAAAGTAAGACCATCCTTCAAAATGAAATTCTTTACCTGTAAAAACTAGAACTGCTTGCAAAACATCAGTGTCATTAGAATAGACATTCTCCGTACAGGCGCAGCAAATTGCCTTCTGCAATTTCCTGAATCAAGCAAATATGAGCTGGATTATAAAACTTAAGTAACCTTGCAATGAGGTCTTTCTGTACCAAAGAAGGCTATGAGGAAGATTTGATAACACAAAAACCTCTATTCATAATATGAATGAATAATAATATGAAATGAAAAAAATTGAGTGGCTGGAAGGATTTTATTACTGTACAAAAAAATATGAAACTTGGATTTGATGCTTTGTCAGTGTTGTCATTTTTACCAACCTCAATACATCTGTGTTACCCATTTAGAATGGGAACAAAGATTATTAAATTTAGAACATCAGTTTATCATCACATACTTTTTCAAGGGACCAGAAATGTTCTGTTTGGGTTTTCATTCTGCCACTCTTCTACTGGTTCAGACTCTCTTCCTTTCAGATTGTATTCGTATATTTGAAGCATTTTAAGTGGGGCGAATGAAATATGAGAGCCTCCTGTGCTTTCCCAAAAATAGTGTCCAGGAGCAAGGGAACAGTAATCTTGGATGTGATGTGTATGTAAACACATCTGTGAATTCATTCATTGCTCCGTGAAGCTCAGGTATATATCCCCAGTGGATACACTTTTCTATAAATTTTGGAAAGCATAAACATTTGTCCTTTTTTTCTGTTTAGTTCTTAGCTTTTAATTAAATATTTATTGAAACAAGGATCTAAGAATCCAGTTCAGTTATAGATTTTCTCTTGACTTGTTTCAAAGTCATTTGAATTTTTTAGCAAAGAATTTAGCTCACTAGAAACTAGTCTGCAAGATATAATTTCATCTCCAGTAACATTGATGTACTTCCGTTGTTGAAGGTGTATTATGATCTGCATAGCTATCCTCTTTACATGTTGATATGCTTGTCGTATAATCAAAAGTAATGATCCAAATTTAAATTTATCAAAGACACATGGTTAGTTAGTACTTTACTGTAAGCTACACTGATTACATTTTCCTCATTTTCAGGTATCAGATATAAGTTTTCAACTAATTATTTCAGAGTTTCTAGGGTAGAATGCAAAATACATGAAGGCAATGAAGATTATAATGCTATTTATATTGAGGCTGAGCGAGGGTGGGATGCAAGTAATTTTACAAACATGTGGCATACACAGGAGATCTTCCAATCAGAGCCTGATCTTTTCAGGCAGGCTTCTGGTGAATTTATTTTTAATCCATTTGGCTTTTTAATTCAGGCCTGAGTGCAATTTGTCTCATTTCATGCAATTAACAGAGGTGCTTATGTTAGGATTACAACCACCGTAGGCTCCTTTAATAAGCAATGGGAAAAACAAACCCCTCTAGACAACATCTTAGCTCATCAGACTTCACAATTTTCCTTTAGAGATGCTTCTTCCTCTGTCTTCCTAGCAATGGAGGGAGTCTGAGGAGATAAGATTCCTGTCTCCTCAGTGCTTTACTGCAGTGGGATTATTCCAGGCTCTGCATAGAAGTGGGAGCTTGTCCAAGCCTAATGGAGCATGGCCAAAAATAACATCGGAGTAAATAACTTGCACCTAAAATTCAATCTCCTTGAAAGAAATAACTTTATTTTGGTTTGTGATTTGCACATACACCATTCTGAAAACCATTCTTGCATCAGAAATGTCTTAGGCTATGTTGTAAGTGTTACTTTGGTAATGATTAAAGTTACAAATCACTATTGCCATACTCCTTCTCTTCTTTACTACATTTCATGGTAGCTCTTGTCATTTCATTGCATAGTAAATATCAGGTAGTGGCAGTCTAATTATATGATAATTGCTATAAATGTTACAAACTAAATAGAGCCAGTGTCAGTTACATAGTAATTATCCTTGGCCCTACTGAGCATTTTACCAAGTAATCTGCAGGAACATACAATTATCACCTTTTCACTTGCTTCCTTTCTGGTGTATCAAGAAAGGAATTTAAAATTACCTTCTTGACTACCAAAGTCTTCATGGTCTCTTTACACTTTTGCTACTTGCTTCCCCAATCTCTCACCCTGCTTATGAAAGTCCAGTCTATTCTCTGTGCTCTCCATTTGAATTGCAGAATCACAGAATCATTAAGGTTGGAAAAGACCTGTAAGATCATCAAGTCCAATCATCAACCCAACACCACCATGCCCATTAAACCATGTCCCACAATGCCTCATCCACACGTTCCCTGAACACCTCCAGTGATGGTGACTCCACCACTTCCCTGGGCAGACTGTTCCAGGGTCTCACCACTCTTTCAGGAAAGAAATTTTTCCTAATATCCACCCTGAACCTCCCCTGGTGTAACTCGAGGCCATTTCCTCTTGTCCTATTGCTTGTCACTTGGGAGAAGAGACCAACACCCGTCTCTCTGCAACCCCTTTCAGGTAATTGTAGAGAGCGATGAGGTCTCCCCTCAGCCTCCTCTTCTCCAGACTGAACAACCCCAGCTCCCTCAGCCGCTCCTCATAAGACTTGTGCTCCAGACCCCTCACCAGCTTCGTTGCCCTTCTCTGGACACGCTCCAGCACCTCAATGTCCTTCTTGGAGTGAGGGGCCCAAAACTGAACACAGTATTTGAGGTGCGGCCTCACCAGCACCGAGTACAGGGGCACGATCACCTCCCTACTCCTGCTGGCCACACTATTTCTGATACAGGCCAGGATGCCATTGACCTTCTTGGCCACCTGGGCACACTGCTGGCTCATACTCAGCCGGCTGTCAATCAACACCCCCAGGTCCTTTTCTGCCGGGCAGCTTTCCAGCCACTCGTCCCCAAGCCTGTAGCGTTGCATGGGGTTGTTGTGACCAAAGTGCAGGACCCGGCACTTGGCCTTGTTCAACCTCATACAATTGGCCTCGACCCATCGATCCAGCCTGTCCAGATCCCTCTGCAGAGCCTTCCTACCCTCCAGCAGATCAACACTCCCTCCCAACTTGGTGTCATCTGCAAACTTACTGAAGGAGCACTCGATCCCCTCATCCAGATCATCGATAAAGATATTAAACAAGACCGGCCCCAAAACTGAGCCCTGGGGGACTCCGCTTGTGACTGGCCGCCAGCTGGATTTAACTCCATTCACCACAACTCTCTGGGCTCGGCCATCCAGCCAGTTTTTTACTCAGCGAAGAGTGCGCCTGTCTGAGCCACAATTCGCCGGCTTCTCCAGGAGAATGCTGTGGGAGACAGTGTGAAAGGCTTTACTAAAGTCCAGGTAGACAACGTCAACAGCCTTTCCCTCATGCACTAGGTGGGTCACCTGGCCATAGAAGGAGATCAGGTTGGTCAAACAGGACCTGCCCTTCATGAACCCGTGCTGGCTGGGCCTGATCCCTTGGTTGTCCTGCACGTGCCCTGTGAGTGCCCTCAGGATGAACCTCTCCATAATCTTCCCTGGCACCAAGGTCAGGCTGACAGGCCTGTAGTTCCCCGGATCCTCCTTCCGGCCCTTCTTGTAGATGGGTGTCACGTTGGCAAGCCTCCAGTCATCTGGGACCTCCCCCATTAACCAGGACTGTTGATAAATGATGGAGAGTGGCTTGGCCAGCTCCTCCACCAGCTCCCTCAATACCCTTGGGTGGATGCCATTAGGCCCCATAAAGTTGTGAGTGTCCATGTGGCATAGCAGGTCGTTAACTGCTTCCTCCTGGATCATGGGGAGTTTATTTTGCTTGTCTTCCAGCTCAGGGGACTGAATACCCTGTCCATCCTTGTCTTCCAGCTCAGGGGACTGAATACCCTGAGGATACCTGGCCTGGCTATTAAAGACTGTTTGATTGCAAACATCATGATAAGACAGTGACTTCTCTATCTTGTCATATCAACATTTACAAATGCAAACATTTGGATTTGCATTTCTTATTTTTAGGTAACTATCCAAGCATAAATAAATCACTGTTCAAGTTCATGCTCTGAGAAGACACGAGAACCATTAAGGATGTTTCCTTTTGGAATAAGAGGGTAAAAATTGCTGTGTGGAGATTTCTGCACCTTCGCAAGAAGAAACTGACACTTGCCTACTGTAATTCCTGCTAGTGTGGGTTTTGAGAGCATTTTCTTTTTTATTACAGCTATACCTAGGATTTTCAAAGGTCATTTTCAAGATATAAAACTACCTCTTTGTCCTACTTCCCACCGCTTATCCATTTCTCTTTCATCTGTTTCTCCAAGTTTTTTTCCCACTAATATTTTGCCTCATATGTTCTTATCTTTTCTACTCCTTATCTGACAGATAAGTATCTGATACCTGAGGCAAGCAATTCAGTAATTGGTGTAGGAGGAGAATAATGAAGCCAACAGCAAGAAACCTTGGGTAAGCTTCATTAAAAAACCAAAACAAAACAAACACCCAAACGCCCAGAAACCCACTCTCCTCCTCGAAAAACAGCTTTGCTATCTGTGCTTGTGCTCTTGTTGCATTCTCCGTACCTTCCCCATGATGTTCATCCAAATTTCCCTCTGTTTCACCCTGCTTGGAAAGGTTGTGCAATCCAACTGCTCCTTGCAGGAAAAACTACTGGAAAAATTCACAGCAAATAGGTAGAGAAGGTGAACAGGACCACCCTAGTTCATCCCTCTTTGGGTCTCTGCACCCAGTACTAACTCTTAGATGGCTACCAAAACTGAATGATTTAGGCTACGGGAAGGCTTTGAGTCCCTTCCACAAAGAGCAAAAATAAGGTGATTGAAGAAATATACTGGTAAATTTGTATGGTAGAGATGAAACTGGCCCTGAATGTTTCATCTGAAAAACATCAGATTACTTCCTATCCAAATTTTTCGCATTTTATTAACTTTCTCTTACAGCAAATTCTGGTATCTTTTGGAATGGGCAGATTCTGCACTCTGTAAGATTAATTTATTTCTACGATAAAGTTAATTAAAAAATTAATTTATACTGGGGTTCTGCACTGCATGTGAAATACTGCTTTGCTTTTGATGGCCAGCTGTTTGTGACTACTTGGGTGTCAGAGTTTGCACTTTCACAAATTTGAGATTCATTCCCTTGGCATTAGTCTTATACATGTTTTTTTCAGCTCAGTTCATCTTAGCCATGTCTCATCTGGTCTATCAATAAATGAACAGAACATGACAAAGAGTAGGAAAAAAAAATACTATACACAGCAACAATTTATTTCTCATAGTTAAGGTTCAGAAGCAAAAAGTAAATAGTGTTCAGGGAATCAAGAAGTAGGAAAAAATGTTGCACACTACAATGAAAGATTTATCTTTCTAATATTGCTTTTAGCGCTGATTTCACAGGTAGTATCTTGGAAGATGGAGTTAGATTTTACTTCTAATTTACCTCTGAATATATTCCCATGGCAAAGAAAAACATGCAAAGGAAGAATATGAGCTTGATTGGCTCTACAGTGGTGCAAAACTGTCAAAACCTGCAATGAAAGCTGTTAGAATCAGCTAACGTTAGTCAGGGTGGCCTCCAGCAAAATGTAAGCTGGACTCCTTATACAACTACATAGCCACCACATCTCTGACCTTTGACAGACACTGCTCTCACCGACACATCCCATGCAAGTTTTTTTCTTCAAGAGGCCATGTGGCTTTTTTCCAGTTTTCTTGAACAATGCTATGGCTTAAAGCAGAAAGACAATAAAACAAGCTACTGTTCCTATTATACCATGGGGAATATTCAAATGCTGCTACGTTTGAATCACAGTCTGAACCTCATTTGATCAATTTCCATGCCATTGATCCCAAGAGGTATTATTGTAACAAGGCAGCTTCACCCTCTTTCAACAGGGGTTGCTGGGAACAGATCTCTTCTTATGGGAAGGAGTCACCTCTTGTGCTGCAGCTGAAGAAGAATGATGAACTAGCACCAGATAGGAAAACCAAAAACAAAGAGCAAGACACCTGAGGAAGCTGTAAATCACCTCCTCTCTTGCCATGACAACGAAGTGCAGACAGACAAGAGGGGATGGATATATTTCCACACTGGTTTAACTCCCACTGGGTTGTTTCCATATGGGAAGTTACGAGTTACTTAAGTAATGTCTGTTCAACATGGGGAAGGCCAACAGTGTCTGAGGAATGCTTTCTAGATCTCAGACCTAAAACTCAGAATCACTGCCTATGGAAAGTCAAGACTGTTTCTTACGTTCTCCACTACTTTATCATATTGTGTGTTAAATGGTTCAAAAATCTACCTCCCATCAGTTCCTTCAGGAAATTATTCTGGAGGCTGATGTCTAGCAGGGTTGAGGGGTTTCTGTGATCTCTCTGGCATTTTTTCCTTGCTGACATTTTTCTTTCAGTTTAAATAGGAATAGCAATTGCTGAATTACTTCACTACAATATGTATACACTCATTTGTAGCTCATTACCACTCCCATTAACAAGCTTTTCAACACCCTTAAGTAGGAGGAAAGAAAATATTTGCAGCTGTTAACAAATGCAGCATTTAATGACATTATAACCCCGCCTGATCAGAGCCTTTTACTAGATATTGGATTGCTTGTTGAAAGTCAATTTTACAACAAAATAAACACTGGCATGACATAAATTTCACTGGTTTAGTTTTCAGATGTAGTTATATACCATATTACTCCTCAGGGGTGAAAAACATAATGCATGCAAATGAATTTAGATACACAGCAACTGATTTTCCAGTAATGATATTATTAAGGCTATAAAAGGCTCCTATATGTAACAACTACTGTGGGAGCCCCTCACATGCTCTTAGACACACGACAACTGTGTTTTATTTTTCTTGGTTTGCTGTAACACTTACTTGTCTTTTTGTAAAGCAAGCAAATTATTCAGTGTCTAAAAAAGTTCCTAAAAGACACTGAGAAGTACATTAATTAGACCACTCTGACTCAAATAAATTTTGCATTAGAGAAAAATAAACATTGCTGAATCAAAATACATCCTATTTGTTCAGTATAAGTACTTGTTTTCGATATAGACACATGCACATGTACAGCATGGGAACAGAGTGAGTAGTTTTAGCATTTTGGTTTTCAGTTCTTTCCCAAGATGATCACCTGGTGTCTGAAACAAGTGCTTATTAGAGCCTCTCTAGTTCCTAAGCAAAATATTGATCCGCTTTGGCTTCACTTGGGATTAGGACAGTACCAAGTAGACACAGGGCAATCGTTTGTTTTGTATCAAGGGAGGCTTCACTGCATTGCTTTTGTTTGCTGCTACCTAAGGAATTGACTAAGTGCTGCAATTATGGGCACCATTCAACTTTCTATTGTTGTTCACCTGAGAAGGCAGAAGATACAGTGATTATGGCTTTATAGCACCAGGTCAGAGATAGAGGGCTGCTGGGCAGTGTAAGCACGAGAATGGAAGGGGCGGGAATAAAGATACCCAAGCACTAGGAGCTGAGGTCCATCACTGAAAAAAATCTTAGCTGCTTTAAAAGACATCTTGGAATCCATGAATAAGAACGTATAAACCCTGTACTTTAAACAGGGAACAGTAGAGAAATATGAATAACTTGAACTTCACTCTGTAGTATGAAGTGGAGAACTATTTCAGAAGATATTTGGAGTGACTTTTTACTCAAGTTTTACATGTAAAATGTCACAGACTTCTCTGGGAATTTCAATTCACTTAAAAAAAAAAAAAGACTTTCTGAAGCAGAAGAAAAGGAAATTATTTCCCTTCAATCACATAAGCTATGCAAGTACAATAGTTAATAATCAAGGCTGGGCAAAAGACTCCTGTTAAATTTCTTCACCAGTACAAAACTGCATTTTCTGGCAAAAATACCTGCTTTCAACAGGTACGTTGATATTCTGTTAGAAAACCAAGTGTCTGAGAAATGAAATCTTTGAAGTTTTGAATGAGAATATGGAATATTTCCTCTGAAAGACAAAAAATTTCAGCTCAAATAGTTCTATTTTCTGCTGTGAGTTATGCTCTTTAATTGACTTGTAGCTCGTATATCACACAACATGTCTCCCATCTTCATTAAGAGGAGATAAAGAGATGAATTATGTCAGAAAGAGTCAAGCTGGAGAGCCCATCAAAGTGGCAGAATAGGACTGTAAATCCTGTGCAACAATTATAGCAATACCTTCATTTGGCATGTGGCACTGTTTTGAAGATAGTACTTTGACATGTATCATTTCTGGATTAGTTACTGAAAAATAGAACTTTTTCTCTTTAAAACTGTGATGTTTCAAGGCACAGTGAAATCCATTTTAATATTTAACACATCCTTGGCTTTGAATCTCTGTTTATGTAATATATATGTTCACAGTGCATCACCCCACACTGGATGTAATGTGTATTTTATTCAGACTAATATACCCTATTACCAGTTGAACTATCAACTCCAATGCCTTTGGAGCCTTGCTTTGCTTTCATTAGAGATGCTCTGGGAGCCTCCCAGCATTAAATTTGCTGATGTTCTAAGTCTCAGATTAGATCCACATCAGAGATGCCAAACAAGCAGAGGCACTTTCAGAGCCAGTACCATGAGTAACATAGCTCTGTAATATGTTTTTAAAAAAAAATAATAAAAAAATTGGAGGCCGTGAGGGTGTCATCAGTTTAATGCAGTCTCATTACTTGCACATCACTGTTATTCCTTGCCAAAAAAATAGGTCTTTTGGAGGTTTTCCTAAAAAGAGATGCTGCTTTTTGTCTGCTCCATGTCTGATTTTATTGTTTTAAAGACTCTCCATAATGCCCAATTCTCCCTCAAAACTGCTTGAAAAATAATATTAGACATAATGAAATATCAGGTTGCAAATCCCGAATAACCTCAAATCCTTATAACCCTACGGGGCCCAGTCAGTACACACTTAAATCTATTGCAATATTTCCATTCACCCAGATGACTATTTCAAAGCTTCACAAATTCAGAAGTGAAATATATTTGCTTTTCATCATTTTCTATTCTCCTGCTACAATACTTCAATCTTCTGCCAGGAGCAGAAAAAATATCAGGAAATTTTGGTGACTACTTATCAGTTTTCAATAATAGTGTCTTTGGATGCTTGAGAGCAGAATTCAGTCTCACTGTCTGTGATCATACCTAATTGTTCTTAAATGCCAAGCACAGCTGGAAATACGTCATAAAGTTTGTACATATTTAAAAAAAACTCATGAATTTTCACAGTGTTTTATTCCATTGTGACCCTGAGTTGCCTTGAGAGGCAGACTTTGTTTTCAACAAAAAGCTGGTGCTTTGTGGTTCTCAGGGTGTAACGTCACTGTAGATAAAGGCATATTTAGAATATGGTTCTTTATTGCCTGATACAGCTCTTGCAGCGGTGCATTGTTCCAGCAGCTTGAGAGTCCACTACTGAGCTGGTTTGCTTTTATTAGGAATTTGATTGTTATCTGTGACGGTTTTCTTTTGTTTCCATTAGGATTACAAGCAATGGGAAGTCTGAGAAATGGTGACTCATGAACAGCCTTACAACTGTAACAACTGATTTCACAACAATGAAGAATTTTAGACAGATACGAAGTCCTAATGCTCACGGCTGATTCTCAGGTAACCTTATTCCAAGGGCAATAAACACAATTATAGAGGGGTATATTAAGAAAGCCTAAAGTATTTTTTGCTTGCTCCCTTGCTTCTGAGGACTATCACCAGAAAACAGCTTACACAAATCAATGATTCTGCTCCCACTGGAAATGGAAGTGCCATATTTCTTTTGTGCATTTACCTCATGGTGTAAAATATCTGGCCAAATCCACCGGCAAGTCCCAGAGATTGTACATGTTTTGAAGGCGGCATGAAAGGAGAGGAGAGGATATATGAATCATCTAAATAAGATCATTTAGGTGAGAAAATGTTCCCTAGCATGAGCAAGGGGTACACAAGACCCTGTTACATAATTTTCTGTGCAACTTGGAAATTATAGTTTGATTTGCTACAATGGGAACAATAAGCTCAGAGCTTTAGTACTCCCAGAAGACCAAAGGATTTATTACCAAGGTTAAGCTGGATAGTGTACTGAAAATACAGTAAATAGTAACAGATACAAAAATCACAAATTTGGTAGTCACCTACTGATTATTTTTTTAAAAAGGGAGAGGAAAGATGAATTACAGAAGCTTGGAGAAGGGAGAAAACATAAGCATGTCTGGAACCAAGTTAAGAAGAATTGAGACGATAACTATGATTTTATGTGGAAAACCTTGAAGAAAATATGACTAAACATTAAGGACTATTTTGTGAGAAAGGGTGACTAAGATTTTCACATTTACATTTGCAAGCAAAACCCCCGCTCAAAATCTCAAGACAAGACACAAAGCATTCGATAACCAGTAAGTCTAGCTTCTAGCCAGAGTGGGGAAAAAAGTAACAAAAGAGATCATTTATAACAGTTTCAAAACTGCCAAAGTGATAAAGAATCTTAAGTCCCCCTTACAATATGAAAGATTTTCCATCAGCTTCAGTGGAAATCAAGTTGAAGTGTATGAAACAAAAAGAATTAAAGATTACTTCCTCCTCTGGGGCTCCTAGTGCATCCCAGGCTTGGAATCAACATGCTCCGGTGGAAAGCTCCACGATAAGTTGCTTTTTTATTCAACAGTGGTCCCCATTATACTGTGTAATAAACAAATACAGAGAATGAAGTTAATTCATTGCTAGATTCAAATGTATCTGCTCAACTTCAATGCTGAGCTTTGTTTTTAAGACAGCTTTTCATGCTGAAACAATGCTTTTTGAGCAAAATGGGAACCTGACATGATAGTGAGTACTTATTTTCCAGAAAGTAAACCCAGGAACTGAAATGCACAGAGAACAAAGGTTAGGCTAAAGTCCAAAAAAAAGCACAATTCTGAATACATTTTGTCTATTTATTCCCACAATAAGTCAAAATAGAAAATTCTAAACATTAGCAAGAGGAGGACGTTCACAGTGGTAAATATAAGGTTGCAACTCTTCTAGTGACAGGTTTCCCCCATTACTTATTTTAATATAAACCTAAATGTTATTCTCTATATAATGAAATATAAAATAATAGCATCATAATGAAGGCTACACCTGCAAAGTCTAGATTTAACTATTGTCCCCAAAAGCTAGTCAAGTTACTGGGACAACCAGTTTATTTTCTACCTGAAATTTTTCTTCTAGCCATTATGTTTTGGGTTATTGGTTTTTTTGTTTGGAAGACAGATTACTGCTGTGCCATGAGGGTGAGGCCTTGGCTGCTCATGTGGCTCAGCACTGACTGATTATTGTGAGTTTAGATGATGCAGCTGCCCATGGAACAAGTGATATGTTCAGCTGATTGGAGAGGCAAATGCTGTAGTCCTCTTTTTAACTTACAGTAATAAATATATTAAGTAATATATTTTAATATAATAAATATATTAAATGCTATAGGCTAGTCATAGTGCTGATTGTTGGCTTCTAACTATCTTAATAACACTCACAACCAATTACTACACAGTTACATAGCATAAGGTTACTAAGCAATAAAAGCATAGTAGAGAGCAAGTCAAACACCATCAAACAATGAGAACATGTCATATTAAGTAATAGCATTGGAGGTCAGAAAGTATACTCCATCTCTGTCCAAAGGCAACTTCATTGATTCATTATCGCAATGATGTGATTGTTCTTAGTACTTCAGAACTCATTAACAAACAGAAGTTATAGCAGAAGTACTGAAGTGCTGTTCGTTGCATGTAAAATGCTGCTTTTACCAGGCAGACACCAGATTTGCAGGTGTGGTGAGTTTGGTGCTTACTTGCAGTTAACCAGAGGGTTTCCTATCCTGTTAAATCCTCCCTACCTATTTTTAGAAGCCTTTTACACTTATTCATGCAGTGCTCATCAATGTGTGAAATTAAAGCACGAACTGATCAGAATGTGAAAGTGAGGTTCACAGAGTTAATTTATTACTAAATTACAACAGGGATGCTGAATACATTTAAGGAAGGCTGTGCAACCTGCTTAAGTGAGCTACTGCTGCTACATTGAGGGCTGAAACCAGAATGGCTGAAAATGAAGACTGGCTGTAACTTACTAAAGTCAGGCAAATATTGGCAAATTACTGAATACAGACAGTTAATTGCATTTTGCTGGGATGGCTAGTATAAAATCATATCTTTAAACATGAAAGACAGGATTGTAGAATCTCAGTTCTTACTGTTAAAGACGTACAATTTAAAAAATGTTTTAAGCTATAGAAATTGTTTACAAATAAACTGTATTTTTCTGCTTCAGTTATTGAAATCAACAGCTTCATGTACAGGTGTAATGTCTGCATGTTAGGGATATAAGTAAGTGCTTTAGCTCCTCAAAAGATCTATCCTGTTAAGTTAGTCTCTTGCCCTCAAATAAACTGGATCGCTGTCATACACCTTGGGCTCAAAGACACTGTGAGTAACACACGGAGTCAGGAGTAAAATGAAATGGCAAAAATAATGGCATGGAAGAATACTGCAGCTAAATGCTCCATTAGACCTGAAATCCTCTGGAAACTCAAAGCATACGGGAAAGATTTAAGCCATACACAGGGTACTGGTAGGAATACAATCAGAAAGTAGCCTAATTTCTGATAATGGAAGGTTCTGGTACACTTAATGCATCGAGACAGATAATTGTGCATGTCAAACCAATTTTGCTGGAGATGGGATACATAGCATTGTAATGTCTGACATGATTGATAGTTTATCTGCTCTCCGCTTCCAAATGGAGTGGTGGGCTTTGATAGCATGATAAATGGCTATTTTACAGCCAGGGTAAAAAGTATTATGTGGACATAATGATGAAAAAAAATAAGGTTGGTATCCTCATCCTCAAAATGCTTCTAAAATGTGCTCTTGCTTTCTCTTCTGAGCTGTTCCATGAGTATTTGACAAGCAGAACATACTAGGTAATAAAGTTGTGGAAAATTAGAGGTAGATATTTTCCCAGAAAATTATGCTTTAAAATTATTATGTTTAAAATCATAATAATTTGAAAACCGGTCACATAATTTTAAAACTCTGGTCCTAAGTCCTTAATTAGCTGTATGAAGATGGAGATATGTGCCTATGGAAAAGCTGCTGGTAAGCTGGGAGATACACTCAAGTCCAGCACCTTCTGAAACTAATGAAAACTAAAAGCACAAGTATAAACCACCATGTTTCAGTGAGAAGTTTAAAAACATTTTTGGCTGTGCTGAAAGAGTAAATGTTAAAAAAAACAAATTTGATAAAAACATCATCACAAGTTTCAAATATCCTACAAGACACGTAATATGAATTTTTCATTATCAAAAAACTGTAGATTTCCTCAAACATATGTCCAAGATTAAACTACACTTGCTTTGTCAACTATAAAAATTTGTTAGCTTCCTAACGTTTTTTCAGGCTAATGTTCCAAAAATTAAATTAGACTGACATAAAAAATTTCCATAGCTCTGTTTCAACAAACTTTCTTTCAAATAATACCACACAGTAGTATTTTGATATTTTGGGAAAACAAGCTTTGCTTTTGCACTTTGAAAATTAACCTTTTGTTTCATTTAGAAATACATACATAATGGCAATTTCAATATTGGGTATAAATTCACAACTGTTTATTTGTCACTATTTTAATTGATCAGACAACAATTTAATATTTTTTTCTGTCAATTTTGAATGGAAACTTTTTTAAAAGTGTGAAATCATGTGCAAAAAAGACATTCCTATTTCAACAAAGTAGTCATTTACTGGGTGTCAAGGTAATAGCTGAGTTGAAGCCTTTTCAAAAAGGTTGGCATTTCTCAGAGGTAAAAAAAATAGGGAATATCATGCCAAGAAGTGCAACTAGGAAAGGATGAAATTAAAGAGAACTTATGAAAAATATGAAAAAAAAAGAAGGAAAAAAAAGGCATGAGAAGGTATTTTGTATCACAGCTTTCAGTGTGATTAATGAAGCTTGGTACACTGGAGCACTGCAAACAGAAGACTTCTACTTTATGTTGTAATGTCTGGCCTGGTAAATTTGGAGACTGATTTTTAACATATCTGATAGTTCTCTCTAATTTTTTTTTAGTCTCTTTTTTTGGCTGGAAGCAGGCATGTGTCAGCTGAAAGGGCACAGCCACTTACCTTTCCTTCTGCTAGGACTACATTTATAGTACCTTTTACCTTTGAAAGGAAATGTAATGTTGTATGTATATTTAAAAGCAAGCAGGTTTCTAGACACAAAAATGGAAATGTGATCAGCTCTATTTTTGTAAATTGTACATACTTTACATTTTAAAAGACTGTAATCCTCTGTGTACTACTGTTGTTTCATGTATAAAAGTACAACTTAGTGCACAATTAAATCATGCAAAAATACATTAAAAGCTCTAATGCTGCCTAGTATTGCTTGTGAAATAATGAACATGTTCTGCTCACAGCCTCAGCCATTATAATGTTATTACACAGTCATTAAATTGAAGCTGTTATTTCACTGCTAAAACAACTGATCAATATCCATTACCATTCAGTGATGGTTGGAGCCAGAATGAGATTATATTGCAAATGAGCCACAGACAAGGTAATGATCCCTCCACTTTGATATATTTAAAGGCATTCCCTAAAGCAGATAATTTCCTTAAGAGAGAGTACAACTTTTCTATCAAGTCTCCAGCTAGGCAAATAAAAATGTGCTTTAATTATAAAAAGCCTTACGTAGTATGGTTTATAATGAAATAATAGTGTCTTAGGCAAAGATAACCACTGCTGGATCAATGACATTGTTTCTAGTTTCTACCTATTCAGTTTTACATGTTCTGTAGTTATAAATGCTGTATTATGTTGAGCCTGTGCCTTACGAAAGAAACGAACCAGCTGATGTTGGCTTGAAGTCATAATGTATCTTAGTGAGGTTTGTAAAGGTTGCCTAAAAATAAATAAAGAAGGAGAGCTCCTTAGAAGCATTTTAGTGTCTCTTTCTCATGAGACCCATGATAACCTTGTTTTCCCCTTTCTTATCACTTACAAAATCTGGTCAAACCTCTTCCAAGCTGTGCTTCAGTGGTTTCTTCAAGGCCCTGTCAGTCATTGACCTGGGGGATCCAGTTTTTGCTATCATCCCTGTTATCTCTGGCTCACTAGCATGTCTGAGTGTTTATTATTTATTGGGGTTTTTTTTCATTTATGTTAACCAGATATCCTCACAAGACAGATGTCCTTACACCTCAGTGTCCACATAGCCTTTACATTACACATATCCTTACAATACGCAGAACACAACAGGTTTTCCAGTTGCTCCATCTTTCATCTCTTTTCAGCTGGTCCTGCAGTTTCCCTATTGAAGCAAAAGGCTTCGTAAGCATGTTAAACAGATTTGGACAATTTACTACTATAATATATAGGATAGTAATATATTAATATAGTATAATATAGTAATACAACATAGCTTACTACTATATCTGAAGTTCATTTTCCCTTTCCCACCTGTTTTTCTTCCATACTTGCCAGATTTCATTCACATTTTTTCCCAGAGTGGCTGTTGTTTTATCATATATGGACAAAATGCTCAGCTTCTTCCAAATAGCGCTTTTGGAATTAGAAATTCTATTTCTTTTTCATTTGAACTCATTCTTCCGTGATTTTGAATATACTTCTAGAATATTAATAACACTGTAGCCCTCATTAATGCAGACCAGCTCAAAAAATATAGCTTTACTTTTAACACTATAATGACTATTTGGAAGGAAAAATTACCAGTAATTATGATAAGATTACATAAGCATTTATATACTAAGTATAAATACTTGCTATGGCAGAGAGAACTTTTTCAATACTAAGGTAAAAGTATTGGAAGTCTAATATCTCCTTTTCACACACCTATACTCGATATTCCTGTGAGTCTTACTGTCTGTGATACTGTTCAGTCTGAGCTCTGCAGCAAGGGTCCGAAAGACCTTGCTGAATAATAGAGGCAAAGAAGCCCAACTCCTCCATGGATATAAGTTAGGCTATCCTTTTTGTAATTCTACATGCCCATAAAAAAGAAACTGTGATTTAACTCTCTACAAAATGGACACATTGTCTGCCTGAGCTATTCAGCAGAAAAAACTTGTTGGATATAGGCTGGGTTCTGATAGTAATCTTTGCCATTGTTCTCTTCTTTCTGATGTAAAGCTAAAGACTCTTGCAAAACACATGTTTCTAGCCCATTTCTTTGGACAGGTCATCCTCAGCTTCTCATCTCTCTGGCTTGTTCTTCAGTTCTTCTCAAAAGCTTTTCCCTCTCACCGACCCTATTTGGTATCTCCATTTAGCAAGAACAACTTCGTTTTCTCCACCATTGCTTCTGAGACTTGAAAGGACTCTGCAAGAATAACCACTGTGTTTTTTCCTTCAAAATCTCCTCCTTTTCCCAGGAAGCCTTGAACAAAGGCACTACTAGATAGGCAGCTGGTGTCCTGGGACCACTGTGCATATAATACCAGGTCTCACTGCTTCCTCCACTGCCTGCCTGCCTATCTCACTTTCACCTTGTCCTAGATCTTGTTTGTGATGCCGCTGCACAAAAGTCAAGCTGCCTGGCTTGGCCACCACCACCATCACTGTTGTATTGCAGACTGCCATACAGGAATAAGATCTTAAGATCGTATCAGGAATGGACTGACGCAGCCACAGTGCATGCTACGGAGATTCCACTGCTGTTGCTACCCACGCTAGAGCAAGTAAAACTGACCTTCTATGCCACAGTCCCACCTCTGATTGCTCTCTAAACACACTCTCCGTTATAAGTTCCTTGGCAGAACTGTGTACAGCAGCAAGAACAATTGAATCATAGTCCATGGCTACTCTGAGGCATGATAATAATACCAACAATAAGTAATAAACAGCAGCAATAACCTTGCATCATCTGACAGCTCAAAGGCATATTTAATGCAAAAATAAATAAATCATTGTTATGAAGAGACTCTTACAGCCCCTTCTATACTACTATATTCTGCTTCATTTAATGTAAAGTACGTATCCCAGTCTGACAGCCCTGACAGCAGAACTGTCAGAAGATTTAGTGGAATTGTATGACTTTCTTTCTCTGATCAAACTAAGAACCAACTTGCCTTGGCAAATCTGTAACGAGGTTTTGCGTGTTGACAGAAGAAGGACACGTTGGGGAGAAACGCAGGTCATAAAAGCTATCTAATCTAACGAATATTATAATTCTTAATGAGTTTTGTCTTGATTTTTTTTTTTTACACAGTTGTTTGTAGGCAGTCTTCTAGTCTTAGTTTATGTATTCTGTATGAAAACATTCATCACATTTTAGCTTTCAGATATCTGAGGGTTGGCACTGGTAGCAAAACTAGATGCTCCTATTTATAACAACTGTTTGATCAATAATGTATTGCAGATGCACAGCCCATAGTACATTGTTACAAACATACAAATGGGTTGCACACACTCTGCAGTAGCTCACTTTTCAGTGCCTAGCACTATTCCACCTGAATAGAGGCCAATGAAAATCTTGCTGTTTAATTGCAGGTCCATTAGAACACCACCATAGGTTAAGTTATTGCAGTTACTGACGTTTAGGTGGTAAATAAGCAAGGCCTGAACAGGAGAAAGGAAGTGGGATGCTATTTTTATTGCATGAAAAGAATAATTTTACTGGAGTCATAAGGACACTACCATTGTTATTTCAGAGCTGCATTCTCATTGGCTTTGGCTGAATATAACAGAAACATGTAGAAAAAAGAATTTAAAAAGATTGAAGTGAAAGAAGACCTTAATTCCCTTTTACTTACACCTGCCTCATCAAGACTTACTGCACTGAAGGAAAAGTGTAGGTGAACTGATTCTGGTGGATTGATTCTCTCTTTTATGACACAAACACCAGCTGAACAGACTCAGATTCTGCCCATATTACTTCATCAAGTTCAGTGGGTACAAATGAGAATAATTTCCAGTGTAATGCAACGTAATATAGACAGCAGGCCTATTTAGATTTGATGTTATTATAATACAAAATGAAAATCACTGCATTCTATTCAACAAGTAATAATGATCAACTGTAGTCAATAAATGCCTCAGCTTATAAGAATAGCTTAAATAGCCCTAAGATACATACATATTTATGAGAATGTTTTCTCTTTCATAAATAAAAATTCAAAATTATTTTTCCTACCCAAAATAATAACATTGTTCCAAGGAATAACCTGGCTTCATCATTACTTTGAGGGCTTAAATCAGTATTAAAAGTCCTTCTGTAGATTTTAATCTGTAACTTCCTAAGCTGGATGCAAGAACTGCTCAGTAAAATTCTACTGCTTTGGTTACAGAGAAAGATGTAAACGTCTCTTTTAGCTTTAAAAGCTAATATTACCTTCCATGACATTACATACATAAGCAGCACAGCCAACATACTTTGTCAAGATAAATGATGTTAAAATAGAAAAGATATCATTTTAATTCTTTCAGAAGCTAGGCAAAAAGTAATTAACATACTAAACTGAATCTTTTGCTTTAAATTTTAATTTCTAAAGTGTTTTTTTCCATTCAGTCAATTTTGTTATATTTATTATTATACACTATCTTGCGTGACTTCCACTGTCTTCATAAATTTTCAGCCAGTTCATCAGAACTTCACATAATCTGTTTTACTCAACAGATGGTAACTGAATGGCCAATGACCATTCTGGTGTTGGAGAATAATTCAGAAAATAATTGTTTTCTGATGATTTTCAGATATTTTAAAGTACACTTGCTTATCAGATCTGTCTTATGAACTCAGAAAATTACATAGGTAATGCTAGTCACCCTTCTCAGTAAAGTCAATATATTAACAGCCAATATCAGTTATAGTCCCTTTAACATGTTCCTTTCAGAACCTTAAGTCACTCAATTTCTATTACAACAAATATACGTTCTGCTTTGACGTACATAGAATTTCTTCTGTTACGTACGAGCAAAATTTCATTGTCAACATAATTCTATAGACAGAACACATAAATTAAAGTTTAATGCCTGGCTGCTAATCATAAGTCTATCATATTAAACTTTAATCCTTTTAATACTGGTCTCATATATTTCCCTGTAAAATTATGTAAATTTATCCTTTGTTGTTTAGTCCTGCTGTTTTCCTAAAAGACCTTTCAATATGCTTGAGTTCAACAGTAGAAATGATAGCTACATAGTGTTTTATTTCTCTGCAACACTTCAGTTTATAAAGTGAAAAAAACAGACAAACTGTACCAATTCATCTGTGTCTTCTTGCCTTCTGAGCACATCACTGATGTGTGTAGTGTTGTCTGTGGGATAACACCAAGTGATTGATGGTACTTTTTTCCTACCTAAATGCCGTGTTATAAATGTTTAGAATAAAATTAGTTTTTCTGATGGAGTTTGCTGGAGTATGAACATCATCGGGGAGGGTACTAACACAGGTTTTCGATGGTCCAATCCTGCTCCAGCTGAAGTAATTGAAAAATGTCCATTAATTTTCAGAAAGACAAGTTTAGGCTACAAGAAATTCAGGATAGAAAGTCATACAGCATGAAGATAATAAAGTGGCTAGATTCCAGTATCCTTTATACCAACTTTTTACAGGTATAAGTCTGTCAACATCACTGTAGCTGCTCCCAGTGACATTGGTACACAAAACCAGACTGGGCCCACCAAGATTAGATTAAGACTAAGATTTAAAAGAGTCACATGGACCATTACCTGATTCAGTAATTCTCAGTCATCAAAAGAAATAGTCCAATTTCTGCAGGATTACCTACATAGGATAACAGATACAAAACAGATACCAAAGCAGTAGGAGTCTACAGTTTTTTCTGCATCATGGGTTTAGTTACAGTGGAAGATCACATTATGGCTTTATGCATCCATATGTACATTTGACATGTCTCTGAGGAGTTGGATGTTTATTACTTTGACCCTAAGTAAAAAAGGAAAAATGCTTCCTTTTCTTTTAGGAACTTGATCCTTTGTAGCACTGAGCACATTGTGGAAATGTCAAGGGCTTTGAATTGCCATTAAAGTCAGAAGCTTGAAAGGTTGAGTCATATAGTCATTTATTTTATAGCAATTAATAACCTGAGAAATTAAGTCACTAATATACTATACATCTTAATTAGAAGCCACATCTCCACTCCAATTTAATTACTTTCCTCTACCACATTTTCACTTCAATTTAATTACTTTCCTTTGCAGCTTGCATAACAAAGGTGCAGATTCTAGATAAGATTTACAATGGATTCAATTGTTGTTTTGTTGTTTGTTTATGTGAAACTTGACAAGAAGAAAGACGAACACTAAGTGATCCATTTTTACTCCCCAGTTGACATGCACAATTCTCACTGATCCTGGAAGATGCACCACAGAGAATACTCCCCAGTGCTTTTAGGAAAGTATTGAAGCTACCCTGTATTTTAGATGGCTAGCTCTTTTTAGTTTATTCTTTCACACCTTTTACATTAATTTATGTCATAGTTTATCTTACTGCATGTCCAATTACAATTATAGGTTCAATACAGTGAAACAAACAGAATGGAAAGGGCTTCCTTTAAATACAAATTTCAAGCAAGTCATGGACTTAAACACCTCTCAACTTCTGGGGAAAAAAAAAAAAAACACAACCAAAAAAACCCCAGCAACCCCTTCCCCTGGTGTATTCTAATGGATTTACTAAATTAATTTAGCTTTTCAGGCTTTGCATAGATTTGTTCACTTTTTTCACTAACTGAATGCTACACATCTAACTGCCACACTGACTTTAGTCCACTTTCACACGTACCTTACCTGACCTACCTAATTCTGCCTTTACCAATCTCCTATTGAGATTACATAAACCAGCTTGCAAGCAGCCATTTTGAATACAATGTCATCTCAGCTGTGCATCTGGTCCACCAGAATATGTGGTCCGATTCCTCATGAACCCAATTCTTTGAATTTGTAAGAAGTAAGAGAGTGAGCCAATTTTTCTCTGCTTTTAGGCAAGGAAAGATCTGTGCATAGACTCTAAATCTGCCATCAAAGGATCGGGCACCAGAATTTCCAGCCCCTTTAGTACATGTGAATGTTGTCTCTGACATGATACACCTCTTTTCTGCCCTGCTGATTAGCCTAGATAAATGCCTACCTCCACTTAGGGTTGAGACTATCCCCCAACAGGCATGCCATCCCCAATACTTGAATCTCTGTTTCACATAGCTTGGCCCTTCCCATACTGCGTGGTCTTTTTTTTGTGGTGACAGCATGCCCCCTTTATTCACAGGCATCTTCTTTCTCCCTCAGCTTCTTCCAGATGCCAGTGATTTGGTTTTAGGGCCTCACAGACTCTTGGATATTGTAACAAAACTGTCAAGAAACTCCTCATAATCTCATAAGCCTGGAGAGATCTCAGCCACCTGCTAGCCTAAGGTGTTTAGGTGTCTCCCCCTTCCTGTTAGCCTAGCTCCTCAGCGCTTGAGAGAGGAATTCTAAATTCCCCATTCGACAAAAGGCGAAGAGGGGCATAGAAAGCCTGAATCCAAAAAAGGCCATCCCTTAAACTTTCTTTGCATTTTGCAAAAGGAAGCCAAGGTCCTTAAATCAGGGCCATGGATCCTGCCTCTAGATGCCAACTTAACTTATCTAAGTCTGGAAATGTGTCGTTACAGGATGTTGCAGAATGAAACATATAAATGGGTTAATGGGCAGTCTTAGAGAATAGATGCATGAGTGCCTATTAAACATAATGATTCCCCACTTAGGTCAGGAAATCCCCCAGCTGACAACTCTCAGTTGTGGGCGGGAGTGTGAGGATAAGGATGCTCTGTTTCCTATACTGTCTCCTGAGGCTCCTATTACTAATCACTTTCCAATACAGGGCATCAGACTGGATGGGTTTTGTTGTGATCCTTTAGGGCTGTTCATACACAGTTTAGATGTTTAGACTAAGATACATCTTGATTTAAGATACTCAGGATGCCAGAATAAATTCAAATGAAGTAATAATCATAGATGTCTAAAAGGAGAATGGTCAGCACTGAGGATATTAATTTTTGTCATAAATACTATCCTGGAGCAAAGGACACAATTAATAGCAATGATTTTTTTAGGTAACAAAGTTTCTTCAGGACTTAATATAATCTTTTCTATCTCAGTGAACTGTACATTAAAAAGCTTAAATTAGTTATATCAGAAATCTACAATAACGGCAACTGAAATTAAACATATGCATATGCATATGTGTGTGGATTTCTGCAGATTTTAACTGTGAAAATATTGAGACATGAAGTGTTGATGTTAAAGATTTACTAGTAGAGAAGAAAATACTCTTTAAACAGTGGCTTTAAATTTTTTTTGACAATATTAGGAATTCTGCAAATACGCTGAGCCACTTTTGTCCTCTGAATCTTCCTAGAGCTGGTAGATTTTTGTTTCCTCTGATCCGTTGTGCGGAAAACTGATAAAGTAAATCTACCCTTACAATCCTCCAAAGACAGTTAGTTTCTTGACATTTTAATGGCCCCAATTCACACCAGATTACTGTTGTAATGTCAGAGCCATTCCAAAAATGAGGGTATTCCCAGTAGCCATGTATCTCATTGCTCGCAAATGCTAGGCCACTGTTATTTAAATAAATATGTTGTAGGAATAGTGATCGAGGAGTGTTCTTTTGATGGTTCACCTCTTGAGTCCCAGACTGTTAGATTTGTTCAAGCTAGTAAAATAAATGGAAAAAAATTCCCCAGATTCACAGAAATATGTGCTTCGGTTTTCAAAAGCCTACATAGTGGAGAGTCCTCCCTAGGAAGATTTCTAAATCACCTTTGGCAGGACAGACACAGACCCCCAGAAAGTAACAGGGCTGTAGTAACCCTTTACCTGCCTACAAGGAAAGGTTATACACAGTTAAGTAAGCTTTCACCACCTGGCTGAGAGCACCTCTCTTCCAGCTCCCAAACTGATCTTTCCCTTTGTCTTTTCAGAAAGCAGGTGAGGTTATGGGAGGGAGGAGGTCCAAGGGCATAGGTAGTCATACGGTGGTCATCCTAGGAGAGTATGGCACAAAAAGAGAGAGAATTTGGGAGTCCTGATATCAAACAGTAGCGCTCTGAATGACTGAGGCATATGACTGACCAAAACAGAAGAAATATATATTTTTTTATATATATTTTTCTCATTAAAATTTCTTCTCCCATGTCTTCCTTGGACTAGCTCTAAAACAGGATTTGCAAGCTTCACTCTCAGAAAATTCAAAAGAGCGGCATTATATTCTCTGCATGGGTGCAAAGGTCTCCCCAGATGACAAGGGACCTGAAGAGGTCCACTGACAGCATGTCAGTCTGCTGAGCAGCCAAAGCCCGAAACTGTCCTTCAAAGAAGGTTTCAACAGAATTCTTTCGGGAAGACCTCTTTCTCACTCATGGTAGGGGGTGGCCAATTATAACATGATAATTTATTCCTCAGAATATCTTGTGCCCTCCTTGGGTCCAGTAAGTGCAAAATGGCACATTGTTGCCTCCAAGAGCTCTTGACTCAAGCAGATCACCATACCTGAATGTGTCTCTTGATCTTTCAAGCCCCTATATTTCCTAGGAAAAACCTGAAGTAATAAAGTTGGTTGATTTTGCAACAGAACATCCCTCTGCTGAAATCCTGCTGTTCCTTGTACATCTCTGCCAGCCTCTGCATTTGTACTGATTTCTCAGTTACGTGCACAGGAGCAGAAGAATAACAGAGTATATCATCTCTGCATGTCAGCTTCTACAAATATAACGAGAAAGGTTTTTCTCTCAGTTCAGAGCTGGTGAGCTTTCAGAAAATGCCACAGGTGAGAAGGTGTCCCCTTGTCCCTTCCTCTGTTTGGACACTTTTGAGAGAGCAAGGCTTGCTCTTTGTTGCTCACCTGGGCAGAGCACAAAGGACTGTATCCTGCATCCCTACCACAATATCATTTGTTCACTGCATCCCGTGCCTAGGGCAGTCCTACCAGTTGGAAGCACTTCTGATTCAAACAGTCCAGCATCTCTGATCTGAGTTGCAGTGAGCTGCACTCCACCGCGTACCTGCAAAGTAACAGTGCCCAGTCCTTCCTACAGGACGCTACAGCATCTCCCGTGAAAAATCACTCACCTCGTGAAAACTGAGAGCAGCCTCTCGGGACTTAGTACAGATCTGGCTGACTTGGCCCCTTAGTGGTCTCTGAATACCTTTAGGCCTTGGAAACACTTTTCTTTCTTTAAAGCATCTTTTCATGTCCTCCCTTTCAGCCTATTAGGTTCTTCATGGGTCTTACTTTTGGAAGGTTACAGCCCATTTCCCTAAATGTTATGCGGTCAAAACATTTGCTTTAAAAGTATTTTTTACCAGTACATGAAGTTCTGCACCAGGGAACTCAGGCTCTTAGAAGCGATTTAGCCTCTGTTATTCCTTCTGAAGACATTAAATGAAGACACAGTAACCAGGATAAATTCAAAACATAATGAAAAGCTTTCAGGGATTTATAGTACATTTCAAGTGTTTTTACAGAAGGTGTAAAAAAAAAGCTGGTGTCAGAGGGTCCTCTGCTGCTATCCTGTGAGAGAGCAAGTGAGTGTAGTACCTGTGCATGATGGAGGGAGTGGGGAAGATGGGAAAAAGACAGGTATTTCTGGGAGCCACAGTTCCAGCTCAGGAGCAAGAAAGCTCCCCTCAAAACCAGATTTTCACTTCAAAATTTCCAAAATTCATGCATAATGAATATTTGCTCCAAAAATTAGGATTTTTTTTTGTTCAGTGCCCTGAATGGGACACAAATGTTCAGAAAAAACCAGATTGTATCCAGGTAAGATTATCAAAAGTGTTTGCATATTTTTTCAATACCAGATGTAACTGCAAATTCCTAACTTTGCAAGGACTGACCTTGAAACTTTTAACAACATTCTTCTAATGTAATCACTCTGATGGATAATGTGATAGGTGAGTTCTGTGGTATGTCCTTAATAGGCTTCTGGAACAGAATTTTAAACTTATTTTTATTTGTTGTTATTTATTTACAATAGACTTGCTTTTACTAAAGATGACACTCAGAGGTCTCAAATGAATTGATTGCATAAAAAAGACTATTTTCAACACAAACCACCATCTCAATCTTCTTCCAATAATATCGTTGCATTTCTCACTTACATTGCTCTTCTTCAGGCAAGAGTTAGGTATAGTATTATATAAACCAAAGAATTATTATACCAGCAAAATATGCAATGAAAAGCTTCACAAGAGATCTTTCACAGAGAAATTCTTTCAGGCTTAAATACAATGTCCATATAGAAAAATGGTCCATAGAAGAAAAATTATGAAAATTGAATGAAATGTATATTTAAGAATTGTTCACCAGCTGTTGAAACTGGAGAGCTCTCAACAGTAATAATAAAGAGTAACAGTAGAATAATGTAGTACAATATTATAGACAAAATAATCTAAAATAAAATCAGCCTTGTACCTAGACACAAAGAAGTTGCATCTTGTTTTATCTGATTTAATATTAATGTCTTCACGCTGTTTTTCTTTACCTTAACAACATTGCTTAAAATATGTTGTTTTCTGTGACGTTAAACTTGCATAGATGGAGTTTGTTTTCCACTGACAGGTCATGAAACAGAAACTTTTTTGCTGTTGGCTCATCGTCAGCTCATCTTGCTAACATATCCATGAAAGTGGGGGAAGAAACCCTTATGGCAAAACACAGAACACCTAGGTCTATAATTGTTTGTCTACAGAATTCCTGCTTGTTTGTTGCTGCATTGTTTCACCAAAATAATTTATTTCACGGTGATTTTAAATCCTTATATCACAGTTTTTTATTTTCAGTTTAAGTATTTTCCATTATTTAAAGAAGACAACACTTCATAGCTTTTGCAAATGTTTACAATCAATTTCTTAGATCTAAATGTATTTAAGTATTTGGTGTTGGAAATAGCTGACAACAGAGCAGATGCTCATCATATGCAGTAGGACACTTAAAGTTAAGTTTTTCTTATATCATGGCAAATGGAAAATCTTAGATAATATTCGATAGAGCCAGCTGAGGTGAAAGAAATCTTGTCTTGTGCATCTCTAAGAAATAACAGATTATAATCAAATGCTTCTTATGAAATAAGCTCTGTCCTAGGACAGGAGGAAGAGAAGGCTTGGACGGAAGATGAAGATTTCAAAAAGCTAAAACAATCAAAGAGGCCTCAGTTCCTGAAGATGCCCAGTTTCAGTAACTGACTTTTCAAATTGTGAGTAGTTGGAAATCAATAGAGCCAACGGAGGCCTGCTTGCAGTCTTAGCTGTGAAGACCTAGCTAATTTCCTATCTAATTGGAGCCACCAGTACCAAAGCAGATCCACTGTACTAATGATTCCATTATTTTGTTTTCAGAGTATACTTGCAGGTGAGAGTCCTGAAAAGAAAATAAGAACTCAAATACTGTCATATCAAATCAGGACGCTAGTTTCTATCAGCCTTAATAAGAAGAGAATTAATAAAGAGAGAAACTCATCTAGCTTTGTGTTGCAAGTTATTGTCAAAGTAGAAGCTGGGACTCTCCAAACTAAAGCTGTTTTTTCCCCAGTACTTGTTACCTAAAGCAGCCAAGTCACATTAGAAGACAAAGATCTGATCTAAGACTTACTAAAATCACTGTGCGTGTCCCCACTAATTTCAACTGGCTATAAGAAATTTAACCTTAAAAATATTTGGTTAAATTTGTAATTTGAAAGGGATAGAACATTAATCCTGGGATCTCTGGGTCACATGTGGTGGCTAGGGGTCAGATTCCGTTCCTAAAGTTCTTAGTTTAAAACTGTAGTCTACAGCTTGCTTTTGGTAAATTGTCTTTACAAAGACTTTTTTTCTTGTTTTCTTGTTTTTTTCATTGTTCATTCTGTTACCGAAAATCGTAACCAAGAAAACTCTCCAAACCAAACGATAGTTTAGAAAGCCGACATTGGTTTATTGCAGCGCTGGGTGCATGGGGGATTTTTCCTCCTAGCATGCACACCCAGTTGAAATCATGACAAGTAATTAAACAGCTAACAAAGTTAGTTATGCCCACTGGTCCCACCCCTTAGCTAACTATTGGTTAGGAACTTTCTTACTTCATCTTAAAGATACAGTTCTCTTTTAATTCACTACGCATGCTCAGAGAGTAGGGGGCTTATTTGGGCTGGGGGTGTTTTCTAGTTAGGAGGTGTGGTTTTCACATTACAATGAGATTATAATGAGGCAGGTTAACTTTAGGGCACTATTTTGGCACTCTATTCTATTTTTCTTGCGTTAATCATTATTGCTAGGTAGTGGAGAGTTAGTGGAGACAGTTTTTATCTTTAATATGTCTAAATACCAGGGGCATTTGTTACGAAATATCTTCTTTACATTCTTTCCATTCTTTTTCACTTATTTTTGACCTTGTGTTTTGAGATGTTCTGTAACAATTTGTTCCATCAGAAGTAATATAGAGTTTGCGTAGTCTCGTTATTGAAGTTGGTGCTGTCTTAATAGCCTTTCTCAGAGTTCTTCCTTGGTCTTTTCCTTACAGTACAGAAAACAAATTTGCAAAGACAATGCCCCATTAATCAGATTGATTCTAAGTCATTAATGACTGTTAATTACAAAGCAAGAATAAACAAATGTACATCTTCAACCATTTTGTTTCCTTCCAGAGACCTCTCTACACCTTTTTGAAAGTTAGACAATTTCTAACATAAATATGTTCCATTTCATCAGAAATATAATTTAATTCAAATATAATATATGATTTGAGATCAAAGTTCCTATAAAACAATAACATGATTTTACTACGCTAAATGGTTTGTGTTTCTCCTATATTTATATTCCATTTCTTTTCTTCTGATTTTAATACGGTGCAAGCTAGATGATAGTTCGCTGAAACACAAATTGTTATTCCAGTCAGAGAGTCCACTTGCCCTATACATCAGAACATTAAAACGTTTAATTACTTGATGGAAATAGGCAGCTTCCTTTCCCCAGCACTTCCTGAATACAGTAACATAAAATCTTTACTTCATAGCAATGTTTCATATCACATTATTAGAAATCTGTCAAAGAAATAAGGACATGTAATTTTGATAATGGTGAAACTGGGAAGTAAGAGCATCACCAAATTCGGATATTATTGCTAAAGAAGGGGGGAAACAATAACTTCCATACAAATAGCTTAGATATCTGTCTATCTGTTAGAGTCCCCATGGTAATGAAAACTCAAGAAGACTCACTGTCAAAATACTTGCTAACTTCAGTGTGTCAGGACGGGCTCAGAGGAAATTCTTAATCCTTCCTTTAAGAAACAAATAACACAATTTGCATTAGTAGGCTCTTTACATGTCTTTGTTCGTGTGTCCACTCTCTAACTTCAAGTCAAAGATTAGAACTTTATTACCAGTGAATTGAGTGGGAATGGTGCCCAATCCTTATCAGAGATTTTTGATAGCACATTTTTCAATCTTTCCTCACTCAGGAATAAGCAAGAAAAAGCAGGCAACTTCTGACTGCACGTTACTGTTGTGAATGGAAAAGGTATTACTAAATGTGATGAAGTATGCAAGTTTTTTTAATATGATGGATAATAAAGAAGTGGATGTTTAATGAGAGAGAACTAGTTTTCTGAAAAGTAAAATAAAAAATGCTCTTGCAACAACAAATACAAAAAATTATGCATGGATTTAAAAAAAATGTCTGCCTTTTTAGTTCAAAGTTGTAGAAAAGAAAGCTGACATGTGACATGGGAGGAAAAGAGTTATTGTCTGTGAGATGCAGATCTCAGATGGAAAGAGATGAAAGAAAAATTAAATGGAGAATTTTCCCTGATAGATTGGGTGGTTGTCTACATTTTATATAAGCATAAATAAAATGTGTGTGAAAAGAAGTGGTAGTCTGAATTGCACATCCCTGTTAGAGTGATATGTTGTCTTTTGTTTTAAAATATGGCTTACTCCTAAGGATATATTTCAAAGATTATTCAATCAAAGTTTAGTTAATGCATGATAGCAACTGTAAATACAGAAAAATAGGAACACAGAATTATAATTAAAGACTTTCGAAAAAATGTAAAGTTCATAATCAATAAATAAAGATAACCTTAGAGGGGCTGGATGGGGAGTGCGTGTGGTGTTTATTTAGCAGAGCACATCTGTTGTAAGGACTGATGTGAGCACTGAACAGGAGGGAACTCCAAGATGTGGCAGTGAGACAGGCAAGAAATTGTGGGCAACGGGAACCAAATTCAATTGCAGTACAGGTAACTGAAATCACACTGATCAACAGCGTGTGACAGGAGAGCAGCGAGCAGCTCTGTAGAGGACACCACTTGCACATCTTTGCACTCTAAAGGGTGAGTCCAACATTATTTGACATATTTGCATCCCCATCTCAACTAAAAAGAGGGAGAAGTCCATGGGAAAGCAGAAGGGAAGTAGATGCCACAAGTGGTACCGACAAATGTTTGTAGAGACAATGATATATATTTGCATTAAAACAATCCCCAAGATATATCCTTTCTGGGCAGCATGAAAGAAAACAGCTGTTGCAGAGAGCACAGAGGCTTTGCATTCAGAAGATATTCAATCTTTTATGCGCAATTTGCTCTTTTACGCAGATTACAGGACATTTACAGCGGTGCCTCACATAAACTGTGTCTCCCTTGTGGAATCTCGCATTGGGGTAGGTTATTGGAAGCCAGTAGCCATTACAGTGGTAATTTGAGCTGCGACAGAGTAATGGCACCACGTTATGAACCAATAATGGGATACTAATGTTTGCAGTATGCTGTTGCAGTGCATAATAATGAAGGGGAAGTACAAGTTTAAAATCTATCCTTGATTAGGTGGATGACTTTCTGATTCTGACAAACACTGAAACTTGCCCAGAACTTCAGCACTAACTCACAGCGTTTGCAGTGTTTCTGCTTCAGGATGCACAGCTCCCTACCAAGCCGTATTTCAAGGCCTGTTTGCTTTAGCTTTTATTCAATAAAGCCACCTGAGCCTCTGAGGAGCTTTTCCAATCCCTTAGATTTGCATACAGTTTTATTCCTGTAGCGTAAGTGATCTTATGCCATTTGGCAGCACCCACTGCTGCGGTGAACACATGTCACGATTTCAGCAGAATGAGAAAGGCAACAAAAAGGGAAAATGCTGACATTTTGGGAGCAGTCGGCTTACTTTTGGTCAGTATGAGGAAACAGATGATGAAAATTATTTCAGTAAATATCCTGTAAGCATGCTTCCAAATGTCTCCAGTGGCAAAGGCTGTGAACCTTCCCAGCATGGGTCATGGCTGGCTACAGGACACCTTCCGTGGGGAGTGCAGCGTTTAAATCAGCCTGTTGTGTTAGATCCAATGTGAACAGCACCCACAGGGAATGCTGTGGATGCAGCTCTTTTCATCTCCTGGAAGGCCTGAATATCATGCATTAGTCATATGCGGGGGAGGAATTGATAAAATAAACAAACATATGGAATGATTAAGTCTGCCACGGTACTTACACACTGGCCCAAATTCTCTTTGGCTGCACTGTGGCATCAGTTGGAGTTTATAGTCATGTAAATGGAGAGTGAAGTTGGGCTCCTGAAAGCTAAACTGCAGAACCCCTTTTTTTATTTCTATGTTTGTGGTTCTGTTTTAATAAACTTTTTTTTATTTAGGAACTTTTTTTTTTAAGAACAATGCATAAGACTTCTGCGTGTGCCCTCAGGTTCAGCTGAACCAGCTTCATAGTCCATTAAGCTAAATGTCCCTGCTATTTTTGCTAATTTTATAGACATGGAGTAAGGGTTAGGGAACTCTGCTAAATATCTGAGAAACACATTAAAATCTGAAGAGCACAGATACTGTATATAGAGCACATTCATCAGTCCATGTCTTCAAACATCTGCGACAGCTGACAGACTGCTTGTTGGGCACTCACAGCACAAAGGAGATGGGAGTTAAGTGAGGTAGGAAAACAGAGCAGCAGAAAGAAAACTGCCCATTCAGCTTCTCCTGCTTTAAATGCTTATATTGGAAACTCTTTCATTCAAAATATTATTTGAAATCCCCCTGCTGAAGCCTTTGGGTCTTCCTAGAAATGAATGGAAACAGATTTTAAATGGTAATTTTCATGGGCTGGGAATAACTATGTAAATTATTTGTATTTTCCTATAGAGATGCATTCTCTTCCTCTCAGAATGTACGTTTACTATCAGTCCCTCCTCAGTTTGTTATTTACTGCCTGCTCACAGGTCAGGTCAACCAATTCAATTTTTTAATGTACGATCATGATTTTAGGTCATTCAATTTAGGGCAACTAACTAAGCTGCTAGAAATTTCAGCACATTCCAGGTCAATTCATTAAGTTTTATAATTCTTCTGAAGTTTAAATTTAACACTTTTCTAATGAATTAAAACTCTAATTAATTATCTTCTACGCTATGCATTAAAAGGACTCTTCTTCTCCTTCTCCTATCTTAACCTGCTAACAAATGGCAGTATTTATGAAGAGGAATGTGCCAGATTCTCATTTGCCCTAAGGCTCTTCACAAGAAATGACAGTAAAAGAGACCTAACAGGGGTAAGATGCTTTGTCTCCAGTTTTAAAGAGACCTCTCTACTGATATAATGGACAGTTATCTTGACAGTGTCTAAATAAGCAAAGATCTAAGACTCTGAGTAGAGAGGCGAATAGGCAACAAATGAAAAATGCTAGTTCTAGGATTTAGACCCCATTTATATGTATATATACCCCATTTTTTGTTTGATACACTGTTCATATATTACAACAGGAAGAGATCTTTTCTCAGTATCCCTAGGGACATGCATAACTTTCTCCCTGTTGATAAGGCTTTTTAAGGTTCGTATTTTTTCTTCTACCAGCTCCATTGTTTTTAAAAGCCAGTCTTAGCAGTTACATAAATTGAAGGGGTAAGGGACGGAGAATGGGGTTATTTTTTTTGTTTCTCTGACAAACAGGTATTTCCAGAGCATGCTGACGTTTCGTCATCCTCTGGACTCTTCTGTTCTGAAAGAAGGGCTATATTTTGTGGGTGATTTCTTCCAACACACAGAGTTACAGCTTCATTCCTGTCCTGTATTAGTTTAAGCACATAACCTTTTTGTCCTGAATGAAATTATTATGAGCTATTTCGAATGCAAGGAAGGGGAAATGAGCAGTGAGCAGAACTGTCCAAGGCAGGTATTTGCACAGCTTCTATTCCTTGACCTGAAAAACACAGAAAAATTACAGGAAAGCCATTACTTTTAATCAACCACAATTGCAATATGACAGAGGCATTGTTGCTGTTCCTGCATTTTTGTGACATTCTTTTTTTTTTTTTTTTACTACTTTAGTATTCCAGTCTCATTTTTCTTCCTAAGAATATATCTAGTTGAACAGCTCCTGTATGCATATACCTTCTCAGGGGCAGAGGGGCTGCCTGGGGAGCAGCAGGGCAGGACCTGGCAGCCAGGGCCGGTCCCACCACCCCAGCCAGGGAGCAGGGCAGCCGGGGTGCACTGGGGCAGCCTCAGCCCTGGGCAGCGTGTGCCTCCCTGGGGACAGGACGGACAGAGGCCAGGACGTTAGCCCGTGGGTGGGGGTTCATAAAGAGGCGGACTGGCAGCTTTGCTTACAGTCCAGGCATCCCAGACATTTGTTAAACTGTAACTCATCTGCTGCCTAGACCTCCAGGTATTTGCCCATCCATCGTCACCTAACTACCCAAATGCCTGCAACCTGAGTACACACCAAATGGTTACACCCCAGGGCTTTTACCCAGGAACAGACTCCAGCTCATCCAGCAGAACATCTGGACAGCCACATCTGCCACCTCCCTGAACCCCTTTGCGGCTCTGGATTTCCCCAAAAGCCTAATTTTTTTTGAGGTGAAGGACACACCTATCATGCTGTCGCGTGGCTCAGTTAGTGATGCTGGAGCAGAGGAGTTGTTCCCCATCACAGGTCTGTGTCCGATACGCAGCACTGCTGCAATGCAATCAGTCAAAAGGCAGCTGGTGAAGAAAGCACCGTGAGCGGGTGGGTAAGGAGGCAAAAGGGAAGGTCTGCGCTGGGAGGCAATTATCCCTTCAGTGAAAGGGTGGGTTAATAAGAGAGAAAGTTTTCTGGGCCAGACAAGATTGTCAGAACTCAGAAATGCCTCTCTTCATTTCCCTACTATTCAACTTAATATCCTTCTGGAGGCGTGTTTCCACCCTCTGCAGCTTGCAAGGGAAGAAATTGCAGTTTGTTTCCCATTCCACCCTCATCATCCACCTACTGAGCAGTCACTGCTTATTTTCATGCCTTGCCTCCAGCCTCAAACCCCCTCTCACAACCTCTCCCAAACAGCACAGCGGTGCTGCTGGCTTCCCCACAGCTGATGATTCCCACCTCAGTCTAGGAAAATCATGCTCTCTGAGTGCACTGCACCTGCTTCTGCTCCCTCCAGGACCCTCCGCGACCGCTTTCCCACCCGGCTGTCATGGCAGTGCAGGGAGAGCCCAGGCCCAGCTGGTGCAGGGGACTGTAAGCCCTCTTCTCCTGCAGCTCTGCGCCCTGCAAGTTCAGGAGAGGCCGAGATCAGCTTATTGCCATCACCACCTGGGCTCTGCTTGGTGAGGGGCCATGCACCTGCAGGTGCTTACCTGTCTATACGGACATTGCTTAAGACTCCTTCTCCGGGGGAGCACCTCAGCAGCTTGCTGCAGCTTGGGCGAGCATCGCGTGGTTGATACACATCGCTGCGTGATCTCCCGCTGCCCTCTCTGCACTTCCCACTAGCTCTGTCTTATTTTTATTCAAGGAGAGACAAAGTTGGCTGCTGGCCCAGATTTGCAGCTGGTGTCTCTAGCAGAAAGCTTACAGAGGGAAAAAACCCACAAACCAATAAACAAAATAACCCAGTTCCATGCCGAATCCGCAGACTATGCAGTTGGCGTCATTCAGCCGTATAAGACATTGGAGACTGAGAAGGAGGTTAAGGCTATAACTGCTTTCTCCTGTGGTGGGGAGAGTAGCAGTAGTCACTCTCTCTCCTCTAGTGGTGTCCAACAAATTGAGAATCCCAGGTGGGAGCAATGCTTTTAGTTACATGGCTCTGCTGTGCAATGCAGGAATTAGAGCCTGAAAAAGGAGGAGGAAAATAGGAATTTGCTGATGATGGCCTACAGAGAATGCACTATGCCACTGCCAGAAAACACCCCCACTGCCAGAAATAAATAGCTCTCTTTAAAAAAAAAAAATTTTAAAAAGCAGCTTGTTTTCCCACCCGCATTGTATACAGAAGAGCAGAGCACAGAAGGTACAGAAAGGGTGATTCTGCAGGGAGGAGAATACACCTTTTCTACCATTCAGCATTGCACTTGAGTAGTATAAGTGGACTTGCAAATCTTAAGCATTGCAACAGTTAAAGGCAGTGATGGGCCAACAAATTGTTTCAGACAAGTGCCTTCACAGAATCACAGAATCACAGAATCACTACGGTTGGAAAAGACCTGTAAGATCATCAAGTCCAACCTGGGGGGAAAAAAAAAAAAAAAAAAAAAAAAAAAAAAAAAACCACACAGCCTTCCACAGAGGCTGAGCAGCCCCTTTTCAAGGTTGCCTTTGAGGAACTTTGGGTGGAATGTCCTATGCAGTCTGCGAGCAGAAAAGTGCCCTCCAACGACCTACCCCAGTACTTCTGCCTGGTGGATAGGGTTACTTGGAGAATTCAGCTGTGTGGCATTAAGCTGGAGAGACCCTGCCTTGAGTCTCTGGAAAGGTCTGGGTCTCCATTCTTACAGGCAGCTGAGCTTGCAAAGCTATTAAATGTTTATTTTTTTAATTGTTTAACCAGTCTTTCTGAGGAACACGATGCTTTTCCAGCTATCGCTCTTCCATGAGGTAAGATCTCATGGCTACCAGCTGCATCAGAATATTGCTCTGCACTGCTAGGACTTGAGGACTCAATTTTAAGGCATTAATCCTGCAATTGGATACCCATGGGCAAGAACCCCACTCATACCAACAGACCTTTGCCCAACCATAGGGTCTTGCTTAAACATTAGGCAGTTGGGCCTATGAAAAACCGTCACCACCCATTCAAGATCTTTCCTGCTTAGTGACACGTGACAAAACTTCTCAGCTATCACACACCAACCAGAATGTTCAGTACAGGAATAGGTTGTACGTAAGTGCTTTTTTCCTCTATTTGCATGATATGATTTCTAAGTTAGGTGATCACACAGTTGATGAGCAAACAATACAGCAAGGTAACTTGATAAGTCTTAAAAATATGAAAGTGTCAAATAGGAAGATAGGTAATTAGGAAGATTTGGTTCAGAAAAGCATGGTCTAGACATGACTTGATTTAACTCACAAGGAGTTTCATTGATTTAAAAACAAAAGAGTATGAAGAGATTGTGATCCTACCCCACACTGTAATAAAGTTTAAACAGAACCATTCTGAGGAATACTAATAGAAATTACAGAGAACAACCAATCTCTTTGCATTTATGTTACATTCATTTCAATGGTCCCATTTCTTGTTTTGTCATTTTCAATTGTCTTGCGGCAGGAGACAAGTCTTTATGCTTAATTGTAAAGCATTAACCATGCATCTCATGCAAAATAAATAAAAAAATGAATCATGATAGGCATTCTGGGATATTAAGTAAATCAGCACACACCTACTGCATCAATAATCATTCTTACTGAATATCCTTGGGTGACTGAGACACCAGCAGGGAAGAAGAAAAAAGAAATAACACATCTTCAGAACTGGGAGGAAGCATCAACCAGATAATCACATAAGCATGTGTACAGCTTAAAACCCTGGTACCTTAATAGCTGAAAATAATCCTTTAATAGTTACAGTAAAAACATGATATGATAATTCTGGACATGGGTCCTGCATAATATGGCAGTTTTGTTGAGATCTTCTGAAGTCAAGATCATGATGGGATGTGGCATACATCCAGAAACATAATTCCTAGGAGTACTATTCTGCACTTGCACCATTGTTAAGGCATGATCTATGAAATTACATCTATGTTTCCTAAGGTGAGGTATTGGTGGTGTTCAGGAGATGAGGCCCGTGATGGCTGCTATGAAGTCAAGTAGGATCTCAGCTCCTGAGCACCAGCTAGGAACTATTCAATAATGTGGGAGCCCCAGCCCACAGGATGTCCCTCAGCAGACAATCAAGGTAATCATGTGGGGAGGATGAATTTAAAGAACCTAAAGATCTCACTGCTCCCCACGTACTTGGAGATGGGAGAAAACCACTCAAATCACTTTCAAAGCCATGGAGAAGATTTTTGTCCTGTTCTTGATTTGATTTCCCTCTCTTCCCTCCATGACAGCTTCACTGTGCATGGACTCACAGAGGGACACAGAAGCCTTTGGAAAACCTCTGTAGATTTTCAGAAACACTGATGTACAGCTAATTTATTGGAAGCTTGTATGCCTAAGAATTCTTCTCATTTCTGTACCCCACAGAGCAGCACCATTGCTTGCCTCCTGCTGAGATGCCTATCACAGGCTGTCTCAGACAATTGCTGTTTACCACAGTGTGAGAATGAGGTGGACTCACAAGGAGTATTAAAACATAGCTCTTGTCAGACAAACTTGATTATTCCTTTCAGTAAACACTACAGAATTACTGGATGAAGGGAATGGGACAATATAATAATTTCTGATTTCAATTTCAAGAAACTTTACGTTAAAATTAATTCAAATTGACTTAGAGTGGAAGTGGGAAGCTGCAGTTAAAGATGATTGACAGGTCCTATTGAGATGAAGGGAATGGCATAGGGATCACTGCAAAGATAACATGAGTTTTTCAGAGACAGAAAAAAAATGTTATGTGCTCAGTAAATGCCACAGGGAATTAGGGATCTCTCACCTGTATGCCTTTGAAAATCTCTCTCATATGATTTATTTGCCATCTTCTCTAATTATCTAAGATAAAGTAAGTAGGATGTTCATGAAATTCAGTTAAAAACAGAGAAAAGAAAGACTTATGAGTAATTAGAAACATAGAGAAAGGTAAAATGTGACTGAACTTTTGAAGAAAGTGGGCCGGTTAGAAATACTTGAAAATCTGTGCTGTGTATTTCCAGGGAACTGAAGTAACCAGGAGAAAGAGATGTTGAAAAAAAAGTCAAGAAAAGGGACACAAGTTTGCAATATAAGGAGGCAGTAAAACAGAGCATGCAATAATGAATTCTATATAGGGAAACATGCCACCACAGTGCAGGAAGGGAATAACCTTTTTTTTCTACCTCTGTCCTTCCATTACTGACCAAAACTAGATATTGCGTGCATTTGTGGGTATCTCTTTCCCAAAAGAGTATTGAACAGCTGGAAGAAGTTCAAGGACAGTAACAAGACATGTTTGAAAAGACAGACCGACACTTGACAGGGAAGTTCCAGGTAATTATTCACGAAAATTTAGTGACTGTAGTCACAAAAATAGAAGCCAAACCTACTTTCTCTTCAGGGACGAAGAGGGCGCTGCTGAATTTTTTCACAAGGACATTCAGAACTAGCATCATAAAACCTGTGAAAGAGCAACTGTTTTTTTTCCCAAAGACTAGGCTTAGTTCTGCAAGATGGTGAAACCAAGCTTTCCCTTGGGAAAGGGTAGGCAAAGGCTCCCTGTCCCTCCCTGTCCAGAGATGGAAGGACCACATGCCATGTCCTAGTAGGGCTGGGGCTTCTAACCCTTTGGGATGCCTCCAAATCCACAGTGGCATAGAGGACTATTTTATCCCCATCTTCTTTAAGCTCATTTCTCGACTGTATGGCAGGTGTTCAATCACTCAGCAGTCACCTCAACTGCTGATGTCAGAAGCTTACTAATGTAATTTAAATCAAGGGTAGGTATAAATCAGAACAATTCAGGGCCAAAGTGTCAGTGACTGTTTTGTGCTGCATTGAATCTAATGCTACCTTTGACAGAAAAATGACAACACATGAAACAGACAATTCACCTAAATAGGAAGAGAAAGAGAAAAAAAGCCTTTTAGAGTCATTGATTGATGGTTTCCACACTTCATCCTAGGCCAAACTAGCAATCTAGTAGGGATGAGAAATATTCCATCAGGTGTTGTCCGCTGTCAAAATTTACATTTACTATGTACAGTATACATTTATGAAGAAAACAATCTTTCAGAGATTTATCATGGGCACATTATGAATTGCTCAATATTAAATTAATGAATTGTATGCATGTTAAGCAGATAGTAGATAAAGTGACAGTATTTCAGCATTAAATGTTGCTTTGGAATCTCGAAAGATTATTTAGTGCTTATTTATGATTTCCCTTCCTTTTATGTTAATTGGATTTACTTCTTGCTACTGGTAGTCATCTGTTCTGGGGTGACTTTTTCCTAAAAATGACACCGCATTGTAACTGAAACACTTAACGTGCTCAATACTACAACCTCATCTAATATATGTATGAAAGATTATATGATCTAGGATCTCAGAAGTAGTCCTATCAAGCTATTTCTACATTCCCTTTTTCTGTATATAAAGGAACATAAATTAACATTGTGAAGAAATGTAGTAATTTCAAAAGGCAATGCAACACAGAGACACAGAAATTCCCACTACCTCCATCTAGTCTATAATTGTCTTTCACAATCCCTTTTCTTTTCTTATTATCTGAGGAGAAGAGATGGCCCAGCAAGAAGAGAAGGAGTCCTTAGGGGAGGAAAAAATTCTCAAATACTTATTTTCTTATATCCATCACTAACTGCACTGACTCCATTTGTGCTTTTCCCCAATGTGTCTTACACAATCCAATGCCTGCAGCTGAGGAGTGCCAGGGTGCCAGGCTCCAAACAGATGGGAGCACAGTCGATGCTGAGTTTCTCTTCTGGGCACCATTTATACTCTGTTTTCTCAGCACCCCATTTCACACTGTCACGAGCCCAGGCTTCAAAGAAGGAACAGTGTACTAACGCAGCCAAGATTGCCATCTTCTGCTGTGGATCTACATTGTACGGATACCAGGATCTGGTCCCACGGGACAGCTCTTTTCTGCGCAAACAGCGATGATCCAGCAGTATAAAACAACAATCCCAGTTCAGATACAGTGATGCAGGGTGTGACTATGTGAAGGCAAGTGTCCACTACAGCAGCCTGCACTAAGTAGTATATCTCCGTGAATGGATGTACTGCAGGAGTAGTAGCTCTTACAGCTCTTACCTGCACCAGCCTCGCGCAGCCCAGCATCACTATATCTGAACTGGGATGACCAATTTAGCTGCAGTACCAACACACAGCAGGTGGGGATGGCAAACTGGATGCAGACAGCATCAGCGGCTCATTTATCGGTGAACAGTGTCTTTGTGGCTCGCTTTGTTGGATGACTGGACAGCGCTAAAGGGATTTGATGCCTGACAGTCTGAAAGAGAGCATGAGCTGCAGGGTGACGTGACTTTGCCTCCCAGCTTGTGCTTTATGGTGTCTTCTTGCCAACAGTGCTGAAGGTTATTCAAACCCTCAACATTTCCAGTGTGCCCAGCTTCCCCCATCATTTTCCAGTGTGAAGACTACGGTAGTCCCTTCTGAATTTGGGTAGGAACAGATAAACTCTTAAATAAAAGTGATTGCATGAATGACCATAGTAACAATGGAAAAGAGAGGGGTAGAGTGGAAAATATGAAACAGGTTGAAAATTACTGCTAGATAACAGATCCTGGAAAAGAAGAAACTACTTGACGGCCTGTAATATATAAGCTGAAGTAATGTGTGAATGCTATTTTTATGGTGAGCCATACCAGTGGTGTGATCCTGCAAAAAGCTTAAGGTTTCCTGAGAATTTCTGAGCATCCCAAAGAGCTTGGTTCAGGACATGAGTCACTCATAGAGGGAACCCAGCATTGCCCTCTCATTACCAAGTATACTAAATTGGGTTTTCCACCTCCAGTAGGAAGTATATTTTTGAATACCATTACTTGAACAAAGACAGCATTAGCAAGTCAAATGATTTTGCATAAGCATTTTTTTTAAAAAAGAAGGCCACAAAATGATGGCTTTTTATACAATTTAGCATTTTTTTAATTTGTTCAAAGTGAATCAAAGTGAATTCTAAAATTCTATTTCAGAATTAATTTCAATTATTCTAAGACTTGTAAATTTTTGTTGGTGGAAGAAGGGCTCAGAAGTATTCTTTCAGCAATAGACTAATTAGTCCACCATGTGATTCTGATTTTAAAGGTGTAAACATCATTGTATGGCAAAACTGTATCTCTATTCCCCACCTGTTCAGATAGAACAATAAAGTACATAAAAAATGGTGCACACAACATCCATTATGAGGTCTTAAAATTAAGTTTTATAGTGAATAAACACGGGCAATGATAACAGTATTTTTGCAGCAGATTCTGATATGTTACTCTTGTGAAATATTAGCTTAACTAGGAGACTACTTGTGAAGGAAGATTTGTTTTATTTTTATCAGCTCCAAATCTTTAAACATAATCTAGAACATAGCATTCTATATTGCTGAACATGTTAAAAATTAAGAATTATTCTTGGCTGAAAAACATAAAGGGATATGTATTCCATGTTGAATTCCCAATACAACCATGATTTAAGGGATTGTGCTGATTTAGAAAAAAATTCTGACAAAGAAAAAATTCCATTTTTTATAAGAATTACTTTCCTTCCACAAATATGCTTCATTTACATGTTATATTACTTTTTTTGTATTTTATCTTATTTTTAATTTTTTCATTAATATATTTTATCAATTATCAATTACAGTTTATCATAGCAACTGCTGACTAGATTTAGTTTAGTGATAGGACAAGGGGTAATGGCTTTAAGTTGAAAGAGGGTAGATATAAGATATAAGGAAGAAATCCTTCACCATGAGGGTGGTGAGGCTCTGGAACAGGTTGCCCAGAGAAGCTGTGGATGCCCCATCCCTGGAAGTGTTCAAGGCCAGGTTGGACGGGGCTTTGAGCAACCTGGTCTACTGGAAGGTGTCCCTGCTCATGGCAGGGGGGTTGGAACTAGATGATCTTTAAGGTCCCTTCCAACCGAAACTCTTCTATGATAAATATGTCATAATTATAACTGTAAAACATAATCCTATAAATCTTGAAATTAATATAAAAACAATTAAAATAGTGAAAGAAAAGTACAAACTTTATTATTTACATTCCTTTTTTAATTTAAGATTGACAAATGTCAGCATTTTGATCTTTCTTTCCTTTCCAGAAAAACGTTATGTTTTAAAATCATAAACTTCATATGGAGTAGAATTTTAAGTTACTGACTACTTCCCCTGAAGTCCAATAAAAGGCACAGTTTCCCATGGTAGACTATTCCTGTGTGTAACAAAGTGAATAGCTGGAAAGAAGAGAAAAAGAAGACTGAAAGGGAAAAAGAAAAAGCAGCTATCACAGAGAAGTAAGAAAAATGGAAGACAAAGGGAAGCAATCAACCCCCCCCATGTGCTTCTAATACACAATTCTCTTGTAACACCTGGGAATTTCCTACCAGCCTTAGCCATCTAACTGCCCACAAGCTCCTCTGTTCCACCAAATGTCTCAGCTTGCTTTCTGCCTAATTACAGTCTGGAATCTGAAAACTGTATATTAATAACCATATAGATAGGGTTGGAGCTGTAACTGGGTGAACTGGATGAAAAGTGTGATGGGAATTAGAGAATATGAGGGAAGGATTCCCAGGAGCCGTTGTTTTTTCCCATTCTCTCTCTGACTATAACACATCCTAATTTTTCACTCTGAAAGAAGGAGGACAGTGTACACTGTGCAATTCCAAAACCAAAACACTTCATCTTAAGATGCCGGTATGGTTGCTAAGTAACAGCAATGTACTTTATCATCTGCCACATCACTCACATGCCTCATGAACACACGGAAAGTGGTTAAGGTTATCATAAATCTTACACTGCCCATGTATTAAGATACGTATTAAGATAATATACTGTTCTGCTCAAGAATGAATCAAAAATGTTCTGAGAAATTTTAGGTAGTATGATAAAAGAAAAAAATTAAAAAGCTCATAAAAACATCTATATACAGACGAATTAAAATGGATGGACAGGTCAAACAATCACCTAAGCATACCTCAGGCAGGCACTGCCTGGAGTACTGAGAATGATTAGGAAGGCAAAAAAATCTCCAAACTCAATGGCAAGGTTTAATGGAAGGTTCAAGATGCTGTCTGAACCTGAAAGGTAGCATCCTAGATGGAAACTTAGCCTAAACAAAGGTAACAGAAAATAGCATAAGGTGTGAGAAGTGCAATGAAGACAGATTCAAAAGGCTAGAAAAAAATTCAGTGTGAGATTTTCAAAAGCTCTCAATAATAGTCTAACTTTAGACTAAGTAAAACCAGAATGGTATCCACTGGAGGTTAGTAAGTCATGGTTAAATAGTTGCAAGTTTCATCAGGTAAAGACTAGGAAGCCAAAGACTAAAAAAGAAAGAGAAAGCAAATGCTAAACATGTCAAAGAAGCAAGAAGCTTTCAAAAGAAGGAATGGGTCTTTTCGACCCCAGAGAAAGAAGCAAGCAAGGAACATAAGGGCAGAGCTGAGAAGCCAAATGGTTTCACACTGGACTGCATCAGTTCAGACTAGGTTTATCCCAGATACACTTTTTCAAGTTATAAAAATGTTGTCAAAAGATGAAATGTTGGAGCCAACTGATTAACTGAAGAGGAGAGTAACTAGCTCTAGATTACTTTAGCTAAACCAGTTAAAATTACCATCAGATGTAAAACATCTCTTCTGACACAATTGTACAGTTCCTGCTATAGAATATATATGGGGATGAACCCTTCTAAATGTGTATGTGTATGTTTGTGTGTGTGCACACAGTAATAATTCCAAGCCTGTAAGAACTCAGCAGCTCTCTTGCAAACTCCAGTGGTCCTTAACCATTCCAGCTATGGCTGTCTGAACCACAGTCATCTTCTTGGTGGTGTTGTAATGAGAAAGGTATTGATTTTCCTGTATTTGGGCTAAGAAAATCGGTTTGTCATATGGAGTTGACTATTCATAGAAAACTTTTCATTTGTAAATGTAGCGCACTCTGCTGTGATATTTTAAAGCTTCTATTTCTAAGCTGATTTTTGTGAACTTGTCAACTGGGAACTGCTTTCCGCTCTGCTAGTAAAACCACTCAGTTTTCTTAGTTCATTCCCTCCTGCTTCTTAGTGCAACTCTCATCCTCTTGGAGAGTCTGGATGGCAGTTCCAATTAAATGGCACTACCCTAAATATTTTTCACCCACTCTTGAAACATGTTTTTTGTTTTGGTTTTTTTTTTCAGCAGAGTAGTTATGAAAACATTAAACAAAAAGTCACAATTTGCTTCATTCTATTTTTAAAAAAGAGAGGAGATAACGATAGCCAAGAAAATCTACCAGATGGTTCTTTTAATAAATACATTAAAGTCTCTTTTATTTTTCTCCAATTTTAGCAACTAACATAATAGAAACTTTCAGACCATCAAACCAGTTTTCACAATCTGCCATAAGTTTGCATTTCACAGAAATAATCCTGACAAGCACTAATAGATGAACGTTGTTGGTGCAATAATAAAACAGTATAAGGCATATTTACACCATCCTTACATACAGAACACTGTACACACAAAAAAATCACAGATCCAGAACAAAGTAAATTCAATCCCTTAGACGTTTTATGTTTATAGGCTTGGTATCAAATAATTCTCCAAGCAACAGACAACCTCTTGTTCTTGTGTGATTTATTTGTAACATTGTGCTCATGCAAAATAGGTATTTGCTTTATTGCATTAACATTGAAAGAAAGTTGGGAATTAGTTCTGAAACCAGTTCAATCGAATTTTAAACCCTGTTTCTCTTCATCCATAGCAAGTCTGAGTCATTTTTATTGGTGACATAAAACGAGGCGTTAACTGATGATTGAGATTTTTATTCGGTGAGTTCCAAAATGATAACGAAGCTCAACTGACTACAGTTCAAAAACCATCTTTCTTGACCATGCAATTTTTCTTTGCTACTATGAGGTGGTTTAGATGAGACGTCTTTTGTAGTTTTTAAGTTTTTATCTTTTTACATATATTTTTAAAGAAACCACGTACTATCCAACATCCACTGTTCACAGAAAGAAATAAGCAGCAGGAATAGCTCTGGTGGCAGAGTTGGCCAGAAGGAGGATATCAGTAAGTTAGTGGCAACTTAATAAACATCAAATGCCCCAGAGGTACGTCATGAAAGAGTTGATTACTATAACCCATATTTCTGTAAGAGTTCAGACTGCCAGGGACGTTTGCGCTCTGGAAAGTAATCTGGAATGTGGATTTTCTTAAAATCTTGGATACATTTTCTCATTTCTTCCTCAACACTCAGCTTCTCACATACCTTCTTTTTGGAAAGATTTGTTTCTCTGGACTTGCTAATGAGAGTTTGAAAGAGTTCACTGTTCCTGCGTTTGTCTGGTGGTGGCATCCACTGCACCGGGGCCTTCTTTGATGGACGATCCAAAGTCAGAGTATTTGGCTGGTGGGCTGTGGATGGCTGAGTGCTGGTGGCATTTTCCTGGGGGGTGCTCGCTTCCGAGTGGCTGTCACAGCTCGAGGTGGACAACTCGTTACAGGAAGTCCCACTTTCACTGCCCTTGTCCAAGACTTTGTCGTGCTTCCTTTCTTCGTGGTCTTGCTTGGGGGAAACGGTTCGCTGGGGAGGCCCTAATACAAGGCAGGAAAGAAAAAGTATTAAGCAAGCACTGGCTCACACAGAAAACAGATCAGCTACCGTTTAGAAAAGTGTGACTCAGAGTCTCGGCTGGGATAAATAGGGGGTGTTTCCTTTCAGTCAAAAGAGCTATGCCAGGCTGGTACACAGTTCGAAGGTCTGGTCCTACATGTGTGTTCAGTTGTCAAAACTCTCACTCCTGAAAATGTTTACAGTAAGAATAACTTCACTGCCTAAGAATCCAGGTAATGAAACGTGCATAATGCTCACAGACTATCTGCCCCAGAAATCCCTGCACGAAAGTTTAAATGAGCTAGTTTGCTATTGCACCCCAAGAAGTTTATTATGAGAAATTAGATTCTGTAGTATTATGACAATACTACCATACAATTCGCAAACTCTATGCTTAAATAAAAATATTGCAAGGGCTTTGATTTTTTTTTTTTTGGAAGCTCTTAACTCACCTTCCCATAACAGTCTACTGATACTATGCTCTGCAGATGTCAACCCTGCAGAAGCCCCAGACAGAAAAAGGAGTATTAATCCTAGAATAAGAGAGAGATCACTCACTACTGACAGAGTCTTTAGGCTTTTTTTTTTTAATCCTATACTGATTTCGCTACACTTCTTACTGCCAGTTATTATCCCAAACTTGCCTCAGTGCAAGCTCGGAATTCAGTTGTACACCTCTTATGGCAGAAGATGGCAGGGAAAAGAAGGTTATAAAGTTACCGGTGAAGAGGCACTCTGCAATGGCAGGGAGAGCGGTCTGATGGCCTATCAGAGGCACTGCTCAGCGCTTCACACGCCTGAAAATCGGATCTAGGCTGTCATCCTCTCCAGACATCACTTCTGCTTTGAAGTTTTAAGCAGAATATGAATGTGAAAATTATGTGGTAGCTGCTAAATCTGTACAAGCATTTTCATTTCTGAAGCTGTATTTCAAAACTCCAGCTGTGAAGTGAAATGATGCTATGCTGACATCATATAAACATCACGATCTTAATTTAGGACACTATCTAAAGCTCACAGAAATATCTACAGAGTTCAAGAGGCATTGGATCAGACCAAAGGGAAAAAATTAAAAGATGTTTAAACATCTACATGAAAATGAAGAGTGGGACTTCAGTGGTAGTTGTGTGTCTGCTACGAATCCTGAATGAGTCCAAACAGTTAAGGTATCTAAATATCTTACAAAAACTAGATTACCCTTACAGTTTACCCAAACACCACAGGCATCAGGTAACCGCCTTTGCCAGTACTCAGGGTATGACAGCTCAACCTTGAGTTATTGCGACAGGTTTGCAAGATTTTTGAGCCACTTAGTATTCTGTTTTTCAGAATTATAAATTAGAAATATAATTACAATTATAAAGAATGCAGGAGCAATATAAACACTCTAGTGTCTCTTTGACAGTACAGTTCTATGATTCAAAGGAATCTAAGAAGATTGTAATATTTTATATGAGACACAGGGGAAAACAAAACAAAGCAAAACACAAAAGCAAATAAATAGTAATCTAACAACAGTAGCACTCAACAACCTGCTTTTCTTTTGTTTTAGCCAGCACCCCAGGATGCTGTGTCACATTTCTGTAGTCCACCAAGAGAAACCCATGAATAATCAAGATCCAAAAAGGAGAGACAACAATCCATCAGGGCTTGTACTTACATTATTCGGACTGAAATACACAAGCGATTTTCTACTTCATTATATTCAACCCAAATATTTAGCACATGGATGCAGCGACTTACTTCCTCTTTCTCTTCCAGAAATATGTTCACCTTCTTAAATAGATTTATATGCCTTCCTTCTATTGTTGTATCTGGCACTTCATTTCATACCTCAAAATCATTGTATGATTATACTAAATCTAGAGAGTCAGCTGGCATTATGGAATTACTCTGGCTTTGCAGCATGCGATTATAAAACTGAGTAGTTAATCAGATAGTGATTTCAGTCTTGTTACTCTGATTTTCAATAACATGATTAACATCAATATCTAATCTAGTTTACAATCTTAGCTTCTTCAAATGTAACAACACACTCGATGACTAAGAAATGAAAGTTTTCTGTTAGCAACACCCTGTAGTCTTCAACTCTGTCTTTCCTGCCCATTTTTTTGCTGTAACTTCATAAATCAAGATATTATTTCTAGTTCGTCTGTTTATACTTACTTCTTTATTGGTACTCCTTGCTTCTCAAGGGCTCAAACCTGCAAAGTACTAAGGATCCATTTCAAAAAAGCACTGAAATACACCTTCAAGAATATAAAAAATTCCATTTCCTCCTACAAGACTATTCAGGAGCATGACAATTGGCAGGTATTTAAATGCTTTTTTTGGATCAGAGCCCCGAGGTTCAGTACCTTACAGCACTGAGCTCTATATGCTTCACTGAATCACCTAAATTCACAATGACTTTAATCCAAACACAGGTTTCTCCCACACTTCTCCTTTTAAAAATTAACAAATCCTCCCTCACAAAGAATTCTTTATATGCTCCTGCACTTCTCTCTCAATAGTGTGTTATTAACAGAAGCAACAGTTCCGCTAGAGGGGAGGTTTTTCTCACAATACTTTCTGCCTGCTGAAACCCAAAAGAATTTATAAATACATAGGAAAGAATCCTCAAAAGATATTTGTCTAACTTTCAGCATCAGGGTTTATCAGATAAATTTAGCTACATCTCTAATTTGGAAAACATCTCCTTATTGCCCTTTATGCCCTTTATTGCCCTTTATGCTGGCACACTCATTCGTGGCTGAGATTGTGTGATGTAATGCTGTCTCCACTGTACCTTCTCAGCCCTTCCAGAATAACACCAAAGACCTTCAAATAGCTCAGTCTACCTGAAACTACTTATTTTCCAGCAGTGCAGAATAGTTCTTAAAACCTCAGAGAAAGTATACTTGCTCCAATATGCACATAAGACTAAAAAACTTTTAACTGGTTTACAATCTCTCCTTCCTGCTCCTGCCCCTTCTAGGATGTCCGACCTGCTGCTGGTTCTCCAAGTTCTCCTCCAGGCAGTTCCAGCAGACACTGAACTTCCCACTTCTGTTTCCTTTATTGCTCTTCGATGGCTTCCTTTCTGTCAGAAAGTTAGAAAGCGAGCTTGCGCTTTACCTGGGCTTACTCACCACCTCTACCACGGCAGCTGCTAGACTCCCAAGTCTAGTAGACTTGAGAGAGTATCTCAAACACGTTTCTCTGATCAGGAAGGCATATTACATTTACTTTGTATTTATTCCTCAACCATGTTGCTCTCTGCACACATTTTAGCCAACATTTACTGTCAGAACTGACTGACAAAATAATCACTTGCAAGCAATTACTACAAAATATTGATGGAAAAGGAACCAGAAGTTCTCTCTGGCCTCCCTGTTGAACAATAACTGAGCAACATAGCTCCAGTCAGGAAAAGAAAATGACAAAGAGAACAGCAAACCATCCACTGGCCAATAACTATTGGTTGAAAATTGTAACCAAATACTTCTGGAAGTCAAATAAAGCTTAGATAGGTGTAAATTGCTTGTGGATATTCGTAAAGTGCAATCTGAACAACTATTTGAAGATTTCTTTAGCTCTATCTCCTGCAACAGAGAAAAATACCACACTGGAAACACTAAAAGCATAAAATAATGGTATTCTGCTTATCGATATTTCAGGTTTTTCATACACTTATTTTCTTAAATATTAATACAACAGGCTTAAAATAAAGGAAATCATATTCTAATCCAATTAACCTGTCTGGTCCATTCTCCTCTCTCTCTCTGTAAGTCAAATGCCCAGTTTATTACATGTGCAGTGGCAGATTCACAAATAAACTTCTTCCTCACTCAGCTACTTTATTCCTACAGTGTCTCAAAGATCATTTGTTTGTTTATAAATCAGTTTATTTTTACTGCAGAATGTAAAAGAAGTTGTGAACGTATGCATCGATTGCTGAGGTTAGATATTTTAATAACAACTATATTGACATGAAGAATGGAAAATCTTAGCTCTGGAGTACACCACTTATAGCTGGATGTAATACATGTAGATAAGAGGTGACGCTGATATAAAAATAGTCATTAGGAAACAAAACATAACCAACATTTTAAATGTGTTCAGTATGCAGTACCTCAATCAGGAAGAATGGAATCTGTTAAAGAGATGCTACCTTTTACTGTTGTCCAGAAAATATACATGAAAAAAGTGAAATGATTTGAGTTTTATCAATCCCTTTGCCAGCACTATAAAATTAAGCCTGTTTGTTGATTTAAATAAAAAACTAAACCAATTTAAAAGCCCAACCAAAAAAACCCAAAATCTTGAGTTTTTCTATGATGTAATTTTAGTGAAAACAAAGTTCTTGGGGATATTTTATCTCCATAATTTTCTGTTTCTTCAAATGTACTTTTTTTTAAAAAAAGCCAGTTCTATTAGATATAGTCTTTTGAATTAATCAAATAATCCAATGAAGGGTTCCTTTGAACTGATATAGCTATAAATGGAACTAACTCTTGCATAAGCCAAAAATTTTTAGCAAATACTTTATTTTTAATAAAATTATGATGTAAAAAAACCCCATGTTTTTAACTGATTTCATTAAAAATGAAAACAGGAGAGCAACAGGGTTTTAAACTGATTGATTATATTGGAAGGCTCAGAACCATAATAGCAAAGAGAACAAAAGTTATTTTTATTTGTATCTGTCAAAGAAATGCTCTCTAATCCAACAATACTATTTGCAGTTGGATTCATAATTTTTACATGCTTGAGAATATTGGCAGTATGTGATTCACACATGATTTTGCATGAAATGCAATTTTTTTCACATTGTTTTGCATAGGGAAAAAATTCTTGTTTTTATAGGCCACACAGGACCTTCAGTCTGGTACACAGCTATTTTAAACCCTTGAATGAACTTTTCTTTTACCGACTGTCTCAAAATTACATTATATTCAGAGTGAATATAAGACGAATCCTATTGTGTTTTATGATTCAGTCTTAAGAATCTAAGTAAAATTAACTATAATTAATATACTATCATAGAAAAAATACTCATCGAGCTTCACATTATGATGAACTTATCCATCTTACATATCTAGGTTTTTTTATTACCCTTCACCAACACGCAGAGTATTACACTACACTAAATGCTTAGAGGTAAGTCACCTGTGAAATCTTATGACAGGTTATGGCTGCTGTGGGAACATTTTCATTACCAGACTTTTGAGTACTTAATATCACACTCCAATGGTAAATTATTATCTTTTAAGTCTAATTTCACTTTGATTTTATTGTTTAAAAAGATTATTTTTAAGAGCTATAGAAGGATAGCTCTAAACCCCTGACATTTTCTGTGGCATATTAACGATATTTCCAGTTTTAGAAAAAAATCCTGTTCTTAAAGCCCAATTCAACACATTAATCCACTCCCTGAGACCAGCAAGGGATTCAGCTTGCCTCTTACCACTAGAGCTGTAGGTTAAAACTAGCTTTATGGCAGGCAAATTTACAGGGGACTTCCTGACCACTGCACTCTGTCCTCTTTAATGCACTACAAAATCAAGCCAAATCCACTGCTTGGATTTAGCAGTGAGAGTTTATGTAGTTTTTTTAACTCCGTACAGTTTGTCAAGAAAACTTTTCTACTTCTTTTAGATATTGTAATTTACATCTAACTTAGTTCTGTTGGGAGAGGGGGGAGAGGGAAGACCATGTCCCACTTAATTTCTATTTTAAGGCTAATATGCAGGCCTACATAAGAATGAAGTGGCACACAGTCCTTAGCTGCCCCTCTGCCTATGGATGAATTTTATCCATTATGAACATCCCAAGTGAACAATACTAATAACTAAGTATATAATGGGAGAAATATCTAAGTGCTCTTGACAAGCTCTGCTCTTGACAGCTTGCACTTACAGGAGAAATTGAAGAGTTCAGTGTAGAGATTTCAGGGGAACAAAACTTTGTGTGGGAGTCTTTATGCTGTGTGGTTTCAAATCACTTCAAGAAAAAAAAAATATTCAATTTCCAATTTGGGTCTCATCTGGTAAAAAATTTCAAACTCCTTTTTGGATTAAAGGCTCAATCCAAAGAATGCTTAATATATAATAGCAAAGTATTTTTCAGAAAGAAGGATTGAAACTCAGCTTTTCCTATTTTTCTTCCTCCTTTCAGATGAGTGACGAATTGCTATGGATAGCCAAATGCTCACACTTTCATGTTCTTTGACCCAGCTGAGGCTTGACTTTGTCAATGCAAAGTAGAATAGCATCAATAAAATGAAGAGAATGTTCCCTTCGCCTTCAATTACTTCAGGGTAACATATTCATTTGGAAGAAGTGAGTTAACTTCCCTCAGGCACAAGAATTAGTATCTGGGAGGCCTTGATTTATTAATGTGCCCTGAACTCTTGGGTATAAGGCCAGCACTGTTGACATATCAGCTTCAGTACTTTGAGCAGAACCTGAATTTTATGTGATTTAAGAAAGCCAAGCAAGTTGGCTTGCAGATGAGACTGCCACAGAGAGGTCTTACGAATCTCAGCAGGGCTTCCCTGACATGAAGAATAGCGCTCAGGTTACTCACATTCGATCAAAACAGTTATGTAAATATGCCCTATGCTCTGGCAAAGCTTCAAATTCATATCTACAGGGCATGTAAATTGGTTTGGCTTCACTAACAAGCTGATTCTGAGCTGTGAGTCTGGGTCCAAAACTGCATTCATTTAAAAAAAAGTTTTAGACTTAAATGATGACCCCATTCAAGTCAAAGACAACACACTCTGTGACCTTAAGTTACAAAAAATTAATTAAAAAATAAAGCCTGTTCATTCTAGTATGAATGCAAAAAAAGATCTTAGAAGAAAAGCAATTTAATGGTGAAAGCAGAAAGGGTGAAAAATACTCTCTCTTCTTACAGAAAAAAAAATAATTCAGAATGATTTCTATAACTTTTCAGTACTTTACTCAAAAAGTGTATTTTTATTGGCATCCCTAGAAAATTCATCTTTAGGTGAAACCAAGCAAAATTATTAATACTTTATTAATACTTTAGCCCCCAAATATTTTAGCAAGAACATGTGAAAATACTATGTTCTAAAGAAAACCTCACCGCAGACTTAATTATAATCTTTGCTAGAATATAGAACGTATAATAATAGGGTGTTCAATGAGTCATTGTAGACAAACTAAAGAAATGATGAGAAATTAAAAAAATCATGGCAATTTTGAGAGATGAAGGCAAAATATATTCCTTGATTATTCTGAAATATTTTACTACATTCAGAATTTAATAGGAAATGCAAATTTTCCTATAATGTTTCCTGTCCTCCACTGCCAAGCCCATGAAGCATCTCACATGCTTTGATTCCAACACAAAATTTCAAAGTGGGAACTGTACACTGAAGTCTTCTTGGTAATGTTTAGGACCATTAAGATTTTTAGGAGTGTTTCTTTGCTGTTTCATGGATATTTCAATAGGTAGAATACGTTGGTGATTGTACTCTTGATGAAGCCTTTTATTTAAGTCTCCTTACCTGCCATGGAAAGATAAAAAGACACTGTGTAGAGACTGCGGCTGCATTGGGCATAGCTCCCACAGGGGAAATTACCCTTTAATAGTGTTAAGCTCGATGGTGTGTGAATGGTTATGTGGTACTTGAAGTGAATGAACCAATTCATCTTTCCGATTAGGACCACATGCCTGTAAGTGATAAGTGCTTTGTCTCAAAAGAAAAAAACCCAAACCAACAACATAAAAATATTTTTCTGTCACATTTACTACCACCTGATGTTAAACTAACTTCTAGAAACGGTACAGTAGAATGAGTTAAATAAATACATGAGGAAAATTTCTTTGCTTATTTCCAGTCAGGCTGTATTTTAAATATTAACATTATTCACAATATAAAAAGACTAATTAATATATCAAGAGGAAACTGTTTTTGTTATTTGGAATGACAGAAGATATACAATAAACAATCCTGTGCCCAACTTGAATGTATTAGATACTTCACCCTAATCCTGTTTTGAACAAATAACAAAACCATACTCCTTCCATTTGTTACTTTTCCAACTGGGTTTCGTGGTAGGCAAAACAGTACTTAAACAGGAGAAAGCCAGTGAAATTCTGACATGGACAATTTGTTGCATTCCAGTAAAACTGAAGCAGAGTCCACAACTTTTTATTAAACATATTAATCTGAAAATTTTGAATTCATTCTGAGGTGTCTTTTCTTGTCAGATAACAGATAACAGATAAAAGATAACAGAAAAGACCAGTAATTTTCATATCCCACTACAGAGTCAAATATTGAAGATGATTTTTGTGTGTGTGTGTGTGTGTGTGTGTGTGTGTGTGTGTGTGTGTGGAGTTAGAGATGGCTACTGCATTAATGCTGTGCTGGAGATATACAAGAAGAAAATTAAATGTTTGGAATAGATGAGACACAAGCTGAATCAACACCAAAAGACTGAAAGTCAGGAAACCACCAATACTGCCAGTATCCACCCACTGTGTATGATGCATGACAGATTTTATCCATTTCAGGACTATATTACTAGGTCAATACTTTGCAGCCAAAGATGTCAACCCTCCTGATTATCCTTGAAGAGACCAGATTGCAAGATCTTCTGCAACATCCCAGAAACAAAATTTAAAAAGTCTATCCCAGCTAAAGGTATATTGTAAAGTTATCTAACAAGTTCCTAGCAGACAACACAAGCTTCCAGAGTCAACCAAATGCTTCACATTTTGTATGTAAGTTATTTGGAGAAATAGGGCTTACTTAAGCAGTACAGAATTTTCTTCCTGAACCAAACTCCGGATAAGTCCTCGCATTTTTCAGTGGTGGTTATAAGCTGTACTAATCTCCACTAACAGCACAGTAATAGCAATCAAATGCAAACATTACACTAGCAGCAGCCAGACTGAGCTTGATCTTGAGACTGGAGGGGTTTGGTTATTTTACAACAAAAGCAGTTTGACACAAATGCATTTTACATGTAGAATGGTTGAATTGCTGTCTCTCCACCTGTAGAAATATTTTTCCCTTGTCCCAAATCTGAAAATGTAGATACTTAAAATAATTTTGATGCTTGAAGGAAATCTCAGAAATGAATGCATTGGTATACATGACAAATGAGAACAACTTTCATAAAAAGCATGCCTCTTCTATAACCTCACTTCCTACAGTGAATAGCCTCAATTGCTTGTATTTCAGTAACATCTCAGCAGCATCTGGTAGATGTGCTTGTCATTGATTTCCAAACTGTAAAGTAGGTTGACGCTCACCTCTGTATGCTAATATTATTTGCCTTTTTTTGACTGGTTATTTTTCAGTGGCTATCAGTTAAGAGCTAAAATATTTTGTTCTGTCAATGAAAAATGCTTATTAGTTGCTTATTAGATGCAGCATTTTCCCTTGTAGAAAGAGTTAATTGATATTAAAGCCTGCCAAATTATCTTCAAATTATTAATTTGGCATCTGAAAGTTAGTAAGACTTATCTAGAGTGATATTCTCAATTTACCACAAAAAGGAGTCAGGAGAATGGTGTCAAAAGCAGGACATTCTATCATGTTGCTCTTATGAATTCCCTTAAGACTTCAGTGCTTCTTTCCCCTAACTGGTGCTGGCAGAAGGTTTACTTCGTTAATGCTGATCCCTGGAAGAGTGACCCAGATCCCAAACTTCCAGCTCCCACTCTAGCCCTCGCAGCTAAAAGGACAAGTACATTCTTATTCTTTCAACACCAGGATACTGAGCACTACTAGAGAATCTCAGTGTCAAGGATGCAAATGGCTTTAACTTGTTCTTTCCTAACCATCCTTGAAATCACCTCTAACACAAACTTAAAGTTACAAGAAGAAAAACAAAAAGCCAACAACACACTTGCAATAACTTTATAAGGGCAGAAGTGACAAAAAAGAAAGACAATCACTGCATCTTCGCATTGCAGAAACACATCCCAGATGCGTCTCCCTCCCAAGATTCACAGGACAAACTATAAATGACTGCTTAACCTGTGGGTTTAGAGACTCAGTTCTATTTCCTATTCGGTGTCCTCAGATTGCATTCAAACAGCTGTTGGGCTGGGGAAGGACACTGACTTTTATATCCCTGTTTTTTCCTGAAATAGCTCCCTGATTCTTGGGGGTCCCTCTGAGGTTGCTGGATATTATCATTCTCCTTCCTCACTTCCTTCCCTTTTCTTCTAAGGACATATTTATTTGTAAGTCAATCAGGAATTTCAGTCTGTTGTCAACCACATGGCTGGCAGCTGCCTTCTGCTCTGTAAATATTAATATTGGTTGGGCATCTGCTCAACTGTGAAATAGTCTTTTAGCCACCGGGTCTGTGTTTGGCAAAGCCCTAATCAGAGTTTTAGGCAACATGAAGCTGAATCTCTTTCCACCCAGACAAGCAACGCTCTTCTTTGAACCACTCACATTTCATTTTTCCTAAATTAATTTTAACTTCTCAGCTGTCAGATATGGCTCTCTATGTGACCACATAATTGCTTGTGCCAGAACAAAAGGCACCAGAGGGATGGGAAAGAGTATTCAAGGGGAGGGATTGCTATTTGCAACACATGTGAAGCAATTACTTGCCTTCTTGTGACACACACATACATTAAATATACTGACTTAATAATATCCTCATCAAAATATAGTTTACTTTCAATAAAAGTACACATGGCATGTGAAAAATGCCATCTCAAATAAGGTCTACCAGTCAGAAATGTATTTCAGTGGGACTTCAGGGATTCAGCCACTTCCAAAATCACTGCTTCTCTCTTAGAAGCTCCAACATGAGTTAAAGCAGAGGGAGAGTGATTAACACAGCAATTTCAGGAATCTTTGTTTTGATGTTTTCTTTTAAGAAAAGTTCCTTCACAAGTCATTGGTAAGAACTCTCCTCTTTGGGGACTGCCAGTGGTCTCAGTCTTGGTTACTTTGTTCTAACAGTATAAGCAACAGGAAAAAAAACAAACAATAAAAAAGTGACAGAATCACCTTTGTCTGTCACCCTTGTGGTTTGCTTCCCCATTCAATTTCAGATACTAAACCAAAATTTTTCCTTGATAATTTTTATTTCTGTTTGTCTAGTATCATCTAACGTTACTTTGCTTTGCCAATTACTTTGTCAATCGCTTTAGATAAAACGTGTAATCTTCATTTCTTCCTTCTAGCTCTTTCAATTTTACTGGCATGCAACGTAAATTAATTAATGTGAATTTACAGAATGTGCATAAAACATGCTAGCAGAAATTTGTCAAAATACCATGCACTGGCTTTGGCACTAGAAAAGGTTTCATATTAAATATTTCAGACACGAGCAATCTTGGCAGGATTACATGATACTTATGATAGCACTTTAGGCAATAAGCAAGTGCAAAACAATGGGAAATGCACAATTGAATCAAGTCTGCATTTTACTTTTGGTTACTGAGAACTAGCACTGAATTACATGAACTGGCTAAGAGTCCACAGTGAACTATCCCAAGGGTTTAAGCACTAAGAGGGAAGCAATTCAGAATATACTCAGATTATATTTGTATAGTTTTATGCCTTTCCTCGCTGGTCCTTGGGATAATAGAAATGTCTCAATCTGCAAGAATTCTGTGAAAAGAACAGAAATGTTTTCTGAAAGCTTTCCCTAAGTAACAGTGATGGTCATCAATGAGGTCTTTCTCACGTCTGTGTACATAGCATGAAGTACATTTCAGACTAATGTTTCAACTATAGCAGTGCCATTCATCTGTTTTATCGTTAAGGTCTGATACTTGAAAAATAAAGTAAAATAATATTAAATTAATGGGGCATTGCATCCTAAACTATGTAAACACATGCTGGTAATAACACACTATCTTTAGATCCAAATTCCTAGATCATTCCTATGGAACATCCAAAGCATTGCCTCCAAGTAAACAGCTACAGAAAATATGAAAACATATGCAGAAGACCAATCTTATTTATATGGTATATATTTATATAAAATATAAATTATTGAATATGTAAAGGATAATGAATTCACTCTGCACACAACATCTTGTCCTTTACAAAAAGCAAAATAGTTTGCAAATCATTTGCATGTAAAAATATTATATATCCATACAAACAAAATGTTATGACTATAGGACATAAACTCGGAAACAGATAAAAAACTTGAAGGTTGAATTCATTAAATGAATTCTCCTTGGGAAACAGTAAAATCACACAGATTACAACTACAGTATAGTAAAGACCATGTGAAGTTCTTAACAGAAATCTTGAGTATTTGCAGAACAAACTACATTTTTAACAAGACAGAAGCAACTGCATTTAAGGGACAGGACTACACTGGTCACATTTAGAAATTCAAAACATACGGGGATTCCTAACGGAAATATTTGAAAACCTGCAAAATTTCTTCAGACACTTCTTAGGTAGTACTTGAAGATAAAAGTGATGTTATGTATCTTGAACTAACCTAAATGTTTCCTCACCACTTAATCCTATAAAAGTAATAAAAAGGAAAGTCTAGAAAGGATTTACTACTATTACTGAGGTGGTTGTTGTTATTCATACTCATTTTATTTCCCTTGCAGACTATGTTCTAGTAATAGGCTACATTGTGCATAATGTAGTTGGGCTGCAACATCATTAATTAATAGGTGACCTTTGCCCTGAACAGGTTAAAATCCAAGAACAAGAAAAGAAACAACAGATGGGAAGAGACAGACAGATGGGAAAGTACCAGAAAATGTAGTACTGGTCAGCACGATAGGCTGGTTGTCTCAGACCTCCAGCTGTCTAATCTTTTGTCAAAATTTATATGAGCAGCACAAACCCCGGGAGTTTTAAGGAGGATTTTGAAGGATAGTAACACAATAACATTGCAGACATTAGTGGTATCTTCTCACTCAAGTAAGAAGCAGCATCAGAGACAACAAGAACATGAGCAATGGAGAAAGTCACCATGGTCTGGTTGGGGCTAGGAGTTACCACTGCAACAGCAAATGACAGGGGCTAGGTGACGATAGGCAACCAAAGGCATTAAGTGTGAGGACAAGCAACCCATGTCTGACATAAAACTGAGAGATTTAATGTAGGGACTGAGAAACAAGGGTCAAAGCAATAAACTACAAAAATGATTTTTTTTTAACAACACAAAGCAGATGCTCTGGAAGCAGATAAAGTAGTATTTTCTACAGCTAGATACTTGAAGACTGTATGGAAGAGGTGGAAAACGAAGACCTTTTCTTAGAGATATAATTTAATTCTTCATATTTCTAAGCAAACCCATTTAAGGCTTAAAAACCACATTGGTTTTAATATAAACAAAAGTGCCCATAAGCAATTTCCATCCAAACACAAGAGCCCAAATAGCATTTGCCAGACAACTTCCCTCTGTTCTCAGTTAAGCAGCTACATAGGTCTATGGAGCAGCCAGGTCCTGGCTGAATTTTCCATGCTTTCCTCAAGACTTTCTACAACATTTTCTTGCCTCACCCCAGCTCTTCCCAATGAACTCCTTCCATCTTCTTGCAGCAGAATTCAAGGGATAAACAGCACTAGACCTGTTTTGAGCAACTTTAGGCTTGTAAAATTGGTCCTACAGAAACTATATACCCTCCTGTTTCAAATTTACTCACGTGTTCAACATGATGTGTAATCTGTTAGCGGAGAGATCTAGCCTGCAATACTTGTTCCTTAAATCCCTCATCCCTTACAGGTGACTGCTAGTTGCATCCAATAGTTGCATTTACATGTGACATTTCCATCCCTGACCAAGTAACAGGTGAAACCAGCATTAGAAAGAGAAGGAAAACTTCATCCTCCTCTTATTCCAAATGTTTCAGATATTTATAAGGAAACAAAATCAATACACATAACTGAGATATTTAATCTCTTAATACAATTTGCAATGAATAAATTATGCCCAGCTCAGACTAAAATGTGTTTGTTTAAACTCATTCTTTCTTGAAATATTAACTACATTTGCAAAGTTTTTAAATAATAAAAATGTTAAATAATAAAACACGGACTGATTTTCTACTATCCTGCAAACTGAATACCAAATTAGTACAGAAGGCTATCTAAAGAGGGTGACAGTATTCTTTAGTGAAAATTTCATTTCTTATATTATTCTTGGAATATTTTTTTAATGAAATATACCAAATCTTGAGAGATTCACAAAACATGTCTTAACAGTACTGAAATATAGATAATATTAGTCAATATCTAATTTAGCTCTAATGGAGGCAAAGAAAACAACAAAAAAAGCCCTACAAGAAAAAGCATGAGAATTTCAGAGGAGAAATACACATTTATTTACACATTTCACCACAATCCTACATTCCAGTAACCTGAAGAGTGTTCAATTAGTAGCTGAGTGGCTTTTGTAGCTTTTCATAGCAACAAAAAGAATGAGAGCAGGAAGGAAAAATACAACAAAAATCATCCTGGGAGAGTGAACAGACAGTACTATTGAAAATTTTTACATCAAATTTCATTTGCCAAACAAACCTGAGCAATTTTCATTTTATCATAGTAACCTACCTTATAGTAAAAACATTACACAGAAAATAATAACCTCATTCAGATTATCACTAATAGTTCGACCTCAGGTTGACCAAAGGCACAGTCAATAATTGTTTTAGTAGAGTTTCATTAAAGCTAAACTAATTTACAGACACAAAAACAATTTGTTCAGGGTAACTGCTCAATGTACAGCTGAATAGGATTCATTGGTAAAGCTTGCTTAAATTAAGCTAGCATATAAGGGAATCAAAATAGTAATAGGAGGAGAAACAAATATGTAGGATGCAAAATATTTCACTATAAGAAGCCTGAGACCAATGAGACCAGCTCTTATTTTCTTTTCCCATCTTTGACTGGCCCAACAGAGGATTGACCAAGAGATGGAATAATTACTTTGGAATGGAACATTATCACAAAAAAGTAAGTCGCTGAGTTAGAAAAGCAGTATTCAATGCATTTTAGTAAGTGATCATTTATAATGAATATAATCTTATTTTGTATTAATTAGCATTTTCATTGCAATCAGGTAAGAGCTATCATAGCTTAGTTGTACAAAAAACTAAAACACACAAAACATGAAAATTAAGAAAAAGATACATGGCAGTTGATATGAAAACACGTCTTTCTCCTAATAGCCATAAGGCTTGGTAATATTTACTCTTTCACAATACAAGACTCATTTGTTGCCTTACAGATGTCAACATGAGTCCGCAACAGCAGTTGCAGTTCTGCATTTTGAAGTTTCCAGCAGCAACCCAAACTGAAACCTGCTTCTGATGACAGCTGATACGGTGTTTCTTTTCTGTCACCATCCAGAGCTGACAAAAAAGACCAGTCTATATGCACAGGGACTGTCAGGGGCCAATGATGTAACTTTACTGACTCAGATTTCCAAGCGCAAACTGTACAGATATTAATCAGGAAAAGGGCTATGTGTGCCCTTTCTTCTCACTTTTTGTATCCCCCAAAAAGGAACCCAGGATCAAAATACTACTCTGTTGTTACATTTATTGGTCTCAGGCTTCTTATAGTGAAACATTTTGCATCCTACATACTTGTTTCTCCTACTATTACTATTTTGATTCCCTTATATGCTAGCTTAATTTAAGCAAGCTTTACCAATGATAGTATGTCTTTCCTATTCAGCTGTACATTGAGCAGTTACCCTGAACAAATTGTTTTTGTGTCTGAAAATCTAATTTTCTTCTGCTTTTCAATGTCAGTATGAAAGTCAGGGTGCTTCTGTCTCGGTGCCTGAGTTTCTCCATCCGTAAAATGTGAGTCGTCCTTTCTGTAAAACACTTCAAGATCTACTGCTGAAAATACTGTATGACAACTGTATACTAATAATATACTAGAATAAATCCCACTGAATTCTTACAAGATAAATTCCAAATTTATTTTGGGGTTACAAAATAAAGTACAGCTGGGGCAAGAAAAAGTAAAATCAAGATCATAAACTAGGTAACAGGTTTATCTCATGAGAATGTAGAAGAGGTCCCTCTTGTACATTATTACTAGTATTTCTGGTCTGCTAATGCATGGTATGCCACAGTATTACTGTGGCTTGACAAATTTAGGAAAGCAAAGGAAGTCAAAGTCCTTGGTGGAAAAGATCAATGTAAATCCAGTGATCGCAATGTTGGTTATTCTGGCTGCTTCTGGTTGACTTTGTCTGATTTTCACTCTGCAGTCAAAAGTTTATGAAATTATCCCTTCCTATTTGTTTTTTATTAGCCTTAAAGAGTGTAAACAAATGTGGAAAAGAGGAAGAAAAAAGTGTGGATATGGAGTCCTATATTTTTCATGAAAGATATTGTAACTTACACATTTAAGATCTAGCTTATGTGTTATCCTTAGTATGCACAAATGGCAGAGCTTTAGAGCTGCCTGTATTCCAGGCAAGGTCACAGACGGGAGATGAACACTGGCAGGGACTTTTACTGGCAGAACAAAAACTTTGAGATTTTCTTTGAAAGAGACTGCCTGCATTTAAAACAAAACAAAACAAAAAATGAAATGTGTAGAGAGAATTCCTTTTCCTGATATATCCTTCCGTTTCCCCACAACCAAGCTTAGGGGCTTCATGAACTGGGAATGGTGACTGCAATACAGTGCTATTTCATTATTCTAGCTGGGTGTGTTCTTCATAATTATAATAAGATGAAGCAAGAGGCACAATCTTGGCTATATGTTCTATTTCTTTGGAGAAAGACTTTAAACTGGATTCTTTAAACCAGTCATGAAATGCTTTCTGACACAAATACCACCAACTGTTCCTTGCATAAAAATCAAAATAAAATAAAAGACCATTCTTCACTGTAAACTTAATGGCTTCTTTGACTTTACTTTTCAACCTTCTGTCATTGATATTTTTTGTTTATACTTTATCCTCCTCCGCAGATGTTCACACTAAGAAAACAGAAAACACAGGTATTTGTAATATCTAATCATAGTGGAGGTATTGCATTTTTAAAAATATATAAGGGTCTAGAACAGAATTGCTTCTTCTCTTGCTCAGGGTAGTTTCTGACTTTTGTTTTAAGATATAAGTTTTTCCATCTCACCAAGTAGGATGCTTGTTGATTTACTATACAACAATGTAAAGAAAGTGGGGAAATCCACATAAGTAAAAAAATTAATTAGAAGTTATTAAATTAACTTCCAACGCTTTTGGAAATCACCTGTTTTTCTTCTTAAAATTACTTTTTCTAGGAAAAAAATAATTTAAATCCATCTGCTTAAAATACTTTAGCTTTTGATGAAACCCATATTTTTCACTGAAAAAAATATTTCAGCAGATTTTTCTGAACACAACCAATGCTATAAATATATCTTCCACATCTTACATCACCCTATGTCTGTGACACAACTGAACCAATAGTTCCACAGATCACTTTTATGACATTTGTCTGAAGCTATTCAATGTCTTTATATGAAAGAATAAAAGAGAGAAAGGGACAAAGAATAGGAATAATTTTAACATGTATGGTAAAGTAATTAGAATAAGAGTATCTCTGGATTATGCAGTATCTATGGATAATACAGATACAGTACTGAAAATAACAGATATGGAAATACATTTCTACTAATAGCAAGACATTATATAATATATCCATGTAACACAAAAAATGCCACTTTTTTCCTCAGCAGGTGGAAGCAGGCAATTATTTTACAATCATCATCTCCTTTGCTTCCTACTGCTATTGTTGCGCTCGATAATGAGAATTTCAATTCTGGCACATTCATATGGATACATTTCTGATAGCGTGGCTCAGATTCTGAACGGACTTACACTGCTGTGAATCTGGCTTCATGTTAGCAGTGCTGACGAAGCTGCTCTGGTCTTTCACCACGCTCACAACAGAACACGAGTTAGGTTCATTGAGCCCATCTCTTTTATTCTTATACATTAACCTGAATACGTGCAAGGGAGACACACTCCTAAATCTAGCAGTTTTACAGCTGGACCTGCAGGTTCGCAGCTTCTCTTCTTTTTAGCACCTTCTAAAACCTCTTGGTTTCCAAAAACTCGGAAATGTTTTCACAGTCATCATCAAACAGCACCATTAGGATTATATTCTGTAGTGGAACCATTGTGTTGCTCTTGCAGTTCATTTTTTATAGTTTGTGTATTCAGACATGTTTTTTAAAACATATCTGGTAGGAAAGGATTCATCATTTTTAGATGACGAATTATTTTCTGCCTTGTGGAACAATCTCAGTAGGTGGTCCAGGCACATGCACAGGGAAAGCTAAAAGCCTGGAAAGTGGGAAACTCTGCTAGAGATTGCAAGTGTTTCCAGAGTGAAGCAATAGCCGAGTCAGGTTTCTTAGGATGACATTTTGGACTTAGCTTTCTAAGTTCCAGCATATATACTTAAATCTTCTTTTTTTTTGATGTGGCTTTCAGTTTTCCCCTAAGCTGGAACACAGCTTAGAGATATTTGCTACTCTCCTGTCATGTAAGCAATGGAAAATTTCAAGGTTTCCCCCCCTTCATGTTTCTTTGATAAAGACTTTGCTAAGCACACTGAGCATTTTAGTTTAACGAAAATACAAGCAAAAGCTTATGGCTGGGAAGTGAATGAATGAATGAGGTTTGGATATGGTAGTATATGCAGTAGCTGATCAGAGACAAAGCTAACAAAAGTAACATGGGATGGAATCCAACACAAAATCCTGCCTTAAATGGGACATAATTATACACAAGAATGTGCTGTGCTGCTTTCCTGCTCTGCCTCCCACTCCAGGTTCCTAACATCACTTGGTGGTGCCTGTCCGTCCCTGCTTTGAAGCATCCATCTAGGAAAACGGGTGCCTGCCTCCTGCAAAGAGGTCCACTGCAGTGCTAACCGCGCAGGTGGCAGGGTCAGGCCTCCCGCTCGCCGTATTCAACACGTGGCTGGATGCCCGAACGCTTGCCCAGCCTGGGTGTCCGGACTGGGTCACCCAAGGCAAGAGCCTTCTCAGGGAAGAGCTGGGAGTTAACGCTCTCCAAGGAGAAGCATCGGTGCTGACCTTCAAGACATGCTGCAAACCTGCTTCCCGCTCATTTCTGCTCAGGGACACAAGGTAGACAACCATTGCAGTTATGTCTACTGTTTTTAAGTGAGCTTTTTAAAAAAAAAAAAATAATTAAACTCTCGCTTGCATCAAGGGACACCCTGAGAATGGGCTCAGTTTATAGAGAAGCAAATATTGCCTGATGTGCACAATTTCAGATGTAAGAAACAGTGACAGTCACAAAATGGCAGTCTGCAGCATTAAACTAACCCCCTCTGTGAGCAGCATGACTTTTCAGGATTAACAATTTATGAAGTTAATGCAAATCTAAGTATGCAGCTGTCCTTTTCTATTTTTAAGAACCAAAAAGAAAATGTCACCAAGTAGAGGGGAAAAAAGCTGCTTCTCAGTTGGGACTCTACATAAAATAGTGGCAGCATTACTCTCTGTGCTGTAAATATGGTACTAACCAGTTTTGTCATGGAGCTTAAAAATACAAGATAGACCTTAAAATCTAAACTCTCTTCACTTTCCCTTCATGTTATTATCAAAGTGTTCTTTGAATGAACTTATTTTAACTGTGGTTGTAAAATGAATATGACCTCACCTGTCTGGCTTGGTATAAACAAGCATTAAACAAAGCTACACTAGATATTCCAGGATTTCATTGACTTTTCTTACTGTTTTACACAAGAATTAATATAAAGAATGCCTTATTTATTTATTATATAAATAATGACCTCTGCGCAGTAGCATGCTGCTAAAACGTGGCTTACAAAGCTGTAAGATATTACTGCTAAGAGGGAAGATCAGGATATCATACCAGAGAAATGAAGTGATGCTGAAGACCTAAATTATAGAAACAGGATGAAATGTAATGGTACAAGAGGCATCTTGGACATTATTAGCAAGAATTTCTTCTTTAAGCATCTGAGCGGAAACAAAAGGAGAGGAAAGAATTGGTTGTGCTAATTGATCACAGTTCCTCTGAACAAAGTAATACAGTCATTAAAGAGAAAGTTGTATGCGATACCAGAACATGACAAGTGAAGCACACCCAGAGGAAATACTGTACTGCTCTACAAGGTAAAGGTAAGACCTGACCCAGAATACTGTGTTTCATTATGGCTTCCCACACTTACGAAAGACAATTTCCAACCAAAGAAAGTGCTTCTAGCTTTTTTTCTTCCTTTTTTTTTTTTTTTTCAATTTGAAAGCCCCAAAGAAGAAAAAGCAATGCAAACAGAAATGAAATTGTTGGTGCAAAAATAAGTTGATTTTAATCAATTATGAATTCAGAAACTTTTTTAACAAGCAAAACAGGGTTTTGCAGTTTGATGAGTTTATAAACAGGATTAAGTGTGGTTGCGTGTGATAGTACAAATTCAGTAAACTGGGAATTGTCTTCCAGCCACATCTATGATGAGACCCCCAAATCAGCTACAGTTTTGGGGTGGATCTTCCTAGATAATTTCCTTATAGGTAATTTTCAAAGGCTTTTGATAAATGAGAGGAGAAAAAAAAAGAAGAAAACCAAAAACAAGTTTTCCTTTAATTGCTTGTGCTATGGGCTACCCAATTTTTTTCTGGGTATTGCACACCTAGCAGCTTTGCAGATCTTTTCCACCCTCAGTACACCCAGTGAAGGCACAAGGCAGAAGGAATCTTTCCTTCCTTCTCCCAGCCTACATAAAAGACCACAGTGTACCAGCTTAAGGACAAATAAATGCAACATGCATTCTGTCACACCTCACAATGAAGCTGGTCAATTATACACAAAATAATTTTTATAAATCCTCCATCTGCTCAGAAAAACAAACAAAAAACCCCTACCCAACAGGTCTTCCTGAGAATTTGCTCTGCAATTGGCAGTAGCACACGTATTACACGTGTGGTGCTACGAACATGGTGACATCAGCCAAGCTCTCGGTACAGTGTGTGGGACCAACAGTGTGCCATCCCTGACAAGAAGGGGCTACAAAATATTTGAAGCCAGATGAGAATAATAATCCAAACCCAGAATGGCAAAAACATTTCACAGTTCAAACTTCATGCTGATAGGAGACAGGATGAGACTGGATTAGAAGAGCTGCTGGATTCAACCAACTTTTATTATCTATTTAAAATTATGTATGCTGCTCTTGATCTTTTGGAAACTGTCTTAACAGCTCTGTTTGGGTGTAATGACAGCGGGTCCACCTTTTAGTGAAACCTTGTCATCATAATTGGTGAGTATGTATCCTACATGCTGTTGATTTCATAAGACTTCATCACTTCCATGGCTGTCAGTCTCAGCACTCCCAATGTTATGTTCCTTCCACCCACACTCCAATCGCTTTAGCACAGGGCAGGCAGTGGAGCATGATGTTTATGCTGCTATCTCTGCTGCTGTTGCCACTTCATCTAATGCATCTGTGATACAAGTTGTTAAATCATCATGAGAATAATAATACATTATGAAGCAGGCTACTTTATTATATAAGAACTATTCAGTATTTTTAATGTACAGTTAATTTCCCATCATCACTACAATCTGCACAGAGCCATCTATAAGTAGAATAAAAACAAATAATTGTATTCCAGGGTCATTAGTGCTACAGGTTATGAAGTAAATTCATAAACACATAGGAAAACCTTTCTTGTAACTCAGTAAGGTAACTCTTTTGGGGTTATGCTAATAACCGTACATTTCCCTAGTTTATCTGCATCAGGTATCAGTTACTCTCTTTAGAAAAAATGGTATACTGTGTCCACTTCTGGGGCAAAATGTAACATACTTTGCTCCTTTGAAGATCTCGGCAGCAGATGAGTAGAATACGATATTCACTGCCACTAGACGTGAAATATCTGTTCACGGGAGAGGAATCTTAAAGGTTTCTTCCATATTCATCCTGAAAACCCTAAATTTACCCACCAGTGCTATGATTCCAGGGGGGAAACTTAGACTTACCAATCCCTCTGGAAGCCAAAGCAACTCATCTCTTCTTTGTAGTATATTTGTAGGGCAGATACCAGCATACATCAACACAAGTGGTCATCAACAGGGGCAGAATTCAAGGGACATATAAAAGTAGCAAGGACAGACATCCTCTGGTAGATCTTGCTGAAGTGGGACAGAAGATCTAAAGCTAAAACTCTCTCTTGTTCTCTGTGCACCTCTGGAAGAGGTTATTGCCCCCTGAAACAGTAAAGAAAATAATGTGCTGGCACGTCAGCTGCCTCAGATCACAGCCCAATAACCAAATCTGTTAATAAAAAACAATTTCAGTGTTGGTTTAAATTAATAATCACTAATAAATATAATTCTTGTTTGGTTCCACCATTGTACATCAGAGATGTTCCTTGTATCACTGAGATACCATGTATTTCTAATATAAACAACAGTGCAGCCTGTTAATTTATATCCTCTATTTTTTACAGGCTGTTTTGCTCAATAATCCTGTAGTCCATAGATAATATTCTCAGTGAGCGAGTCTCCTGATATGTAGCAAATACTTTACCAGTAGCAGAATATATTTAATATAATGGCTTCATATTCTTTATCATTTCATCATTAACAGTTACTGAAAATTAAGAGAAAATGTGGATAGGTATAGCATCTCATAAATTAGCATCACAGCGTGCGCCAAAACCCCCACATAAATGCAAGATACTGTATATTATGTATATGTATATGTATATTATCTATGATGACTTGTATCGGGATGCTAAATACTAGAAAGTGCCTGTGTAAAATAGTTCAATTTTACTGATATCAGTGCTATTATAACTGTTTGTTGCAGAAATCGATTTGGCCTTATTTTTCTTTTTCAAATTTTTATGTAGACCAGTCCCACTTTTAGTACTCTGCACAGACATTCCAGTGTTGATTTTCTTCACCCTATAATCTAAGTTCATAAAATACAATGAAATCTTTGGATTGTAGCATAAGACTGAATTGTGCAAAGAAAACCTCTACAGATAAATACATACACTAGTATGTATAAGAAAAAATATACGAAAACTCAGCTACTGGTCAAGGATTGTCCAGAGTGTGTAACAGCTAGCAGTCTTCTTTGAACAGTTATATCCAATGCTAACAAACTCTTTTCCAGACAATGTTTGGACACAGCTTTGGAAAGAGCAGCGGTCACGGTCTGTTCCCAGTAGGTCTGTTGCACGTGGCCACAGTGCTTTTGGGTGAAGAGACTTTTGGTGTATAAATGGGGATTTTGGTCTCAGGCACAGTTAGTATTTTTTTTTAGTTGGTACAATGAAAACAGTCCAGATGTCCAAAATTGACTTAGCACTCATTTTTGCTTAGCTTTCTTCCCTTCCTTTGCTGAGGAGCCTAGGAAATACTTCATGAGGGATCAAAAACTTACAATCTAAATGGTGTTGTATAAGCACATCTGCCTATATCTGCTTTGCTGCTGTTTTTCTCTAATGACCAGCTGTAGAGACAGATAGTTAACAGGCATTAAGTAACCCTACAGCAGCTCTAACACTCACAACTGTTGCTTTGGGTTAAGCTTTCCACAACACCCACCCATGCCTTTAACATTGCAGCGTGCCACATCATAGTCACTCTTCTGAAGTCTAAAGATACCTACTGGTACAAGACACTCAGGACGAGAAGTGAGGGGACAGTCTTTTCTGCAGCGTTATCTCCAGATGAAACAAGTGTGCATTACAGTTTAGCAAACTATTACAGTTGAAATAATTAGAAGTTTCTTGTTGCAAAATGGTTTGGAAAAAATAAAGCAATTCTAGCTTGAAAGAAGATTAGCATACAGGAGCTTAATTTATCTAACAGTGGGATGTATTTTGGAAAGAGAAAGAACACAGGTGGAGAAAGAGAGAAGGATATTTAAGATGATTATGCCTTCCAGTTACATACATCTTCACACCCTGTATACTTGTCTTCTAACATGTAAAGCTTCTATTTTCCAAATAAAAAACCTCAACACCTTAATTGAAAACATGTTGAAAAACAGAGGAAGAAGCATTTCCTAATCCTGTAAGGTAAAGTGGTATAAAGCCAGCTAACAGCATAATAAGATAAGGAATACAGTCTAATTGGTAGGAAAATGTCAATATTCCAATAGATGTATACCAGCAGTCCATTAGATTTAATTAGGCTCTCTCAACAAACAATAAATCATGTAAAAGACGAATTGAAAAGGAAATCAGCTGACTGCTGTGGAACACTCACGGGTTGGTTTACCAAAGCTAATCTTTGGGTAAGTTAAGAACTAGCATAGACATGTTAAACAGAGGATTTGAAAAAAAGACCAATGTCTAATATTAGTACAGGATTAAGAGATTACACATGAAAATCTAAAGGCACTGTTGATCTACTCAGATTTTAATTATGATCTCATTTATTGATATAATAAAAAAGTATTAAGAAAGATTCGAATGAAGGGAAGCATTAGACTGGAAAACTGGGCTGCTTACGCACAGCCCCATTCTGGAAACTGATAATTAGTGTGCAGCACAGGGACGCTGAAGCTTCACCCTGTGTTCAGCAGGGCTTTGTGTAGCTGCCTCTGTACACACTATCAACTGGATTAAAACCTGTAGTTCACAGGGCATGAATGGAAAATGAAATGCAAATGAATCTACGGCCACATTTGCAGAATCAGGGCAGAAGAGTAGCAAGTGCAACACACATTGGGTGAACACATAAAGCCAAGTAGACAGAGGGGATATCACTATGAGAAAATAAAAGCAGTATTTCTTGGACTACTGCAACACTGAAGAGTGAAAAGCCAATAGGACTTAATACATCTGTCTGAATTAAAATTACGCTTTTAGGTTGAGATCAATGATGGGATTTTATATTTCCATGGCTCTTCTCGGCTCTTCATTAAAAAGATGTCTGACATTTTAAAAAGCTTTAAAAGCAAATGAAGGACAGAGCACATGGAAGCAAGAGAAGGGGAGGTTTTGTGTTAGTGTTTGGTGGAGGCCAAGGCATGATAAGAGTAAGAGGATACAAGAAAACACACTTTCTGATCAAATCTGAAAATAACAACTGATCTTTTTTTTTTTTCAAACTAATCACAATAGTTGCCATTTGTACTCTATTTAAAATGGATTTGATGAAACTGGGATAGGAGAGAACTGACACGAAGTGCCATTTCCCACAAGCTAGACCTGCTCATGTGCAAAGTGCAATAAATAGTCTTCATTTATTCAAAAGTGATGCTATGACAGTTTGCATTAAGCACTGAGACAGGCATTTAGTCTGCATGTTACAAATAGAATGGGACTGGTGAGAGGGGGAGGCTGAAAAGAAGTTTCTGGGTTTTTTGGCTTTCAGGATAAATTCTATAGTCCTTTAAAGTTATGGTCCTAATCTACCCTCTGTGAAATTACAGGGAGGAGAGGAAGTGAGAGGCAAAGTTCTACAAGTGTTTGTGGATTTAACTATTATTTTGTGTTTACCTTTTTTTAATGGTACATTAATATTCTATGAAATTAGTTCAGTGGTAAAAACGATAACTGGAACAGTGATTAGCAGTGAATAATGGAGAATAGCAGCAGCAAATAAGCTTTTAATTTGTGATCTTGTAAACTCTCAATTCCTGTCTCTCTGTGTGAGACTGCCTTAATGTCATATCAAAAATCTTTAAAACTGAAGGTTAATAACCAGTCTCTACTATCTTTGTTTAGCTGCTGTAAAACTAAGTTGAATATTTGCCTTTTTAATAGCTGTGCTTGAGGTCTGCATAAAATCAATTAAGGATGAGAAATTTTATACCCTGTTTTTAAAATAATTAACTGATCTCCATCTGTTTCTTGCAATCATACATATCTCTCTGTTGGACACCAGTGTGATTTCCTCTGTGAAACTCTGACCTCTCAAAAAAAGCCATATTTACCAAGAAAAAAGTGGTCCTGGAGAGGTCAGTATAGATGTGGATTGGGTTTCCCGTACATTGAGCAGAGGTCTGGACTGTGAAGCCCGTGCTTTACAAAGTGTATGCTCTGTCCGCTTAGAAGAACAGGTTCCTGTGGGTGCTGGTTTTCCAGATGTGTTTCATTCCTTCACATAGTGAGTGCCATACCTCAAACCCAGAAGCCAAAACCACATGGATCACTTAGTCTACAAGACTACTTTAAGAACAGAAGCAGTGCTTAATGCAACATGCTCCAGCCAGGAGTAGGGATTTATTTTCTTAGCTTATGTACAAAACTCGTTCACCACTATAACAACCACTGGCTCCGTGCTACACTTCAGTTTGAGACTGTCCAAGTTACTGACAGCTAACACATTACACCAAGAATTATCTATGGCATATTTTCAGTGCTACATCTGAGCACTAGGGCAGTGCTAACATGCATCAAGTGTATTGCTTCTGGCATCGGGCAAGCTTCATCAGCATTTGCCTGGAGATGTGCTCCACTGCACTGTGTAGACCTGTCCTATGGGAGGGAAAGAATGTCCAAGCTCCACTACGCCTTAAGCAGCTCATTCTTCTTCATTTTGTTTTTATTAATTTGGAGATGTCCTTTATATTTTCAATTCATAGAAATGGAAGTGTGTCCATGCAACCTCTGCATGGTTACTATGTTTTATATGCATTACTATTATGTCAGCAACCATTGAGTCCACACAGAGGGGGGAAATTTGCTCAATGATTACTTTGGTATTGTGCAGTTTTTGGAAGACTGGAGCTTGTCACCTGGCACTTTCTGATAAATAAGGTCTGCTAAACTTCTGTTTTTCAATAAGTTTCCTGGTAAAGTTGGTGGTTTTTCCTATTGGATAAATATATGGGAAAGGTTTAAATCTCCACATAAGTTTATTTGTTGGATCTTTTTATTATTATCTTTAAGAATGTAATTTAGATGTTAGAACATAGCCTTCTGGCAGTATTAAAGCACTCACCTATTCAAATTATTCAGTGAAACGACTCTGGGAAAATCCTTTAGTTAGGATCTGCAACCCACACATGCAGCCACTTCCTTAGACTCACTTAGAATACATATAAAGATAGGATATTTTTGGTATTAACTTGAGGATTTAATTAGTTTGATTACCTAATTCCAGTTCAGTAGAGAATAATTTGCTGATTTGACCTTGCTGTGATAGTGTTTTGTATTTGCTCAGTTTAAAATCATGTACAGTAGCCTAGGTTTGGTGATGTGTTTTCATAAGTGTTTTATTAAATCCTACTAATAGTGTCACATTTTGTGAAATAAATAATCTGGTTTATAACTTTTGAGGGATAAAAGGACATTAAACTCTCACCTAAATCAGTCTTTGTTTCTCACAAAAACCTTGCACCGAACTTTTCTTGACGAAGTTACAGAACAAGCATTAAGTATAATTTGATGCTTGCAAACCATCCTGAACATTAATTAAATAAATTAATCATTACAAATTATTTGCCTAGTGGGAACTGACTATTTAAGGGAGAATTTGGCATTTAAATTCTGTTTCAAGCTGTTTACAGAGATGAAAAAAATGAAAACAAACATCACCATTAGACCTGATCAATACATGATAGAGTAACCCAGCTGAGGAAGCACTTTGGTGATGGTTACTGAAAATTGCTCATACATTTCTGTTGATGCATATATTGAGTCTTTTAATAGCCATAGAAACTACCCCAAAAGAAAGCTTCTTTGATGTTTTCTGAAACTGAGTCTGTATTCAGACAATGAACAGCATACACCACCCAAATCACCTCCAGTGGTACCTCTGAAGCATTTGCTGCTAATGGAATAAAAGCTGTTTAGGCTACAAAAACTAGAGACTGAATGTAAAGTGTGCCTGTATGATCCAGAGCTGTTTAGCTAACCCTTAGAAGTTACCTTCACAATCCTCAGCAAGGCTGAAGTAAATTTACAGAATTGCTGAGGTTGGAAGGGACCTCTGGCAATCATCTAGTCCAAACTCCCGCTCTAAGCAAGGTCAACTACAGCAGGTCACCCAGGGCCGTGTCCAGTCAGGTCTTGAGTATCTCCCAGGATGGAGACTCCATAACCTCTCTGAGCAGCCTGTACCAGTGTTCAACCATTCCCACAGTAAAAAGATTTTTTTTGTATGTAAACGGAATTCCTTGTATTCTCAATTGTGCTCATTGCCCTTATCCCGTCACTGGGCACCACTTGGAAGGGTCTGGCTCCAATCTTCTTTACTCTTTCCCACCAGGTATTTATACACATTGATAAGATCCCCCCTGAACCCCTGAACCTTTTCTTTTCCAGGCTAAACAGTCCCAGCTCTCTCTGCCTCTTCCTATGTGACAGATGCTCTAAGCCTTTAATCATCTTTGTGGCTGGACTCTCTCCAGTATGCCCATGTCTTTCTTGTACTGGGGAGCCCACCACAGGAGACAGCACTCCAGATGTGTCTCACCAGGGCTGAGCAGCTGAGCAGTGTTCAGTATGTATCCTAGGCATTTATGCATGAAAGGAGTTTGCTACTTGGGATATTCCTGAGTCTCTTGACATTAGAGGTGACAATAGGTGGTTCATGTGTGAAACTATGCTTAACATGGAAGTATGAAGATGCAATCATTAATAGATTTTATTATTAATTCCTGCTCTTCATTAGTTTTATGCAGTTTAATTCAATTAATTTCAAACTAAATGGTTGAAAAGCCTATGATACTGCTTTTACTCATATTACCAGAATTCTGTATCACACTGGCAGGAAACTTTATATACTCTGAACTAAGAAGTGAAGGCACAAGGGGGCACTACTTTTCTTACTCAGAATGGGAATCATCTAAAAGTATCATGCAAACAACTTCTCATAATTGATAAATAACTTCTAATTACATTTTCTCTATCAAGAGTTTTGCACAGGATCCTTAGGGAGAGAATCACGTGGAAAACCAGAAGGGACTCAAGCTACCAAAGCCACCCAGGTACCACCCAGAATACACAATCCCAGTTAATGCTTCCTCAACACCTCCTGAATCAGAATGTGACTTACTGAAATTCTTAAAAAAGAGAGCTGCTTTGCTGTGCAAGGAGGATGCACACTCCCCTTGCGTCTAGCCTGATCTTTTGAATCGGGCACTGAGGATTATTGCCTCAGCTTTTCTCTGCTGCTTTTGCGTAGGCTACATCAACAACAGCACTAGGTTGAATGCCTGTTACACTTAGAGACAATCCTCCGGAGTAGCTCTAAACACCCCATTCTCAACAGCCTGCTCACGTTCTGTTCAGAGGCTGCCTCAGGAAAAGGTGAGCAAGCACATGTGCCAACAAGCCAATGCACTCAGGCAAGGCTTACAAGCTTGTAGTGGTTTCTACAGGCTTGTAGTGAAAACCAGTGGCATACACTCATTTCCAGTCAGCATCGGGGCCACCCTTAGCAGACAGCACGCACATGGATACAGAGCCTTTGTATTTCCAGTGCAGCAGCTGCACCCAAAGCTGGCATTAATGTAGGAGCTGGGATGGGGGAGAGAAGCAAGAGCTTTCTTAGTAACTTTCTCACGGAGATTCACAACAGAAGTGGCCACCGAAGCAGCTGCTTCTTACCATTTGTCGGGCTGCTGGCAATTCATCAAAATTTACTAACCATATATGTTAGCTTTGGGGAGAGCAGGGAGGAGCAGATTATTCTAGTCTCCATTTCCAGTACAGAACACAGAAAAGGACAGGAGATACAGGAGTGTCCTAACAGGTTATTATATTATTTATCTCAAGAAACTTTACAACTTAATATATTGTCACAGTTACTGTGTTTACTTTAAAGCTTTCTATTCTTCTATTAGTGTAGTCCCCATCACCTATGCTTTCCTTAACCTTTCTTTCAGATAAAGAAGTAAAATGCTTTGACATTTCTAAAAACTAATCATTGTAAGGAAGGAAAACTTCAGTCAAATTGTCATTTCTGTCAAAATATGAAACCACTTTTAAGAGCCATACGTGATAAATACAAAGATGAGGAACAGTGTGTGCACGCGGACAGCCTTCATTATTTCCTAGCATTATTTCTTCCAAAACATTATCTATTTCTCTAACCCTACACGTGTCCATCAGAAATGTGAGCTTCAGGAAAGAGTTCAAAGTATTCCTGGTTTAGGTATCTTTTTTTGCTATCTGTGGTACCCATGTGTCACTATATCACTGATTATACGGCATCACTACTGTACTGTAAAGAGAAGTGTTTTATTTACTAATAGAGGAGCATGGGCAATAAACATCTATTTAGAAAATGAAAAATAAGTGATTCTGAATTCAGTGCCTGTTGGAAGTATTTCGAATGTTACACATAACAGTCCATTTCTTTTATTCATCGACTGTTCATCCAAATAATATGAATGAGTATGTTCTAATAAAAGTAAATTTAACACCTATAAATATTCAGAAGGAAAATGCTTTCCCTTTGGGGCACATATTCATTCATTTGTTCTACCTAACTAGTATCAGCATCCAGACAAATTCCATGATGAGAAATTGATATTATCCATGCATGCCGTAAAGGTTGTAATTTGTGACTGAATACTGTTTTTTGTAGATATGAGGCATCAATTTCACAGTAGTGATCCTTCTATAGGAAGCTGAAGAATTCTGAAGGTTAATACTTTCTGAAGTTCTGAAGGTTTTAAAGGTTAAAGAAATTTTTAATAAAAAAATTGCAAGGTACTGGAAGCCTGAAGGAGTTTTTTAGGCTGGATGACATGAAGTAGGCTGCAGACCCTGACTTCAAACTTTTATGTCCAAGGTATAGAGTAATATTTTGAAATCATTGAGGTTTGCTTTTTATCCATCCAATTTTTTAAGCATTTTGAGTCACACAACCATATATGAGTAAAAAAGGTTGATACCTATACCCTTTAATGACAAATCATTATCGTTCTGAGATATTTTCATTTAATCTGTTCATCAAATAGACTTTATAAAAGTCTCAATTTCTCATATCATTTAAATAAATGAGAAAACATTAAAAATAAGCATGTAATCAAGTGCACAAACTTGCAATATCAATATATAGATATAGGTATATTTTCCTAGATATAACAGACTAAATTCTATAGAGAAAGTTACACGTAAAAAGGGCAACAAGGTTAATGAGAAAATAGTTTTATAGAATCATAGAATCATTTAGGTTGGAAAAGACCTTTAAGATCACTGAGTCCAGCCATTAACCTAACACTGCCAAGTCCACCACTAAACCATGTCCTGCAGTGCCACACCTACAAGTCTTTTAAATACCTCCAGGGATGGTGACTCAACCACTTCTCTGGGCAGCCTGCTCCAATGCTTGATAACCCTTTCAGTGATGAAATTTTTCCTACTATCCAGCCTAAACCTCCCCTGGTGTGACTGGAGGCTGTTTCCTCTAGTCTTCTTGGGAAAAGAGACTGACACCCACCTTGCTACAACCTCCTTTCAGGTAGTTGTAAAGAGTGATAAGATCTCCCCTCAGCCTCCTTTTCTGCAGGCTAAACAACCCCAGTTCCCTCAGCCACTCCTCATAGGACTTGTGCTCTAGACCTTTCACCAGCTTCCTTGCTCTTCTTTGGACATGCAAAATATTTAAATTTCTAAATATTTAGAAATATTTAGAAAGCTCCTTCTTGAATGAAGAATGCTATTTACCAAACACCTTCCAGTTTACAGAACTTACCCCAGTGACTATAGACTGAAGGACTCACAGGACTAGGGTACCAACACTCTGACTTTTAGGACCTCAATACAAATTTTATCAACAACCAGTGCAGAATAAACACCACAAAATGAGCACTGTTTTGGTGAAATGGGTGTTTATTTCCTCCTTACTAATTATCCACAGGCTGACTGGCTCATTATTAACCCAATTGTGTGGAAAAATTTGAGCTGGAATTTCTCTGCTGTGGATAAACTCCTTTCACTATTCAAAGTCAAACAGCTACACACTTTGCTATATCAACAAAATTGTACAGGTTATGTTCTGCCTAAACATCCTAACCTTTGAAAAGTGAAAATGTAATAGACAAAGAATGCTTATAGATATTTACAGAAAATTAATTATAATTGTTTATTGAGCCAGATGCCACCCTTCCCAATTGTGATGTGTAGGGCCATACTGCACAGGTAGTCCTTAGTTCTCTGCTGCAGCCTGTTTGCTTAAAAAACTGCTGAACTGAAGAAATAAGAAATCTCCATCCCCACAGCGGAGACCAAGAAAAACTGATACTCTAAAAAGATGTGCTAAACATTTTTATTTTTTTTTATTTCAAACAATACTTATTAATACCAATAACTAAATCTTCTCTAAGGGGCTGATAAACTGTCTGATAATAGAAACCGATAGAAAGAGTCCTAGTTAACTTAAATTACTGAATTTTACAGTGAATACTAACTATGAAAAAATCTAGTGTCTAGTAATAATAACCTGGTATCGTCCTCAGGAATTTTACAGTTACTGTAGTTATATTATGGATTCTGAAAATAGCAAAATTATACAATGTAATTGGACTGAAAGACAAGAATGCTAAATCCTTTATTATAACACTTGAACTCAGTAGCATGAGAAGCACCAGCATATCCCAAAGACATTTTTTGGAAATAATTATTTCACTTTCATATAAAACAGAGCAATTAGAAGTCCTGTTCAAGTGATATCACTTATACACACTTACCTGCTGCATGTCTGCCACTATATTGTGCCAGTAATCAGCAACGGCAATCATATTTTTCTGTTTCTGTTTAGATGCAGAAGTATTTTCAGCCTGTATGATGAGATTGCTTGCAGTACAACCCTTTTCCCACCTGACAAGCATGTCATCCAAACAGAGGTGAAGCTTTTCCGCTCTCTCAAGAAAAAGAAGCATCATTTGTCCTTGAAAGCACATGGACACAAAAGGCTTTATTAATGAAGAGTCAGAGAATACCAGTCACCTGCTAGACCACAGCAGTGATGGGGAACTGAAGCACAGTAATCTTATGCTTTTTGCAGTCACCAAAATGCTTAATCCTAGATACTCCATTTCTCCCCACTACCCCACCAGTTGCCACAGTTCACTTACTTGCAGCAGGTAAGCTAAGACGTCAGGAGACAAGAACTCAAATGGAAAAAAACAGCTGCAGTGGATTATTTGAGTAGACTCACAGAATCACAGAATCATTAAGGTTGGGAAAGACCTGTAAGATCATCAAGTCCAACCACAAACCCAACACCACCATGACCACTAAACCATGTCCACACGTTCCTTGACCACCTCCAGTGATGGTGACTCCACCACCTCCCTGGGCAGCCTGTTCCAATGCTTCACCACTCTCTCAGGAAAGAAATTTTTCCTAATATCCACCCTGAACCTCCCCTGGCGCAACTTGAGGCCATTTTCTCTAGTCCTGTCACTAGTCACTTGGGAGAAGAGACCAACACCCACCTCTCTGCAACCCCCTTTCAGGTAATTGTAGGGAGCAATAAGGTCTCCCCTCAGCCTCCTCTTCTCCAGACTGAACAACCCCAGCTCCCTCAGCCGCTCCTCATAAGACTTGTGCTCCAAACCGCTCACCAGCTTCATTGCCCTTCTCTGGGAACGCTCCAGCACCTCAATGTCTTTCTTGTAGTGAGGGGCCCAAAACTGAACACAGGATTCGAGGAACAGCCTCACCAGCGCCAAGTACAGGGACACGATCACCTCCCTGCTCCTGCTGGCCACACTATTTCTGATACACGCCAGGATGCCGTTGGCCGCCTTGGCCACCTGGGCACACTGCTGGCTCATATTCAGCTGGCTGTCAATCAACACCCCCAGGTCCTTTTCTGTGGGGCAGCTTTCCAGCCACTCGTTCCCAAGCCTGTAGCGTTGCCTGGGGTTGTTGTGACCCAAGTGCAGGACCCGGCACTTGGCCTTGTGGAACCTCATACAATTGGCCTCGGCCCATCCATCCAGCCTGTCCAGATCCCTCTGCAGAGCCTTCCTACCCTCCAGCACACTCCTGTCGAACTTGGTGGTGTCTGCAGACTTGCTGAGGGTGCACTCTATCCCCTCATCCAGATCATCGATAAATATATTAAATAAGACCGGCCCCAAAACTGAGCCCTGGGGGACTCCGCTTGTCACCGGCCGCCAACTGCATTTCACTCCATTCACCAGAACTCTCTGGGCTCGGCTGTCCAGCCAGTTTTTTACCCAGCAAAGAGTGCACCTGTCTAAACCATGAGTCGCCAGCTTCTCTAGGAGAATACTGAGGGAGACAGTGTCGAAGGCTTTACTAAAGTCCAGGTAGACAACACCCACAGCCTTTCCCTCATGCACTAGGCGGGTCACCTGGTCATAGAAGGAGATCAGGTTGGTCAAGCAGGACCTGCCCTTCATGAACCCGTGCTGGCTGGGCCACAAGTTAAGGAACGTGTGGACGAGGCATTGTGGGACATGGTTTAATGGGCATGGTGGTGTTAGTTGATGGTTGGACTTGATGATCTTACAGGTCTTTTCCAACCTTAGCGATTCTGTGATTTTGTGATTCTGATCCCTTGGTTGTCCTGCACGTGCCCTGTGAGCGCCCTCAAGATGAACCTCTCCATAATCTTCCCTGGCACCGAGGTCAGGTTGACAGGCCTGTAGTTCCCCGGATAGTCCTTCCAGCCCTTGTAGATGGGCGTCACATTGGCAAGCAGAGTACTGAATCTCTTCCTGAACACTGGCCTCAAGTAAGACCAAAAGGTACTTTGTATTCTTCAAAATCAGGTTATAAATGCAGTCCCTGAGAGAGAGTTTGAATTTTCTGCACATAGCTTCAAATTCTTAATTCCCTGTTTTGTGAATCCCATGAACTCCAGTCATGGAACATTCTCTCCAGAATAGGAGAAAACACGCTTCCTTAATCATATTTGTAACTATACATCAATCAGATCAAAAAAATAAATAGCTTTCTACCTGATGTAACCTAATAGAAAACATGTGACCCAGACTGAGCTATCAGGCTGACCCAAGCAACTCTGCATAATATACATCTGATGCTAAACTTTGGAAGGGTAAGGAAAACCTGCCGTTAGAGATCAGTATGAAAGTCAGTGGTGACTGCACTGTAGTGTAGAAGCACAGTAGCTTCAGTTAACTTTAACTTACCAAGATCATACTCTGTTAGACATCTAATTCCACTAGCACAGAGCTCAGCCCAGCCTCATACCAAAGAATTTATTCTGTTCCTTGAATGATGCTGTGAACCTCGCAGCTACAAACCCTGTATTGCAGTCAGGGCAAAGAACAGCAAAAACTGCAAAAGAAATAAACCCTAGTCCTGGGAGAAGGCACTGAAGGTGTTAAGTTTACTAGAGCAATGAAGGGGTATGTAAATTTTGCAGCATCATCTCGACATCTTCAGTTTGAGAGGCAGGAAAAAATATTAATTCACCCTGAAATTCCTCCTATTCTCCTTTCTGGCGCATAAGAGACAATAATGACTTAATAGTGCTGTTAAATGAATGAGTAGTTTGGTTGAGGTCTATGAAATTGTACTTTTCGAAGTAAATTCCAACTTGTGTTGCAGTCAGAAGCAAAATAGCTGTCAGAGAGATTTAACTCTCAAGGAGCAGTGTTTGGTAGGAGGATATGTTAAGTTTTATATTCTTATCAAAACACAGTCATTCAGAAGAGATTTACACTTTAGGAATGAAAACTGATAGATCAAGAATGATTAAATTATCATAAGTAAATAAAAACCATAAAAGAGGAGTAATTCACTTTCATTAATGCTTCAGGCTGTCCTTCTCTTGTGAATTGATTCAGGAAGAATACTTATTTGTCCACTCCATCCCAGTACTATTGAAATTGGCTCTTGCTCTTCAAGCAATAAGGAAGCATCCTCTCAGATCAGGTGGTATAATCAACCATATTATGAAAGAAATATATTTGATTAGTTTTAGTTTAGACTGGCAGGTCTTGAAGAGCAGATAATAGATTGTTTTTTTCTTTTCTATATAATATGCTAAATAAAAGAATTACAAAGTATATTTTATAACCCAAAATGATCAAGTACTTGGTAGACAGCTCTGAAACATGTTTTCAGGGTTTCTCTCTCAACTTCTTTTTCCTGTTCCCCACTGTATCTCAGCCCCAAGCACAGGACAGTCTTTCAGCAACAGGTCGCTGACACGTTTCTCTCCTAACCACAGGCCTCGTGAATGCTTACTGCTGTCACCTCCTCTTTAAGAAAACAGTCAATACATATTCAAATTATAAAAAAAATTCTGAATTCCAAGCCAATATTGACATAACTAAGCAATTATGTCATTTTACCAGCACAAGAAACGCATCTTAACTTATATCTCTCTATAACCCATTTTATTATTATTATGTTTCTTTAAGGAAAGTATAGGAAAAGAAATTAAGTGGCAAACTTCAGGAAAGGGTTTCCATTTTTTTATTTATACAGTTAAAAACCCCCATGGTTACAAGTACTGTAATAATAAAGTTTAATAATAACCCTTTTGGATCTGTCACCAAATAATATTTTGTTAGTTTTCTGGCCGCTTCGTAGTAAGGAGGAAGATTAACATAGTATGATTTTGTTAAAATTGGTGAGTCTATGGAGTCTGTCTGAAAATAATCTGCACTTGGAAGTGGAATGAGAAATATTTCACACCCTCTGCTGTAGCATAAGATGCAAAAACATTTTAAAAGAACAATATATACACACAAGGAAATAATTTGCTGGAGAAAAGGAGCAAAAACTCAAACAAAAAAAACCTGATCAAACCAACAACACAAAACAGGCATCAAAATTTCCAGGGCTCTAGAGGGGGGGCTCTAGAGGGGCTCTAGGGGGGCTCAAGAGAGCTGGATGATATTCAAGTCCCATTTCCTCCAAGCTCAGAATCGGTGCGTCCCTGAGAGCAAGAAATGAGGCAAGGGAAACACGAGACCTGCATGGTTGAGCAGGGAGCTTCTGAAAAAGCTCAGGTGGAAGAACGAAGTTTACAGGACGTGGAAGAAGGGACTGACCACTTGGAAAGATCACAAGAATACTGTCAGAGTATGCAGGGATGAAACGAGGAAAGCCAAGGCCTCCTTGGAATTAAACCTGGCAAGGGATGTCAAGGTCAACAGGAAGGGTTTCTTCAAGTATGTCGGAGGCAAAAGGAAAACTAGAGAAAATATGGGCCTGCTGCTGAATGAGACAGGTGCCATGGTGATGGTTGATGAAGAGAAGGCAGAGTTACTGAATGCCTTCTTTGCTTCACTCTTTACTGCTCCGGCAAGCCCTCAGGAGTCCCAGACTTTGGAGGTAACAGAGAAAGTCTGGAGGAAGGAAGACATTCCCTTGGTTGAGGAGGATCAAGTTAGAGACCAATTAAGTAAACTGGACATCCACAAGTCCATGGGTCCTGATGGGATGCACCCACAAGTGCTGAGGGAGCTGGCAGAAGTCATTGCTGGGCCACTCTCCATCATCTTTGAAAGGGCCTGGAGAACAGGCGAGGTGCCTGAGGACTGGAGGAAGGCCAATGCCACTCCAATCTTCAAAAAGGGCAAGAAGGAAGACCCAGGAAACTCCAGGCAAGTCAGCCTCACCTCCATCCCTGGAAAGATGATGGAACAGCTCATTCTGGGTGTCATCTCAAAGCATCTGGAGGAAAAGAAGGTTATCAAAAGTAGTCAACATGGATTCACCAAAGGGAAGTCATGTCTGACCAATCTGATAGCCTTCTACGATGGCATGACTGGATGGATAGAAGAGGGGAGGGCAGTGGATGTTGTCTACCTTGACTTCAGCAAGGCTTTCGACACCATCTCCCACATCATCATCCTCATAGGCAAGCTTAGGAAGCATGGGTTAGGTGAACGGACACTGGGGTAGATTGAAAACTGGCTGATAGATAGAGCTCAGAGGGTTGTGATTAGTGGCACAGAGTCTAGTTGGAGGTGTGTAACAAGTGGTGTTCCCCAGGGGTCGGTACTGGGTCCAGTCCTGTTCAATGTATTCATCAATGACCTGGATGAAGGGATAGAGTGTGCCCTCAGCAAGTTTGCTGATGACACAAAACTGGGAGGAGTGGCAGACACATCGGAAGGCTGTGCTGCCATTCAGCATGACCTGGACAGGCTGGGGAGTTGGGCAGAGAGAAACCTTATGAAATTCAACAAAGGCAAGTGTAGGGTACTGCACCTGGGGCGGAATAACCCCATGCATCAGTGCAGGTTAGGGGCTGACCTGCTGGAGAGCAGCTCTGTGGAAAGGGACCCGGGAGTCCTGGTGGGCAACAGGATGGCCATGAGCCAGCAATGTGCCCTTGTGGCCAAGAAGGCCAATGGCATCCTGGGGTGCATCAAGAAGAGTGTGGCTAGCAGGTCGAGGGAGGTTAAACTCCCCCTCTACACTGCCCTGGTGAGGCCACATCTGGCGTACTGGGTCCAGTTCTGGGCTCCCCAGTTCAAGAAGGACCGGGAACAGCTGGAGAGGGTACAGCAAAGGGCTACAAAGGTGATTAGGGGACTGGAACATCTTTCTTATGAGGAAAGGCTGAGGGACTTGGGTCTTTTTAGTCTGGAAAAGAGAAGACTGAGGGAGGATCTTACTAATGCTTATAAATACTTAAGGGATGGGTGCCAGGAGGATGGGGCCAGTCTTTTTTCGGTGGTGCCCAGTGACAGGAGAAGAAGTAACGGGCACAAACTTGGTCATAGGAAGTTCCATCTAAATAGGAGAAGGACCTTCTTTACTTTGAGGGTGGCAGAGCACTGGAACAGGCTGCCCAGAGAGGTTGTGGACTCTCCTTCTGTGGAGATACTCAAAATTCGCCTGGATGTATTCCTGTGCACCCTGCTCTAGGTGAACCTGCTCTGGCAAGGGGGTTAGACTAGATGATCTCCAGAGGTCCCTTCCAACCCCTATCATTCTGTGATTCTGTGATTCTGTTTTATTTTATAAGAAGTTTTATGAGCACCCTTGAGGAAACATAATTTTCAGAAATTCCATCTTTATCTATTGGAACCAGAAGACAAATCAATTTCAGAATCCTAATTACAAGAGGAGAGATAGAAGTCTAGACACTCAATGAAAACCAACAATGCAATAGGGGCAGATGGCCTGAAGTAAGAATTCTTTCATGCAGTGCAAAATCTCTTAATCCTTAAGACAGAAAAAAAAAAAATCAGTTTCTAAAAGTATTTGGCCTAAAGAGTTATATTTTTAATGTGATAACTACTTCTGATGTTTTTCTTTACACAGTGTTCAGTGTAGGCTATAATGTATTTTCAATGTATTTCTATGTTAAAGTGGGAGAATATTTTACTTAAAACATTTCCACAGGATAAGGATTAACGATACTTCATTGTATTTAAAAAAAACACACCTCTGATAGCCTTTGTTAGAATTGCATTTCATTTTTGGTAAGATTTGCTATATCATTTCTTTTCAACTTTTTCGATTTGATGATGTCATATTAAAATAGCAAGATGCATCCTTGAAAATTCAGTATTTTCCCTGGGAAATCTATGCATTAGCTGATGGAGGCAAAAGATAAAACAGGACAGCAGTTTCCTGTGTCCAGCTGTAAGCGTGAGAGAGGTAACTGATCCTTAACATAATGGAATACAACTGTGTAGTCATTTTTAAAAAAATCTATATGCTGCTTGAAAGTCATGGCCTAAAGATTTTCAAGCTTTTCAAACCCTACCATTTGGCTCTGGATTTCCATAAACTTCCAAGAAAGTTTTATGTGAATTCAAGTTCCTGTCAGGGTCTGAATTTCATGATAGTGAAATCCTCATAAATAAACTCTAATTTTCAAGTCCTGTTATACTAGCCAAATAAAGAGAGTAGTAATTAACAACTGGTTCCTCAGCTAGGATCTGCTCTATCAAGTCCATACGATCTCTTAAACCAAATGTCCATGGTGTGCTAATTACGATTCAAATAGGTAGATGACCCCTTCAGATGATCAGAGCGTTTAAGTGCCTAAAAACTGAATCGATCCTATGACCTTAGTTATATGTCTTAGCAGGACTGAATCTAGCATGTTTAGAAAAGACCAAGTCAACTCCTACCACCATTGATTGGTAAGATTAGGAGGAAATGAATGCCTGGCAGAGATGTTTAGTTTGTTTGATGTTATTTCCTTAAACATACATATATGAAATAAACAATTCCTTCTAACTGCTATGATCACCTCAGCTCTTTAGCAGATAGGAGGTTTCATTATTGGGCTCGGAAGTTGACTTCTTTGACCTTATTTTGTAGGGAACAATCCAGCTGGTCTAACATTGCTGTTGGCAGCATTAGAGATGAAGCTGATCTTAATTCCAGTTAAAGCCTTGCCTGCTCTTTGATCACACTAAACAAGGTTGAAATTATTTCTCCTGAAGGTGAACCCTGTAAGACTCAAAAGAGCAAGCACTACAAAGAAGCAACAGAAGCATTCATAATTTAAATGACAGCATGTTTTAGACAAAGGACTGTCAAGGAATATGACAAGGCTGTGAAGTAAATTGAGTAGAATTTAAGGAATCTAATGCAGTCAGTAGAGGTAAATGAGAAGAATTAAAACTCTAGGTGAAAGAAAGGGCAATGGAAACCAAAGTAGTTAGAGACAGATGTAAAACCACTTTAGTGATTGCCTAGCACATTTCTAGTATTTTACAAATAAAAAGTAATTGCCAATTAGGAGAAAATCGTTATTAGCAGCATAATAAAAAATAGAATTGAAAGATAGAAACTTGAAGAACCAAGACTTAGAAAAGAAGATGGGGCAGCCTGCAAATGATATTTCAGTTGTAAGTTGAGGTTCTTTTAGTGGTTGAAGTTCTCTTACTGATGAAAACATGTAGGGAGTCTTACACAGCTCACGTGGTCTTGTATAAGTGTCAGCAAAAAGATGCTGTATGAAAATATTATGCAAGTGAAAATGGAGTGGCTTAAATTCTGATTTTTCCACTAATTTCTTCAGGTTTTTTGTGCAACACCATGGAGTGTTGTGTCAGGTGTTTTATTTGATTTGTTAATGGTAAATAAATTGAGTTCTTTTTCCTCTCTCCAATGCATGCACATGCACACAGCAGTCTTATAAAACATTGGAACAGCAGAAGAAATATCAAAATGCTGCAGAATTTTTTATCTAAGTATAAAGCTTTATGCTCTAATTACCAGCAAGCTCACAAGAGATGAAACTAGAGTAGGGAAAATGAGAATAGCCACTGAAATGAATGAAGCTGAGACATCCCAGGGATGGTTTCTGTCTGTACCCATGTCCCTGAGATGTTCTCATTTGCCTGGCAGTATCTCATTAAGATGAATGGGCCACTTCAGAAGTCTTTGGAGAATTTCTGAAAGGGCACAGAGACATGAAAGAGAGAAATGATAGCATTTACCTTCTGCACCATTTAATGGATATTTACCAGCATGGGGATCAGGTGCTTTCCATTTTAAAAAATAACATAGAGAACCACCTTTGAGATTTTTCACTTTTCTAGACCAAACTTTCACAAGCCACTATTCAGGGTTTTTTTGCTTTGTTCTGTTTCTTCTAATTAACTAGTTTAATGTTTCAAATTCTAGGCGGTAACAACAGAACTATATAGAGATTCTATTAATATTGGTAACTCTCAAATACAGTTCATGACAGGTAAGTGCTAACCGAAGTACTTTCAGTATGTATAGGTTTCTTTGAAAGCCTGTTAAAGCAGCCCGCTTCCTTTTTAGTACAGATGTACCTAACGTACCTTCTCCAGCTGATCTGAAAGTTGTTAATTTGTCTTCAGAGTTCACGCTGATTGAAATGCAAGCAATCCTTAAAGCAGCAGGATAAATCTGCTATTAGACTGGTTTAACGGAAATTTCAGCCTGCTTATTAAAAAAGAAATGGTGGTAGGTGAAGTTCTGGTACAGCTCTAATTAGGCCAATGTAATTTCCCAGGGAGCTGTAAGGGCTTAGAAAATTTCAAGTCAATCTCCTGTTCAAAATAAGCACAGATGGTACACTCCATCCACCACATGGTGGGATCTAACCATGCTCCTTCCCCTCTGAACCAAACTGCCTCTGGATGAAGGTGAAGATTTCCTTGCTGCCTGGGACAATGAATTTTTCCTGATGGATAAAAAGGACATCCCACAAAACCAGAGTCACTACTGCATCTTTTCCTAATTCTGTACGGATTCCTCCTCTGCCTTCCTACAAGGAATTATAAAAGTAAGTCATGGTGCTATGCCTTCACTGCTAGTTTGAGGAGAGAAAGGATTTTAGCAATACCTGCCATGTCCTCCAACACCTGTAAAGGAGAAGAGATTGATTGATCCCACAGCTATTTGGTGGTTAGGTATACCTGTGATGGAACAAAACTCCTCCTGATAGAAACAGATAATGTAATAAGATGATGTAGCCTTGCAGCAACATGTTGCAGTTTAGGAGGTTCAGGCTGCACGTTAGGAGAAACTTTTGCACCTGGAGAGCAGTGCAACACTGGCATACATTGCTCAGAGAAGCTGTGAAATCCCTTCCTTTGCAGTTATCAAGACTCAGCTATCAAAGCTATGCTGACCTTATACGAGGTTGGCGACAGTCCTGCTTCAGGCAGCAGGTTGAGCTAGATGACCTTGTGAGGTTCCTTCCAACCAATACTTCTAACATTCTATGAGCATTATACACTTAAAGAGCCCAGGTTGGATGCCTTAAGGCAACAAGTGGAACCATGTTTGTAGAACTGTCAGATGGTACAGAGACATTTGAATCTGCTCCTTACCTGTGGGACTTTCGGGATTATGGATTTATTTCTAACTAGGTCCTTTAAGTATGTCCTGATATTCATCAAACAGTCAAAATGGACTATGAAGTTTGTTAGCATAATAAAGCTTTAGCTTTAAGGAATCTGTAGGTCCCCTAGTGAGTTTGAGACCATGAGATCTGCATTCCTTTCTCATGTTTTTAAAACCCTTGTCAATGCCAGAGTATGTTACAATGCAAAAAGGTAAGAGACAAATTTTTTTCCTGGAATTTTTCATACCCAAATTTTAACAATTACTAGATACAATATGGCAGTCAAAGCCTCAGCTGATGATATAACACCCTCATTTTATGGAAAATTTAAGATTTATCACTATTTTAAATTTGCATAAAGACAATTACTTATACAGCTATATAAACAATTGGTTCATTGAATAGCCTAGCTAAAATTTATCTATATTACTGAACATACATGATTTTCAGCATTTTCAGTCTCTTGCGCTGGAGGATCAAGCCTTTAGTACCACAAGATTTTGTGGCACACATTGCAAACGTGTGTGATTTTGCAGACTTTTCCAAGCTGTTATGAAAAAAGTGCTATCACCAAATATGACAAGCCTATGTTCCAACAGTTTTATAAATGCAAATTCACCCTAAGTGGACATAAATTCCAACAAAATATTTTAAGAAATACTTTTAAAATACGTTTTACATAGAACTTTTTCAAGAAGTGGGATGTTTTTCACACCCCTCCCCGAATCTCATAAAACATTTGTAATACCCAAGTATCAATTTTCTATTAAAAATACATATTACATGAAGATTGCTCAATAGATGTGCTCATTTTTTAATTACTGCTTCTAATGTTTCAGTCTTTTCTGTTTAAGAACCGAAATGAAAAAATAAAAATACGCACTTTAAGCCAGTTGGGTTTAAGTCAGCTTTGCATGATTAACTGTTAGAATAGAGAAATTAGCATGCTTGTAAGCAACTGAATAAAAATTCAGTCTTCATGAAACAGCCATGTATCTATAGGCATTAATTCTGTAATTAACATAAGTGACAATAACAATGTAGAGTAGCCGAAGGACACTATTTACTAAAAGAGTGATTTTAATAACCCACAGATAAAGGAAGCAAAGTTGGGATTATCTCTTCTTCTCGTCTTCTAAAAATTTTAGTGAAAAGAACAGCTCATGTGGAGCCATTTAACTTTTCTTTTCCTATGTTGATGTCAGCTTTGCAGTTATACTTGGCATAACAGCTTTGATTAAACATTTTATATAATTGTAAGCTTCCTGAGGGGACTCAGAATGGAACTATCAGGTGCTTGGGTTACATTCCAGATGGCAAGAGATTTGCTCAGCTTCACACTCCTCTTCCCACTGATGATACTAAACCACAGTGGAATTCATTTGCAAGTAATTCCGGGAACCATCGGGTTGAATTTCAAAGAATTAAAAAAAACAGCAACTCTGCTTTTAAAACAAAGCAGATGATTTGTAGTTGTTTTTTAAACAATTCCCAGGCTTTCCCTTGAGTAATTTTTAAACCCGTGTCTGCAAACATTACACTCCAAAAGCACTGCTGCTGAATTAAGGTTACAAGTGAACTGAAATGGCCTTCTACAGTTAATCCTTCCCCATTCCCAATTTAACATGTAGCTAAATGGATACTAGAGTCAACAAAATCTAGAAGCAGATAGGTATGGTAAGGCAATGTGCAGAAGGCAGCCCATGATCAAATTCATTTGGGCTACCATCACACCTGGCCACTATCTAGATAAACTTTCTTTACCACAGAAAGTTGGCTTCTGCAAGAGAAGGGAAGCTAGGAGTGATCTAAATTCACTTGCAGAAATAGCAATGACAAGGTACACCTTAAGGACATTTGGGAACAAACCTGGGGACACTGCTGCTCTATATTCCAGAAAACTTCAGATGTGGAGGGCTCAGAGGACAATCACAATCATCATTCTCAGAAATCCCTAATAAGCCTGTTCCACTGTTTGCCATTTCCCCAGTTCTAGTGGGTTGTTGATTGGTCATACTTGTTTCTCACTTGCAAGTAGAATATTTTAATGTGTGCTTATACATGCATAATGATAGAGCTGGACTGGCTTCTGGAGTTTTCCTAGCCCATGAAAATGGGTATCAAGAATGGGATTTGAGCACAGTGGAGGTATTTCCACCCAAAGCTTCATCCCAAAAATTCTCTTTGGCCACTGAACATTCCTAAACTCACTGTTCTGAGTTCAAATCCACTGCTTCTCGCCATGCACAAAACTGAACAAGGCTGAGCTAAGTACCTGTTTAGCCTGAATTGGACATTCTTTTTAGCATCCTAAAAGACTTCATCTGCTGGATTTCAGGCTCAACACACAGCAACAGACTGGCTTTCCCCTTCCCATGCTCAGTAACACATGGTTGTGACAGCTTAAGGATGCCTGAGGAAGAGCAAGTGGCCGTGGTGGACCGAGTACCGTTTTTGCATTTCATCAAAAGACCAATAATAATAATGTGATTGTCCTGCAAGAACGCTTTGAAAGAGTTGCTACAGATAACCAGTCAGAGGAGAGGAGTTTGAAAAGGTATTTTTTTCCTGACCCAGAACCAAAGTTTTGCTCTGTGTGCTGAACAAAATTGTAATGCAGAATGAGAACTGAACTAATTCTAACAACTACAAAGAAGTTACTGGCTAAAAATAAAGGCTCTTAAGAGCTACTGTGCTGATTCACTCAAAGTTATTGCAACAGGTAACAGTAGAAGTGGTGACTGCAATGAAATTAATACCTGATAACCAGGACAGAGAACAACAAACACAAAAGGAATTTGATCACCCCAATTCCTTTTGTTCACTCTGTATTATCCACTTTCTTACTGATAATAAGGGAAGGTGGAAAAGCAAGTACTTAATCAAAATTTAGACTGATTTGATTCTCTTGTCAAAAGTTACAGAGGAAATGGCACACCTTTGGATGGACTTCACTGTTACGCCAACAGACTGTAGTTTTCAACTGAAGATTCATCAAAATACTGTCTGACAGAATTCATTATCCTCTGTAAAACAATCAAGGAATTTAACCGTGGGTAGTAATTTGAAAAATTAACATCAGTAATCTAGTGTCAGACTGTCTTACCAAAGTAAGACAAGACCAAGCAACTCTTGGATCTCAGGACACAGCTATTTCAAACCCCACTTCACTCTGCATAAGCAGACTAGAGAACCACTGCACTGGAGCATCTTAACATAACAACAGTATGAACATGAACAGATTAATTCTGTGGAAAGACCTCCACTTTCTTATCAATATAGTTTGAAATATTACCTTTGACTGACAGGAGAAGAAAAGTTAGAGCAGTATTTCAAAATGTGGGATTCTTTGAATCAAAGAATTAAAGTAACATTAAACACAGAGTAAAGGTCAGCTGAATCTGATCTTGGAAGATCACGATGATGAACTGCAACTCTTTGAAACTTCTGAAATCTCAAAAAAATTTAAAAAGAAAGGTCAATAAAGGATTTAGTCAATAAAAATAAATCTTATGTTCTACCAGATGATTAAAATGTCATGCCTGAACTATATTACAGATCTAGCAACATAAATGAGAGTTAAAAAGAACATTCTTTCATCTCAAATATATATAATATTATGGAATAAATATTAGAAGTTTTAAACAGTAATATATAGATTTAAAGAGTTTTTCATAAAAATGCTTAGAAAATAACATTGTAGTAATAGGAAAAGTCACATAAAGTTAGGTTAAAAAATGAATATATACCCAAAAGGATATAACTTCAATTAAATTTTAAGTTTGAACTCTGTTTTTGAAATTACCATGACAGGCATTTAAAGGTATTTGTATAGAGTACTGATATTTTTTATTTACTTAGAGCTAAACTTTAGTTCTACGATTTTGATCCATCAGTTTGGTTTTTTAAAATATGAAAATACCAGTTCTGAATTTGAACAGAGTAATATCTTCAGGACATAAGCATCAATTATAACCCACTGTTCTGATTGTTCTATTGATATTGAAAAAAAAATAGAAAAAACATTCAAGTAATAACTTAGTCTTATGGGACAGGAAGCAACCCAACAGACAGAGCTACACAAATGACTATTTTATGCCACTTTGGAGACTTGAACATGTAGAAGATTCAGAATCCATTCAAGGAACAACTACTTGAATTTAAATAATAAAAGATTACCTCTTCTGCTATTCTTGCAGAAATCTTTGTTCAAGAGAAGAGTCAAAAATGGACAGAGCTCCTTTAGCCTGGAAGGAAGTCCTCAGGAACGCTATCAGGCAGGATGGTGGACTTTTGCAAGTGATGATTTTGCTTGCAATTCAGCTGATTTCAATCTATGAATTTCCTTTTCTCTTATCTACTTAGAAAACTCTTTACAAGAGGAATATTTTCAGAAGAATCTCTGAAATTATTATCTTTCCACAAATAAAACTGCCAATTAATACCTCATCCCTTCTAGAAACTGCTGTGTAATTATGAAACATCCAAAAGTTCAGAAAGCTAGATTTCAATGTAATAATTACTGAGACTTCATTGGTTGTCCATGGACTTTTAATCTGTCAATCATATATTAGAAAAAGTAACTATGATTACTCTGTTTATGTAAAATATTATTCTCTATTCCTGTTAGAAGTATATAAAGCAGAGACAATAAACAAATCATTTTAAGCTACACTTATTTCTTCCTATAAAGAATTCTTCATATAAAGCTATTTTGGAACCTATGCATTATATATTTATTCATACTCACGTTTTGTCCCTGCCAAGACTTGTCAGAAACACCTAAGAGAGATCATATTCTTCTCTCACCTCAGAGCAATCTTTACACTTCTATTAATTTGTGTTTTACCAGTCCTTCTGAAATGCTGTAATGGAACATAGTACCAAGTTTGCCTGTTACTCTTGAATGGATAAACCAATAGGTATTTGGAGAGATTTGGGGGCATGTGAAATGCCAAGATGTTACGAAGACAGGATAAAATTATTTGCAGCTACAGTGATGCTCCCACACTGACATCTACTCAAGAAACAGCTTTGTCATGCTACCATATTAACAGTACTTATTTAAATAATAAATATCTGAAACTTAATTTTTTAAAACTTAGGGACCCACTGGGTATCTTCTGCATTTTCAATCTGGCACGGTCTTCTTTGTTAATTTTTTGAGTTTTATGACCTTTTCCCTACCTCTGAAGCAGAAAAGATAACTATTACCTACAATGAGATAAAACAGAAAGTCCCATGAAGAAATTGTTAATTACGTGAATAATTTCATAGATAGATAAGAAAGATTCCTCCTTTTTTTAAGAACTGTGATCAATCTGAGGTCAAGGCTGCGTGCCTGACTTGCTAGTCATTACAAATAATCAGAAGATTTGTGGGGAAAAATGTATTGATAATGAAACCATCTTAATGCTTATAGTTTTTTTCTTTTAATGCAGACTTGTATTGGCTGTTGCTTTTAGATGTTTCAGGAGACACACATGAACATTTCAAAAAAAAACATGGCAGCTTCTTAGGAATTTACATTACATATCTATTTCAAAAAGCAATTATGGGTCAGATGGTGCCTGGCTTCTGTGAAACTGCATAGAGATGCAGAAAGGAATAAATCCTCCATATCTTCTCTTGTGCACCCATCGGGGAAGACCAGCAGCTCCGATACTGGATAACACAGCTGTTCTTCCTCCATTTTTGCCCTGAGAGAAGCCTCTGGACTGCTTGGACAACCCTTGGAAAGGCAGAAGGAAGTGAATTTTCTGGTCTCTTGTAACAGATGTTGCTTGAGGTGCACATTATCCGCATGCTGTGCCTTTGGGAGGTCATTGAAAGGATATGGATTTTTCTGAAGGATTCAAAAGAAGAAAGGGAAGTAAACTGGCATGCTGGGTTTGCTAAAATACTGTTTCTTCTAACAGTCAAGTATAAATACACCTGACCTTCCCCCTTTTGGATGTTCCTGTGTAAGGGAATCTGGGAGAAAAATAGATCTCCAGCTACACTAAAAAAGAGAAAGGAAATTGGGAAGATAAGGAAAGACGCAATTTTTTTGTTCCATGACTAAGTGAAAGAAAGGACAACTCATCACTTCTAAATAAATTACAAGTATTAGCATAGTCTTTATCCTCAAGGCAAATGAGACAGCTGATTGACAATGAAAACCTCCCACAACAACCAGTAAATACAGGTTCAGCATTTTTAGGACAGAGGTTCTGGGAGTGCCTACACAAAAGATCCATCAAAAATTTACTGAAGCTGGCAGTAGGGCAGCTTTTTTCCTCAAACAGGACTTCAGTGAAATCCCACAAATTTCAAACCTTTCTAAGAAAAGCAACAATGTACGTTCATTTTTTTCTGAATGGACCCTTGCATTAATGTCGTCTTCTTATGTCAAAAATAGTTTTGTAGTAAGAACTTCTACAATGCAGAGAAAGACTTTAAAGACCATGAGAAAATATAGCAAAGTATGTAATACAGCAAGCAAAGGGAGAGCAAGTCACTTTTGGATGCTATTTTAGGGCAATGTTTTTATTAATTAAGCTCACAGTCACAGAGCATCTGTCAGCTATGGCAAAGCATTAAGGAAGAATGAACAAAAGATTGTACTGTAGAAAAAAAAAATAGTTCATAACAAGCTGAGTACAAAATTATCTCCTGTAGAACCTCAGAAGAATAGTTGATTGTATCATATGAGGAACAAACTAAATGTGTTCACATACCCTGTGTTGGAAATGAACACAGCCACAACTGGCTGAGTCAAGTGAAAAAAAGCTACCTTGTGCTTTTATTCTCATCGGCAGTGTGGATTGACACTTCTGGGTGGCTGAAACCACAGAGCTAAATATTCATTAGAGAATATATGCATTACAGATATAGGTAAGCCCTTTCTGAGACAATAAAGCATTTGTAGGTATACATTTTCCAAATGTGTTCATTTTTTCATGATTCAGAAAATTTAGTTGAATATATTTTTGCTGGAAAAAATCATGAACAGCCTACCTGGACTGCTTTTGTTCCTTATTTTTGGCATAATTCTTGGAATTATTTGTCAATAGTGAAACCAAGAGCAGAAAATAGAGAATAAGATTATGTAACTCTTTTTCAAGAAGTACCTACTAAAATGCACACATCCTGAAATTAAGGTTTAAGATGTGCATTTTTCCCTGTACAGACCTTGTATAGTGAATAACAGATACAAGTAATGTGATTTTGAAATTAATTTTAAGCAACTAATAATCTAAAAAAATATTCTTAAGTCCCAAGAATTTTCACATGCAACTAAGAAGTTTCTGTGTGATCATAGATAATGAATATTTTGACATAGAAATCACAACAGTGTAGCTTTAACTTTTATTCATGGAGGTGTGTTAAACTTTACTTATAACTCTAACCATATAACTATTCCAGAGCTCCATATGTAGCACTCTTTAATCATTTCTCATTTTTTATGAACTACAGGAAAGGTTAATGCTGCCCTTTCATATTCTGTGCACTTCTTTTGCCAGAATAGCCAGATAGCAATTTCCTTCAGCTGAGTTCCTAGCCATATTTTTTTGTTATGTGTGTATTCATAGTACAGTGCCAGACAGATTTCCACTGTCAGTTATATCACAGGTTGACGCTATACCACCAAAAATATACAGCACTACTGCTTACTGAAGAAGACAAGAAACTGAAAAGCTCCAATGCATTCTTAAAAAAGTTGCAGTAAAGCAGCTCTAAATCTGAGTAACTGCTATGTGGCTGCTGCTTTAACCAGGAAAATTCTTACTTCCACAGACTAAGCCTGAGGCAATATAGTGGCGAATTGGGACTGCAGAGTTCACTCATCTTTTCCTTTCCACTTGTTAAGAACAGCTATTTTATTTTAATATTTCTACTCAGTATCTTTATCCTCTAATACAATTATACACTGGAGATCAAAACATGAGGAAAAATGTTTCCTGAACAGTATCAAATCAATTATTAAAACTGAAGTTCTTTCTATTGTCTTGGCCTCAAATACTTACAAAGCTTATGACTTTCCCCTAATAATGCCCAAGGAATTAAAAATGCGATGCTAATGTGCAATTCTGCTATTAACGTACTTTATCTAATGACATTTAAATTAAATATTTTGTGTGCATTTTATCCTTAAAAGTCAGGTTTATTTTTTATTTTCCAGGATAAAGCAATACTAGTTTTACATTCTAATTAAAAGCAATCATTGTGTCGGACAGTTTCCAGTTGAATACTTCCCTCTCTGCCTAGGTGTTTATATGTCCCTTGGCATATGTCTCTTTTCCTGTAGCAGCTCAACATTTCTCCAGTCAACATTATAAGTCAAAGCAGGTTATCAAGTGCTGTGACTGAAGCTACGAAGACAAGGAAGGCAAGGAAGTAAAAGATGAGGAGGTTCTCATATGTCTTTAAATTTCTTCTTATTACTTCCTTTCTATATTTCCTCTTTCCCATCTTACAAAATCATTAGAAACTCATCAATCATCCTGGGCGCAGAGATGCTGGGAAGCAGATACTAGCAAATTGCCGTGTCTCAGGAGAGGCTGTGCCCAGAAACATGATCAATGTGTTTGCCCAACAGGCCAGTGCTGCTTGGTACAAAATGCTTCTTAGCCTCATCTGCCATAGGATAAAGCTATAATCAAAATGCCTCCCATGAGCTCTCATACAGTATTCACTGAGATGCAGGAAAAATAAAAAGGAGTCTGACTTAAAAATTACTCACACAAGCAACTTGTAACTATGTACAAAGCTGCTCTTCTGCCCAAACAAGCTTTCTCTCCAGATCTTTTTTCCTTATGGATAAAACATCTTGCAGTCCTAGCATGATTCATTTTGTTGAATAACATTATATATATATAATTAAAAGTTTAATGATGTTTTGATACAAAAGAGCATTTGCATAATTATAATAGAAAGACATGAAGCTAATATTAAATATCAAATTTTGTCACTCATTCTATACATTAAATCCAGTTAAGCTTTCACAGAGCATCTGCAAAGGTTTCCTTGAACTCTCCCAGTGTTTGCTTTGGTGTGAACTGGGTTCATCCCTCTAAATTATGATAGCTGTCAGCCACTTTAAATTATTCAAAGTTAATGAGGTATAGGAAAGCCCTCAGCACTCCTGAGGTTAGAAGCACAGACATCGTGCTAGACTGGTATTGTCACCTGTGGAAGCATGATGCCTGTATGGCCACTAAAACAGCCTTAAATTGATAATATGCTACTACAGCACTGAATAGTAATGGCTCTGAACCCCACAGTTCAGACCATACTGTTCTGGATATCCTGTAAACAGAGAAGTGGGTATAGTTCCTGCTATAGAGATAATGAACTAATACACTAATAAACTAACAGATTATTAAATGCATTATTTTAAAAGATCTTATGATCAGTTTATGACCTCAGTTATGCTGGTACCAATCTACTGTAACTTCTCAGTAATTCACTAATTAATAGGTTTTTTTCTACAAGGTTCCAGCACAGGTATGAAACACATCTTTCACAGTGCATTATATAAGAAGTAAATACCATTGTTCCCATTAATTTCTAATACAACTATTTACTTTCCTGCCAAAACTCGTTTAAACAGAACATAATCATTCATATATTTTGACAAATAACTGACATACCCACTTTTACATCGATCAGTTCAGTCTTCTGGATTCCAGTGTGCTAACAAGACACCTAGACATCCACAACAGGGAAAAAAGCGCTCATTTCTAGACATGACTGCTCAGGTAACTGATGCTTCATCTATCCCATGACCTACTGCAGACAGTGATCAACCATAGCTGTGGGCTGCAGACTTAGCTATTTCAATTCATGTAAAAACTTTGCATTGTAGCACAAGGCTATGAAGATACTATGATAATTATCTGCTCCCTGTGTGTTGTCTTCACTGAACACTGTCTCAGTCATCTACTGTTTCCTGGCATTTAAGCACTCCTGTAGGACTTTTCCCACCTTTCCCCTTCTTCCCTTCCCGAGCATGGTGATCTTCTACAATAGCTCTGTTCCAGTGAAATGGTGAAACTGCACACTAAGAGGGGAAGTCTTCTGAATACAAGACACTACATGTTTACTGGAACTAGAAAAAGATAAATTAACTCAGTATCTTAAGAAACAGAAAATGATTGTGGGTCATAGTGACGAGAAAGTGCAAAAGCAACCCTTTTCCTTGGTTCATCCTCATTGTCTCCACATGCATGCAGGAACACCTGCTGAAATACATATATATGAAAGTACAAACACACAGGATTGTTTTCAGTCTCTTGTAAATGAATACAAATATTTGCAATGCATTCTAAAAAAATAAGAAAAAATACATAAAGTACATATGCTTTTATAGTAAATTCTTTTTTACAATACTTGAAATTTAATTCTTAGCTGTACCACAGTCATCTCTTTGTCAGATTGGGAATCTCTGTTAAGAAGAATCCTTAGTTTCCCACTTAGGATACAATGACTATCTGAAATGGACACAAACTTCACCTTTTTCAATTACGGATGTTACAAGTTCTTTGCAGTATTTCTACAGATCATGAAATTACAAGCATGCATTATAAAAAGTTTGTAAAAATAACATACATTTTCCCATACATGGATCATTCCATTGAAACAGATTTTTGTGCAGTTTTATAAGGCGGAGAGCAAGGTTTAGCAACAACTAGCAGGTCTCTTCCAAAGACAGAAAACTTACAATTAAGAAGAAACTGGAAAAACTTATGTAACAGTACCAGTCAGTAATGCCTATCAAACCATGTCGCACTGACAGCACCTTACTGCAGAATTCCTCAATGCAAGCCAAACATTTTGTTGATAGTTACAAATGACAAATCTCATGTCTCATTTAATCTTATTACACTCACTGTTATTATTAACATCGTTTTCTGCTAATAAAGCAATTTCCTTTTGCTATAATTTTTCTAAAGAAGTGAATGATGCTTCTTTATGATACATTAAAGTAGATACATGCACTGTATTTTTGTTGTCCATTAGGCTAATATTTTATTCTGAAACAAATCCCAAAGGCCTGCTATCAGTGGACAGCAGATGGAACTGATGAATGCATGGATACCTAAGCATGGCTGCCTTTATTCTTTTTAGTGGCTGGAAAACTTCCCAAAGTAATATATGTCTTGTTCATGTATTCATCGCTCATTTCTGATGTACTCTGAGTATTTCTCAAGTTAGAAACAAATCTACACAAAAATGGAACTGAATGTATATTCCCTTTTCAGGGAAGATTTATTCTTCTGAGAGGTTCAATGGAAGCCTTGGGACCATTCATTCGGTACTGCTGAACGCTGCCTGTGAGGATGTGAACTTCTTTGACTTTGTGGAAAGTCAGTGACTATGAAGATACTCAGGACTTTGATGCTAAAACTGACCTTTGATAATTGGTTAGAAGAAGGAAAAAAAAGCAATCTATTACATGCATGAATAACCTTATCTTAATTGCCAGCAAATGAAACCAGCCTTTTTTTTAAATCCTCAGACTTCCACATATTTGCCATAAAAAGTTGTATCTGTGGTACTTGCAGGCAACTGAAGCTTGGGAGAGCCAATTAAGATGAGTAGAGCCCAATGGACACATTTGGACACAGGCAAGGACGGACTATGAACGAGTGAATGCTTTGATCTGAACCCCAGCCCAAGTAAGAGGGCACATATAATAAAACCTCATTATAAAGCACTGAATCTAGCACGAAATAGTTGCTAAGAAAAGGAGACTGGGTTCCACCTCGGTAAAAATGGGAGCATCAGCATTGTGCCAGTTCAAGATTTTGGTTTATTTTCACATCTGTTTCTAGAATGAAATGAGCTGATACTGTGACATTAATGGAATATTCAAATAAATTTTACTAAACTTGGAAAAGCCCTCCTTTGACTTCTGAACCTGCTATTTGTACTGCAAAATTCACTCATCATGGGACTTTGTGACAACTTGGTTTCCTCTGTGCTCCTTCATAGGATTGTGTGTAATGGCCTTGATTTTGAGTAGGGTTTCTGGAATGCCATTTTTCAGTTTTAGATTTCCTTTTCAAGAACCATTTTTCTCTCTCTCAGTATATGTATCCACTTCCGTTTCCATATGTATGCAGGTCTTCCTGAAACCCCAGAGTTTCAGAAGTCATATGAATATGGTTGCTTTTCAAGTAAGTTTCAGTTCAGTAATAATTACAAAATTTCACAGCAGGATTTGCTGTTTCAGCGTTGGGCAGGCTGCTTGAAGTTTCTGATATTGGCCTCCTGGACAAATACTAAACCACAATTAGGGTCCCCTACACCCTCACTGAGTGAAAGCCAGAAGCACAAAGAGAAGGAACAGAAATAAAGGAAAACCAGATGCCTGCAGCTAAATTTTGCCTCTTGTTGCATTCAAGCAAACACACTGAAGCAACTCCTCACAATTTCACCAAGGTTTTCAGTGGGCAGCAGGTAGCTGATACCACTCACAGTTCACTGCATTACCAAAATAAGGGGCTGAGGCTGAAAGTCACAAAACAGTAGCACCCAGAAAGGTTAATTACCTGACACTTTTTTGGAAACAATGAAAACACAGCTTTGAGGAGTTATGATGCTTTTTACAATTTAACACAGAATTTGTCAATTCTGCAGAGAGAGACATGTGACTGAATACATACCATAACATGAAACATATACCTCCTTATTAGTTCTAGTAGTCTGAAAGTGTCTTTCTCCCTAAAAGTGTATTTACTCCCTAATAATTACTGTTCTTCCACAGTGGTGTGACCATTTTCGATTATGAAAATATTATGGAATATTTCAATTCTCAATACAGTGTCCATATATGATGGTGCTATTCTGGTATATTTTAACAGACAGACTTACTCAATAGGTGAACTTTTAGGTTCTGTCTCATCTATGACACATTAAGGGGACACAAGTTCACAAAAGTAAACAATACTTGGGAATCAGGTACTTAATGACTAGTCTGGGTGGACAAAGGATTTTTAAACAAATAATACTAATTCATAGAAGCATAGAATCATAAAATCTCAAGTTGGAAGGGACACATAAGGATCATCGAGACCAACTCCCTGTTCCTCACAGGACTACCTAAAACTAAACCGTATGACTAAAAGCATTGTCCAGACATTCCTTGAACTCTGACAGGCTTGGTGCCGTGGTGACTTCCCTGGGGAGCCTGTTCCCGTGACCGTGACCCACCACCCTCTCAGTGAAAAATTAGAATTAGAATTCCAAGCATCCAAATTCAAATGGTAAATATACAGTCATAACATTGGCTTTAAAGTCTCGACAGGAAGAAAGGAATAGAATATTACTTCTTTTTTTCATCCTACTGATACACACTTGTCAATCTTTTCTTTGTACCTACAAAAGCCAGTACTAATTCTAAAAATATAATAAACAAGGTTTAAATTCTGAGTAATCAGATTAATCCAGGAGCTTGGTTTGATTTTTGGAGGAACAGGACCGAGACGGGGGCGGTGTGAGCATGTCTTGGTAAATCAATCGTGGGACACGTCACGAAATCTGGGGTGGGTAAAACATTACATTATTTTTTTTTTTTATAAAAAGGATGTATATTCATGAATGCTATACTAATGGAGTACTAATTGTATGTGGCTCTTAAAGACATCAACTTATAGATATCAAAACACTTCATGAAAGTAATCAGAATCTACTTTACAGATGGAAAAACTGAGACACAAAGGACTGAAACAACTTGACAAAGGAAGCATACAGCAACACCCTCATATTGACCTTATATCTCAAAAAATCCCACAAAAGTATTCCTTACCCAATACTGTCCCAAAAGAGGCATCTCTATACTTATGGATTTTACTCATAAACTGTCCAAGTTAAATAAAAGGCAGATTGTTATTGTGTGCAATATCTTGCCATTTGCTCATACAATTTTTCAAAAAAACTTGTTTCAATGCTTAGCTTAACCATCTGATAAGAAAAATTTTCTGCAAGCTTTAGATCTGATCTATATATAAATACCTATTCATATTGTCTTTCTGATTATGTAAAACTTCCAGGACTTAAATTAGAGTGAAAACACACCAAAAAATTCTAACTGCTTTGACTCTGTGTCTGACACCCAACAAATTAAGTAAGGGCAAAATATAAAAAGAGAAGGGAAAAGTAGGAAGGATAATTTCAAGGTGATGATTAGATTAATTATTTGTCACGAAGATAGAGTAAAACTTTAAATCATCAGAAGACCCAGACATAGCACATTTGTTGCTAGTTTAGCAATGCAGAACACCAAGATCTCCCTTTCAGTAATATTTCATTATCTTTGCCCTAAGCAATGGAAAAAATCAGGAGGTGGCATAACATTAAAGCAAGTTTATCAAGTAGAACACTTTGTCGGTATTTAGTATAAATATTTGGCAATCAGCATCTAAATTTTATGATATAATCCAGGGAAGGCTTATGTGCAAGCTTAAATTTACTCACATGCTTAAAGTTTATAGTGTGCATAAATCTTTTGGATCATGACTGAATCATCCATTTAATCCCTGTGATAGAAAACAATGTGTCACTATATAAAGTAATGTATCACTGTCATTATTTTTGGAATAGGAACTTTGTCTTGGAAGCTCACTCTGACCACATGGGGTAACAAGGCAACATTTCCAAAACCACACAAGAACACTTCACACAGGAAAAGCTAGACATGAGAATAATCAGAATTTTCTGAATTACAGCTCAAGGTTTATAAAACTCACTGATTTGGGAATATAAAGTCATTTGGCTAATTATTGACAGGTTACAAATCTTGTCTAGCTATGACCTGTCACATATGACAAGAGGTTATGTTCTTAAAATGAAAAAACATTTGAATGGAAGCACAGCCCTAAAGAAACCAAAGCATAAAAATCAGCTTATACTTGTAAAGACTCAACTGTACTTTAAAAAGACAGTATTCACAAACAGCTTCCGTTAATTATGGAGCGTGTTTCTAATTTCCTACTGCTGACTCACAGCAATTAAGCTAGGAAACATAGTTGAGACAGAAAGACTCCGGCAGACAATTCACCATTGGCAGATAAGCTTATTCACAACTGTGAATTTGGATCTAGGGGCAAGAAATGAGGTGTCATGAAATCCTACAAAAGGAAAGTTTTTATGTACTTTAATTTGCAAATTACAGAAAACGGAAAGAGGTGTATGGAATAATTATGCTGACAACACTATGCTTTTAATTATAGAAGGCAAAGCCATAACAAAACCAAGCAGCTGAAAACAGAAGCAAGGTATATAAAGCATTGGGTTTCTTTCCACCCTGAACATTTCTTTAATGATGGAATAATCTCTGTCACCTACAGCAAAGAAAAGGTTTGGGTAAAAAAGTGCATTGTTCTGCCCATATTAAAGCAGCATATGCAAACAAACAAACAAAGTGTAAAGCACCACAGAATTCAACTTGTAAGTGGGGCTTCTGCATATGATCTCATGAAATAAATACTCAGAGATGTCAAGTTTTCAATAGTTAGGCAAAAATACACCCACAGAAGCTTGGGTAATACTCTGTTATAGTAATTGTAGACAGATTTCCAAACCCATAACCTTTAATTACATGAGTTTTTTATTTCTTTATTTTTCGAAATCAACTGTGAAACTAAGTGGGCTCAGTAGAGAATGAGAGGACAGAGAAGTTTCCGACAGTTGGTTACAGCCCCCCATACCTACATTTGCATGGTACCAGCTCAGACCTAGCTGTGGTGCATTACAGAAATGCAAGGTCCCAAAGGAACTGCCAAAGGTCCCAAAGGAACTGCCTGTAACAGTGAGCTGGGACAACACATCTCCATCACACTCTCATAAGCATGACCATGACAAGAATTAATAGAAGAAAAAGCTGCTTCAGCTTTTTCAGCTATCTACCCTAAAGTAACTTGTTAACATCTTTACCTATATCTGCGAAAAAAATAATTTGAGATTGCTTCATTCTTTTTTCCATGTCCAATTTATCTCAGAAACACTATTTTAACAGGGAGTTTTAGCTAAAAAAATTTTGCCACCCAGTATTAAATACCAGATTTTTTATCCTTTCTAATAGTATTCAGTTTTTAATCTGGTAAAGAATTTATACAGCTTTCAGAAATAGGTTCTCTCAAACACTCCAACAGTAGATGTTACCTGGGGTTTATACTGCTCTCCATTTAATACCTTGTCAGTTGAATCCAGTTGCTAAAGTATGCATTCTTCCTGGGCAAATGCTTTCTAAACTGTGAGAGGGGAAACCATGCATAATTTGTTTCAAACAGCTAATTCTTCACAAGTCACTTAGTCCATTATCAGTCTTCTATTTCAAAAGCTGGGTTTTTCCAAATAGGTTGAGTTTTTAACTAAGTGTACTTCAACAAAGCAACAAGTACCATGCATGTTACTGATATTTCAGATCACCAGTAATACAGGGTATTTTGTGCTGTAGGATCATACATGTTCAAGAACACTAAGGTTAGTTTATGTTAGAAATGGTCCTTGCAAGAGGTGGTGTTGTAATCATCATTAAGGTATAAAGTGCAAACTATTGGCCTGGGCAAGCCTTCCAGTGCAGATGGGCTGCCCCTGAAGTCAGAAATTTGGAACTAGCTGAAGCAAGAAACAATTATTTCCCACTTTGCCCCCGAGCATTTAGAACAAAACAAATAAATCTCTGATTGGTGGTGAAGTGAAGAAAGAAATGCTCAATGTTAGTGGAAACACTGCAAAGGAATAAACACTATGTGCCTAGTTCTCTAAGTAAAAGTAGGTGTCTGAAAAAAACTAAATTCAATTTAAATAACTATATATGTAAGGCTAAAGAGCTTACAAATATTTTTACAATCAAATGCAGAAAAGGGTATAATTTTTTTCTTATGCAGACTATGTTAATATCTTTCACCATCTTATTGCATTTAAAATTTCCAAGCACACAGCAATATTATTTGTCATTCTCAAGGTCAGATGCTTATCTACAACCAACTAGACTTTAATCAGCGTCACTTCTCTGTGAGAATAAACATCTCAGACTGTGGATTCTCTTTCATACTATGAAGAAAACATGAGGGTGTGAAATTCCATCTCTCCTGAATTCTATAAAAGCACTTGTAGATCCCTGTTACTGGTCTCTATTGTTTGATTATAATTTTCTCTCTTGTCCTAATTTTCATGTTGTCATTGATCCCATAACAAACTAAGTTTGTGAACATCTACACTTAACACTCTTTTTCACTGTCACAAACATCATAGCGTTTACTCATTCTTAGGGGAAAAGACATTATATTCTGTTTTTAATGAACATTCTCCAATGAAAGAATTTCAATATCATTGGTCATGGACCTCAGGACTCCAGACAGGAAATCACGGAGACATCTGAAGCCCGAGATGTTAACATCTACCAAAAAAAAAAAAATCATTATTTAGTCTCATTTCTACTATAAGAGTGATGTACAGAGTTACAGCTAAGGGACAAAAATATCCTATCAGTCCAAACATGTCAAGCATTTGTAAATTCAATGACTGTTGACAAAAAAACCTATTGACTGAAAATTACGAACTTAACTTAAAACTAACCCAGTTCTCAACACCTAAAAATTTGATACTGGGAAACTGTTCCATGTGAAGTATTCATGAAGGAGAGAAAAAAAATTAAAATCATGCAAATAAATTATGAATTATTTTCTCAACTCTTTTCAGGACACCAAGTGATGTGCTTTAGTGTCTCAAAGTTTTCTCTGCTTTAAACATAAAACATTATCATATTTTAAAATTTAATGAACAAGTCATAAAGATATTACAAAGGATCTGTGAATAATAGTTACTTCAAAAGTTTTTTAGGTAGCTGAAGTTTAATGTTGGCTTTAAAATAAGTAGTTTATAATTTTCCAACAAAATCGTCTACCTTTTTTGGTGAGACATTTTCTTTTGGGCAAGATGTATTAAATTCTCGGGAAAATAAATAGTTTGCAAAATTATTTCCCAAAGTGTATCCAGACATCTATTTCCAGGCCTCATGCTTTGGTTTGTCAGCATTTACATTTCAAATATTAACAGCAAAATATTTTTCTATCTTTATATATAAAGTAGAGGAAGTATAACTATAGGATCACCAGTATTCATACACTTTCCTGGGCATTTGCTATTTGACATTGATCTTACCTGTTCTTCATGCCTCTCTCTAACTAAATACCTGTGCCATCCATATGCATCTCTGACTAAATACCCTCCATGCACAAACAAGGGGCTACTGACTGCTCTTCCAGACAGAGATATTGGCCTACACAGACATTTGGTCTGATGCAGCACAGTCACTATGTTCTTCTGTAGCATAAGCTTTAAGGCAAGGTGTACTTCATTTTCCTACATGACACTTTCTGCCAGCAGATCTTCTCCCTTTTGATACTTCCAAACTCTATTTCTTCTAAATGGCTACACAGCTCATTTTGTATTACAACATTATGATTAGTTTCATATCACCTCTTAAAAATATTTAAGACCTATTAAAAAAATTACAGTTTTATTCAGACGAAGTTTTACACTTGAGAGCACGAACTTACCCCCAGTTGAAATCAAGTTAACACTAAAGGAGGTAATCTCATTATCTTAAAATAGGCGTGCAACTTCAGTGCTTCCAGGTTCCTCTGGACGTATCTCTCTCCATTGACTATACAAAACTAAACACAGATGCTTTAAACCTTACCTAGATTAGATACTTAAAGGTAGCCTAAATTTTGCAGCGTGAAGCTTCACCATGTACACATTCAGGCCGTCAGCATGTCTTTGAACATTACTCCAGATACAGTTGTTGGTATTTAGCAAAAACTGAGGAATGGACAAGCTCATATACCCCAAAAAGGTTTTTAAACCCAAATTAAACTAAGATAGCCAACTTTCAATGGCTTGAATTTACTAGTGAAGAAGGCCTTATCTGCAACATGATCTAAATGCAATAATATCATAGCACCAAAGCCATCAGTTCTCACTAGCAATCCTTTATTTCAGATCATTGAAATTATATCTGTGTACCTAAAAACCAAAATATTCGGATGTGGTTGAAAAATTGCTTCTAGATAAATATCTTAGATATTAATAATATATTATGACTGTTGTTTAAATTTCGTATATTGCACTATCCATTATTATTTCTTAATTATGTTTCAGCACCAGCAAGTAATTAATTTTCCTCATACTTTTCTACTTGAAAGTATTCAAGAACCTAAAGGCATTCTGTGAAAGCTTTGAACTTTCGATTTCCTTTGTACTCTCCATTTCTCTCCCTATTCTGCTGGTTCACGCTTGCATATTGAAAGATACAGCAAAAAGGTCACAAGTAAAAAAGACAGCTCAAGCAGCGCTAAAAGCAATACAGTATTGGAGTAAATAGAATGAAAAGTAAATCTTTATAAACATAGTTCATGAAGGCAACAGAGACTGTTGTTGAAACAATTTAGTAAATTGCTCTTTAGTGACACTGTTGTCACTAAAGCTTACATCTCATCTCTGAAGCTACTAAATTGAATGTCCTTGGCATTCCATTTTTCTAACCCATGAGTTAAATTAATTCTCAAGTGGACTTAAATGACTAAGCCCCTATGTTTTGCAAATTTCCCCAAGAATCTCATACTTTTCATACGAGTACCTTTCCTTTTATTCATTATAGACCTCTTGGAAACAGACACCCAACTAGGACTGTCATTTTGTATTTAAACAAGTAAAATCACCCAAGTATCTTAAATTTTAGTCTTCTAAAAGGAAAAAGCCACTGAGTTTATTTCAGAGCATTTCCGAACAGCCATGACTACATGATACCCAGGTGGAATAACCAGCTTTCTGTAGCCACAATTCAAGAAAGCACGTGTAATATCTTCCAGAAATATTATTTAGGAACAGGGTGTAGTTTTCAAACACCAATGGCAAGACTTGACATCTACATACTTTACTATGGATCACTGTTGGTGATACACTTATGGTGACATAGTGTACCATCTTAGCTATATTTTCTATATTGTTTAATTTAATAGTGTACTTTTAATGTAGAGCATGTGCCCAGATACAGTATTGATCTACTGGTGTTCTTAGCTAAGCATTTTAAAAAAGCAGCATCAGTAATGTTAACAGCACTACCATAAATTTTTTTCATTAATTTATAAAAAACAGTCACGTTTCAAAGAATTACAAATGGCAATTAGTAAGCAGCAAATATATCTATTGCCAACAGTTTGCTTTTTCAGTGCCAGTCAAGAAATGACATATGGACAAAACCAGACAGGCTGCTAGCTGGCAACTGGGTAAGTCAACAATAAAGAGGACAACATTGTAACAATCAAAGTCAGCATTTGCCATGTCATCGACTGTTGATGGGTTCCTGAAGAGATGCAAGGACTAAAGAAGGTAAGGTGAAGAGAAATTTTGGTATTGATAAATGCAAAGAAAAACGCAAGAGCAATGTTGAACTTGCTCATTTTTCTCTCTGAAAAAGACAGCAGACTCCTACACAGACAGGAAAATGAAAGCAGGAGGCAGAAAATGTGATGTATGCATAAAAGGCCACTTTAAATTATTTGAGGTAGGAATATCCAGATGAGATGCCACTGCTGTATATGCAGAATACTGTTTCTGGCCTATGAGGAAATAATATCACATGCAGTTCCTCCCTTTGACAGTGCAGCTGGTGTGGTTTTGTTCATATTGCTAACCACAAAAAGTCACTTGTTTGCTGCTGGCTTCTTCTGCAAGATGTGTCCCACTCCACAAACGCAACTCCAGGGCTCTGACAGGAAGGGTGTAATCCTGTGAAAGAACGAGCAGAACCAGCAGGAGTATGGCACTGCTCCTCAGAGAAGGAAGCTGTGCTCCTGAGGACAAGCAGCAAGCACTCACTGTGTAAAGAGCTGCCACAGTCACTGAAATAGAGTGCTTGCCTGGAAATGAGAGCAGCACAGCTGGGATGCATTGAGCAACTCAATGTAAGTGCTTCTGCATCGTGGAATTTGGTTGCAGAATTCTCTGAATTCAAGAATAATTTTGAAACAAGAGAGATCATTCCCAAACCAAAACATGCTATTCTTTCAACTGCCCGTGTTTGCCATTATAGGTGCTTGTTGCGCCTGCTGTACTGAAGAACAAGGCATAAGAAGATATCATAGCCAGTTACATTTCTGCTTACATCATCTGTCATTGACTGGATATTTCAGATCCACGAATTCAGCAAACTGATGAGTACTGCTGGCCCCACCATTGAGCTCTGATGAATCACTGAAAGCTACAACATTGGCCATTCCTTCAACTACATGCTGTGAAGTCTGTGCTTCACCTGTGCAGTACTTCATCGCCATTCCTGTGATGTACCACTGCAACACGCTGCCAGATCGTGCCATTCGACCTGCAGCAAGTCTGGATATTCACTTCCCTCCTTGGCCAACCAAGTTCTAGAAATGACCAGCACATATCCACCATCAGAACATATTCTCCCTTAACAGTACAAGGAAAAAACATTTGAAAAATTATTCAGAAGGGAAAAATCATATTACTATTCTTGAAGAAGATTGTTAAGCAATCTTAGCCGTGTTGCAGCATATCCAAAAAATTCTGAGTTTGAAAGCATATCCAGAAGGAAGTGATAAATGAGTGTATCACTAGACAGATGATTCTGTGTGACATGCAAGATGCCATCCAAGAAGCTGTTGTCTCCAATCTGTGTTGATGCCCTTGTGTTTTTCAAAAAAGAACCCCCAGACTGTTGCAGACTCTTACTTGAAATGAATCAAGATCACAAACACGTGCTGTAGCAATTTCCGCTCTTTGTCAGGTTGTGACTAATGAGTTACCATGTCCTGTCATATCCAGCAACAGACCTGCATTTCTAATGAATTTGAGGACTTTGCCAAAAACCTTACTCTTTTAAGCTATCACCATCAAACGATCAGGCTGAATAAATGATGCAGACAGTTGCAAGTGCCTTATAAAGAACTCCTGAGGGAGACTGGCCAACAAGGCTTGTCAGATCCCTCACCCGCAGCAGGTCATGTCCGCAGCTGGGCAAGGACAATTTCTGAGCAGCAGTGCTATAACGCGGACTCCACCTGCATCTCTGTTGAACGTACAGGGTTTTATTCCACCACTGAGTGGCCCCAATTCACAGCTCAACTCTCCTTATTCTTGTTACTCAAGAGGTACACATTGCTGCTGTGCTTGAGGTACATGGGGAGTTGCAGTCTCCCAAGAAACATGCCCAGTTGAAGGAGGTAGAAGTAGTGCAGATATGTGCTGCATGTCCATGTTGTAGAGGTGGGTATTTCATATAAGGAGAAGGAATATTTATGTACAAGGGAGACTACAATTTTGGTTGATAGAATGGAAGTTTACACAGCATGTAGGGAGATAATAAAAATGCAGGTGGAAGAGGCAAAACTGGATTTAAAGATTGTCCCAAAAACCTCCTAGATAGACCAGGCAGTAAAGGCAGGAAATAGCAAGTTATACATACCTAATATGTACAGTTTTGCATGCTGTGAGCAATTGTACAACTGCTGACCATCTCAGTGGTGGTGTAGAGTTGGCTATGCATGGAATCACCCTGTGCAGATGTTTGAGCTTCATTGCATGTGGGTTAATAATCAAGTTGCTCTAGTAAAGCAGCTCTGTGGATCTGCAGTGGAGCCACTCTTGTCATCAATGGCCAAGGTCCTGGCTAAGATATGAGAGACTAGAGATAGGGAGGTTTTATTCATACTACTGCGGGAAACCTGTCAGCATGTGCACTACAGCTTTCAAAGAATCTGGGAGCACAGGACAAAAATTTTAGAAAACAGAGGTGGTTCTTTCACAAGATCAGGTTTAGAGAAACCAAACACTGGCCAGATGATTTATATTCTTCTTCTGTGCTTACGGTGTTAGGCATGCGAATACTTGGGCCAAATGAGGAGAGAACACCATCTCTTCCAATTCCCACCCACTTTTTCTTTCAGTAAAGGGCCTCTGCCAAATGTGCGCTGATGAGAGATACGCACATTTCAGCCCCACATAGTTTCAGAACCAGGAGGAATAAGTAGAGTTTAATGCATGCCTCTCTACCAGCTGTTGGTAGGAGATCATTGCAGGAGTAAGTAGACAGAAACAACAGACTTAATAGCAAATCAAGATACCTGTGCAGAACCCTGTAGTTGAGGAGTTGCAGCTAAAGGTGAAGATACAAGTATTGAGAGCGAGTGCACGAAAGAAGGAATAAAAGTCATTGTTTGGAAGGTTTGTTATTGATGGAAACTTTTCATAAGATTTATAACTCTAAGAGTTTTATTTGGGCTGCTTCTAAAGACTGGGAAAAAAAGGGAGGATCATGCTCCAGGGTCCTTCAGAGCTCTCACTCCACCTCTGCCTTCTTCCTCCTCTTTCTCTGCCCTGCTTCTCCTATTCCTGTCAGCTTGGCCATGTCTTGTACACTTCTGGTGACACCTTCATGGTGTGGAGCTCAGCAGTCTGCTGGGGCAGCATCCATAAAGTGAAGCTGACCAGTAACAACACACTCTGACCCTCACCACATAACTGCTGAGACAGAGAGCTGCATCTCTGCTTTTGTGTGTTTTGTGCACACTTTACGGGCTTGTAGCTGCTTATGCATTTTGGTGAGCCTAAAGAAAGTGGTATTACTTGAGATGGATGCCTAGGTCTCTCAAGTACATCTTGTGTATAGTCAAATTAGCCTGTCTGGTCTGAAGCAGCTGCATAATGATCAAATGTAGGCACTTAGCTTGTGTGAGGTGTTTAATCGCATCATAGAAAGCTGATTTCCCACCTTTCTGTCTTCGGACCGAAGCAACTTTAACCTTCTTAAAATCAACATAGAGGAAATCTTACAACACACAGTCAAGAATAAGTTGCAAATACACATGCTGGATGGGTGCTGTTGAGGACAGTGATAGTAGATTGATCTTAATGGGAGAGAAGGGCACAGGAAGGCATAAAATGTAGTAAAACAATTATTTTTACCAACAGTGCATGGGAACGGGAAGGCTGAGGTTGGATGAGTAGTCACTAGTGCTGACAGGCTGTAAGTAGGGATAGAAGAGAAAAGGCAGAATAAACAAACAGGCTTAGATGAAAGGCAGATGGTTATGGTTGGGAAGGACAATGATTCAATGACTGAGAGCTTCTCGACAAGAGACAATCTTTGTGAACACACAGCTCAAATGAACTTATTAGTTGTACAAAAGCTGCTTGAAACAAGTGTGAAAATAGGTCACAACTGCAACAGCCCAAAGTAGCATGGGAAAGATGAGCAGAGCACGTTCTGCTGTGAGGCAGAAAGTCAGAAGTCTGAAATCTGAGCAGATGTGTGAGTGTAAATTACCAGTGAAGTACTCTCATAACAGAAATAAGTATACATATCCTCCCTCCATTCTTTTTTTATATATAATCATTTGCTAAAGATTACAATGAAAGTGTGTAAGAAATTGAAGACAAATAGTTCAAGAGAAGAAACTTTACTGGTGTTCATATGCTGGTAATGAGGAATTCTGAAAACTAAAGATTTAAATATGGAACACTTTCTTATCTTTATTGCCATATGTTCCAAAAACAAATGCTACCTATGGTCTTACTAGCAACATCAAAGCTTTTGAAATTTTTGTGGAAGTCTTACATTTTCCATTTGGTTCAAAGATACAGAGGAAGGCTCTTCAAAGCCTTTGGGAATATATCACAAGCACAGCTACATATATTAATAAGAAAATGCCCTGGCCTTGTAACAAAAAGACGAGCTTGCACATTATAGCCAAGTCCAGAGGGACATATGCATGTGGGTTGAATTTCAGGTGCACTAATAGGCAAAAATACTGATACCAGCTTATTTCCGTTTCAATAGGAGCCTGATATTACATATTAGATGAAAAAGTTGGAAATATTTCAAAGAAAAATTTGCTTGGTATTTTAAAAGCAACTATTATTTTAGCATATTATGTGGAACTAAAGGCCAGAGGAAAAGATTACTATTCAAAATGCTCCTCTTTTTTTTTTTTTCCTTACTCAGATACTCCCTGGCAGAAATTGTGAAAATGTAGATTTTAACCTTTTGGATATCTACTTCACATGATTTCATGGAGTGTAATATTACACTGTCATATTTCTCTGTGAGGCAGTTGATGATGTTGATGAAACAAATGGCATCTTATGATTACAGAGGTAATGCCACTGATTGACCAAGAATTCAATAACAGACATTTCACAGAGAGAATCTAGAAGATTTCAAAGCTTTAACCTGGTAGGTAAAATCACCCTGGGCAAAGTGTTTTGACACATTGTTATTTCCATCATGGAAGTAACCAAAAAACTTAAAGCTTTTTACATGAAGTGGAAGCTTGATTAGGTCTTACATCCTGGAACGTAACTCAACTATAAATGACTATGCTAAGCATTTAAAATGATATATTTAAAAACAGAAGTAGTTCAAAACCTACATATTAGTAGTACAATTTACAATTTAATTTAATTTAAAAGCAACATGAGTACATCTTAAAGTGGATTTCCATTATACTATTCCCAAATGACTGTGTCTAATATAGTTTATAAATAGAAAGCCAACTCACAAGACACAGATTGGGATTTGTGGTTGAGAGTCAATGGGTCTGACAGTGCCAATGATGCCTTCTGTTAGAATAAAACATAGTTCACAGCCAAAAATTACATATGTGAATATATGTGTATAATTGCCACTCCAAAACTCATGGCATGTTACAGTAAAGCACTGAAAACAACCGATGAAAATTTTAAAATTCTGAATGTAGATGTGAAAATACCATAAAGTGCGACTGAATTAATACTTGTTGTGAAAGGGATCCGAAATAAAACTGTGTGAAATTTAAATCTCATGCTACTGCCTATTTACTGCAGAGTGCATCTACTTCACATAAAATTCTGAAGTGGACAGTCTTATCAATTTTGTGCAGAAGAATTACATTGCAGGAATGGTTTAAATTCACTTTGCACCAAAAGCCCAAGGCGAGCAAAAAGTCTAAGTTAGTAGTAGGAGTGTCTTTTTGCCCCTAGAAGAGATAATGAATGCTATTACTAAAACACAGCAGTAAGCCTAATTTTGAAGTCACATATAACTTTAAAATTAGCATTTTTAATTTTATTCCTACTTTTAATATAGTTTCCTAGCAAATTGGTACATAAAAAGTGTCAAGAGGAAACAGCAGGCAACAATCAACTCTTGATTATACGCTCTCAGATTCTGAAAGGGTTGGATAACCTGGGTAACCCGAAACCACATATAATACAAGATAGACGTGAAATTCGGCCATAAGAACACACAGCAAGGGTGCAGTGGGAAAAGGGCAGCACTGCTGATGAGTGTGGAGCAGGGAGATCCCCCAGCTGGCACCCAGCAGGCAGTCAAGAACATATTGTGCGCTCAGCCTGGGCATGCCTGCACTGCTGAAATGAAACCGGCTCCTGCAGAGCCAGCTCCGGTGTCTCTGCATCAGCGGCACACTTAACCCTGAGACTGAATAATTTATCCTCGGATAATCAAGAGTTGACTGTATCTGGTTGAGCTGAGTCCATTTATTAAATGTTACCTGTAATGGTGGCTACAACAAGCGAAGGGAAGTTTTCCCTTGCCATATGCTGTCTATTGAATGGGGTTCAGATCTTCAGTGCATCAGCTGCTTATTCAATTTAAAGACTAAGTTAACACTTCTCATAACAAACTTTCACCCAGTATTATGGATGTTGCTTTAGCCTGCCATTTTGCTACTGTTAGGTATTGATTTTTTACATAAGCTCAGCATGGAGAAGTAGTTTGCACTGAACTGACTAAAAGTATTTTCTTTCTACTCTCCTTTTCTTCCTTTCTATTTCAAACACTTAAATTTATTCATGTAATTCCTCACCTTAGTTTTAATTCTGCAATGCACGACAATCTCCAGTTACTCACATGCTTGTGTAGCCCTTATAAATGCTTTGCAGATTCGTATTTTCTTCGATTGCATTACTCTGTATTTAAAGGAAATTGTAATCCCATATGTCCTAGCAGTAAATGTGGGCAGTAAGTCATCTATTTAAAGTGCACTAAAATCTTCAGGTGTGAGGGACTACAGAAGTTTACAATATTATTACTAATACTCACCAAGATAAATAAGACTAATTGCTGTTATACCTCCTCATAATATTATACTGACATTGTCTCTGGTGGAGAACAAACTATGCTGGCAACCCATCTGTTTAGCTTCAGTTAAAGGATCTAGAAACATTTTTACTACAAACTTCACGAACAGCTCTCCAATATACAGTAAGACTGAAGGGTACTGCTGAATTTACTGCCTAGTTGATTGAATATTGTTTTAATGTTACTTTTTATTTACTCCTGCAAAATACAGAATTCTGACAGGCTACAACCGAGAGTGCTCTTTTCACTCTAGCACATGCTAAATTTGTAACTTCCCCTTAAAATTAATACTATTTAATAAATCATATAATTAGTACTCTTCTTTAACACAACAAAAAATATACTTTTCTTTAAAAACATCCAAATGTGTAAAAATTCTATGCAGCTAATTTTCTTGAATCACCAGATTAAAGTTCAGTAACAATAAAATTAAAAAACAAGGCAACAAGCTACTGGGTAAAAATTCACAAATGTATTTTAAAAACAGGATAATTTAGGGCCAAATGTACAATGTAAAGTCATTTTAACCCTAATGTATGTAGCTGTATGGCTACCATAGTTAGCAGCACATTTAAAAATGCAATTAGACCAATACTTCTGTACAAAGAAATATGCAGCTATTATCTCAGTGGGAGATAACCCTGGCCTTTAACTTGAAATAACTCAGCAAGTTACCTTCCTGATAAACAATGCAATATTAATATCACAGTTGGGAGCAGTGCTCTGAACACTCACAGCAGGTATCAAATTTGTTGCTGAATTTTTGTTGAAAATGCAGCATTCCTTTCTAATTATTATCTTTAGCTTCAAGTAAGAGGAACAAGTAGAGTAATTTTATATTAAGCTAAAGGACAAAAAAAATCCACAGAGCAGCAAATATTAAATCACAAAAAGCATAAATGTTACAAATTATTCAAGCCATATGTAATGGTATGATGCAAGATTCTTAGTTATCAGTACTACACAAATAAGCACATCAAAATTGAAAAAAACCACAAAGACTTGGAGAAATGCTTGTGTACAAGTTCAGTTTATGCTGAGATCGTAAGTCAAATTCCATGATATTTTATGGTCTCATAGATAACCCACTTTTTTTAAAAAAATTCCTCTATTAAAAAATGTATCAGTGACAATCTTAAGCACTTTCTGAATTTTTAAAGTACAAGAATCAACACTGTTTTGAACAGGAAAGAGTATCTGACACAGCTATTTCTTCCACTTTTGAAAATCACAGAACCTAACATGACCACTCCACCTTTTAGTATACAAGATGAGAGGTTTTCTTTGTGTGCTGGTTTTGGCTGGGGTAGTGTTAATTTTCTTCATAGTAGCTAGTATGGGGCTATGTTTTGGATTTGTGCTGAAAGCAGTGTTGATAAAGCAGGGATGTTTTAGTTACTGCTGAGCAGTGCTTACACAGAGTCAAGGACTTGTCTGCCTCTCATACCGCCCCACCAGCGAGTAGGCTGGGGGTGCACAAGAAGTTGGGAGGGGACACAGCCGGGACAGCTGACCCCAACTGACCAAAGGGATATTCCATACCATATGGTGTCATGCTTAGCATATAAAGCTGGGGGAAGAAGAAGGAAGGGGGGACATTCAGAGTGATGGCGTTTGTCTTCTCAAGTAACCGTTACGCGTGATGGAGCCCTGCTTTCCTGGCGATGGCTGAACACCTCCCTGCCCATGGGAAGTAGTGAATGAATTCCTCGTTCTGCTTTGCTTGTGCACGCTGCCTTTTGCTTTACCTGTTAAACTGACTTTATCTCAAGCCACGAGTTTTCTCACTTTTACCCTTCCGATTCTCTCCCCCATCACTCCCCACCTGGGGGGAGTGAGCGAGCGGCTGTGTGGTGCTTAGTTGCCAGCTGGGCTTAAACCACAACACTTTGTGACAATGCACATTCTTTGGTAACAGACTGAAAATCAAATGTAACACAGATGCATAGTAGGCCACTCTGCTCAATTCCTAGATTATTGCAAATTGTATAACCAAGGAATTATCTTGGAAAAATAATAAACTGTACTTATCATGAGATTTCCATATCTAACATAATTTTCAGTTAGCAAGTGGTCATAAATGCCACTAAGTTTTATTCTGTTCTTTTATTCTCAGCTTAATTTTACCCACCGCTCATTTTGGCATTCATCATGGCTCCTCTTCCCCTTCTGTTAACACCTGAGATACAAGATGAGGGGTTTAGTGCACTGAAAAACTAAAAATGGAAAGCAATGTTTCCTGAGGAAAACAAAATTGCACTCAAAATTTGAAAGCTGCTGATTTTGTCTCTGATTTTTATGATGTTCATGTTGTAAGGAATTTTGGTTTACAGTATTTAGATCAATTTTAAAAGCGCCTTTTGCATCGTTTCTAAAGTAGCTTCGGCAGTTTCAAAGAGCAAGGATATTTTATAGCTACAGAGTGCTCAGCAGTTTATGCACCAGAACAGTCAAAAAGAAATTTCTGAAATCCCACAGTCAGCTGCTCTTATCTAGAGTTGCTTTTAATTCTGCAATAAATAAAGTGAGATTAATCAGAATGTCAGCTGTCCCACCTGTCAGTATTATCTGCTGACGGAATAAACACACCACAGAAAGTAGAGCCTGTGTATTGTAACATATTGATGTTTTGCTGCACAACAAAAAAACCCCACAGTCAGTGATTTTGTGTTGCCTTTTATAGAATCCTTCCTCCCCAAATTCCTTTTGTAATCTTAGCAGGTGTTGAGATCAGTTACATACATATATAAAAGATGTCCAAAAGTTATTGTTAAGGCCTCTATTCCCCGATATATTCCCTACATTTTTCAAAAATGTCTCATTTATAGTCTTATAAAAATAATGCCAAGAAACCAATGAAGACTGACTGTCGAAGCATCTGCACAGTATGACAAACAATATGTAAGTAACCACTAGAACCACATGTCAAAGAAATAGTTTATAGAAAGGAAATTTAAAGAAAAAGCAGCTTTGCATTCACTCTGGCCATACCATCCTGGATCTCTAGATTGTGAGGGCTGCAGCGTCGTTGCAACACAACAGCTTATAGACAACAAAGAAAAAACCAAAAAGCAGAAACAGAAGAGATCAAGAAAAACCTTCCGGACAACACAGGGTTCAGACAAGTCAATAAGCTAAATCCAGAATATCATAAAAGAAGAACTGAAGTAGTGTGAAATGTAATGGGGTGAAATCTAATACTACCAAGTGAACTGACTGCTAGGCTAACGACAAGAAATTTCTCAGCTGGAGACAACAAAGGAAGAGAAAGATGTGACTATCTTAATCTGGTAAACTAATATCTGGATGATATGGCTTTGTGAAAATAATGAATGTTATCCTAAAATGTGTAAATGCCACAGCAATGATAAAATCTCATCAAACGTACTCCATACAACTCTATCTTTCTTCAGAAAATGTACAGTTAAACAGGATCAAGTGCAGAAAATAAAGCTACTAGAAAGATCAGAGGAATGGCAACACTATCAAATAATAGCACATGACAAACCCATATCTTGTTCATCCTAGCAAACCAAGAACAGAAAAAATATGATTGTCCTTTAAAATGGAACAAGAAGACCTATTTAAACTAAAGCAGTATCAGCATGTAACAAAAAGAATAAATTGATTCTGACTAAAGCTAAGGCTGAACATTTTAAAGTGGTTTCTGACCAACAGAAGTAGTGATAGTGGACAAAGGTTTTAAATTGATACAGGTGTATTAACAGGATGATGTACATTTACTTAGTAAGGCAAAGGACTAGATCTGGGCATCTGGAATGTCACTCTCAGGCTTGCATCCTACTTTCCTACAAGCCAACCAGTATGACTGAAAGTTGCAAGGAGAGAGCAATAAAACAGAAAGCTAAAGATGTCTCAGTGGGTTACTAGATGAAATCTGTTATTTTATCTTTACCCTTGGTCTTAAGATACAGTATTGTATTTGCTTTGTGTGGCAAGGTTTTGGTAGCGGGGGGGACTACAGGGGTGGTTTCTGTGAGAAGCTGCTAGAAGCTTCCCCTATGTCCGACAGAGCCAATGCCAGCCGGCTCCAAGACGGACCCACCGCTGGCCAAGGCCGAGACAATCAGCCAGCAGCGCCTCTGGGGTAACATCTTTAAGAAGGGGAAGAAGTTGCTGCGCAACAGCAATTGCAGTGGGAGAGAGGAGTGAGAATATGTGAGAGAAACAACTCTGCAGACACCAAGGTCAGTGAAGAAGGAGGGGCAGGAGGTGCTCCAGCACCGCAGCAGAGATTCCCCTGCAGCCCCTGGTGAAGACCATGGTGAGGCAGGCTGTGCGCCGGCAGCCCACAGAGGTCCACGGTGGAGCAGATATCCACCTGCAGCCCATGGAGGACCCCACGCCAGAGCAGGTGGATGCCTGAAGGAGGCTGTGACCCCGTGGGAAGCCTGCGCTGGAGCAGGCTCCTGGCAGGACCTGTGGACCCGTGGAGAGAGGAGCCCACGCTGGAGCAGGTTTGCCGGCAGGACTTGGGACCCCGTGGGGGACCCACGCTGGAGCAGTCTGTTCCTGAAGGACTGCACCCCGTGGAACGGACCCATGCTGGAGCAGTTCATGAAGAACTGCAGCCCGTGGGAAGGACCCACATTGAAGAAGTTTGTGGAGGACTGTCTCCCGTGGGAGGGACCCCACGCTGGAGCAGGGGAAGAGTGTGAGGAGTCCTCCCCCTGAGAAGGAAGAAGCGGCAGAGACAACATATGATGAACTGACCGCAACCCCTGTTCTCCATCCCCCCGTACCGCTCGAGGGGAGGAGGTAGAGAAATCAGGAATGAAGTTGAGCCCGGGAAGAAGGGAGGAGTCGGGGGGAAGCTGTTTTTAAGATTTGGTTTTATTTCTCATTACCCTGCTCTGATTTGATTGGCAATAAATTAAATTAATTTTTTTGTTCCCCAAGTCAAGTCTGTTTTGCCCCTGACAGTAATTGGTGAATGATCTCTCCCTGTCCTTATCTCAACCCACAAACTTTTTGTTACATTTTCTCTCCCCTGTCCAGCTGAGGAGGGGGAGTGATAGAGCAGCTCTGGTGGGTACCTGGTGTCCAGCCAGGGTCAACCCACCACATGAATGTATTCTTAAATGAAGACTGAGAGAGAAAATAATCCACCTCATCCAATTCTTTGCGATATTTGATTACAAATTATATTTTTTTCTTTAATGAAATGTTTGGATAATATCTGGGTTACCTTACCTTTCCTACAATAGGAGATGGAGGATTATATACAAAAATTGAGGTTCACTACTAACCTGCAGGAAGGAAGACTGATCCTGTGACAAGAGGAAATAAAGGCACTGTCACTCCACTCCCACACAGCTGCGCTAGAAAGAACTGAGAATCTCTAATCTCTGCAGACCACATCATAATGAGTGCGATCAATTGTATTTTAGCTCACAGAAATAAAATTATTATTGTATCCCATTAATTTATATACACTTTAAAGTTTGTAAAAAAATGCATCAGACTGTGGCCAATTCCTCGTCAGACCTTAGTTGGGTCCAATCCTTCATATTCCTCCTCAGCAGAATTACTTAAGCAATTACAAATGTGCAGGTTTGGGGCTCACTGCTGTATTTCCAGGTATTACACCAGCCCCACAGGTTTTACTTTTCAGAGATTTCACTCCGGGAGAACAGAACATCAATAAGGTGTATCCTTATGTTGCCAAACAGGCAACATATATTGGCAATTTTGAAACGTAAAGACATGCAAAACCAATAGTTAAAGAAAAGAAATAGGATTTTAAGCCTTATGAAAAACATAGCATAATACGTAAGGAGTCTACAACAAAACGAAACTAAAGGTTGCAGCTTTCTTCACTAGGTTCTTCCATTCACTAAATATAGTAGATGAATAAAACTTTCACAACAATGAGAAGTTAAATTGTCTGTACAGACTGCCACTGAACTCTACTGCCTTCAGCTGCACATCACACTGATTGCTGTTTATATTGCCATGACAAGTCAGAGCCCAGTAAAATGTGAAGCATAACTCATGATGCCAAATGGATCTATTCATACCAGACAACAGAACCATGTAATAAAATCAAACTTTTGCAAATATTCTATATGTTACTATGGAAACCTAATAAGCAGTTCTGGTTTTTTTCTTTTCAGGCAGTCCATTTCATTTGCTAGAAAATAATATTTTGAAGTCCTTCAGGAAGATCCAAAACCTTTTGTAAGCTGGAAGGAGGAGTGAGGTAACATTTCTGATTTCCTTTTCCAAAAACCATCATACTTGGAAAGAAGTTCCACCCTCCAAGCAGGGAAAGGAGAATTACAAACTCCAGATCAGAGATTCAGCAACCTCTGCCTAAACATTTTTGGCAAATACTTCAAATAAAAATTAACATCGCCCCCCCCCAAATGATTTAAAAAATGTAAACAGAAATGAGGAAAAATATATGATACATGGTTTGCAAATGGAGGGAAAACTGTGATGAGATTTGGAAAGAATACAGGGATTTGTCTCGTCATTGTATCACACAAAAATCTGTAGTTGTTTTGAGGGATTTTCAATCCGTCTCTCTGATACAGTAAATAAATAGCAATTAGTACTAAAAGGTATGGATTGAAGCTAATGGAACAGAATGTTTTAGGGTGGATGTTCCATTTTGCAAGATTTAATTCAACTGATACTTTAAATGTTAAATAGTAAAGCAAGTACACTAAGAACTGAAAGGATAAAATATTAGGCTTGTCCATCAAGTCCACCAGGAATGTATGTGTGAATACATTGTGTTCTGGGGTTTGTACTACCAGTTGATCAATTAAATCCTCCTTAGTCACTTAGAAAACGGAAAAGCTTTCTATCACCTCATCTTGCTCTTGTTTTCAGCCTCCTATGTCTGCTCTGACTTTTTATCTCTAAAAAGTATCTCCACTCCCTCCCTGCAGACACCAGCGCACTTTGCCCATGCCAGCCCCAGGACAAACAGCTTCGCCGCAATCTACCCACTGTATCCAAAGGTCAGAAATGGGGGAGCAGTGGCGAGGTGTGAGCTGCCCAGCCGACGACAACACTCAGCATCCCAAACTGAAGACTGTCAGCAACAAGCTTCCAAAGTAAGAAAAAGAATAATTTTAGTAGTGGTAACTGGGTTCCTCAAGACCAGCAATTTTTGATATTTAAATTAAAACGCCAGTTCTGGTTTTGCCTCTTGTCTGTATACAGTGCTGTGATCATTCCAGGTAAATATCCTGTATCTTTTGTTGTTGACTTCTTACAAAATGGCATGATTGAATATGATGCTCCCTTCCACCTCAAACAATTCCTCTTGAATTTTAATGCTTCATGATTCTCTTGCCATCTTTGTAGAGAACAGTATTTTCCATAAACGCTCACTTTAATATTAAATTTCACAAAGTTAAAATGACAATGAGGCAATGCTAAAATTACACACCTAGAACTGGAAAATCAAGTCTACAGAAACAGGATGGGGAATAAAAATAGGTGCTGGACATTAATTTTTAGGATAGCCTTTTTTGTGATTTTTTTTTAATAAAATAATTTTCAAGTAGGATAAGATCGGCCATTTTCCCTTTAATTTCTTAGAGACATCTTTAAAAAGAAGACAATTAATTACATAATTATGTAGTAACATTAGCACAGAAATTATTGCATTTCAGTTTTATAAGTTATTGCCTCTAACAGTGGGAAGGACATCAATCTACCCCACTACCTTTGCTGCTATTATTACATAGTATATTTACCTAATTGGGGCAAATCTATGAAATGAGGCAAAAAGTTTAAAAACTGCAACAAACAACAAAATGGACAAAAATATAGACTCTGAAATCTTATTAGCTGCTATTTCACCTTCTTGCCTTTTCTTTTGCGTGTATGTATCTGTCTTAAGAACTAAAAATGCACGACGTTTATCAGCCTTTGAGCAGCATGTCCTGTCAGTGCTCAGGTCTTCACATAGAAAGGTGACATAACTGCTTTCCATCTGAAGGCAATAGGCATTTGCTAAACAAAAAAAGGGCACCCAAATTTCCGAATGACAGGAGTAGCCCACAGCAAGCATGGGCAATCAGAGGGCCAAACACTAGCCTTGCTGGACCTGCTGCCAGTATCTGCCTGTACAGCGGGAAAACGTTCACCAGAGAGCTCAGTTGGTGGGAACTCAGACATCCCAAGGGGTCTTGTTGCCCATCAGCTCCTTTCTTCAAATTTTTTAGAAAAGAGGCTGTATCCCATCAGAAATTGTCCTCATGTACACAGCGAGGGATCTGCACATGTCACCAACTAAGCGTACTGGCTCTCTGATTAATCCAGGGCAGTTAAAATGACAGCATGAAAAATACTAATTTGGCTATTGTTGTAGATCCCCCAGCAGAACATGTTCACAGAATCTCTGCAGACTATAGCAGAAGTTTCTCACTTCTCCACTTGCATCTGAACCTTCTCTCTAGCAGCCAACTTGGCTTTTCAGCTGGACTGAGGATTTGAATCTACGGCAGCAACCAAAAGTAGTAAACGGAAGTGAAGGATTTTGAGTATGTTGCAGAATTTTACTCATGAATGCAGTAAAATAAAGTGTTAAACAGTGAAATTATGTATTTCAACCCCTATTTTAAAACACATGAATTGAAAGAAAAAGAAAAATATGAAGTATGGCATTTTATAAAGACAATACCAATCTCTCATCTCTATTATGCCGCCCAAAGAACTTGCACAGATTCAGAACAGGATGTGACCATAGGAAGTAATAATTAAGGAAGGGAAACAAGGGAACCAGCTGTTTTCCATATGTCTGGCAGGATGGAGATGAGAAAACAAAGACAATTAAGAAACAACTAAAGCTGCTGTCTTTTAAAGGTTTTAACTTTTCTAGAAATGAAATAAAATGCGATAGGGTGGACTACATGTTAAAAACCCCATGAGTATGCAGTCAGTCAATTGCTGGTAGAACAATATATTCCATTTAGAAGCAATTGTATAAAGAAACGGAGATTTTTAAATGAAGAAAAAAAACCTTAAAGGTAATTAAAGAAACAGGAAAAAAAAGAGCAAGGACAAAACACTGGTACACATTCAATAGTTAACAGAAAAAAAAAAATTCAAAATGCACACAAAATCAAAACTGAGAAAAGAAAGGTCAAAGAAAAATGGTATCACAGTGGAAAGGATAACAAATCCATTTATAAGCCTCTGAAGAGGAAGATGATGGCAAAAGGAGAAAAAAGCTGTATAGGTCCAAGTAAGGAAGAAAAAGGCAAAAAACAGGAAGACAACAGGAGTGCTTAATGAATATTTCGCAAGAGTATCTACAACAAGAAAAGCCACTCAAAACTGAATTTATGATAGGATGCTTTTCCCCAGTCCAATGACTCAGAAGGATATCTTCAAGATGATGGTTGGAGTAATTCAAGTGCAATCCGCAAAACTTGACTAATAAGTGATTGGACGGCATAAAAGCTGCAACGAGGAATGCTAACGTTAATTTAGCAAGAGTAGCAACTCTGTTGCTCCTGTTGACATTTCAGAATCAAGAGGCAAGCAAAATACTGGGGAGGGGAAGCAGTAATACAAACCCATAAGCAACACCATCTAAAGAGAACACCTTGAATGTTTTCTTCTTGAATGCCAGATTATCGAAACTGGACAGACTTGACATTTTGTTTGGTTTTGTTTTTCAAAAACACAGCCACCGTAAACCCAAGAAAACAGTCTGGAAGAGCACGTTGCGTTTTTGAGGAAATAAAGTTTGAATTATGGGTGTTAACGTTTAACAAGCAAGGGTAGTCCTTATGCTTACAAAGCCCAATTCTTGAAGGCAAACCTACTGCTTACAATTAAATCACGGACATGAGTAAAGACAAGTCATTTGGGTGGTCTGAAGCATCCTGTCATTCATTTGTTCTTCAGATCTAATCAGAACTGCCATACAAGCAAGATAAAAATCTCCCATTAGAGTGAATTGCTCTTAGCTTGCACGAACAAAATGAAGAGGGTTGCTGTTGCTTCCCAAAGCACTGGGCATGGCTGTTAAAAAATTTGAAAACAGCTACAGAAATATTGATGAGATAATCAGATTTTAGTGAGACTCTCCAATTATTTTTAAAATATAGATGTCATGTTGCTTTGGTACTTACATTAAAAGTTTACAAATTACCTTTCTTCTTTTTAACTGGAATTTGATCTGCATACTATGCAGATTGGTTAGATGAGTCTCTGAAAATGCTCTTACGTTAATGATAAAGAAACTCTAGCACTGGGGTACCCAATGGGCCCTTATATCTCCGAATACTGTATATCATCCAGTCTGTGAAACTGTGTGCTCAGGAAGACTGAAACTCTGGAAGGAATTGACTTACTCTCCATATGACTTTCTTTTCTTAGACTTCCCAAAGATCTGGACAAAGGGAAAATCCCAGTTTATCATCTGACCAGAAGACGAAAGAGAAGCAAACCAAGATGAAACATAAAAACAACCCCTTATGAACCCAACAACAAACCTCCCCAAGTTCAAATTTCTGCATAATATTGGTCATGTAATACTCATTTTTTTCTCAAGAAAGCTCATACCTTTTTCCTCACACAATTCTGTGTCATGCTTCCTACTGATGTGAAGAAGCCTAATTGGAAAACAAGTTTGTTTTATCAAAACCTTCAATGCAAGATATTTATATTCAAATTCAGAAAGAAAAAAATCATTGCTGCAAAGTGAATAGGTATTTCCCTAACCTGGCGATTAGAAAAGTCTTCTGGGAGGTGGGAAGTCTATATTCAATCATTTGTTCACTCTGATTTAAAGAGCTGGCAGCTTCTACCTCCCCCATAACTGCCCCAAGCATGAGGCTTACTCTCTAGCACCAAATTCCTGACAAATTCCAACTTAGCACCATTTGTTGCTTCCCCTAACTGATAAGGAATCATCTAAGTGGCACTATCAAATATACTTGGCATTGCATTTTTATAGCAAGCCATCTGCATCTTCTGCTCTGGCAAAATTATGTAATAAATTATAGGCAGGACTATCACCTTCTATGACATGCAAAAAATTACAGCAAATAACAGTGGTGTATTTTGCAAAAAGATTCTGTTTCTGTGAATGTTGTAGTAGAAGATAGGCAAACATTCCTTTGGCCTGCCTGCCTTCCAGCAATATTAATGAAAATTCAGCTACTACAGCAGATCTAGTAGAAACCAGTGAGAGAAAAATTGTTTTCCTGAATTTCAATTTGTTTTTACCCAGCTCATTCAGAAGGGATGTAGCAAAAAATAAAATAAAACTGAATAGATAAGGCAGAACTTGGATGCAGCGAGGTCCCAGGAGACACCAAGTTTAACTAAATTTTCTTTAAGAAAATGTATTCATGGCAGTATTCTTCCCAGCCTTGGGCAAGAGCTTTCCTGATTTTAAAATGTTTAACTCTAGTGAGCAAGACTGCATCAGTATTGCATCAAATTTACCTCCTATTAAGTAAAAATTGGACTGAAACTTGAAACAATGACTTTATTTTCAAGCAAAACCCTTCAGGAATTCTTTGGCAGCTCTTGACTTATTGACATGTTTTTTTTCAGGCTCTTTTCTACCTTCTTTCTTTCAGCTGTTTCTCACACAGTCAGTCATTCCTATGTCAGGCCTCTTTTTTCTTTACTTTTTTCTACTGTTACTTGTCTTTTAAGGTATTTAATTTCTCCTAATAATGTTATGTGACACTTTTTTTTTAACTGCAGAGCCTATTGTTATTTGCTGGTTTTCAAACTCCTGTCTCCTCCTTTCATAGGATTAGGTGGAGGTTTTCTTTCAAGGTTATGAACACAAGATTGAAAGAATGAATATTAGAGACTATAAAACCTAATGACAAAGGGTTTTTTGTTTGTTTGTTTTAATAACTCTGTGTTTTTAAGGACCTCATCCATAAATTTCAAACATTGTGTCACAATTTCAAGTTGAATTTCAACTCTAAGCTTCCAGCTTTCCCCTGTTACTGACACATTTACACTTCCAGAACCCATTTTTCTAATCATGATCTCCCCTCAGTCCATCAGAGTTTCACAGTCTTTTTGGTTAGTCAAAATACTTCAATTTAGTAAACTTCCAGTCTTTCACCTAACACACAATCCAGGAGTGCATCCCAACTCAAAGGTGCGTGCATGTGCCCTGGCTGTCTTCTAGCTCTAACACAGCAGTATCTAGGTGCACTCCACCATCTCTGAGCCCTCCATCCCCACCTCTCCAGCACCTGGTTTTCTTGGAAAGAGAATAAAGCTGTCTTTTTCTCTCACTGGCTTCTCAGTATAGACAACATATGGCTCAAAACTGTGAGGCAATCTGCTCAGAGTCTGGATGCGCTCTCAGCTCTAACTCAGTACAGCATTTCATGTGAAGTTTCTGTGAACACAATTCTTTGGGGACAGCACAGAGCCATAGCCCCAGTTCATCTCACCCTACAGCCAATGCAAGCCTGGTTAGATCAGCTTGAATAGATTTTTGTTTTTATAAAGGAAGAGGGGAAATAATTTGCATCTTCCTTTGCTCATCCATAGCTAGCTAATCATAATCCAGTCTCCTATCTGCAATTCTTTGAGCTAGGTATGTAAAAGGAAACATGAAATAGAAGGATTTCTTCCCCCTGGACAAAGTAAATTAACTCCCCTATCATGCACTAGTGCTAAGGCACTGCCATCTAGTGTGGAAAATCAATATAACAAAAAAAGACGAAAAAAAGAAAGGAAAAAAAAGATGAAGAGTATTTGCAACATGGCAGATGAAATTCTATTGGCTTCCATCAAACGTTTTGAACACCTACACATCATATTCATAACATCAGTCATTCTACTTTATGAAAATACACATAAGCCCGCCCTTTCGTAGGAAACTCCCTGACTTGATAGACTGCAATGGCTTCCATTAGACTGTACTCTGTCATGTCAGACAGGCTCAGCAGAGCCCTTAGTCCCAGTAGCTTCATTTGGAGTAACTCTGTGAAACTAAAAATAAAATTCTACAGTATTTAATGGCAGGAATCTCTTAGTAGGAAAGAGGTTTTTCTTAATTACCACATATTTTATTGCAAATTTACAATTTCAAGACTTTATTCTCTAATTCACATTGTATGGAAAGCACTGCAACGTAACAGACAGTCTGCAGGACCAGAAAATCAGGAACTTTTTAGAGTTTTGTCTCTGCATCAGTACTAGCTGAAGATTTTCTCTTGTCTTCCACGAACATTCCTGTCCATACTGCCCCAAGTTTCCATTGTTTTGTGTTCTGTGCAATTACCTACAATTGTTCAATGAACGTGCAAAGGATCTGACCTGTTTTGCTTGGACCAACTTTGTACAGATGAAGTTAAGTAGACATGACGTGAGCTAATGGAGCATAGATACGATAATTTTACAAAACTTGCAGAGCTGTCATAAAATCAATTATTATAAACACCTTTATATTATTTATTATTTCTACAACTTGTGGTAATCTCTATATTACCACTGTGCTAATCAAGGCTTTTAAGTACTCAACTAACACTGTAGTCTACTTCTTTCCAGAAGTGTATCAAAAACAGTGTTATACACTGCTTGGCTGGAGCAGATATTCCTTATTATCCTCATCACAACAAATCCCTGTTTAGAATACAAGCTTTATCAATGACTCTGAAAGTCCATATAGCAAGATTCTGCATTCTGATAAAAATATGGTCATTTTTGTCTCCAATAATGCTGGAGAAACACTGCTAATCTGGAGAACAAGACAGTAAAGAGAAAATAGCTTTATGTGGCAGTGAGACTATTTTCCTATCCAATAAGGATTGGAAGACCACAGTCTTAAAAGAGAAATACATGGAGGGAAAATCCTCTTTAAAAAGTAGAACTCAGAAAGAAGAATATACAAAAAATAGAGTTACTTCAGTATAATCTTCTATACTTGATAACATAATTCTTATGTATTTTATGTAGGATTTAGCACTACATAAAATGATTACTAAATCAGTTTTTATATTTTGGTAACTGTATATACCCTGAATCTTTACATACACATATTAAGTTACTGAACTGAATGCAAAGACTTCAAGAAGCTTTGAACCAAGATGAAACAAACAGTTCTTAGCTTGTGTAAAATAATTTAGGAATACTTTTGTATTGCAAGTCATACTGTAAAACAAACAATTTCAACATTCTAAACATTCTAATAATCGCCATGGATCACTGAGGTATTTGTTTAACTTTTTAAAAATGTACCAAATAATGACAAGTATATATGATATGCCAATACCACTCTGAATTATATTTGTACAACCATCTATTTCATAGATGTTATAAAAAAGATATAAAGTATCTTGGCAAGTATTCCAAGCCTATCAATAACATTATAAGGAAAAATACTTCTTGCAAAGAACTTTATTTATGTGCCTCCCAAGCCACCATAATATGACTCAGTTACAATATAGAGCCAGGATATTACAATATAGCTAATGCCTTTTCTTTAAATATTTAGATTGCTAAATATACATACACTATATATGATGCATAGATTTAAAATTATGATATATTAGATTTAAGAAATATTTGGGAATACTGTGTTGCTAAATTACTAATGTAGGTCCGATGGCAGTCTACAAATAAGGGTGGAAAGAGGGCACTGAAAAGATAATGAAAACATAGCACAGTAGATACTAGGCTCCCAAATCACATGAATATACACGAATTTCAGGCTTTAACTTCAAAAATATAAAGCCATTATCTGGCCCTCAAGGCTGTGAAGAAAAGCTTGTAGCTCATGACAGAGACATGAGCAGAGTTATGAAAAGTCTGCAGAAGAGCCTGAAAGAAGTCCTGAAACGATGAGGATGCCCATGCAAATCACCGAGGGGCTAAGCTCCATGACCCACTGCTTCTAGGTCATCACACCAGCTTAGGAGGAGAAGGTGGGATGTGCTGAAACCCTGTGGCTGCTGTTCCTCAGGATCCCTTCCTTCCCTCTCTATGGAACCTATCTCCACCACTCTCCCAGAAGCAAAATACAGCCAATCCACAGGGTTTTGAATACAGTGTCACATAAGTTTTGTATCATATTTAACGTGGGCATAAAGGGACAGACTAGTTAACATCAAGACATCCAAACCTTCTCTATGTAGGTGAGCTCATAACAAGGACATCAGTACCAATCTGCCCGATCCCTCCATTACCATGAATGCTGGTGGAAATATACTATACCTTAACAACACATGCCCTGTGCAGGAGAATAACTTTAGAGAAGATAACATATTGCCAGGCATAACTGACATAACTTCATGGACATCAAAAGTGTTTTGACAACCTACAACTGATATAAGACCTGTCTCAAGATCTTTTTATTATGCTTCTTCTCTATGACTATATATGTGTATATATAGTCATATATATATAGTATATATATAAATAGTTCTGGTTTAGTTTGTTGTCATAAGAGAATTTTTAACAGCAAAAAGAGTCTCCAGACACATCACTCCAGCAATCTTTTCAGTAATGTGGGAAAAGCAAGAGGAACATCCAACGTTTTTCATATAATCCGAGTTACTAGTGCCTCATATTCCATTCTTACATTAAAATTTCAAGAAAAAAACCCCGAATTATTTAAATATCCTAATAATTAACTATCTTGCTATTATATTATGCGTTCATTCAGCAATGAATTACTGAAAAGTAATTCACCATTGTTCATGTTTGCTTTATGATTTTTTTTTTTAAGTTTTCCATGAAAAACATCAAAATGAGGAAAAACCTAAAGCAACCAAGGTGGTCTGACACCTTTGTGACAGATAGCACCTACAGATTCTATCTAAAGAATGACAATAAAAATGGTTAGAGGTTCGAATAATAGTGATTTGCCAAATTTTTGAGATTTCTTTCTTCAGGCAACATGTGATCAACAACCATAGCGCTATACAAAATTAATTTTGAACATTTTTTCACATACTCTCTTATCTGTGGCCTGTTTAACATTCTATGGTTTTGAATTTGCGCCAGAAAGTCCTGTAAGAAATTTCCTTCTGAAGCATTTTTTTCAATTCTTACTACCAGTAGGACACACAAAAGTAAGTGAATAGATAACATAAAGTTAAGACTTTGAAGCTTGCAATTTTCAGAATAATCAGAATTTATAGTTCTCTAGCATTTACTTCATTTACCTGCAGCCATTTACTCTTCCTTTCCTGAAAAGTGATTTCAAATAGCCAATGCCAAGTTAAATCACGTCAGAGAAGAGAAGAGAAGAGAAGAGAAGAGAAGAGAAGAGAAGAGAAGAGAAGAGAAGAGAAGAGAAGAGAAGAGAAGAGAAGAGAAGAGAAGAGAAGAGAAGAGAAGAGAAGAGAAGAGAAGAGAAATCACACGATAATTTAGGAGGTCCCTAGTCCAACCTCCTGCTCAAAAGCATGGTCAGCTATGAGGTCAGACCAGGTTATCAGGGCTTGATCCAGACAAGTCTTGAAAACCTCCAAGGATGCACAACGTGCATAGCATCACTGCACAGCCTGTTCCAATGCCTGACTGCCTTAATGGGGGAAGTGTTTTTCCTTTTATCAAGGAACTTGTAAATCTATTAAGAAGCTTGAAAGCTGAGAGTGTTATATGGCTACCACATTTAACATTTAATAGTCTTAATTTACTGATCCACAGCGTAACACCACATACCTTCTTGAACAGAAATTATGGCAACTCACTCTGAACCAGCAGTAATTATGCAGTAACTTGCAATACTCTTGCTATATGGCTGCTTGATAATACAGTAAATAGCTTTTACCACTATCGCTTTCACTGTTATAAACGGATTTAATTGAGCAAATTAATGACTGAGAGCTAACCACTGCTAGAAATCAAGATAAACTTTGGTAAAATGTCAATTTCTGTATTGCTAAACCTCTAATATAACCACAGGATAAGGAAGAAGCGAAACAAGTGCAGCTTATTGCCAGTCATGGAGATGATAAGAACTACTAAATTTTCCAAACCAGCAGCCTAAACTTAAATTCGTCTATCCCTACTGCTTGCCCGGTACTCAACATGCAGATGGAAATTCTTACTGAACTTGGCTGGATTTTCTGAAAATACATTCAAGATCACAAGCAATGATTTGGAGGTCCATTTTAGACTCTCATTATTCTCAAAGGTAATTCATTATATGGTTCATTAAAAAGGATAACTATTTTTGCTAGTAGCCTCACTATTGATGATAAGAGGATAACCCTGATTCCAAAAACATGTATTAAAAATATTTCAAAAAAAACTAGTGCATCTTATCAAACTTCAAAATATTTTTACTGTTTTCAGGAAGTGCAGCTAAGCACCCCCTCAAGTTCCTTCATACCTTTTATGCATCATAAGCGTGACAATATAGAAAGGCTTGCATACAGTCACATCATTAATATTAATTATAAATAAATCACTTTTATACAGTATAAAAAGCAAATCAAACATTTTTTTTTTCCTATGCGTTTTTTTCCAGGTTACCAATTGCTTAGAACAGGTGCTCTTTTCCCTCTATATTTTGCAGCCAAATGTAAAGAATGTTTAGATTAACTTTACTAAATTGAAGATTACTATTAAATTTACGACACTTCAGCAGCATGGTCGCAGAAACACTAATAGTGTGCCATGCCACTGAATAAATATTAGTTAGATGCAACGCTTGCCTTACTGGTGTCTTTGACCAAAACCACCTTGCTTTTCCTGTACAAAAATAGCTCAAGGAGCTATTTCTTATGTATTTTATGTTATAAAAAGTTCATGAAATTGTGAAAGACCCCCACCCTGAATCATTGCCCTGACATCTTGAGGCCCTGACACAGACCTGTGATTACGGCACCTGGGCAGAGGTCCTTGGAGGACGCAGCTCTTGGCTTATTTGCTGGCATTCACAGAAAGCACAGAATCACAGAATCACTAAGGTTGGAAAAGACCTGTAAGATCATCAAGTCCAACCATCAACCCAACTCCACCATGCCCATTAAACCATGTTCCGCAATGCCACGTCCACACGTTCCTTGAACACCTCCAGGGATGGTGACTCCACCACCTCCCTGGGCAGCCTGTTCCAGTGTCTCACCACTCGCTCAGTGAAGAAATTTTTCCTAATATCCAGCCTAAACCTCCCCTGGCACAACTTGAGGCCATTTCCTCTTGTCCTGTCACTAGTCACTTGGGAGAAGAGACCAGCACCCACCTCTCTGCAACCTCCTTTCAGGTAATTGTAGAGAGCGATAAGGTCTCCCCTCAGCCTCCTCTTCTCCAGACTGAACAACCCCAGTTCCCTCAGCTGCTCCTCATAAGGCTTGTGCTCCATGTCTGCAAGCAGACGTGGCCACTGCAGTGCCAGGCCCCATGGGGGCAGCACCAGGCTGTACTGTACTGTACTGTACTGCCCTGACCCACCCCCCGGGGCCCCCCCCACACTGCCCTGGGCGCCATTTCAGCCCCCCGGGGCCGGCAGTCCCCAAGGCCGCAGCAGGGCCAGTCCCCAGCTCCCCAGAGCCCCGCCATAGGCCCCGCCCAGCCAGGCCCACCCAAAGGCACCGTGAGGCCCCCATATGTTTTTGGCAGGGATGAACAATGTTCAGCCTTGCTCCTAAGTCCCAGTCGTACCCCTCAAATCAGAAAAGCAAAGCTGTCTTCTGAAGACATGGACTCGCACAGGCCATGCAGCCTTTATTCATCACATCCACAGCAATGGGATTTAGGAAGAAAGCATTGCCAGAAGTCCGTCACCCGGGATCTGATTAGAGAGACAGCATTTAACCTAATCTCCTCTACTGCGAGTGCATTCTTCTTCCTGTAATTAAATGTCATCACAGATGCAATTATTTAGGGGCATAATTCCACCAATTTAGACACCAAGCTACTTCAGCTGCAGGTGGAAAAAGTAAATACTGAAAGGACAGGAATAAAAAAGTGAGTGTTACTATGACTGGAGGCTAGACTACCAGGCAGCTAAAAGTCATAGGAAGATATAAACTTAGCAGGTTTTGAGGTAAAACTTCAAAAATTTCAATAGTCCTCAAAATATCCCATACGGAATAACTGAAACATTTCTGAAAAGTTTGCCCCTTCTATCCTAAAGAATTACAGGATTATTCTGAAGCCAAAGGATATCACTATCTGTTACTCCAGATGGTTTTTGGGGAACAAAAACACATAGACCTTGTCTATCTCTGTCTATAACTTGTAGAAATGTTATATTCATTTATTACATCCCCAGAGACAACCGACAGCGTGAAGATCAGAAATTTATGTTCACGAGCTACGAAACACTAAAACAGGTAAACATGCACAGGTTTCTGAGGGATTGCTAACAGAGAAAATAGAAGTCTATGGGTGCTGGGAAAGTAAAAATTCCAAGCAGGATTGTGAATTACAGTGGTCTTAGTTATATTCCTCATGTAATTTTGGTTTACTCTTTTTAATACGATAAGGCTTATCTACACATACAGATGCTGACAGTTCCTGCTCCAAAGAAGGGATACTTTGAATGGGTAAGTCACTTGGAAAGGCAGGTGTGGGATTTGACGCCAAAATTTTGGAAGAGAGGACAGACACAACTGTACTTGAACAACAGTCCCATTCTATCTTGCATTATAAATAGCTGAATTATTTTGTTCTTTTTTTCCCCTCTGAAGTCCATGTAGCTTCAGCAATATTGATCACACTTTCATAAGGCTTTATATTGGTATTTTTGGAAGGATGGAATGAGTGATATTTATATTCCTAAACACTGGAAAGAAACAAAAATAGGTGGAAAGGCAAGAGTAGCCATGCCTCTGCTTTGTTTCAGATCAGCTCAAAAGCCACAGTAGGCATTAACAACAGAAATAGTAACAGCTGTCTGAAGAGAACAATACTGAGAAGTGACTGGCTGTAAATGGGCGACTGTGCAAAGAAAGAGAAAGAAAATGTGTTTATTAAGAAAAACTAGCAAAAAGTGTTGTTTAGTTTTAGTCTTTCTCCACTGTATTATCTACACATTACACTGATTAAATTGTTGGCACTCTATTTTACTGACTTACTTTATCTGCCTTCTAACCCTTTTGTACTTGATTTTCATATTATTTTGTATTCATGAGTTTCAGTGATAATGAAAGAACCTTGGATTAAGAACCAGAAGCATTAAAGAATACTTCTGTGTAGACAAAACAGACATTTGTCATTACTCTCAAAGTTTTGCAGGGATGGTGGTTTTAATGTGGACTTGAGTAACAGACAAAAAAAAAAAAATCTGGTTTAATTAAACTGTTACTAAGAGCTTATGAAAGTAACTGTTTTGCACACTATTTATTTATTTAATAATGTATATATGCAATTCTGGGCCTTTTTTCCTCCTATTATTAAACAAATTTAAAGAGCTTTACAGATACTGGAGTCATATATAAAATATTCACTGATAAAAAGCCTTTGGAATGATAGTACACTTTTAATAACTTCTGTGGAATACACTGACATAGTTGTAATCCTTACAAGAACCTCTATGCATCTACGTTCAATAAAATATAAAACAATTTCACTATTAACTTAAGTTGCAGGAGACTGTTTACAACAAAATGTGACAAGAGTCCCTGAGCACCAGCTCATCTCTCTTTGGGAATATTTGTTAATACTACCAAAGGGAAAAACCCAGTAAGGATGAAAGGGAAAAGATAAAAATGCATTTAAAGCTTGTTGTTGTTTGCTTGTATAAAAAAAAAAAAAAAAAAACTGATTTCATTTGTGAATCATATCTTTCTGCTAATGCAAAGAGAACATCCCTGTATGTATTAAGTACAATACAACTGAATGTATGCTAAGTGAAGATCTCGAATATTTAATTTCATTAATAAAATTTAACGATGGTGTTGATTTCCATCTTCAGTTTCTCAGCCCACTCCTACTCCTCCCAAAGAGATGTGCAGCATATCTACTTCAATGCATTAGTTGTTGTTGCCGTGTGTACTTGCACTTGTGATTGAGCTGTTGCCTCTGGATTGAGTTATTCACAGTACTTTTTTAAAAAGTGTTGTAGTATTCCCTTCAAAAGGCAGTACTATTATTTTTTATTCTATAAGCCACTCTAGTTTTCTTTATTCACTAAGTGCATGTCATTGGAACAGAAAGCAGGTCAGGCAGAGGGTACAAGACTCGAGCAGTACAAAGCAAACCTGACATGTGCACAGCCCAGAGGCGGTGGCAGCCACCCCAGAGGCAGCCCCTGTCTCCGCACCTCCTTTGCTCAGAGCCCCTGCCGTAGGGTTCAGGCATCTGGGGAGCAATGAGAAAGGGAACAGCTGAATTTTGACTACTCTCAGCTGCAAAACGTTGATGAAGGAATCATTGCATACACTGTAACTGAGAATGGTTCTGATGCTGCTTATGTTCCCGCAGGCCCCGTAGTGCAAAGAATGGGTAAATACACTGCTCCCTATCTTTGAATCCTGTTTTGGGCAACTTTGGGAAAGACAGTATCAAGATAGAAGTCATTCCATAAAGAAGAAATCATACTTGCATAAATGTTTTTAAAGCATTGTATTCATCTTGTTGCTAGAAACATGAAACTCTGATTAACATCACTGTGATTTTTACATGTGTGGTGAAGTCCTGAAAATATTTAGAGATGTGATGATGTAAATAGGGTGACACCTTGCAGCAAGATGCACTCTTTAATTTAAAAATGTCTTCTGAAGCTAAACTGTCAAAAGGTAACAAGCACGACAAGTTTTGTTACCACAATCTGATGAAATGCAACCAAAATAGAATGCCATTAGTTTCTACATGAAAATTACAAAACATCACTGCTTACCTCCTGCCAGGATTATGTGTACCAGAAACAGTTATGACACCTAATAATCACTTCTGTAGTTTGAATTCCACTTTTATGTGAAAAACTACCCCAAGACTATTTGCTGCTTCAGTCCCAGTGAAGGTTTATCTTACAGCTGTGAATGGGACTTGAATGCGAGTTTAACACAGTTAGTCCCTATTTATATGATTAATCCCATTTAGGTCAAAGAAAAAAAAGAAAAAAGAATAAATTCACTGAATAATCCCGAATTTATATGAGGCAAAAGCTGAATGTGCAATGCCCATTACTGGTTTAAAAATAAAAAATAAAAATCATGCAAAACATTTAAAGAAAAGTACTTAAACTCTACTGAGAATGATAATTTCATTTTAGACATAGCACTTTTTTCTCCTAACATTTAGTCAATATATGAATATTAAGTAGAGTATAAATTACCTCTTCTCAAAAAGAACGTGCAGTTTTACCAGGGTGGAGTGAACAACCTCCCCAGGAAACGCATCATGAAGCATTTGATTTGCTAAAGCAAAATGAAATTTGCCTGGTAATTTTTTTTAAGGATTTTCCACTGGACTTCCAGTTTATAAAAAAGCCATGATTTGAGAGTGCCATTACTACTGCACCTGCTTTAAAAAATAAAGATCTTGTAGGCAGAAATGAAATAAAATCATCCTTGGATATAAAAATAACATCTGCTTGACAGGTTAGGATGTTAGCTGGTATAGCGACTTCAGCTTTTTTCAACAATTATACCAAGTCAAATAACCACCAACCAAACAATCAGTCTGTGGCGTGGAAAAGACCTGCAGACATGACCTTGGTCAACTTAACTCCATAACAGACTTGTTACATGACGCTGGCAGTGAAGTAATCCAAAACTGGAGATAGAAAATCAGAAGGGAAGTCCAGAGTACGGCCATGCTATTCACTTCTCCTGTGCTGACACCCAGGACCTGCCTAGTTGCTGAGACAACATAGGGCAATGCTAAGCTGTCTGTGAGCTACACTGGGCACCACACACACCGGTCTCGTGTAGCCCAGGACCCCAGAGGCGTGAGACGGGCGCACACCACCTTACCTACATGGGCAAAGAAGGAAAGCGTGTATCTGGCTTACCAAAGATCTCGCTGTTAAACTGATGACACACCAAAACATCACCGATTACTTCTGGTTGCTTTGTTCAGGCCATGCTGATGTGCAGCTGGACCAAGAAGAGGCCCTTCCTTCTGCCACTTCTCTCCTCATTCCCATAGCATGTTACTTTTGACATCTGTGAGAGCTGCCTGAGCAGTTTTTAATTTCTGGAGATCTATGTTTAAAGGTGGAACTGTGGCAGAAAGAGGATAATGTGAGAATTGATGAGCTCCCTCTTGGTGCAATGCTTTTGTTTGCTGCTCAAATTCTCATTACAATATAACAAATTTGGTATTTGCTGCAAAGGAGAAAACCAGCAGTGAAATACCAGCCATATCATACTGAGAAAGCAAATATATTGCAAAATATATTTCATTAGCAGTAATGTTTTAATTATAAATCATGTGCCTAGAACAGTATTATACAGAAAACTTCTGTACACATAATTCTGTGCTTGAACAGTAGATAAATGGAAGTTCATGTTGACAATAAAGAAAAAATAAATTATTATTTGCTCATCCTACTGTGGAAAAGTAAACATTTCCCTGCAACTACTGTCATAAATCCTTGAAAATGTATGAAGTGCTCTGACACCAAGAAGCAGTTTGCCTGCAAAATATTACAGATCTAGCAAAGCCAGCTTCTCCAACACTGTTGCTTTGTTCCCAAGTAATCCACAAGTCTGGAATAATATCAAAACCAGTGTGTTTCCATTCCCCGACATCAGAAATAACTGCTGCTTGTATCAAGGTGCTTATTGCTTATCTAGTATTGATCCTGATATATAACATCCAGGATGGTTGATTTTCTCAGTTAATCTCTAATTTTATTTCTAAAATACTGCAAAACAGTTCCGGTCCTCAGCTCCAAATATTAAAGTGGCTCTACAGTACTTAAAAATACAATTTAATTGTCATAAGAGCAGAAACTGGATATAATGACTAAAATCTGATCACAAATCATTGTATTGAGTCTTGCGTATTTCTATTGAAGTGTAAGAAAAATCAAAAGGTTCCTGGCCTAGTTTTTTACTGCAGCAGTGCCTTTACACAAGCTGTAGACGAACGCAAGTTGTTTTCATTATTTATTTATTAGAAAGAAGAATTTGTTCAAACTTCTTTTTAATCTCACATTTTAAAATCATTCTCAAATACAGTCTCTTAGTTAAAATTATGACTAAAATCAGAATGCCAGTTTCAGTAGTCTAGATTATCATACGCTATGTCAAGTGGTGGCACAAGAAAAATATTCTGATATTAGTAATTTATGACTGTACACTTTGATTCATCCCTTTACATTCAGGGACATATATTTTGGAAGAATGACAAGATAAAGAGTATATTATTTATTTATTTTTAAACTGTATTAGAGTTGAGTTGGAATCATAAGGCAGAATATCCTGAAGTTTTATGTCAGTTTTCCAAAGTCACAGGACTACCTACAGAATCTCTCTTTAAAGGGCTTTGCTCAATAGTCCTACCACAAACAACGTTCCTAGATCTTGATACTGTCAGAAATCTGAAGCTTTTCTACACTGTGCTTGTTATACTGATTTAATCCTTTATGTCTTCCTGTACCACCAAAAATTTGTACTCTAATCTTTGAGGCTCTGATTCAGGCTCAGTGTAGACTGTCCAACTTCCCCTTAATGTTCCACAAAGATGAAATACTCTTGTTTTACTTTTGTCTTGGTCTCCTTTCTCTTCTCAGCCTAGCAAGTTTCAGATATATTTCTTCTATATCAAATAGCACAGACACACTCCACATAGCAAAAAATCCACCAAATAAGCAGTGATGGATGGAGAGCAGCTTGGCATGGTCACAGAAACACTCTGCCCTCAGAAGAGCAGTTTAGGGTTATCTGCCGACCCGACCCACCATCCCCTCGCTATCCCAATGAGATGTTGAACTGGATTTGGCATTCACAGAGCAATTAACATCTCAAAGTATTTTGTACATATGTTTGTTCCCCATGTTTCAAGTGTCGCCTTCTGTTTTCTCCGTTTTATTGCAAAGACACAAACGACGTTGGTTGGGTGTTTTTGTTGTTCGGGAGTTGGGTTTGGTTTTGTTGCCGTTTGTGGGGTTTTTCCAAAATACCATATTGTTTCCTGAAAGTTCATTGCATCCAACTGCTTATTCCCCACTGATTATGAAATTATTATCACTTGTTTATGACAATTTCCACAGCAACCAATGTAATCTCAGAGTGCTATGACTTCAAGTGGCAAATAAGCACCATAAATTCATGCAAATGTCACCTGTTACAAACAAAAACAGGAGACAAGGAAACAGAAAATGTCATATGTGAAACAGGAGTGTCAAAATAGAATACATGTCAAAGTTTTTTTCATGAAGTATTACTGCATTCTTCTTACAATAAACATGTCAGTTCAGCACAGAAGGCTTCCAGCTGAGCACGACGCTCTCAACACCCGTAAGTCAGATTGCATAGCAAATGTTAAATGTAAAATCCATTAAGATCAATTAGATTCTACCGAAGAAAAAAAAAAGTAATAGCAGGCACAGGCAATCCTGCATTACACAACAGTACTGACTGAACCACAAAAAAAAAGACAAAAGCTTAAAAATTTAAATTACACCCTTTCCTCACAAAGAGTCCAGCTAACAGAAGGTCTGTTGTGTTACCTGCAGCCACTTGAAACAAGGTCTCCTTACTTCTAGTATCCTGTCTCCAACTAGAAGCAACTTTTGTGAAGGCCATCACCTATTGCACACTAACAGGTAATTAATCAGTGGTCCTCTATGGAAGTCTGAAACCAAGCAGCAAACGAGTTTGAGCCTCTTTTCCAAACTGCGTATGCATTTCATGTCACATTGACTGAAGTCACCCTCACATGTGCTAAGGTGAGAGCTTCAATAGCTAAGAGATCCCTGTTAGCCTTCAGGCATGGAGCAAAGCTGTCAGGAGAAAAAAGGGAAAAGTTTGTGGTACAGTCTGGTAGAGCCTGGCTCCTTTTATTGACCCTTAAGAGACAGGATTTGTAATAGACATACAGAACAGATCTGTGAGCACTTCTCAGAACTAAGCCACCAATGCAAGGTGCGAGTTAAATTCTGGCCATGTTGTAATTGTGTAGACAAATGAAGCTGTCATTGCATACATGATAGCTTGCACACCACTGGGGGCAAAGAACCTCATGGTTTTTATAGAAATTATGCATACTAAGAAGGAAAATCCGTCTCTGTACTTGTCAGGACATGTTGCCAAAGGCTGAAGCATTATTTCCTGGTAAACAGTTGCAAACGATCTCTGGTTGTTCAATCAGAATTAGTCTGCAACAACTAATCCATCCCTAGATATTAAGAGTCCATAAATTAAGTAAATGTATGTGTAGTATCCAAGATGAATTTCATCTGCAGTAATGTTTAAGAAAATATAATTTCCATTTTTTTAAAAATGTGCTAGGTGGTCATTTCAACTCAAAATAGCTACTGAAGTTTGAGAGATACTAGAAACAGACCCGAAATCTGTTCCACAAACCATAGATTAAAGGCCACCTTTGGCCTTCAAACATTCCTTAGTAACTCTCAGCGAGAAACTCATTCAGCCATCATGACCTAAGGAAATGGGAGGAATGTATATATCCTTATATAGTTTTCCAATCGCTTTGCTATCTACCATTACTAGAAAACAGATTTGTCCACAAGTCCTCAGGAGACATGGTAAAGGCAAAGTTTGTGTGACTACTACAGAATTACAGACCAATACAGTTGCTGTTTGCAGATGCTCTTGCTGTGAATAACAAGCACAAATGCAGCTAGGGCTTTTTCCAGGGGAACATAAAACAAGGTTTCTTCTCCGCTAGTACCAAATCAAGTCTCGGACACTGCCCAAAACCAGAATAGGCTCCCCAAAGGTTTTTGCCTTTATATTTTTGTCTGTAAGGGACAGCCCAGGGTTGGACATTCCTAACCAAAACTGCCTCCTTTCCGGAGTTCATGGGGACATGTGGCAAGGAATTAACTGAAGAATGACTGTTCTTCTCTGTGTGTGTTAAGCTCTGTTTGTGAGTGAGGAAGGAATACAGTCCTGGCAAATGCTGTTGGAGAGCCTACAGCCAGTAACCCTGACCACTCTTCTCACCCCTGGTGCAGAGCACTAAGGCTTCCAAGGTTTTCTCTCCCTTTGATGGCAAAGCAACTTCAAGCACCCAATCCATCTGGGGCATTTAATAATAATAAAGTATTGTTTTATCAATGGTGTCCATCAATTGGACATTTAGTCAGTTTAAAAAAAAAAACCCAACCAACCCATCCCCAAAAACTAAAGCATTACTTCAGGCATTGTGTTTTGCTTGTTTCTCTTCCTGTTTTGGTGATTTTTTAAGTTTTGTCTCCATGTTGCTATATTTCAGAAAAATCTATCTAATCATACAAAAACGTATAAAATTGTTAAACAAAAAGGTTGCTAAACGCATAACAAGGAACCAAAATGAAAATATGCTCCCCATCTTTTCAGCATAGTTGTATCTCAGCCATTTTTTGCACTCAGAAGTAAAAAAAAAAAAACAAACACACACAAAAACATTAGGCAAAACCATAAATTTTCAGTTAACTGTATCAATTTAAGTCATTAACTGTTTTACTTTGTACAACATCGTAAGCTGGAAGACTAAAAATCAAAACAAAAATCATGATGTACAACATCCAATTCATCCCTGGCATTATTCCACGTAAATCAGTGGTATTACACCAGGGATTAATCTGGAATACTGATCTGAATTACAGCACTGTTCTATACAGCAACCTTATCATAACACACACAAAGAAAACCCCAAAAACATTATGCACATCACAAATGCACACAAATAATTACACACCTAAAATTCTGTTTCTGAGCAGAACAGGCTATTTCATAGTCTTGATAATAACAATAAGGAATTTCTACTATTTTGAAAATCAGTACATCCTTTTTTTCTCTGAAAGGAGTTTTAATATTCATGTAAAGTACTTGATAGAAGTCCACCCTGAAGAATGCACCGCTCCTCCACAGCTCAGTTTTTACGTATCCTAATGAAATATGACTGGCCATAGGTTATGCAATGAATCTTCAGAAACCATTTTAATATAGTTTTGAAGATTGGTTTGAAGAACTTAAGTCTGCTCAGCAAAGGGTGGTCACAACCTATATAATACACAGCAATGTAAGCTATTTAATGAATTTCTCCTCCGAGCAGAAAAACCATTCACGTTTCCCTCCTCTATTAAATACCATGCCTAGGTCCAGTTTTGCACACAAAACAGGTTGCTTCTGTTTCACTGCCCTGTTGGTGAAGTTCGTTAGAGGCTGCATCTCCCACCTCACCACAGAGGCAGGCAGGTGCTCTACCAAAGCATCCCTCCTGCGCTCAGGGAGCGGGAGACCACACAGAGGCAGAAGAAGAAAGAAGTGAATGGGGAACACCTCTCTCCTCCACAGGCTTACTCGACTCCCAAACGCATCTGTAATGTTTAAGGCTGCCTCTGCCTTTCAAAGACAAATCTCTGCCAGGGGTTGGTGTTCTCCATCCAGCTGCAGTTTCATTACCCCAAACCACTGCCCAGCCAGTGCCCTACATAGCACTACGTATTTTGCCAGATTGAAACTCATTCGTCATCGCTCGATTTTCGTATTTGCGAGTGACCTGAAACCTTTAAGGCTACTCGCAGCCAACCAGCAAAGTTGCTTAGGAGCTGCGTACTGGCTACGGAGTGGTTTATTTTCTTTTTTCCATTTTTTTTTCCACCTCGGAGCCGGAGTTTTTCTTGCTCCTCGGGAAGTTGGCTGTGCCCTCGCCGCCCCTTCCCTCAGGGAGACCGTGCCCAGGCGCAGTGCGCTCACTTGGGAAGGAAACGCAGCCATAAAATACTAACACCCTTCCTCGCTCGGGGCTCCGCCGTTGCAATCTCCGCACAGCCTCGCTGGGAGGGAGCGCCGCAACCCTCCGCGGCGGAGCCCGCGCTGCGCCCGCACCTCGCCCGCGCCCCCCGCCCGGCCCGCTGGGCTGGGACCGCCCCGCCGCCGCAGGCCCCGCTCCGGCACCGGCGCGACGCCCCCCCGGGAGACCCCGACACGGGGCAGGCGGTGCGGGACGGGGAGGCTGGTCCTCCCCGCGGCACAGCCGGTACCAAACGGTGGGGGCAGCCCCGATTGCTCCCAGGAGTGGGGGGAGCAGCCCCCTGGCCGCGCTCCGGAGGGGGCATTAGGCAGCCCTGTCCCGCCGCCCCCAATGCACAAGACAAAATTCGAACTGCGGCGGTGGCAGCGCCGAAGGAGGGGGTAAAGGGGGCAGCCTCAGCTTCTCTCGAGCTACGTGTTGCTTTGGGACAGCAAGGGTTGGAGTGTGGGGGTGCAGATGTACTTGTAACTGCACACCGCCACGCACCCCCCGGGGATGGGGGGCGGGGGGTGGCCGGGGCGCGGGGAGCACTTACTGAAGAAGATGTACTCGGTGTAGCTGCTCCAGATCTTGTCGTCCCTGTACTGGTTGATGAAGGCGGCGGTGCCGGTGGAGTTGCAAGCCACCATGTGGAAGCCCGCCTCGGAGAGCCGGTCGAAGGCTTGCTCCAGGTAGGTGAATTTGAGGTAGAAGCGGGAGGTGTACTTCTCGGGGGGGCGGTCGGGGTCGCGGCTCTCGTTGAGGGTCTCTCCGAAGACCTCCTTGGCCAGGGCGATCCTGCCGCACACCATGATGCGGGCGACGCGGCGGAACTTGGCGTCCGCCTGGTTGTCCCGCACCGTGGTGTAGGAGCCGCGGTAGCCCACGGTGAGGAAGCCCGAGCGCTTGTCCAGCGCCGCCCGCTGCAGCCGGTCGCTGCTGCCCTGCGAGTTGCTGTCCTCCAGGTCGCTCTGGCAGCCCTCGTCGTTCAGCGAGCTCTGCTTGGTGACCTTGGGCGAGAGCAGCTTCACCAGGTCGCCCAGCTGGAAGTACTCGGCCTCCCGCAGAAGCCGCTCCTTCTCGGGGAAGTGCTCGGGCAGCGCCAGCTGCTTGTCCCGCAGGTAATCCAGCACGTACCTGAAGAGGAAGCCGTCGCGGTCGATGAAGAAGCGCGCCCGGCTGTCCCTGGGCAGCTGCCGGGCCGCCGCCGGGCCGCCCCGGCAGGGGGAGAACATGGTGGCCAGCGTGCTGTCTGGGACGCTGAGCAGCGTGGAGTGCCTCGTCACGTACACCTGGCCCCCCACGTTCAGCTCCACCACCTCGGGGAACGGCGAGCCCGACGGCCCCGACACCATGTCGCTGATGGGCAGGATGCTGCCGCCCGCCTCCTTCAAAGCCATGGCTGCGAGCGGGCGGCCGCGAAGGAGGGTCTCCCTCCTAAAAAAGGCGGCCTCCCTCCCTCCCTCCCCTCCACCCACCCCACCCCACCCCTCCTTCTCCTCCTCCTCCTCCCGCTGCTTCCCCCGCCGCCCGGCGCGCCCGGAAGCGCCTGGTCGAAGCCGCTGCTCCCGCCGCCCTCCGGCACGGCGGCGGCCGGCACGGCCCCGGGGCGCGGCCCTGGCCCTCACCTGCCCCGCGGCGCCCCCTCGCTGCCCCAGCGGCGGGACGGGCTGGGCTGGGCTGTGGGCTGGGCTGGGCTGTCCCGGCGCGACCCGACCCGACCCGACCCGACCCGGGCGCTGCCCCTGCCCCGCCTCGCACGGCCGCGCGCTCCGCCCGGCGGCCGTGGCGGGGGGTGCGGGGACCCTCAGCCGCGCTGGCCTCAAGGCCGGGCGGCCGCCAGGCCCGGCTGCCACTTGGCAAAGAGCTGCCACGCTGCCAGGCTCGGCCGAGGGAAGAGCCAAGCCCCTACCCCGGCTCCTCCCCTCGGCTGGGTGGCTTTTTTGGTTCGCTTTGGATTTTTTATCCCCCCCCCCCCCCCCCGCCCTTAAAAACCTCCCAGCCTCCACCAAATCCCTCTGCCTCCCTTATACTCTCGCTCCAGTCGGCACTTGCAGAGTGCCCCAATGATGGTCGTCCTTCCAAAAGTAGCATCCAGCAGGACCGATGTGACAGCGTTTTTCACCATCTTTCCTACATCAACATGCCATTACCTTGAGGGAAGGGAGGGAATTAATTAATTGAGGGCACAAAAGAAACCAGCACAGGCCCTGGTGGGTCACAAATGCTGTATTCGATGTCCTGCTGCCTTGCTGAGGCACGGCACACTGGGATCTTGATTGTCAGAGAAGCTTAACGTGCTCCCTAGATTGATCATGGAATTGGGGTGATTCGGAGCAGGAAAGAAAGTCAGCTGCCATTAGGATCCAGATGCCAGACACAGATTTTGATTTGGAACACGTTAGTGTCTGGATTCTTGGCCGTGAAGCAAATACATTTGTGCTCTATTTAAGCAGTAGATTTTTTAATTTTTATTTATTTGTTTTTAGCCGGAGCCAGAACTCACCTGCATCCAGATTTCTGATGCATGTACTTTCAGGCTGTGCTACTGGAACGTATTAGAGTGCAGACCTGTGCCCATGTGTTGGATGACAGATGTACGATCGCTCTTGCCAGTAAAAACTGAGGCCTATACCTGACTGCATTTCTCTGACTACCAGTGCCGGATCTAAGAAGTGTGACTCTGTGGTGCTGGGTGGTTCATGCATGGGAACACTTTAGCTTTGTTTTTTATAATCCTTTAAAAGTTAAGGTTTCAACCCTTAATTGTGCCGCATAGAGGCAGGAGCCCAACTTGTTCTTCATTTAAACACGGGTCACTTCAGGCCTGGGGGTAAAAGTCATCAGTCTGCAGGCAGATACAGTTGCAGACTGTTATCTCCTCACCAGTGTGCGGTGATCAAGACAAGACAGCCAGTCATCCAAAGCTCAGTCACGTTCTTTAAAATACTCATGTAGACTTCTCACTTTCACAGCAGTAACACAGATACCCCTACAGCACTTCGTCCTGCCTATCTTAGATACCTCTTTTCAAGGTGGGATGAATCAGTCTGTGGTGCTACCTTCCTCCATTTGCTATAGACAAAACCTAAATTTATGTTTAGAGAGAACTCCTAGCTTTTACATGGCTAATGCTAGGGGAGGCACATCCAGCACCCACCCATTGGGTGGGGAGTGTTGGAAAGACTGAGCAAAGACTCCTAGAAAACCGCTGTGCTTCAAACATAAGAATTATGTGGGAGTGAAAGGGCTTGTAACAGAGAACAAATGTGCAGGAAACATTTTTGCAGTGCCCCTTTTGACCACCTACTGAAACCAATTAATAGTTTTGAAAATGGGGATAAGTGTAAGAAACTAAGTAAAATTCTCTCTCTTTCCTTCGTATTTCGTTTGAAATGCTCTTAAAGGTCAGAAAAATTGTTCATACTGCTGGGCACCAAGAAAGCAGGACATCGTTATTTATTGACCATTTTGTCTTATGTTTCTTTAGGCTCAAATCCTTAAGGCACGAGAGGAGACAGTATTCATTGTCTTGTTCTTGCCTGCAGGGGATATTTTTTCTCCTGAGGATTCAGCTGAAATATTTCTGCTGATTTCTAAGAGGATGGATTTCACACCCACCCTCTTCTGTGTAATACAGAATAATAGTTTGCCCATGTCTAAGACAACTCTACAGAATAATAGTTTGCCCATGTCTAAGACAACTCGTGCCAGAGCACCGCATGGCTGTGACACTGCAGCATCGCAGCGATGAGCAGCACTGACTACTGACATACCCAGTGCAGTGCCATTAGCAAGGGGACAATTGCATTTCTTTCTCATCTCCAGAAGCCCATGGCCGCAGCGGAACTGTATCTTAAACCTTCTCTTTGGTGACTTGTGATTGGAAGGATATGTAACCTAAGGATAAGTAGCTTGACAAATGTTAGAGTGAGATCATTTACCACATAGGATTGCCCAAGTTTGGCAGGTTGCATAGAAGTCATGCATAAAATAAATGTTAACATACTACTCAGGGAAAGAAGAATTTTTTTCTCAGGATTATCAGGGAAAGAAGGGAAAATCAGTGCTTCATTCTTTCTAGGCTCAACAGCCATTGCCTGAAGCACTTGAAAAATCCTTATACCAAATACTTGCAGTCACTTCTGTGTTAAGCTCCTGTATGCTGCCTATTATTTGCCCAGCTCATGGTTTCCTCTGTGAATCAGTATATGCAAGGCCCAAGAATGTCTTTGGTTGAGTTGATGAAAAAAGCTCATATGAACTCCAAAGGTAATTTTTCATGAGAACAGGCAGAGGGAACATATTTGTGCTTTGGGGGGTAAGAAGCATCTTCTTACATGCTTACATTGTGTGTAGCGCAGCAGCATCTTGCAATGCCATTTGAGTGAACTCTAAGGCCAGTACAAGGGAAACAAGTAAATCTGCAAGTAGATAAGTAAATATCCTTAAGATTCAGATATGTGAGGGCTTCTGATGCTTAAAGCAGAGAAAAAAAATGCAGGTGAAAATCTGCCATGATCTGTTTCCTTATCTGTGGGACTGTTTTGAGATAGGGCTGAAGACTTCATGTAAGGGAGAATTTCTTTTGGAGATTCCCTTCTGTAGGCACACTGGTGCAAGCAGCAGGCAACAACATCCCCTTGGAAAGCAGCCTGGAGCGGCACAGGCAGGGCATGTTCCTCAGCAAAAAAACTTCTTCTCACTGTAGTCCTTCCTGCCCTGGAGTCATTCAGTGTGCTGGTCTGACCAGGCTACATGATAAATCTGGATTTATCTGAGAAGATCATGCTGAGAGAGGGGGAAATGACAGAAAGGAGGGTCAGGAAGATCATCCAGACCATATCATGTAGATCAAGCAGGTCATCCTTATGAAAAATTCATGTAGATAAAAGTACGCATTTACCGCTGCTCAGACTGTCCAGTTCTGAAATGGAAATTAGGATATCAGGAATTAATACCGTTACTTGGCTTATTGCTCAGTCAGGTTTTGTACTGATATACCTGGCAAAAGGTAACTTTTTTACATTTTAAAAATGTTTCAGTAGTCTCTTGTGAAATTGTACTTGGTAAAAACTGTTAAATAAAACATTTATGGTTTCTGAGAAAGAGAGAGGTGGAAGTGAGAGTTTCCTTCACAAGAGACTTGTTTTAAAGACATTCTTCAGAATTACTTAAAAAAAACCCAAAAGTGTTCACTAATACAATCCAAGATGATTCCTGCTGTTACAGTCTTATTTTTTAATGTCATCGGATAACATGAAATGGAGGATACATAACCACTTTTCAAATTAAATTGTAAAATACATCTTATTTCTCTACTGAAAATGAACAACAAAGTAGAGGATAAGAACAGGAGAAGAACAAACATTGAAATTGGACACTTAATTGGAGGTTCTTAGAGAGAGAATGATGAAAATTCTGTAATCCCAGCAAGTGAATAAATTTGGTGAACTTTTTTAGTAAGGAGAAGATTCTTCTGGCAGACTCCCAGTGAAGTCAGAGGGAATTGTTCCTTTGTCCTGAATTGCAGGATCAGGCAGGAAGAGTAGTTCATCATGCAAAAAAAGTTCCAGATGATTACTATGAGCAGGTCTCCAATAATTACAGAAATCACCTAATAAGCATTTAAGATGATTATGTTGTCTTTCAAAAAGTCATCAGCCCAAAAAATGACATTAGAATTGTAGACAAGAGTGTGACAAACTGCCAGCAGAATCACATTTCTAACACTGCTGTACTCTGGCTCAGTAAGCCCTAAAAGTCCTGGCCACTTTCATGATTCTCTCCTCCTTTTGGTTGTCATTTGTGTCATTTTCCCAGTTATTAATATTTTTCCTGTTAAGAATTCTTAGATCTTACTTGTTCCCTTACATCTTATTCTCTGTTGGCAACAAAGCATCATTCCAAAGAAATGGCTTTCCTAAAGATTCTGAGCTTGTCAATTTTCCATCCACCTAACAGTGGTCATTTCAATATATATGTTAAGTTTGTTCTTTATTAGCTCTCTCCATACCGCATTTTCCTTCTAGTCCCCAAATTCATCTTTTTTCAACCTTAAAAGTATTTATACGTAATACTGCATTATTCCAAAATGATTGGAACTCTGTCCTACAAGAATTTAGAAATGTCTTTATTTCTGTAATTAATTCTCAGAGTTAAATGGAAGCACTCGTACATGTAAAGGTAGTGCTGTGGGAATTTGTACATTCAGGACCTAAACAACATCGCATATGTTTAGATTAGTATTATAGATCATTTAGTTGCACTGCTGGGACTGAAATCAGAAGAAATTAGTCTGCACGCTTGATTCTGAGAATGTGGGAACTTTCTTCTTTACAGTCCGTAGTAATTCATTGCTCTAAATTAAGTTGCATTTGAAACATAGCAAGTAGTTATTAAGGTTTCAAAGATGATGCATTCTCAGGAAAAAAAGGTTTGGTGAGAAGTTTTGTCAGTCAGGTTAATCAAGAAAGAATTAGCAAGTTTTGATTCCCAACGACGGGAAGTTTCAGTCACTAATAGCTAATGTATCTGTCTTCTGACAGTATTTACGGAGGTTACCACTGTGAAGTCAGCTCTGTCATACTGTGGCTTCAGTGATTTGTTTGAATTATTCACAGCAACCGCTGCATTAGCTTTACCTGGCAAGTTCTTTGGGTCCAGAGCCATTTATGAAAGTTAAAATAAACTCTGTTCTTTCATACTGTAGCTGTTTGGAGTATTCCCTACACTATGCTACAGTACCAAAGCAAAACCAAAAGAAAGAACAATCCCAGGAATTATAAGCCAGTCTAGCTTCATTAAAATATTTCAATTATATTATTTTATCCAAACATACATGAAAGTCATTTGGTATTTTATGTTATTGGATTTGTTCCATGAAGAATGCACAATTTCTCTTTCATCATTAAGATTTGCACTCAGAATTAGCATCCCAAAGCACTTAGGCTCATAGTTCCTTTTCAGAGCAGAAATGTGTCTTCTGTGTGAATTTACACTAACCTAAATCTAACTAAATTCTAAGTTCAGTGTAGAAACTCTACATTTAGCATATTCTGCATATAAACACCCCCATAGCAAGAATCTGTTAGCTTGCCGTTAATTAGGCCTAATAGCCTGAACAGTTACGCAAGTGTATCCTGAGTATGACAATGACATTTTTCTCACTTTTCTCAGTGTAGGCTGTATTTAGCATTTGAATGTACTATTTTTTTCCTTCTTCATTCATTTATCTTTTTAAAAAACATCTTCTAAATGTTGATCAATGTGAAGTAGTCTCCATAGAAGTACTGCATATTGATGTTCCGCTCAGCTGCTCATTTCTTTCTTATTCTCAAGCAGCAATTTCCCAGAGCCTGCTAAAATCAGCAGCCTGACGGAACAAACATATGTATCTGGTACCATATTGTTTCATTATAGTGAAGTTAGGTTATATTTCATTAATACCTGGCTCCTGAATGTTAAGCATATAATATGGTCACTTGCTATAGCAACAGATTTTATGCAACTATGCTCCTTTTTGCTGTCATCGGAACAGGGAATCTCATATTCTCTCGCCACCACTTCTTCATGAACCTAAGTAGAATCAAATCCAGAAACATCAGGTACTGCTAGCACATCCGTGTAGTGGTACACACTTGTGCTGGGGCAACTACAGTCTGACTGTAACTGTTTTGTCAATAAAGATTTTGATTTTCCTGTATTTTGACAGAGTCTACATAATCACAGCTCCCTTTGGCTTCAGCTTGTGTTTGTGGTATTCAGGAGTTCTGATAAGTAGGCACTTAATGTCTGAGTGGGTATATATCTACAGTCTAGCACACAGAAATTAATGCACCAGTGTTATTTCAGGAACTCCCTCCAGTAGTACAAATTATAGCTCCACTAAACTCAGTATAGATTTTTCCTGTTTGCTGTAGGTTATCTAATATTGGAATGGACGATCATAATGATCTTTTCTTTCTTCATTAAGGGAGAAAATATCAAAGAAATTATAATACATAATATTTTTTCAGTATAAGATTATGCTCGAGTTTTTAAATGGACAAAACCAAGAAGTATCATGTTTCTGGTAATATCCTAACTTGCTATATTGTACGTCAACATTTCTGTTGGCTAAGTGAAAAAGGAAGAGGAAATGTCGGGCATGGCTCTGATTCTGAAAAACACTTAAGGCCAGATCTATAATAGGATATACAAGAACCTATCCTGATTCACTGAAATTAATATGATTGAAGTGCCTAAAGAGGAGGTAAGTGCTTCAATACCATTTTGGCACTGGACACATAAACACTTTTGCAATCTTTGAAGAGCCCCATTGGCTAGGATGAGAGTACTGATCAATGTAAAAATATTCACATGCAATGCAGGATCAGAGATTATACTAAGTCTTTGCTTCTGTGTCAATTATACTGGTTTCATTAGTAAGAAACAATATTTATATAGAGCATAAAATAATAATTCATAATGCTTTAGAGCTTACTGTCTACCCATTTAATTCTGCGAGAGACAAATAGCATAGTGGAATATGAATATTTGTTTGTAACTTCCATATATTTTTTCTTCTTCCTTTGTGTACTTGATATTTTCTTCCTCATGTTCCACTGAAGAACCAAATCAGAATGTAAAGATAGAATTTCTTCGTCATTCAAGGGGCTGCATTCACAAAAGAAAGCTGCAGAAGGTATTATACTGTTAAATTAATGATAGATTTAAAAGAAAAATTATGAAAGTGACAAGGTTCCAAAGAATAGCAGAGTAAATTAACACGTGTAAATGAAAAGTCAGTACTAAGTGCTAATAACAATGTGCATTTGATTTTGCAGCCAACCAAATTGTTGTCACTATCAAAATAGTATTAATAAAAGCCATAAAGGAAAAAGAATAAAGTAAAATTTGTAGTGGTGGACTGCCCAAAAGGACTTAGAAATGGCTGCCTCCCATGTCTGAGAAGACAATAAAAAAAAAAAGTCAGTCACAGCTGTTAGGGAAAATAGACAAAACCAGACACATGAATACACACGTATAAGGGGGCAATAACACCGTAAAAGGTATATTTCAGTTGAAACGTTGTACCATGGTTTTTTCCCTGCTGTCATGTTGATTGTTCTATCTTGTGATTGGCAGACTTTTTTTTTTCCTAAGGAACAAACATATGAACAGGCTTATATATAAATATATATATTCTTTACGTGATGTAATATACTGTTAATGACCTGTAAATAACTACTTCATTGTTCCAAGGTTTTTATATCAAAATAGGCAATTATTTTAATACATATTTAAGAGATTAAAAGTCACCCAACTACCCTGTCTACTGTGAATTGCTCCTTCGATTCCTTCTGACCCTTTCTGATTTAATATATTGAATGGAGGAAGAACTTCTAGAAATTATCTGAGTGCACCAGTAACTCAGCTTTTTTTTTTTTTTGTATTCTGCTGTTAGAAGAACATCTTATGAACAATAAGGTAGTATCTTCTAGTCAGCTGAACCTATTCAAGCAAACCCAAATCTTTCCTGAATGTAGTCTCTCTAATAAGTATGTATATAGAGAAGATGAAAACAAAAAGGTAGAGTAAATGCTAACAGGGAAATGTATTTTTTGTGGTGGAAATGTGCTATATAAGAGATTAATGGGGAATTTATAGACATTTATATACAGTAACGGAAGCTCAATAATAAAAGGCTGTTACAACATCTATATAAAAGTAGAAAGAAGTCTAACAAAGTAGGTAGGAGAATGAGAGAGCTAGTCATATGAAGAAAAGTAGGATATTACGGCCCTAACTTAAATCTGGCTCAAAGATTGCATTAACTGCGCTATTAACAATAAGAGACATAGATTAGATTAAGCCAGCAGAAATGTGAAATGGGAGGTCTGTGAAATGGGAAGCCTGTGCCTTCCTTATGAGAAACAGCCCTTAGGAATGAGATTACTTTATCCCCTTTTACTTTGGGGCAGAGAACCTGGAGAAGGGTAAAAAATGTTGTATTATCAGCTTAAATCAGCCAGCAAATTCAATATGGAGAGGGGATGTTTGTTTCTTCCTTCCAGCTGGTCCACTCCATGCTATGAGGAAAGGCAGAGGGGAGTCAAAGGGTTCCCTTCTGCATGCTTTCCCATGGCAGGTGTTCGTACAGGCATTGATTTGCTTGTTCCTTGGGCGAAGAAGAGTGGCGACCTGGTCATTCCTAAGGCTGCAGTCATTCAGGGTTGAATTTGAATTGCTCTCAGAGAATAAACTAGTTACAGGAATATGCTCTACTCTGCCTTCTCCAGAAACAGCAGCTCAAGTGCGAAATGACTGAGTAAATGAAAAGGCGTATGGAAAGGTCAAGAGAGGTGTAGGAGTAATGGGAGATTTTCTTAACCTAGTCATAGATTTGAGAGAATCAAGTGGAAGAAATGAGGCTGGTAGTATATATGTGGAGATAAAACACGGCTGCTATTTTCTACATAATAAGTTTCAAAATACTTTTAGCACAAATACTGCTGAGAATGACAAAACCCACAAATATGGAGAAGTAAGTATTGAGGATGTCACACATAAACCTGAGATTAAAAGAAAAAATAGAGGTGAAGCAGAGGTGTGTCCTATTAAACACCAAACCGACATGTTTCAGGAACTAATAATTAAAATCCAATGCGTTGATGTACTGGGGAATACAAAGAGATTTCAGTACAATTATTGAACATACTAAAGGTACTTAGTGCTTCAAGCAGGTAATAAATGTAATATAAATACCTACACCTAAAGTACTAATAAAGAATTAACACAGAATTAAGAACATGGCCAACTAATTTTGGATTTGACTAATAAACCTTGTCTTAACATTGGTTCCAGTTTTATGAAGTGCACTTCATACTATAAATCATGAGACATTACAGGTGTTGCTCATTTTTCCAGCTGCTGGAAACTGGGAATTGAAGGATCATGTTCCTAAAACACACAAAACATTCAAATCTCCAAACTGACTTTCAAATATATGTATTTATTTATTCTTTGTGTATGTTGCAAATGTGTCTTAGACCTGTGGTTAGCAGCCTGTGCTCTGTCAGCTCTTGGGGTCACCAAAAGGTGACTAAGGTAAGCAGAACTAATGCTGTGAGGTTGACGTTTACTACATAGCAGGTCATACCCCCTTACAGGGGATGCTAGTCAAAAAAAGTTGAAACCACTGCCTTAGCTGAATATAAGATCTATCTTCCTCACAACAGGTGTAAGTGGCCTACTTTTATTACCTAAGAGCTTTTTATAATGTAAAATTATCAAGAAACATCCTCAGTTCTATTGTGGGATGTTTGCACCACTTGGGTAATGAAAGGTACTGTAGCAACAGCTGTGGCAGCTGTATGCAGAAGAATCTAGTGGACAATTCTTCACTGCTCCCATCTATTCTTGCAAGGATATGGTATGCAGTTCTTCAAGGGTAGCATAATTCACAGTAGTCCAGAGGCTGTTTAAAATTGTGCAGTTGCCTACATTAACCTAAAACTAACTTTAGTTCTCATGTGTTTTAGTGTTGTGCAACAAATTACTGCAAACACCTTTTGTAACTGAATTGGAGAAGGAAGCAGAAAAAACCTTCAGTATAATTTTGAGGATTAATTTTTCAGGCTGTGACCTACATGAATACTTACACGCTTTTTCTTAGTTTAATTCCTATCTATCTGCCAAGCTGATGATAGGCTTTTCTGGCATGCACAAGAGCAACTTCACCTTTCCAAAGTGAAATATATCTTAGTTCTAAGATGCATGGTAGAAAAAGAGAATTGTGCTAAGGCACGATATGATAAAGGAGCATATTCTAATTATTTAGCCCAGAGAGACTGCATTGCATGTGAATCAGAGGAGAATTTGGCCTATGGGATCATGTTTACCTCTGAGAGAAAAAGCACACCTTTTTCAGTAGTGTTAAACAAGGAATGAGTGTGGCCAAACTTTGCACGTGTGGAAGGAATATGGTCTCAACCAGTTTATTCATCCTTTAGGCATTACGCTGTAACATATAATTAGATTTCTACTACATAGCTAATCATAGAGGCTGGTTTCAGATGAAGTAGAGAGGCTGGATGCCATCCATGCATTTTTACTGCACTGAAAGAAAATTTTCTGATAATGTCAAATTCATATTCATAATATCTGTGGTTGAGAGTGTCCTACCTAGGAGCACAAAACACTACATTTTAACGGTGTCATGACCAAAGGATCAACACCTTCAAACTCTTCTATTTGGAAAGAGGTAGAGACAAAATACTTCTGGTCTTCTTGAAAGCTTCCCAGTTCAGTTTTCTCATGGTTATGCTTAGTGTTACCTCTATTAGTTCAGTGATGATAATGGGCTCAGGACATAGATCAGAACAGACTCTGGCCAGAGGAGCCTAGTATTGAGGAGCAGTAATAAATTATGTGGTGGACCAGATGTATTCCTAATAGAGCAGTGCATCAAATACATTTTCATACTGATGGGTAATAATACTTCCTAAATAGTTGATTGAGACTACCTGGCCATTGGGAGGCATATTTCTGGGGAAGAAAGTGATTGCTTTCGATAGCATGGAAGTCACCTTGGAAGAAGGCACCTCTGTGTTTCACTGATCTATAAGAATAACCATGTGTAGACAGAAAAGGAGAATGCAGCAGAATAGGACAGCAGAACAGAGATTTATCTCTTAGAGACTTAAAAAGCAAAGAAATTGAGTGAAAACCTAGCCTCCCTGAAATAGACTGCAAAACTCTCATTTACCCTGATAGGATTTTGCCTGAGAAATCTAGAGGGTATCTCAACTAGACCTCTGATTATTTTTTTTTTTTTTTAAATCTAAGTAGACAAATTCATAGTTATTATAATGCAGAACAATAATCTAAAGACTTTAACCCTGATATGAAATAACTTACTTTCCCATCCTCAGCCTTTTCTAGATCAATGCTGGCTTGAGGGGATTTGTTACACTTGGATGAAATATGTGAGACAAAAAGCTCAATGAATCATGCAAAAAAACAGTGAAAGTGCTAGGAGGTGCAGAGGGAAAGATTGCCCGTTAGAGAATTAAATAGAAGGGAGAGTGAAAAGGAATCATTTTTTGAACACGTAAAAATATCACCTGAAACAAAAACCTCCAGCTCTACAAAAATATACTCTAGAGACTTTAGGGAAAACTAATTTTAAATACCGTTTTTCCATGTCTTGCTTTTATAGAGGTTTATATCTGATCTATAGCTATTGATGATGAAATCCTCCCATGTTAAGAACCAGTACTGGTACTATGTACTCCTTAAATCTCACTTAAACCTTCCAAATTAGGTCTAAGTGAGACAATAAAACACTGTGCACTGTTGTGAACAATGCCATAGAGAACATTTTCCAGTTTTTATAATGAGATTGAAATACAAGTCATTTTTTCTTCAAATGAGCAGTAAAATACTCTCACCATGGGTCAACAATGCCCCATTGTTTTGTTATCACCTGCATGCTTTAGGCAAATATTTCATTTCATATTCAGTTGCTTTACTGCATAAGCTCGTTATACAGAGAGTTGTCTGAGTTAGGTTACATTTATATTCAAATGACAAGTCATGATTCATTTTTTAAAAGATCCTTTGATAGCGCTAAATAGCCTGATTAGAAATATATCATTATGGTACATTATGTCAACCAAATCTTTATGAGGCAGCATTCAGACTGCCTTTAATGTTTATCTTCAGTGACGTCCAGAAACGGAGACTGAAGCCAAGCATGGTCATGCCGAGAATGGAAATTTGAGGAGTCTTTTTCATTTATAACAAACGTACCCAGCTGGGAGCACAGCTGCTAACTAAGGAGCCAAAGCTCTAGCTTCCTGCTACCTGGGAGGGTCTAATTACAAAAAACACCTAGACTGGCCCTCAAAACTACAAATGCAGGGTCAGGATTAATTTAGGCATGGTCTGGAATACTATCAACATAAGCCATCTAAAACAACATCGTATCACTAAGCAATGAGGATATTTTATACAGTAATATAAATCCAAAGAGCTATTAAATGAAACTAAAGTAATGTACTTCCAGGGGTATTTAACTTAAAAATCCTAACTGACCCAGTTTACCTGATCTCCTTTTATGAAGCCAAATGGGAAAAAAAGGGACACCAAAGCAATCCAGAGTTTCTTCTTAAAAGTGGAAGTTTAACACTTAAACAGAAAAATAGCCCTTTTCAGTCCAGCTTATTTAGCATATCCCATTAAATGAAGATCTAGGAAATCAGATATAAAAGTACTACATATGAGTCCATCTTCCTTATTCTTGTTATAAAAACAAATGTCGTGATAAAATAGGAAGCAAAACTGTCTTCACTATATTTAGATATTCTTGTAATTGCAGTGCAATTTCCTGCCTTTTGAGAGATTTTAAGATAGTACAGGAAAAAGATTTTATAAAAAAACAAAAACTGAATTTAATTAGTGTCTAGTGAGATGCCATCACACATGGGTCAGTCATTCCAATAGGAGGACCCCCACTCCAGAAGTCTGCAAAAGGTTTTCTTTGTTTGTATGCAACAATAACTATGTTTCTTTATTCACATATCAGAAATGGCCAGATTCTGTCAGCCCCTTTCCTCCACAGAATCATGAACATTATATCAGCCAGGTGTATTTTATCATAGGATTTTGCCGTTGGGCTTTCTATCTGGCAATTAAATCCATATTTTGGAAGGAATTTTTCTTCCAGGTTTGCTGGAATTTTATCCATTTTATCTTTCCTCTTTCTGTCCATTTCTTCCTATCTTTGTTTTCATTTTTCCTATTGTAGGATACAGATCGCCATACACATTTAGAAAATAAAAAGTTTAGTTATTTTACATATGTTGTACTGTGCAAAAGAGAATAGGCAAACCAATTAAAATCCAAATATGGCACTTAAATATAATAATACAAACTGAATATGTTTTGTCCAATGAGCAGATCCTGCATGCATGCTTAGTGTATCAGTAAAGTAAATAATCAGTTAGCAAGTGATGAATGAATGGTGAAGGTTGGTAACCAACAGGAGGATGCATGATATAATGCACAAGAAGATCCTTTCTGCATTTGCTCTGGTTCCTGCCTTACCCGTTCTCCCATTCTGCACCTTTGTCTCCTGTCACTCCCCCCTTACTATCTGCCCCTCCCACTTTTCTATGGAGATGTCAAGAGACCTTCTATAGGAGCAACAGGTGAAAACGCTATTTTTCTTGCTTCTTTGCTTCAAGAATTGGAGGAAATGTTTGTAAAAAAGGGCAAATCCTTCCTCTGTCTCCCCACCTCCTTTTGGGTCTGCATAGCAGGAGGAACCAAGAAAGGACAGACAATTGTCCCAGAAGAAGAAATTAAGAAATGTCTCTTTTTCTTAGCACAGACTGCTGCTTCATGACATACACGCAGCAAGTCTGAGAAGCCAAAAACCTTCACAGAAAGCTTTTAATGTTCTTACTTTGGGATTACTTTGTCTGGCGTTTCACTAAACAGCGAGGCATGCAAAATTTCATGGACATCACGTTCAGACAAACTAAGGCAATGTTTGCATGCCAGAGCTCTGTTTAAATGAGATTCAGATACCCCCGATAACTACAAATCACATCCAAATGATAGGTTGATCCACATTGATTTTTGGTATGGGGATTTATAATCACCATGTTTTTGAAAAATGGACAGCACTAAGATAATATGTCTAAAGTGCTTATGGTCTTTTCCTTCATGTCCCATCATAAAGTCATGGCAAACAACAGCAACAGTTCAGGTATCTATCTTTCAGACAATTTAAAACCTTCACCATAACTATCAGTCGTAGCCTCTCCAATCACTTACAATTTCAATTTCATTCAAAATCAGAGTTCAAGTCCAGATATTTTTCAAATTCACGCACCTATCATTAAAGGATACAATTCTTTCTTGCAGTCTGCTCCCCAGTGTGTTTTTCCTTCTTTACAGCTGCTAAGAAAATAATTTTCTCAAACACTGTATTAGCTGCAGTTTTGGCCGGTCTTCCTGTTCTTGCAGACACCCGCAGCGCGTTCGGGCGTGTGTTTGCGCCGCTGCCTGCACTGCTCGTCGTGGGACTCTTTGAGGCTGGTCTGAAGGTGGCTCTGAAGAACATGTGGGAAGCACCTGCAGACTCGAGCAGCTCTGATGAACAGCCTGGAAGTGAAAGGGAAACAGTTAAATGGAGGAGAACATTTTTTGCCCTTCTTCCTAGTTTTCTACCATTAGGCTATGTTACAAAAGGGTTCAAGACTCAGGAATAGATGCTGACTTATAAGAATGCAAGACACAGACTGTATATGCGTTTGCAAGTGAGCTGTGTTGGATCAGAGGATAAAAGCAAGCTTAATCATTTTTATTAATTAATCAGCTGCAAATCTGCTTCTTATAAGTGCGTAAGGGTTCTATTATCTTCTTTCTAAGCATCAGCTTCCTATTGATATTAATGAGAATTATGTGAGCTTAGTTATGGTGATATTAATTTAGTTATAGAAAAACAATTTTCTGTTCTGAGCAATCCAAGCGTAATTTTCTAGGACATACATGTATCCTTTTTTCATCAATAGATGTGCCTGTGGTTTGCACTAACACTTGCTAAACACAATATGGTATTTATTTCAACATGCAATATGGACTATCCTTATATCCTCATTATTCTTATCATTTGGAGCAGCTTGATTCTGAATATGTGATATACCTGTACCTCATTGGAATGATCTCATATCAAAAATTTCCTCCTGTAGACAACAGAACTACAGATGCAAAGTGCTTTTTTCAGTCACTTATCTATTTCTACTGATTTTTAAATCTCTGTATCAAATTGTTATTACCTGGAGTTATAATTCTCTAACCACACCTTATACCTGTGTTGCCCTAAAATTCTGATAATTTAGGAGCTTGATTTCTGCTGTAGATGGATGGGTGGATAACTGTGTTAATTGTTCAACAGGCTGAGATAAATTTCTACCAGTTGTTACCAGTATAGTAATGGTATAGGTAAAAAGAAGTCAGGATTCCAACAAACCCTAACCTTCTGAGTGTTTCTTGCTTATTTAACATGGGAAATAAAATCCCCATGTAATCTGTTACATCTGCCAGATGATATCTTCCTGGTGCAATTGGTCCCTCCTTTATGCAGGCACATATATGACAATATTCCATCTTGTTCTTAATCAGAGGAAGACTCAGACCAAAAATACGAGACAAAAATCTACTTTAAGCTACTGCAGAGATTAAATGGTGAAGGTATAGTTAATGGCACTTTGTTAGTTTTGAGGAAGGTTGTTACAGCAGCCAAAAGACACACACCTATACATCATAATGCAGTGCAACATCTAGCAAAAAACGCTTGATGCTGCCAGCTTCCTGGTAAAAATCCCTCTTAAATCACAATAAAAGACTCAATCCCCAGCATAATACCTTCTGAAAAGAAAAATATGGCCTGCCAGTATCCTGCCTTAGCTGGGAGGTAGGGAAGATATCATTCCCTGTTTATCAGTGTTTATGTCCATGCCCTTTCTGTACAGATGGAAATGTAGTGAAGCAGAAGCTATCTGCAGAATATAAGAAGGCTGGCAAAGACTTACAGCAAGATATGAAAATAAAAGGCTCAGTCCTATGTGTTAGAAATGGCAATGCAAACTAGCTCCAAATCTGGGATGAATCCTCCACTTCTGTTGTTAGTTTTATTTTTGCACAGTTTCTAGTCTTGAATTTCTGTGAACAAGAGTTCTTAATCAAATGGTTGTTTTATACTTCAGTTACATATAGATGGTTATCTGACCAAGGAGGAAGAAAAATAAGATGTCAAATTACTGTGAAGTTTTGTTGAATTTTCGTAAGACTGTTTAACGTGCCAGTGTCAGTGGTGGCTTCTATCATGTATTTATCTGGGTTCTGTACTAATAAATGGGCTTGATGTCTCCTGAGGGATTGACACAGTATGACCTTAGATGAGAGAGAATATTTTTTTTTTTCTATTAAATATGGCATATCTCTGCAGTCTTTTGGAAGCATGTGTTTCAAAATATTGGGAACAAGAGTAGAAATCATTAAATACATAAACACAAACGTACTTAGGTGCTTTTTCTTACAGGCTAGACAAATCATGGATCCACAAAACAAAGGCAAGAAGAAAACCCTCAGAGTCCTCTACACAGGTCTATGGTCTTGAAGTCCCTGCTTGGCACATGCAGCTAAGCTTGACAACAGGCAAGCAAGGAAGGAAAGGAAATACATGGATGTGCTACAGTCCCCAAGGTATTAACTTCTCTGGGCTCTCCCTTAATCCTTGACTCTGCCCTTCCTCCACCTTAGGTGTACTGCCAGAAGGCTTACCCATGTGCACTGCACTACAGTGCTGATCCAGGACTTACACCGCTCTTTTCCAGGGGGAAGCCTACTTCAGAGTGGCTGCCTCTGCCCCCGCCCTGGCACAGAAACTCTTCTCATCTGCTAAGCAAAAGTAAAGGGTTGAGCTGAAGTAGTTAAAGTAGGCGTCTTATTGTTATTTAATTTAAAACAAGATGAAATGCAAAATAAACATTGAGAGTGAAATGTGTGTTTTAGAACAGAGTATGTCCAGAGTCCCTTAAGCCCTTCACAATTAACACATCATGACAGATTTTAGTGTTTTGGAATCTGTCCCTTTCCTTTACTACTCCCACAAAAACCCTGAAGTTCAATATAAGGAAAAGTTTTTAGGTTGTCTAGTCTGTCCCGTGCCAGGTTTGGATTATGTTCACTGGTATTATGCCAGTTTTCTAGCCACCTCCAGAGCAGCAGCTTATTTTTTCTCTTTGTCAAGGATAGTGTTTTACTGGCAAGAATAGTATGAAAAAAATAATACTGCAGTATTTTCTGTGGAGGCCAGCCAAAAAAAAAAAAAAATTGGAGTAAGGGAAAGAGACTGAGAAGAGAGACAAAGGAGGAAGTAATGAAATAGAAAAGAAGGAAAGAAATATGGCAACAGCACAGGAGGATAAATAAGACATTAAGAAGCAAACAGAAAATTAGCAGGGAAAATAGCAAAAATCTAAAAAGAAAAAATTCTTAAAATGGAAATTATTGGTGAAAAAATGGAGAAATTTTTTTTTTAAATCCTAAAGTAGTGTTGTGTTGGCACACAATTGCCAGAAAGACAAGATAAGAAAAGCTTGTCATCTTTTTATTTTTATTTTTTTCCATTCCTTGGTATTTTCCTGCCCTGTACCAATTAAATTCTTTGCCACACTTCTTTTTCCTGAGTAACTTCTTTTTTCCTTTTTAGCCAGGTATCTTAAGCAGTATTTTTTCTAGATTATTGGGGCATCCCCTCACTAGAACTTTCTTGCTGTGGTGCATCAACCTTCATTATGCCACAGTCTTTGGCTATCTAGTATGGTCATCAGTTATAATACATCTCTTTTAAGTGATTTTTTTTTTTCCTGTTCAAAGAGATGGAAAATAATAACAAGGACTCAAAGAGTGCACAAGGACAAGAACAATTACAATGTGTATTCCAAATGAAATGAGAATTACTAGTAAATTCCTTACCTTTGGATATCTGAAATTATAACAAAGTTTTCATTATTAATTTGGGAATATAAGTACAGGGCAATCAAGGATGGGCAATAATTCTAAATCAAACCTCTTCCATAAAAGTATTCATTATTACAGGGGAGTATAGCTGTAATCCACATTTGTCAATATATACAAAGACATTATTAGGCACAGTAAAAATATGGACCTTTGCCAAGATATTAAAGAGTAATTTTCCAAGCCTTGTTTCTCTTAACTATCCTTAAGTTCTCCCTGCTTTGCTGAAATGTGTTTTTTGTACTCCGACACACAAGGGTGATATTGTGGCCATGAAAATTTTGGTCATTCATAAACAACTTTCTTTTTCTCTCAGAAAATTTTGCAAAAAACTATGTTATAAACATTCAGTTCAGAAGTTTATATATACACCTGTACTGCTCCGTCACCACAAAACTACAAAATACTTTTCAGAGTATGTAGAAACTAAGAATTTATCTCATAAGGGCTAAAACAGAGTCCAAAGAATCACCAATGTCCCAGAGGTGTGTAGTGACTGGGAATTTGTCAGGTGAAAATTCCCAGGATGTCGGTTCTAGTTGCTTCTTATTACAGGCAAACACATCAAACCAAGTCTTCCAGAGTCTTCTTGTCAATAAATGCTCCATTTCTTTTTCATGGCAATATTACATTGGCATCTTATCTTTATCTGGTGGCATGCACTGAGTTTTTTAATAGAAAAGCAAGTATTTCTACTACTCTGTCATTTCCAACAGAAAAGCCCACTGTTTATAGAAGAAATTCTTGCTTTAAGCCCCTAAGTTCATGTCCTCACTTTTAATATTGTTAAACCTGAGCTTTGCTTTAGCCTAAGGCCAGGTTTTTTTATGTAATATTCCAGTCCTTCTCTAAAGTGGAAATATTTAACGTCTGATGTCCCCACATTTTGCAGCGAAAACTGTGGAAGCACTATCAAAGTTGCAATACAATCAGTATAACTTTTTTAATACAGGTGAGATCTACATATAGGGAATTGTTTTGCTGCTTGTCCGATTGAGACTGCAGGTTTTTTCTTCTCTTCAAAACCAGTGGCAACTAAATCAGCTAACAGAAAACTCAGTCTTGCACATCAGTGTTAGTAGTTCTTTCCATGACATCTTTCAAAAACTTTTCCCTATATGTTTTATGACAACTGGTAAAAATTCAGGGTGGGTCTGCCAAATAACTTTCTCTTGATATATGGCCAACCAAAAGAGCTCATGTTTCATACATAACCCTTCTAGCTGAGAGAACCAAATCCTCCACGAACCTGAGGACCACGCTGCCTCAGGTATTGTTGGGGAAGGGGCATGAATTAACAGAAACACATTGGTTTACAGGTGAAAAAATACAGCAGGTCCTTGAAATATATATATAAATAAAATAAAAATCAAATAACATCATAAGCTCTCAAAACTTATTAGCCTGCTTTGAATATCTGAAAAGTAAATCCTGCTAAATCCCACACATGCCTGCAACCAGATGCAGAGACTACAATGGCATTGATTTTTTTTCCTTGTGTGATTTTGCTTCTAGTATCGTCTTTCTCCTAACACTTCTCTAGGTGAGCACCTCTGAGGTAGTTTCATTAGTGGTAACAACAGGGAGAGTGCTGTTTCGGGCAGGAAATAGTAACCATTTAAATAACACACTACTTACAGCTGCTTAGCACAAACCAAGGTAAGATAACATAGTGGGTAAACTCCCCATAGCCATTACAACTTGCCTATATTTATGCTCCATTCTAAATGCTGAATAGAGTCCTCAGGACAAAGCTGAAATGTTCAGGCTGTTGCTTAGATACTATTTTCACAGGCTTCATATGAAAAATCTATGTATACAAGCAAATAAATAGGTAAGAGTTAATAGGTGGAACCCACAATGGACAAACACAAATCACTTCTTTTACACTAAATTTGGGGATGGAAGAAACAGATGTGGAATGCATAGAACACTCATGCTATGCAAAATGAAAATACCTATGCTTTGCTGGGATGCCTTCTCCATGCACAGGTATTTGGGGCCAGTTATGTGAATTTGCATGAATTTGGGTCACTGAGTTTAACTATGTGTATTCTTTCTGTATAGGATACATACCTGAATATCGTGTTTGTTTACTTATGTGGGAGTCTCTTCTAATTTGTGACCTTGCAACAACAGATCAAAACCAAGATCATATCCTAAAGTTAGAAAATCACCTTAGTCACATACACTATGGGCTTTATTTCCTAACTCAGAGGAGTTAAATTTGCAATGGTTCACATATTCTATTCAGAATGCCCAAATTATATCTAGTGAAAACTGCATGACTAAAAATAGTTGCTGTTCTGCATAAGTATTAGATTGGTTCCTGCTATGCCATTTCCTCAGTAAGAAAAAAAAAAGAAAAGAAAAAGAAAAAGCAATTTTGGTATGTGTTCTGCTTTGCTAATATCCAAAAATTAATTTGTTAATTTTTTTAGCACAAATAATTCATGACTTGGAGCAACACACTGAACAAACCAGGGGTTATGTAAAAGCTGACAGTTACAACATCACAATACCAGAGCATTACCTATTATGTAGTTATGGTGACACATACTATTCTTGTGATACACACCACAAATTATATAGGATTTTTGAGTAATTTCATTTTGCTCTATTGAGCAAAATGAAATGACTACACAAATTACTGCTTTTTGCCTTTTGTTATACTTTCTGTTAATTCCCTGCGAGATAAGTGTGTGCCTTCATAGGCTTTGCATTAAAAAACAATTGTGAAAGCAACAGAAGCAGAGCAGAATTCAATACCCAGATTATACTGGAGGAAAGAATAGCTAGCAAAATAATTCTGAATTTAAAAAAAAGTTATGTTTTGTAAACAAATTTTATTTCCTTGAACTAGCTTTTAACTATTTATTTGGTCCTGCCTTAAGCATTATTTTTTATATCAGCTTGTCATTTATTGCATATAATTACTGCAAAGATTAAAAAAATCAGTCAAGATATTTAAAATGGCAAATCAATCTAATTATCCACATTAAATGTACTTTCCATCAATTTCCACTACAAAAGAGTATAAACTAGCTGCTATGTACCACTTCTGTTGCAACTTCAAGACGAATATTTACATATACATGCCATTTTTTATATTTCTGAACCTGACTCTTTTACCTGGTAGTGAAAGGGGACAGAGTAACCAATGACAGAAGTAACTGTCTTTAAAAAACTTGTATAAAGAGATGTTGTAACAAGAATGACATTCCTTACATTATATACTGTCTGCAAAATTATCCTACAGTAGATTATAATTTTCCAGACATGGGTTTTGGTGAGAGAGACTGAGTTTTAACGATTGATTTCAATGTTTGCTTTTATGAAATGAGCCATGTTCAAATATTATCAGTATAAATATGTTTATAAAAAAAGAACTTCATCTTCTCACCAAGAATCACATCTCAGCAGAGGTGATCGGTATTGTTTGGTTTTGTTTTTCTCTAAAAGAATATTATTAAGTATTATAGTTTTATTAAATACCATGCTTGATTTTTTCTCAACTTTTCCGTAAAATAATGAAGTGTTAATAAGTTTTTTCTACAGAAAGAGGTGATTATTTAACATGTATTTTCCACTCAAAAACAAGCAAACAAATTGTTTAAATCAAGAAAACAAAGGGACCCAAGCCATTTAATCAAATCTTTTGACAATTTATAATCAAACCAATCAAAATCATGTTATAAACTTCTCACTATGAACCGAATAACACTCCTTAGTTCCTCCCCCCTGCATGGGACAATATCTTCCTTCCCTTTGAGGGAATGCTACATTGTCTCAGCTGACAAAAGGATAGGGGATGTTTATACAGAAAACCAGTCAGCAATCCGCAGCTATTTGCTGTTCATAGGCTTTTCAGAATAGGGAAGAATGCATTCATGTACTTAAAAACCTTGCTGTAAGGGAGCACACAAATGGGAGGGAAACAACTATTCAGGCTTCGGTGCAGACCACCCTGATGTGCCACTGAGATCCCTGATGGTTCGGGTCAGGTACCCAGCAGGGCACTTGGCAGCTCCCTCCTGGCCAGCCCCTGCAGAAATCAAGGCGTGCAAATGCGGGGGATATACCCTCAGGTCTCATCCCAGCACGGAGTCAGAAAGCCTGGAGGTCATGCCTCACAGTGCAAGGGCTGGGCCGGGTTCCCATATTCCACGGTGCAGATACAGCCTGAGATACCCACTTGATTCTTCCTTCTTCTGGACCTACTCTTCTTTGCTAACCAAGGCCTAGATCTTGTTGGATTAACTGTCAAACATACTATAAGTGTACATATTCCTTGATAAAAAGTGATGAAAAGTATAATCATCCCCATGGAAATTAATCTGATCGTTAGAGTTCCATAGTGAGCTTGAGCAGGCTCGTTATCCTGTGCCCTCCTGTTGCGGGAAATGCCATCACGAAGAGGTCTTTGCAGAGGATTACGTCATGACTTATGCCTCTCGGTATCTTGTTTTAGTGATGGTATCACGCTACAGTTGGATGGAGCTTTTGAGTGCCTGAAAGATTAAATCATATATAACTGTGGTTTTATTTACTTTTAATTAAAATAGTTTGATGTCTCAGGGTTAGATGGTTCCTTTCCATTTTTGCTATGAGTAATGCAATATATTATATTGGAATCATCATAAATGCAGGTACTTCAATTCATAACTTATAATCAGTAAAACTCTACTTTTATGCATATACCATTTACTGAACTGTATTTAGACAGTTAACTGTATGACAATTTCAGATAAGCTTTTAGAACAGCATATGTTACATCCATTCTCTCTCTAGTAAGTCAGTGGAATCCCTTCCCTTCCCCATTAAACATTATGGTTCAGCAACTAAAGTAATGTCCAGACAGGTTCAGCTAATGTTCATTGTCATATAGACGATGGTAACAATTGCTAGTTTAGACGACTATTTTAATTATATATTTTCTAACTGATATTTTTACTAATAAATACTGAAAACAGAGCTTGAAAATTCAAGACTAAAAGATATGGGGTTTTTTACTATTGTTTTTTGAGAGTTCAGCAGGTCTCAGACAATTTGGTTTCAGTGGCCCCAGTTTCTCAAGAGGATGCAGATCCTGAGGAATAAATGTAAATCTGCTAGACTCGCCTCAAAACAAGCAGACCTAGTTCATCACAGCATTGAGGCTTCTCTTCTGCTATTGAAGATCTTTGGTCATAGGTTCACCTTCAGAGGAAAGTTCATCTTACATTTGTTTCAGTCAAGAGATCTATCATGTCATCTATAAAATATCACCAGATTTTTCTATTGGAGCCAATCAAATACAACAAAAGAGCATTTGAAGGTCCGTCCCCCCCCCCCCCCCCCAGCTACTTTATTCAGTTTAGCTAAGTCTGTGCTTAAATTTTTATCCATAGAAGTAGCTGTCCTTCCAGAGGGCATGTAGACATAATGAGAGGCACTCTATATTTTTAATTTACTGGAACAGTACCATTCATTCATTTGCTCATTCACTCACTCACTCATTCATGATGTTATTCTTAGGATTTTTACACTCATCATGAATAATGTAGTCACAGAAAACTGCAGTTCAGCAGAAGTATGTCAAAATCTAAGCATATGAGTTGTCGCTTTGAAGTCATATATTAGGGGTCAGAGTGAACAATTTAGAAGCTCAATCATGGGATTAAATTTTTCACATAACATATTTGCAGCAGATTCATCAGCCAATGTTACTTAAAATAGCAACACATATCTTAGCACACTCGATATACTGTACAAAGAATGGAAACACAGAATTTTTTGGTTTACAAAAAAGAAAGTATCCAAATAACATAACCACATATTTTATGTACCTTCTCCATGACAAAATTATATAAGAGAGTGGACCAGTAAATGACAATACTCAGTTTCCTGCAGTTGTTCAGCTAGTTGAACGCATCACTGCTCACTCTGCTAATCAAATGTTAAAACCCTCAAATTATGTTCTATAAAAATGCTCCTAAGACATAATTTGTCTAATTATCTACTGCTTTTCTACAGGTGAAGAGAGCAAGCTCAAACCACAAAGTAGTACAAGCTATCTACAGGAGGGCTTTACCACTGGTAGAGCTTGCTTGAAATGTCTGGGTAGATCTTTCAGTCAATTTGTTTGTGGCAGGAGAGTAAGAAGCTGATGTGACATGTTTGATATAATTTCTTTTGACAAATAATAGAAACTCTTTAAAGATGAATTGATTTCCATTGTCATGTACAATCTGTTCAGAAGCTCTCTATCCTTGAAGACAAGAAGAATTCTTAAGAATTCACCATCTGGGCTGAATTAGCTGAATTAATATGGAGTAATTCAAGCCATTTGCATTAGTCATCTGCTACAGAAAAATGTATGTATATGTATGATAGAGATATACATATTCTACCAGTGACCCATGTAATTTAGGTGGAGTCCTCATCACGGAGCTAGGCATTGGGACTGATTTCTGAAGGGCATTCCAGCATTCAGGGGAGATGTTTTAGGGTGATAGAGCCCCAAGGCTTGAACGAATGCAAGCATGCAGTCAATTATGAGGAGCCAAAGTCAGCAGCAGTCATTTTCCAAGCAGAGACAGTTCAATGATGACGGAGACAGCTGCTAGTCTTTTTCTATTATTATTAAAATAATAAAAAAAAGAAACAAGAAACTGATTATTTGCAATCAAATACACGTCTAAATTTTTAACTCCCCAGACTAACCTAAGAGCTTTTTTCTTAATCTGGGCAAATCTTGAAGAGATTTAGAAGCAAAGTCAATGGGCCTTTGAATACGATCTTCTGCTATATATCAATTAACACTCTGCCTCTATATGGAAAATCAGCTTAAAGTAACTAACTTCATTTCAATGTATCACCGCAGCTTGGGATGATATAACCTTCCTGTCTCTGTCAGAAACTTTCTGAAGGTGTGTGCATCAACAACTCATGTCTAAAAATTAGTACGAAGGAGGCAATATTCCTGGTGTGCTAACCAACAACAAGAGATAGCAACTGGGCACTCCCAGAGTACTGCTTGTGTCATAGGAATTAATCTTCCACTGCAGTAAGGAATGTATGTAAAATGCACTAGATTCACAACACAGACAAGCCTCGTACCCTTGTTAGGGTGGCCAGCCCTGGCATGCAGCTACACTAACAAAATAACGTGAGAATTTATAAAATACTACAGAGAGCAAAAAGAGGGTAACATATATGCAGACATCTAATCCTGTCTTGTGGCTACACTAACAAGATAGCACCATAAGAAGTACTGGAAATGAGAAATATTATTAATAAGAAATAACAAAAGGTAACTAACTTAAAGGAATAACTGATGGAGGTAGAAATTACCAGTGCAACCATATCACAAATACTGAAGAGGTATAAAGTACCAAAATTAGGGACAATAGGAAAGGGTAAATAGGGATAGAGTTTATTTGGGAGGGGATGTGGGTGGTAAACGAAAGAACTTAGGAAGGAAAAAAAGGGAGAAAAAGGGAATATAAGCAGAAGTGTATCATTTAACTAGCTGTTTAGCGATACCTATTGGGCAGCCTTCTGTTGATCCCACTTGGAGAAGGACAATAAATCCATTATTGCTCTGATCATATGTGTGTCTGACGTTTTTCTGTGCTAAGTGGGGTACATGAGGTGTTTTCCCTAAAACTGGTGAGTGAATACATGAAGGGGGTGGACTAATCCTAACAGCTGTGGTATTTAACTTTTAGCAGAATCCATATTCAGAGTTAGGCATCTAAGCTCACAATAAATAGGCTCATGAAGGCCAGCAAGCTAAACAAGCCATTCCCAAATGCTGAGAAACATTCAGCCCCTTATGCTAAGCTGAATTCAGTATTCAGTATGGTTGTTAGCTGTCAAAACCACTTGTCACTTACCCGTGCTCAGAGTATTAGCATGGAAGTAGTAATGCCACATATTTACTTAATCCTGTAATGATTATATGGGAGGGGGAGACTCAGGGGCTGTTCTGTTCCTTACCGGAATTAGACACACATTTCCCACAGCATAATAAAAAATGACATCCCGTGGAAGTCTCTAGATCTCTTCCAATATATTTTGTGCAAAATAGTTACATACTTACTGGATCAGAATTAATGTTTACCAGTCTTCTGTTAGGGTTGCTTAGGTAGCCTCACCAGGGTTATATGGAAATTTGGAGTTTTGAATGTGCAAGCTTCATTGTCAAAACTCAAGCACGTGTCTGATTTTTGTATGTGTTAAAGTTTCAGTTGTAATGTGAAAGACCCCAGATGCCTTGTCTTGAGTACAGGCAATTTTTGGGTTGGGTTCATCATTTTTTGGAATCTGCAGGAGTTTTATACCTTGCTGATTACAGCTGAACTTCTTACAGCTGTTCTCTGAAACAGAAGACAATACTCAACACAGAATTTGTTATACAATACAGAAGCTTAGCATATGCTGTTTACAGTTTTACGTTACCTTCAGTATAATAAGGCCCCAGTGAGTGATAGGTGTTTTAGAAGCACTGAGGTTTTCTACAACTTTGTGATTTTAAGTGGTCCCTGACAGTCCTGCTGTGAAATTACAGAAAGAGCATACTTTGTAGCAAGCTCCATTTTAAGTTTTCTCCCTTCCACTTGTAAAGGGAACCAAATAACACTTCATTTATTGTCTGCTAAATTAAACAGTTGTAGAATTGCTGTAATGTTCCCAGTGGCTTCCATGTTGCTGTCTACAATCTGATAAAACTGAAGTCTTCTCATAATGTCCTCCTGGGACAGAGGCTTGCTTTTTGTGTTGATCTGAACGTTTTCTGTATCTGCCATAGTTTCTTTCTTGCTTTTTGTTCAACCAACAATCTTTTGTGTTGTACAACCACTTCCCATAAAAAAAGCAGACAATCTAATTTTAAGTGTTCACTAAAATGTGGTAAGGCTAGACTCATTAAATTAGACCTCTTCGGGTATTTCAGTATACTGTACAGGCCCTGATGTTAAACCCTTACGTTTCATCTCAGATGTTTACTTCAGTCAAGTTATTGGCAGTTTTGCCAATAACAAAATGTTCTCAACAAAATGTTGAGAATTATCTTGACGTTAGAACACAGAAGATGTATTCACAGGCCTACAGCACATGTCCCGTGAAGGGAGGTGGAGGCAGCATAGTCTGACAAAGAGAAGGTTAAGGAGCAACGTAACAGCAGCCTGAAGCTTTCTGAAGGACAGATACAAAAATGCAGAGCCAAACTCTCCTCAGCTGTGGCAAATGGCACAACAAGAGGCAATAGCCACGAATCATGGGTTGGGAGGTTCAGGCTGGACATCAGGAGATACTTCACCAGGAGCATGGTGCAGCACTGGAACAAGTTGCCCATGGATGATGTGGACACACTTGGAAGTTTTCAGGACCTGGCTAGACAAACCCATGGCTCACATAACGCAGTGCTGGGGATAGTAATGCTTTGAGGGGGAGGCTAGATAATGTGCTCCTCTGACGTCCCTTCCAAACAACATTTCTATGACTCTGTGATGTGATTCTGTCATTCTCCCTTCTTAATTCAGTGGAAAATCATGTGGATAACTGTTTTTTTTTTAAAGTGGACTATTATGCTTATTGTTAAAATAGTTTAACAGAACTGTATTTTTTCTACAAAAAATAAGCATATTCATGAAGAGCAACAAGGACTCCGGCTGTACAGTAAAGGTTCAAATCCATTCTTCCATTTTGCATTTGAAAAAAATGGTGATGATGGAAAGCCAGAGACTGTGAACTAGCTACATGGAGCCTTAGGTCCTAAAGGGAATACAGACTGAAACCCTAAGAGTCTTGGATGTTTATGAGGGATTCTTTTTTCTTTCTCCAAAACCCTCTTTTGCCTCTTACCCTCCCATTATTCAAGAAGCATAACTGACTTATTAGCCAATGATCATAGTTCCTTTCTTAACTAAAACTGAAATCTTTATGCCCTCTATTAGGGTGGAGAGAGACAATACCACTAAAGGAGCGTTCAATGAAATCCTTTCATCCACATCCACATTCACACCTAATACAAACTACTGCAGCAGACAGACAAGATACTGCAATGAAAATGTGTTCTCAGTCTCCCTTCTTTCTCACATCCTCTTCCTCCAAGCATATAATGTAATGTTTTATTGTTTCCATAGAGGAGCTGCCTGTGACTATGCAGCCTGGGGTAGCCCAGCATAGAATGGCCAGTCTCTGAGCCCACACTGCTGGGAGCAGTGTGTGTTTGCTGCCTATGTGCTGTACAGAGAAGGTGTGCATATGGTGCATTATTTTAAGATTCATGTGAAGAAGAAAATAAAACCTACAGGAAGAAATCAAGGCTGGCATTCACCAGGTCAGCAAAAATCATCTGGTTAAATAATTAATTTTTCTTTGGACTAAATATATGTACTTTGTACATTGAACATTTCTTGGGGAAAGAATTTTACAAGCATGATTTATGGGATCAGTAAGCAGACTTTACCTGCTGTGCTTCTAAATCTTTGCATTGCATTGATAGTTTACAAAAATAGCTTTAAAAGTAAATAAGAACATACTTCATGATTCCCTTAAGCATATATATGGACTTCCTAAAGAGTACACACCTCCAAGAGAGCTTTCAGAGCTTTAGCAAGGAAAAGCTTTTGGATCCAAGTAGAGTTCTTTGGTGGATAAAAATATAGCTGCTGCACTAAATATGCATCTCATGAAGAGAAAGTTGGGTACTGAATAATGAATTCTTCCCAAGCCTCAAGCTCTGTTGGACTTTTCCCTGTAAATTGCTGATGAATTGGTAGTATTGCACTAAAGAAATAGATTAGAAACTGACTGATCCCCTTCACAATAGTGACCTCAATTTTGTAGATGCTAAGAATCACAAAACAATCAAACAACCTCCCTCTTTTCATTAGAGACAAGCATTTTATTTTACCTCTGATTTGTATTTATTTCTTCCCAAGGACCTCTTTAGATTCTAACACCAAATAAGACCATTTTCCCTGAGGTATAGTGTCATTTCTCTGCTTGTGAAGAGAAAAACATGTAGAGGAGGCTATGGCATAAGTTAATTTATTTACAAGTACCTGCTTCTACTGATTAATGTTTGTCTGAACCAGAAGGAATCTGCTTGCAAGTTTTTTCATTAAAAATGTGAAAGCAATTTTGCTAACACAAACTATTCTTTGTCAGGCATGTCACAGCTATTTTACACTCCACAGAAAGTTGGAAACTGTCCTTTTTTCCATCCTTAAACCTAAACCCCACTGTTGCCCAGGAACATGATGTTGGCCACATATGTCAGGTATTGCTAAGATCCACCCAGTGATATTTGTTAATAACCCTACTCCAAATTTACTGCAGTGTAACTCAGAGTAAAATCTGATCTTTTTTGCACTGGTTTCCCATCCTGAGCACTAGAAATGGTGTTTAGTATCATTCTTGGACTTTGAGGGAAGAGTAATTCCCCTTACTGAAGGAGCCTGTGGATGGAATTGTACATTCTGCACCAGCTTGGAGGTCAGCCTACATACCCAGTGCTCCCTGTTGCCTTAAAATGACGAGCTGGATTGAGAGACAGGGTAGATGGTATGGCTCCACCAGAGCTACCAGAATACACTGATTCACATATAATGAGGATGCAGCTGTAAGAACATACAGTGAGTGAGGCATTGATACCATAGTAGCATTTCTGTTGTAAATGCATATGATACCGAACAATACCAAATGATCTGGTATCTGGGCGCTCAGCCTAGCCATGCTTGGTACTGCCCAGACTCCCTGAACTTCTGGCTCTATTTCCACTCTTGTCCACTCCACCCTTTTCACCAGAGCTGGGGTGGTGGTGCCTAAATGGCTCCCCAGTGCCACCCACCAGCAGTGGGGAAGAGAAGAGATGGGAGATGGCCGGCATGCTTGCTTCCTTCTCGGTCTGCTGCTGGCACGTCTCCCCAGCATAATGCAGGACCCTGCCAAGAACTTCTTTCCAGGGAGCTGAGGTAGGGGGAAGGGGACCAGTGGACCTAAGGAGGACAGTGGATGAGGGCAGTGTGGTGACAGAGTGGGGAGATAAAGGACTGTGGAAGAAGAGAGGGAATGGTGAAAAAATGATCAAATTTCCTTTGCATCCAGCAGCATCTTGTGTTTTCAACTGTAGCGTACCTACCTCCCCAGTAGTTCATCTGGATGGCCCAATGCCTAGCTGCAAAACTTTGGCTTAGGTGGCTGAGGAAGTTCATTGTTGCAAGAAAGAGCTGTGAAGAAGTCTATAGCAGAGTCATAAGGACAAAAATAGAAAGGTATAAAATCCTAAAGGGAAACACAAGGAGCTGGAGGACAGCAACTGGAGAGTGAGAAAGACTCTGGCCAGCAGAGACTCTTTGGATATCTTCTTGGGGTAGTGAGCATGCATAGCCTAGCAGCTCACTGAATCCCCTAGACATCTCTTAGGTCCGTTAGAGAACAAATGATTGCTTTATACGTTGAAACCAGATATATCCTGATCACAGCATCTCTTTGTGCATGCCTAACAATGCCTGAACAAAATGACCTGGTACGGCAGGTTTACAAGAGTATCACCAGTCATCACCAGTATAAAAATCCTAAAGGACTAGCCCCAGTCCATCCACCAATCAGACTGATTAGCAAGTGGAACAAAAAAGGGAGACAAACCTTCTGTCCTCCCTTGTGCATTTTTCCAAAGTTCACTGACTCCTTGTGCGAAAGTTCTAGTAATATTGGGCTATGTGATGATATCTGGTATCCACCGTCACTACCAGGAATGTATATGTTCTCAGTTTTCATAGTGAGCAACAAAAGCTCTACCCTGACACCAGTGAATCTAGTGAAAGGATTTCTGTTGACTTCGATGGGTAATGGATCAGGATCCAAATGAGGTAGAAAATTATTTTCTCTGCTTGCTGTTTATTAGAAATTGATCTAAAGAACAGCTGACTTTAAAAGAAAGTAATGAAAATAGTTTATTCAGTCTAATTGCTCTGATGTTATAGAAATATTTGTCTAAGATCAGATTAATTGGTATGAAAGAAACATTTTGCCCTGACAGAAAATCTTATCTTTCTTTTTCCTTGCTATTTGATTTCAGTTCAAATTACTCAAAAATGGAATGCCACTTTATAAAATGCCCACTGCACAAGAAAAGGGATAAGCAAAATAATACAAGCCCTCCTGTGATTAAGGCATTGACCCAATTTTTTGTGTTTGTCTTCAAAAGTATAGAGAATAGCACAATTTCCTCTTCTCCATACCTCTAAGTAATACAAAGCTATGCAATGTTTTTCCAATGATCCAAGTCAACTGAAATCTCAGACATAGCAGCTAAAGTCAGTTTTGTGTTCCTGAAACTGAAAACAGCCCAGCCTTGTCATTTGATTCTTTCTGGTCATCTTATCTACTTGTGCTTATGCCAGCACCAAAATTGCTGTTCATCAGTGATTTTTTTTCTTTTTTTTGTAAATGTGGTCCAGTTAAGCACATTCTAGAACATACTGAGGTAAAAGAGGGAAAGATTTTCCAGTTCTTCAAAATTTTTGATGATTGTTGAAACCCTAATTCCACCTTAAATTTCCAGCACTCAGGTTGTATTGCAGTTTGTTCAGATGGAATGTGGATTTGTATCTCTGCTTTGAACAAACAGCCAGACTTGTCAGGAAAAATAATCTCAGATGAAAACTTTCCACCAGATCTATCAAAAAAATCACATATGCATCTATTTGCTAAAATGGAGTATGCCCTATCAAGGACAAAGAAGTTACTATAAATACTCAGTAATAAACAGAATATGAACAGTATATGATGGATTAACTGTTGTAAAGAGTTACTGCTGACCATGCACATTGTCTTGTCACACTGGACTGCAGAATAAAAGTATTAGTGGATTTTACTGCAAAAATATTTCTGGAACTCATTGAACTGATTACTACCTGCCCAAACAGACTGACTGACAGAGTTACAGATGTTTGATTATTTAAAACATTACAGACTATTTATAAAATAAAGCCCTTCATTGAGTTAGCTCACAACCAGTGAAGTAACACCTTGTTGAGGTCACTTGAACCATTTACCAAGCTCCATCTAACAGGGAGCAGTGTGCAGGATCCAGTTCTGCCAACCAGGCTGACGCTGCATAGCTGGGACCCATGGCTGTGGACTGTGATTGTGAACCAAAAAGTCAGGAGACCTGCAGGACATACTGAATTTCCCACAAGAAACCAGTACCCATCACATGTTGGGGATGCTGCATGTCTGGGTAAGAGTCACTCAGTAGCCCAGACTTGGAGTCTGGATTTCAGCAGTATCGATTTTTGGTAGAGTCCATTTCCTAACACCTAGTTGTTGTGGGACAGACAGCTAAGACTTCCTGCAGTTCATCTTGCCTGCCAGTACACTGGCCAATGTACACAGGTGTGAGTGCTGGGTTTAGATCTGGCATAAACACCTCTAGTGCTCTCAGCTGCCCCATATAGGATGCATCCCTCCTGTCAATAAACTGTGGAACACTTTCCCAGTCCTGCTGTAGTTTACATCCCCCATAGTTTAAAATCAAGACATCCAAGCAAGGAATGTGAGTTGTCACATTTGTTCATACCCATCTTGGCCTTGGGAAATCTGTGTTTTCCAGTCTTCAGGTTGCTCCCTGGAGGTTTTAATGAGGATCATCAAAGGTAGAGAGGAATTCTGTCTCTGAGGTCTTTTTTTTCTTCTCCACACTAGGGAGATGTGACCACTAGGAAGAAGTGAGGTGTTGTACAGTGACAGGGAAAAGGCAGAGGAAGAGAAGAACATGGCAGGCAGGAGAGCATCTTGCTGGCTAGAGGCTGCCCATCTGGCTCCACCAGGTTAGAAAGGAAATATGTCATTCGTGATTAGGGCCATTCCTTCTGATGTGCAGTCCATTGGGTTTAAAAGTTGGCAGCCATGCGTATGGGGAGCTTGTGTCCCAGTGAAAAGATAACTTACTAGTCTGAGAAGTGGCACTCCACCTGACTATTTTGTGAGAGTTGACTTTAGGGTCCATTTCCTGAATGCGTGGTAGTCTTTAAGGAGCAAAGCTCTCCTCATTGCACGTTTGTGAAATGTGAAAGTATCGTTATCCTTTCTGAGGAGTTGTGGGGCCAGATCCTAAGAGATGCCTGTCTCTCAAGGAAATCAGTGGGATACGTCACTAAACACCTTTGGGATTCAAGGCCCAAATCACTGGCCAGGGTCCCATAGGAAATCCAGCAAAGTGCCTGAGTTGAATCCGTGTGGACCAAGTCTCAATTCAGTGTGTTAACCACAATCCCTTTTTTCTTACAGACAAAACCTTCTTCCCTTTACTCCTGCAGCTATTTAAAAAAATGTTGGTAAACATATGTATACAGAATTCATGTATAAACTGATGCCTGTAGCTTCACATTGTCCAGTTCATTCACATCTGAATGCATGACATGGCGTGCAATGGGATTTGTAGGCACACAGGATATTATTATTATTGTTGCCATGCATTGTATTTGCATTACGACCTTCCTTAAATGTGCAGCATTGTTTTGTTAAGCAATCAGAATGCAAATACCACTGGCACAGCTAGAAAACATTGAAGTATCCCAAGTACACAAAGTATGCAAGCTATGCAGTAAAGCACACAAATCCTAACAAGCTCATTAGTACCATACTGCAGTAATTACAGAGCAAAATGCTTTCTGTGGTACACCAGTCAGGCTGTAGAGAGGGGAGGCTTTGCAATGTTTTAATGCAATGTTGCCATCAATTGCATACTGCTACAGCAATCGTATTGTACTGGCATAAGCTGTTCTGGGAAACAGCCACTATTCTCTGCTGGTACCTTGCCTAGGTATCATTCTTGATTAGCCATTAAGCACTACATAATAATAATGAGGAAGATAGTAATAATTATAAACATAAGAATTATGGTCTTTGGTCAGACCAAAGCCCCATCTAGCTCAATATCCCTTTTCTGACAGTGGCCAGAAGTATATTTTAAGCAAAAAATGTGAGAAACCGGGCACGTATAGAGCAACTCCCTGGTATGGCCTTTGAGTTTCCAGCAATCAGCAGTATGTACGTGAAATTTGAAACTAGACTTCGTAGGTGTCTTCTACCTGTTTGATTTGCATCACCATCTCTGTAGTAACTTAGTGACTCAAACCCAGATAACCAACTGTTTATTGTTAGTGTACCTTTAACATCCCTGCCAATACATACATATATATTTATATATATATAAAAAACCAACCATACGCTGTCCAGTATATGCCACATACCATTAAAGGAAAGGCACAGATCTTCAGCATAGTAATTTGAAAGATTTACTGAGAGAAAGCTTAAAGTTTTAAAGGAAAGTCACCCTGTCATATCATGGTGTCAGAAATTATGTCAATCCTTCTTTGAGGCAGAAGATGGACTAAATGGTCTCTCAGCATTCTTTCCTACACTGATTTTTTATGAATCTGTGTTTATTCAGCTGCTATAACAGTTAGAAAGTTCAGTTTTAATTAGTCTGAAATAGGAAAATGTCTTTCATTCTGCTTGATGATGTAACACACATGTAATACTTCAGCTGCTGGAACCAGACGAAGGACCTGTAAGGGCTGTGCTAATGTGGGGACCATAGCTCTTTGGTAAGCCATAGCCACGGCACAGGAGCTGAACTGCTGTACATACGTATATCTTCTGGCCAAGAGCAACAGGGAGAGAGACATCAGCAGCATAGGTGTGATCTATCTTAGCAAAAATGTCTCTACATTATTCACCGAACACAGGTTGTGGCTCTGGTGGACATTTATGCAGAGATCCTTGCTGCACTTCAGAGTATTCTTGGCAACTGACCTTAGCAACTGATCTGAGCCTTCTCCTTCGCAGCAGGACCCAATCAATAATCAGACTGGTGTACTGGAAAGAGAGAATACAAGTATATAGGCAGTGATGGTTGTGAAGCAAACTGCAAAGTGCTCCATTAAACATATCACCTCAATGTCTGCCCTCAGAAATTCATGTGTCTCCAGGGTGAATTTCTCTTTTGAGAAGTGGTCCTTTTTCCAAGGCAGGAAGCATTAGGTATGCTCATATCTCAGTCAAAGTGTTTCCTACGCGGTGCCAACAGTTATTCAGCAGTACTCATTATGCAGGTGAGATATATCGCAGTGCTGCTACTCTGCAACACTCTGCAGATCTCTATGCACCATGTGCACAATGTCTGAAATATAAGCAAATTTATGCTGCACTCATCCTTTTTGTGGTTATTAGTGTCATTTAGTATCATCTTCCTCCAGCAAATTGACTCACCAAGCAAAATGCACAAGTGCATTTTAAAGTGGATCACATTATCACGCCTACTTCTTCTGAAGAGCCAAGTGCCATTACTACTTTTCACAAGGAATAACTGCCTAAACTATTTCACATTCTGCAGTGCATCAACAGTGTACTTCCTCCATTCAATTAGCAATTCAGAAGAGCGACTGAACAGTAATGCATGACTATCATATTGTTCTACAATGGAAAGATAAAATCTAGTACATCACTTTATGCCTCTTTAAATGTTAAGGTATTCTTTTCTGGAGCCTTTTCGTTGAGATACGCAGTTGTATCACTCCTAAGGCCCTGGTCGTATTTGGGGTTTCAACAAGGTATTTGCATTAAAAATACTACTTTTACTCATAAAACGTATTAGAGGTTTCTCTCTCACCACCACTGTTTAGATGACATATAATCCTAACTGCACAGTTAATTTCACAGACAGCTGTAGAGAAAAAGGACTAAGGATGGCCAATTGCTGATAGGATTTTATTTCAGAAATATTTTCACATTGTTCACTAGCACTCCTTCTTCCTCTGTGTGCTTTATTTTCTAGAAGGTCGGTGGGGTATCAAAGAAAGACAACAAGGTTGCAGACTGTTAAATGGTTAAGATTATGACTAAAATGATGAACTTGGAACCAGAAACCAGGAAACCAAAAATCAGGAACAAGAAGAAATTTTGGCTAAGAAGCATAGTCGGGAGAGGGGCTAAGGGTCAGAACCAAGAGCAACCAACAATCTACTAAGATGAAGAGCCAAGCCAGAGCCCAGTCAAACTCCATATCATACATTTAGAGCTGAGATAAGAAGCAGCTAGTGCTTGAGCTAGACAAGCTGCAGCCACTCAATGTCCAGAGGTGAGGGTTAAATAAACTAGAAGAAAACAAAGGAACAGTGCTGTAGCCAGGGATCACATTTTGCATCCATGCATTGGGATAGCTTCTTATGCTTGATTGCTACAGCTGTCTCTACCCAGAATTATATGTGGGTCATTAGTCCCCTGGGAGAGTGCCTGTGGTAGCCTGGTGGCTCATCGCACTTCGATTGCTCAGGAGTGCTTGTCAAGAGGCTGTCAGGAAAATCATCAAAGTACACACTTGAGCTCAGATCTGAGTGACTTTTGATAGGACTGACCTTTGTGCTTTTGAAAATCTACCCCTTGTTCTCTGCAAAGTGGTGGCTTCCCATGTGGTCTGCTATGTTTACAATCATGTGTGTTTGGTGTTTCTGTGACCTCTTTTCACTCATTACCACGGCACTTAATATCATGGCAAAAGAAGGGTAATGATTCCTTTTTTGCAATTGTAACTAAAATACTGCCATAGCAGAGGGTATGTGTTGGCCAAGGTCTTTATTATGCAACTGTATGCAGATCACTGTGAATTGCATCATTCATCTAGTTCAGTGGTGCAGCACCAAGGTCACTGGGCATTTTTAAGGTAATGATGAGACCATAAGTCTAATAAATGTGCTTGGTAATCACAGCAAACATACTGTCATTGTCGCAGATGTTATTCTTTGAAAATCACTTGGCAAACACAACTAAAACACAGCCCTTGTGCATGCTCTGACCTCTCCTAAGAATGCACCATCAGGAACACTGAGGAGGTGAGACTGTTTAAGCAGACAAGTCATGGCCTACAGCTACAAAATCGATACTGCTAACAGCCCCCTTGCAGTTTACTTAGAATATATGGAATCAGTGAAGGGAAAATTTTGACAGAGAGCAGATTTTGAAAAGGAACATATCCATAAGTAATGCCAACACAGGTAGAGATCAATTTCATATTATAATGATCTAGGCAGGTTGACATTAATTATCCAGTTTATTTTTGTAGCCACTATGCTGCAGTAACCCACTACTTGCTGATCCAGTAGCCTTTGGTTGTCTGTCAGAACATACATTAACAACCAAATGCATCATGTCACTGTGAGTTTTGCTATTATGTGCAGTGACTCTCTCTATAAGGCTTATCAGATGCTGCAATTGCTGATTTCTTTGGAAGAATATACATCATCTCCCAGGCTGGGTCACCAGATTGCTAGTGTTATGCCCTCAAAAGGTAGTGATGTACTGCCCAGAACTTGTTGCAGCCCCAGTGTCTTGCAAGCCATCATATATATGTATATTTTTATTTTGACATATGTATATGTATATCATACTTATGTATATTTTTGGCTACCAGGCATAAACAAGCGCACAACAGCCTGACCACTAAATATGCTCCTGAAAATAAGGGAGGAAAAGGAAATTTAAACCAGACACAATTTATTGAATTTTTGCTTCACTTACTTATACCCATTATTGATATGAACAAAGGTCAGTAATCCAACATTACTGCAACATTCACTTAAGGTCTTTCAGTGGACAGAAAAAGCCAATGTGAAGATGGCTGTTTAGCAAGGAGCTGAAATAAATGTGGTGGCAAGAGAGGTCTAAGACAAGTCAGAGCTGTCACGTCTTACTCTCAAATGACATAAACAATGCAGTCACGAAATCAGTTTCACTGCTTTTGTATATAAGCTTTCTGTGGCTTCCATGCTAAAAACCAGAAAAATATTACCCTTTGCTAATGGAGCTATTTCACCAGGAAGCACGGCATGTGTCCAATTCAATGTGTCAGCAGCTTTCAATCCTCCATTCAGTTTACCAATGGTTCAACTATTCAAGGCCTGTATTACAACCTTTTAGAGATGACGTGTGACAAGATTGTTTTTGATAAATAGTGGAACCTTGGTGCTACAAATGTGGCCTTTGGCTTCCCAAGGAGGGCAGGTCTCTGGACGCAACCTGACGTGTTGTCAGCCACTGCTGTTCAGATAACCATTTTATCGTCATTGCATACTCTGACCCACACGACAGTCTCCTCTCACTCAGAATACATTCACTTTTATACTCACCTGCACTTTGTTGCAACAGAACAGCAAAATGTTTAGACTACAGCAGAATGCTGCAAGCTCGTTTCTGAGGGTGACCTTGAGTACGTCTGTCATACAAGAAATGCAGTGGAAGACAGGCAAGCGCTATGTCTCCTATACCTCTACTATATCCTCTGTGTCCAACACTGGTATCACCATTTGAAATAACAGAAAGAAACTAAGTAAGTGCCTGTTTTTATGTGTGAATGCACATTCAGAATTGAACTTTCATGTGCGAGCTTTCATGTGCATGCTATGAAAATCAAGAAACCAAAGACTGATTAAAAACGTTCACCCTCCAAAACCATGATTTTTTTTTTCCCCTTTTACTTTGAAGCTTATGCTTAAGTCTTGTGATTTTTTTAACTCTTCAGAGTGGGAAGCATGAATTAAAAATCAGTCTGTGACCCATTACTATTTTATAATCCTCTCTTTGGCAAGTTGAAAGTAACAGCTTGTCAGGATTGTATTTAAACTTTCATGGAATGATGTGAGGGAGTGAAATACGATGGCCCAGACAAGACCCAATACAGACAAGCTAGGTGGTGTTGGAAAGGCCTGTCCAGAGAGGCAGAACAAAAGTATATTACTGAATATGCATGTTTTGAACTGATCTTAGACCAAAATAACATTTATTTTTGAGGAAGTAACTGCTTATATAATAGTGACCATAATATTTTTAGGTTCAGGAAGCACACAGGAATAACAGGGCCAAAAGCATCACCATGGCCTTGCTGACCTTCAGAAAGGAGAGCTATGTGAAAATGAGGAATCCTGTTTAAAAGAAGTCAAAGAAGGATGGCTAAGAGATTTAAATTCTCACAGGCAGCATAGAGACCTCAGAAGAACACCATACTGGCAACACAGCACCAGTGCATACCGCTTACTGGAAATCCCTTGGGAACAGGTAAAAGGAAATCAGCATGGCTAAAGAGTAAAGCAAGGGAAGTTATTGAAATTAAGAAGTTAGCATTCAAAATGATGAAGATGCATCTCAGTGTGGAAAAGAAAAAAAACATAAATTCTGAGAGAATAAACATAAAACTATAATTAGACTAGCATTTGCTTTGTAAATATTGTGGCAAAATTTCAAGGTGTTCATTTTCCCTGTAAGTAATTTGACTTGTCTATGACATCAAAAAACAAATTGATGGCTTGATTCACTGGTTCCCCTGTCATTCATATCATGCAGATCAGGGTGAAAATGAATATAAAGTGCTGTGGAATAGAGCCATTTTATACTTATTTTAGGCAGTATGAATGATAATAGGAAGTATAAGACAAAAATAGATCTAAATGTTTCTAAACCATCTTTTCTGAACTTCAGAAGTGCAACCATATGAATCTTCCCCTAGTCAGATAAGAGAATGCCGTCAGTGCACGGCAAATCAAACTGTGTGATTTTATAACCACACCCTGGAGTCACTTGACATGTTTATCTGTGCCTCATTAGTGGCAAATTTACTCCCTGATACAGCAGGGCCAAATCTGTCGCGCTTGCAAATGCTGATCTTCCAAATTCACACACTCCCACTTACATGCAAGTAGATCCTGCCTAGTTATAGTCACAATTTACTCCAGGGTCATGCCTCCAACTTTGCTTCTCTGTGCCTGGGTTCCTAGCCTTGGCAATGGATAAATGCACCAAGTATTTTTCCATAAATGAGTAGTGATTTTTTAAGGAACTGGCTAAGTACACATTACTTTTTGTTTACTTCTCAGGACCCCTGGTCTGAACTAGTTCCACTGGAGTTCAGTAAAATGAATTCCAGAACGGTTTGCACAAGACTTCTTCAGGAACCAAATATTCCAGCAATAGGAAATATTTTTACCAAAGGCTTTTTCAGTTCAGAAACAGAATCACTAACTTGAGGACAAACTTATCATCTAATTTACCTCTGACCTGAAAAGTATTAGGAAGACAATAAATTTTACTTATTCTTGAGCCGTTTCGCCATGCTAAACTTCTGCATAAATGCTTGCAGTAACAGGACCCTCTCTCACAATCAGTGGTCCTCTGTCTCGAGAGAGAAATATTTTGTAGGCATGTCACTGAAGAGTTCAAAATAATCAGTAAATTGGAGCATATCAAGGTCATAAAAATATTCCTCAAGAAGGAAGACACCCTAAAACACTAATGTAATAACCTGCTGCCATTCATTTCCTTCTCATTGCCCTTTATTTCATCTACTTCTTCTCCCTAGCCCTTTCTACAGCTACATTCATTTTCTCTACCACTGCCTACTGGATTTTGCTCTTGTTATGACTGCACACACATCTCCATTTCCTCTTGATGGCTTGATACTTCTAATATTATATTTTGAAACATCATCTTGTGCATTCAGTGCTTTATTGCTATTATAAAAATGTTAGGTTCCTGTAAAACTAAAAGCCGCAAATAGATTTTTTTGGGGGCAGATAAAATTGTGGAGACTTTTATTTTGCTTGCTCAAATACCGTTCTGCCTTTCAGGAGACATTTTTAGGAGTTGCCTTTGCTTTGTGTGGTGCTTTTCTGCAGTGACAACAGGCGGTGGTTTAGTGGCAATTTTAAAATGTAACATTACAAACAGTATAATAGTGCTTTGGAGAGCAACACCTCTTAAAAAAAACCCAACAAGATGACATTCCTAGTTTCCTCCCTCTGTTGTAGCAACCTGTTCTTGGACAATTCTTCAACAATCAGGGCCACTCACTCACTCTTCTGTTAAAAAAAAAACAAACCCACACACATAAATTCTGGATATTAATTAGTAATCATATAAGACGGCAAGCTGGTTTTTTTGAAACAAATAAATTTCTGTTTTCACTTGATTTACTAGGTCTATTAAATATTTACATTATTGCTTTCCAGTTACTCTCTAGTATATGTATCATATACTAAACACTCAGAAAAATTTTTTTTTAAATTATCATTTATTTCATATTTTTTCACTTTTACTACCTTCTCAATACAAATGTTTTTCTTTAAGCTGTAAGACTTTCAAAACACCATTATTGCAGTCATCTACCTGTTAGCTTGATTTTTTATTTCATTATCAGCCATTAGGCAAATAAAAGGTAAGTCATATAATCTAATTTTGTTAATGGAACATAATGCAGCTCTACGCAATCTAAAAGTAAGTAAATAACCCCTTACCCCTCCAACAACCATAAACAGATTGTAATAAGGCTACCAGAAAATACATCTCAGAAAACTGTTAGAAGTGCAAAAAGTCCATACAGTAAAGCACACGGGTACGCAATGAGAAGCTGCTGTCCTTCCATTGCCAATGCAGAGGTAAAAATTTTGGAGGCTGACAAACTGCACCATCCAATAATAAACAGAGCTAACAAAATTCCCAGGATCCCCCTAGAAGAAAAAAACAAAAGAAACATGACAGAATCCACTTGTTAGTAAATGTAGCATTAAGTCTTATCAAACTCAAGCTCATGTCTAGCAACTTGTTATTGATAAGGTAACAGCCACTGGAAGAACCAAGGACTGACTGACATAATGAAAGTCAAGCCTGAAAAACAAATGAAAATAGTAACAGGAAACAAAAAGGTAGTTTCTTCAGCATGGATAAATGCAGCAGCTTCATCAGTAGTACTGCTAAAACTACAAGAGCATTTCCAAATAAATTTTTGGGGCTCCAGCAGATGCAGCAGCTGAAGTTTAATTTTAAAGTTAGCGAAGATCCTGTTGCAGCCTAAGTAATCTTGTAGAAGTTGTTAGGATCTAAAATGATACTACAGACCTAATCTTCCATGAGGCAGCCTGACAACCTGGAGAGGCTGCATTTTTGTGACACATGGCACACGTTTTAAATGTGCCTCAAACTCTAAGGAGAGGCAGTGAGGCTCTTAAAGAATTACACTGCAGCTGACCATGCAGAAAGATGTTGACTGCCTCCCAGCAGAAAGCTCAACTGGTCTTTTAAAAAAGGGTGCACACTGAGTAGAAAGTAAGGGATGGGAAAAGAACCACTGAGAAATAATATTTTGCTCATCCTGGCATCCTTCTCTGCATACTGAAAGGAAAATGGCTTTTCACACTGCCCCTTGGTGACAGCTGAGCCCTTCTGCAGTTACATTCTGCCACCTCTCAGGTGCAGGGTGGCCTGGAGAACGGACGATTATGGGACTGTGGTCAAAAACCCACTGAAATATTCCTACAGATTACAGACAGCTCACTATAAAACCTTCTGGGAACAAAATCTTGCCAATAAATAAAGTTTCACATATGCTTTATTTGCACTCTGTATTTGCAGCCTCCTTCTGTAAAATGCATGAGATCAGACGTGTAATATGCTGCTGAAGTACATAATGAGATCGGCTGCATCACACACTTCTGCTGTGTTAGTTTCAAGGACGTGGAGAATAAAAGAACCTCTGCCACTTCCTAAAGGGCTTCCTGGTGCCCCACTTTTCCAAAGTATCAGCAAAACAGAACCAGAAGTGAGAAACAGACTACATATACTTTCTTAGGTCCATTTATCAGAAATCATCTCCACTAATATTATTACTGCAATTAAACCATGATGAGTAAAGCTCTCCTTATTTAATAGACATAACTTATTTAATGCAATCACATCACATAAAACAGTTCATTTTTTGGCAATCCAGTCTCCAGGCCAATAAGGTACTTGCTGTTGTCAACTCGTGGGACTTTGGGGGAGGAAGGAGAGAACTGACTTTAAGGTGACTCAGCACCTCATTGCAACTTCAACCCCTTAAAAATAAGACAATAAAGACTATGTGATTTAATATCTTCAGTTTAAGTGTTCTTTAAACCTACACAGTGGCATTCAGGGAAATTACACTGGGCTCTGTGAGCCAAGTTCCTGGCCTCTGCTGCAAGTGGAGATGCTAAGATGCTCACTTAAACAGCTAGCCAGAAATTCATAGCTGGTATGGATGGCTCTTTGAGCAGGTACCTGTGCTGGCAGAGGGATGGGATGTAACAGGAACGTACTGTGTGATGACCATTTTCAGCTAGTATAATGATTCTTTAGGGGGCTATCACAAGGTAGTACAATTTCGAGCGGTGGCTGTTCTGCCTTGCACTGAAGTCCAATGGCCTCTCACGGTTTGTTCCAGGACTGGCAGTGAGCAGGATGGAAAGGTGACATAAAATCATATTGGAGCCAAGAGATATTTCTGTGCACTTATAAATTCAGTTCTTGATCTAACAGCATGTTACTGCCAAAAGGAATGCTTTAGCTTTAGCAGAGAGCTTGTGTCTGGCATGTCCATGAGGGCCAAATCCTCAAGCATAGGAGAGGGGCAAAAGGCAGATGTCATGCTCACGGTGACCAAGAGGACTGGGGGTGTACTGACATGGGATTGAGTTGGGGGGACAGACATGAGTGGACCTTCTCCGCTCTTCTCTTTCACAACCTGCAGATGTGGTCACCAAATGGGTCCTTTGCATGCGCTGGGTGTTAAGAATTCCTTTCTCCACTCTTACACTCATTTCCTTCACTGTTTAGTCAAGGAAATGGCTTGATCACTCTATACGGGAATTTGATAGTAAAGAGTTGTTGTTTTTTCCAGGAAAAAAGTCTGTTGAAGTTTCTCCCCAGAAGGAGACCTAATCCACCTGGGCTCCAACATGATATCAGCATAGATGGACACAAACAAATCTGGTTCCATGCAAGTTTGCATAAGAGAACTGGTTTTCTCTTTGGTACTATTCAGCACCCAAAATGTTCTATATTATGCTTTATTCAGTTACAGTGAAATAGCGAATAATGAAAATCGAAAATTGTTGGATTAGTATGTATCTTTGCAATAGATGTGTGCATTATCTTACGTTTATTTTCTGTGAAAACAAACATTGAAGTTAGTTCTTTACACTTTGAAATAGATAGAAGTAACATTTTCACAAATATTAAAAAAATCATGAATGTATTACTGTCTTTCCTTTGCCATTTTAAATAAGTTTTAAAATTAAAAATAATGAAATGTATGTTGGATTTAAAAGTTGCCACTTAATAGCATGTTCGTAATAGTTAACCTTGGTTAACTATTTCAAAAGATGTGCTTTTTGTAAATTTGCATCATTTTACAAATGTGCAGCGTGGGCTTAGGGATTCCTTGTACAGATAACAGTACCCTAAGCAGTTGTAACAGCTGGTTTGGAGTTCACCCCATCGGTCCTACGATTACATATCTGCACCTTTTATTAGGGTGGATTATTAAACAGGTTGATCAAGAAAATATGGGAAGTATAGGAGAACAGAGAATAAATTATTTCTTCAGTGTCGCTACTGTTCACCTCATCAAGGACAGCTCAGATGATACACTTTAATACATGGAATATGGTCAGGTTAACCCATCATAGCTCCACAGAAACATGCAGTAAGGATTGTGCCAAAATCTTCATCCCGCTATGTAACTTCCTTAAAAATAATATATACATATATAAAATTGCTGTTTTTCCAAAGAAAACGAACAGGGGCACTTTGTTATTCATCAGCTGCCAAGTCCCATACGTTACAGATTGGACATTTAAAAATGTGAATGAACAACAAAGATTAAAGAGGGGAACCATTATTAATAATGTGCTAACGACAGACAAACGTACTGCTCAAGGCCCTGAGGCAAGACCTGGAGCTTCCTTGTACTTTGCTGTATGCAAACAGGGAGGTAAACACTGTCTGTATCTCAAAAGGCTTACCAAACGAGGAGGAAGGAGAGGCTTGCATCCAAATTTCCTATTCATAGGCATATTACTGAACACCCCCCACACATGCACAGATACATACGCCACCACACATTTGGTTTTTCAAAGTTTTCAGTTATTTTCGGGGTTGCAATTATACCACAGCTATACCTCAGAGTATATGACTCTATTACATCTTAAACACTTGTTCTAATGCTCCAAATCATTAAGGTTTGCTTGATTATTTCATTCTATCACAGAGAAGTCGGTCTACAGAAGGAAAGGAAGCATAAGGATAGGAGCCTGGTATTATGAACTAAAAAGGAACAGGAGAACTAGCTATATAAAACCAAAGTCTGGCAGTCGCTTTTAAAATTAATACTTGAATTTGGTCACTGTTGGCTCTGCAAAACAAAAATCACATCCGAGGCTGCTGAAAAAATCAAAGGCACTCTCAGTCCAAGTGGGAAACAGTGGAACTAAGGACTCATATTAAAATGAATATATATCGCCCCTCTCAAACACAGTCCAGTTTTGTCCACTTCCACCTACACACACAAACAAAATGGTGTTTTTCTTCACGGTTTTGGAAGCCAAAATTCACTACGTAATCATTTACAAAATATTTTGCATAACACCAGCCTTCCGACTTACTATCCTCCGTATGATTACTGTTGCCATAGACTGGTACTTACTGCAGCGAGAAGACAACTGCGGAAGAGGACAGGATCACCATGGGCAGCAGGCAATAGCCCAAGACACTTGCAACGCAGCCATGTGAGACTCCTGGGACGCTCATCAGGTTCAGTAGGGCATGCATAGCAAGGCACCCAATAGCGCTCATGCCATACACATAGCCGAAATGAACTTTTCCTGCCTGGAATAAATATGAGTAAGCATGAAGCATCAGAAGTGAGCAAGTGATCGCAAAGTGGTGGGAGAAGACAGAAGGCAAGCACTAGGTTTGTTAGTTTTTCTTGTTGACACCCTCTCTCCGCTTCGCCTACATCAGTTCAATTGTAAACCATAGCTGATACTTTGGGTGATTTTTGCATCAAAAATTCCAAGGTACAATTGTGAGAATGTGCTTGTCGCTAATTTAAAGTTACAAAGCTGATTCTCAGTCTTACTGTCATAGGGCTCTGAACAGGACAGGAATTGATTGCGGAGACTTGGGAAGATCTAACTGGTAACAAACTGAGAAGAAATTATGGAAAGCATATTTTAGTGTCAGGAAAAATCTTTCCAATAGGTGTACATGGAGCTGTGCAAAACTGTCCTAAGTAAAATGATGACCCCACTTACTTGATATGCTTCACATTTTATTACAAACCTCCAGCTTTAAGCAGACCTGTAAAAAGTAAGTAAAATTTGCTGAAAGTATGCTGATTTTCAGGGTGAATGTGTCCATTCTTCCCCTTGACCACCATGAGAAAGACGCATCTCTGTGGCTAGATCAATACAACATGCTCATTTCAAAATAAACTTTAGTAGTAACTGTCAGCTTGTGTTCTTTTTTTCTTCCAACAAACCTAAAATTCCCCAGGTGTTGTTTTCTTCCAGGTTTTATTCCTTTGTGTGAATTTAGCGCCTGTGAAAGGTACCAAACTGACAGCCTGGAGCCTGATGTTTTCTAATTTATACACAAAGCTAGTACAACAGGCAACAGTGGCCACAGCACCACCAATTTCTTCATCTCCTGCCATCATTTTGAAGGATCACCTCCAGGCATGAGGGCATTGTTCACTCCCAAAAATGAACACTCACAAAAGACTGGTAAATATTGTTTTTCTCTAGTCAAGCTTCTAACAAATGAAATACTGAATGTCAGCTATGCAATACCGTCATTTTCACATCTGTACGTTAGAAACAAACACTTGTACATCAGAAATAAACAGCAATTGGGATGAAGATGGTTTTGTCTGCTTTGTGTTGAAACTGTATCCCAAAGATAACATGCATTTGTGAAGGAGAAAGCTCAAACCTGGGACTCAACCCTTAACTCAGGATTGTGGAATAAACTTCCCAAATGAAGGGCAACAATGCATCACCTTCCTAACACATAACAATACATATATACATTCCAAAACCACAGGTATGTTTGTGCATACATATATCTATATATTGCACACATTATATATTGCATATGATAAACCCCATGAGAATCAAAATTAATAGAGGGTCCCAGTTTCCTAATAATTTTTTAGCTTATGGTTGGATTGTCTTGTGATGGATAAGGTGGAAATATTGAAGCTTTTTTCATGGTTTGCAATATTTACAGGTATCTCTTCCATGACGGTTAGGGAGGACTGAGAAGATCTCCTGCTTTACTCATCCACACATTTTAATAAAACCTGGGGGAAACCAACTGTCTTTGAGGACCCTGCTGCTCTGCTTCCTGTATCCATTTGGGTGGAAACTGATCACTGGAGGCCAGCAGTATTTGAGCTGGACAGATATAAAGCAACACAGTGGAGAGAGCCTAATCTAGAGATGACACAACCTGAGAGTCCTAATGTTGCAGATTCTGACACCTCACCAGCTCCAGTTGGAGAGCAGTGCATGCTTATGTGAAAGGCAGCCTCAGTTAATAGGACCTGCCTCTACATCAGCACTGTTGTCCTGTTTTCAGCTTGACCTGGCTCATTGCTGAGTTGTCCTCTGGTTCCAGTCCTCAGGGCTAGGTCAGGTACAGCCAGGTTGCCTATATCCTCACAACATCCCGACTGTTGGCCTTTTCCTCGCCAGTGCATTCCACTGTAAAGGAATACACTACTCCTGAACTAACAGTATAAGAAGTCTTCCTATTTAGGTACAGAGTCCCTTGCTGGCATTTGCATACTACTGGTATAAAATAACAAGGAAAAATTGCTTCACCAGATTAATTAATGATAGCTAGAGATAGCGTGGGAGAGCAATACTAGCTCAAATTATTATCAATTACAATTTCAGTCATTAAAGAACTGTAGTAAGTTTAACATCTGCAGTGGTTTGAGGTAGCCTTTACTACAGACCAACTAAGAAAAGCTCTGTCTCAAACAGATGCAACAACTACAAGCTTTTAGACTGTTTGTTTCAGTGTATTTTATTATTCCACACAGCACTATTTAGCCGCTTAGTTTAAGATTAAGAAATTACCGAGACAGAGATGAAGGGCCCTAGCAGCTAACCGCACTCTCCACTTGGTGAAATGTTTGATTTGTGGTGCAGGAGAATGAGAGAGAAAAAAAAAGCGGCTGAACATGTTGGTTCCAATTCTAGTCTTTCTTAACATATGTAAATATATTGACTCACACACAAGGGAATACTCCCAATTCACAGTGATGTAAGCAAAACCAGAATCAGGCTTGATTAGTCTGGCAGGCTTTGATGAATGGAAAGAGCTAAATTTGTCCTGCGGAAGGAACAAGGTTAGAGGAAAGTCAGACTTTGTGCGCTTGTTTGCATCTGCCTAGAGCGGGTGCTACTATCCTTAGCTTAAGTGGATGGGGACGTCTGATTTCGTACGAATGACTATGTAAAATGCAAAGCAGCTGAGACTCGGGCTTCTGCTAACTTTCGCACTGCCGTTGTTTCTCTATCTGCAATGGAGCTGCCCTGTTTTACGCCAGTATGAAGAAGATCAAGTACTACTGCCAGGCTAACAATCCTTTCCTCTTTTGCTCTGTGCTCTGAAAGAACTACTACCATTTGAAGAGTGTCTCTGCGTATTTTTCTATAGTTAAAAAGCTGAAACTAAATAAAATTTATAAATTATTTTTGGAAGCAAGCTCTCAACCAAATTATGTTCCTGGTGCTATTAGAAGAGAATTATTCAAGTACAAAAGGATATCATAGCTTACAGAGCTGAACAGCCACTTTAGTATTCTAATGCATCTGAGATAAAATGAGCAGCCTGAATTTCTAAGATGGCCCATGGAAATCCCATAGACTTATTGCTGTGAAGTTGTGGCACAAAACCGCTAGACTGTATCAGAGGAGTTCTGCTGACCTAAAACTGGAGCACTGAAAATAGTTGTTTTTCTAATGATACTTAAAAGGCTTAATACCCTAGAATAAACATGGTAATTAAAGTATTTTATTTCAATAATAGTAGCTTAATATTCATTATAATTGCTGGCCATCCAGGAAGCAAAATCAACAGCAACTATTTTTTTTTCATTCTTTCTTTCTTTTAGCTTTCCTTCCATTTTCCTGATCATAATCAATTCAACACTTTGTCCTTTTATTCCCCTCATACCTTTATTTCTCTAGGTGGAAAATAGCCTGTCTTCTCTAGCTTCCCATCTTCTTTTCCTTTTATTCCCTTTGCTCCTGCTACTTCCACCCTTTTAAAGGATTTTTATTTTTATAGGGACATAAATAATAATAATACTACTACTTGCCATTTATATTGCAGTTTGCACATTCAAGGTACTGCACTGACATTACAAATTGAGTAAGAACTTGGAAGAGTCTTCTGATTCAGCACTATTTATCACAGAGCAAATAGAGAATTAGAGCCCTGTTTCTCTCACCTCAGTTGCTAGAGCAGTAAAGCCCTTCCCAGAATGGTCCCACCTTATCCCTGTCTGATAAATTGCTGCCGACAATCAGAGCTGTACTTCAGCAGCACTGGAGAGCCCCTGTAGTCAGTGATAAATAGATGAATTTAGGAGTAGTGTACAACCCCTGTTCAACTTTCCTCCTGTAGGAAAGTTATATTCGTAAAGAGGAAAGAGGTTAAACGTGGGCTACCACATTTTGTTTAGCAGATGATGTAGAAAAAGAATATAAACTAAGAAAGCACTAGCAAAGTTTACAGGAAGGTGTTACAAATTTGAGGCAGGAGGGAAGAGCCTGTTTCCACTTCCTTTTTCAAATTATTTTAGTTATGTAAAGATTTTTTTTATATCTTTGCACTCCCCATAATAACCTGAGAGAAGATAATTTCAAAACAGTAGCAAGAGTGTCAGAAAAACCGGGCTGGTCTGCTATGCCTTTTTATTCCCTCCTTTAAAACCTTCTTGTTAGGTCCTTACCTAGTGCACACTGCCATGCTTTAAGTGTTCAGAGCCTCCCCAGGATATACACTGCACAGATCTGTCCTTTGTTCCTATTAAATCCAACCCCCAAAAATGGTGTGGTCTTTTATTTCCACTGGAAGTAATACATCACTTCACCTGTATTACAACAGAAAATAAAGGTATGAGGGGAATAAAAGGAGAAAGTGTTGAATTGATTATGATCAGGAAAATAGAAGGAAAGCTAAAAGAAAGAAAGAATGAAAAAACAACATTTAATCTTTATTCGGGTACTTTCAAAGCAAGGAGACTTTTTAATATATAATCTCAGAACAAATGGCAGCAAACGGCTCATTTTATGCCAGTGCTACATCTTTTGCAACTTCACATGCATTATCACCTAGGCATTAACTTGTTAGAAAAGAAATCTCTCAAGATATCTGCCACATCCTACCAGCAGCAGTGTTGCTCCAAGGGCCAAACAGAAAACCATAGGTCCGGTGAGGTCTGTCTCATTCATAATGCTGCCATCTGCAGGCTTCATTGGATTTAGAACCGTTAATGTTTTTTGCCATATATGCTCAAAATTGATCCCAAGTTCTGCAACGAGAAATTCCAGGATTGTTCATTGCTCACAAGAAAACAACACTTTTACAGAAACCCATTAGCTACCACAAAACTCAAACCAAGCAAACAAATGAATCGCTTCAATGAAAATAATATTGTAGGATGACGTATTCTGGAGTAGGAACATGCTGTCCCTGCTATATACCCAGTATATTTGAGAGTCAGCTCTGATTCTAAATTGGAATGTTACTTTATTAAGCCCAATTCTAGGCAGTGAACCAAAAAAAGCCCTCAGCATTTTTGAGTTAATATTTGTTTTTTCTATATTTAAAACACGTATATCTAATGCCACACTAACTTAGATGTTGAAAAATATACTAATTAACAGTAACTGCAGAATTCAAGATACTCTACAAGACCGAGGACAGAGATATATGCTTCAATTCTGGCAAATCTGACAAGAGATGCGTCTTAAGCCTGAACTGCCAGAGGCACTTAAAAATGACATTCTTCCCTTCAAGAGAAGTTAATACTACTTTGTGCAGTGCTTTATAAGCTTTTTTTTTTGCATTTAAAAAGTAATTACTGAGGACTCCTAGAAACAGAACAAAATTCTTTCCCATTAAAGTCAATGGCAATTCTGCCATTAACTTTACTGGGGCAAAGATTTCTCTTGTAACTTCTGCAGAAACACTTCAGCTTGCAAGAGTAATCATCCTCCCTGAGATGCTCCAGCAGGGGAAAAGTTAGGTTCAGAACTGGGTGCCAGAATTACTGAGACTGACAATGTGTTAGATCTGTTTGGAAAGCCAAGTCTTTACCTTATTCCACCAATCCATCACCTTGAGCTGAGCCAAAACACTATATAAAGTTGTTCTGTATGAAAATGTGTGTCTTTAGTCAGATTTATTTGGTACACAGATATGAACATCTCTGAAGCCCTGAGGATCAGAAGCTGTTGTATTTCGACATCCTTTTCACAGGGTGGGCTGCCCGTGGAGTTAAATGCTTGGAGGTCTGAGAGGTAAAGATCTAGCAGTTATCTATATCAAATAGAGTGATCTTGCTGTTTTATGGCATTAGGAGTATCTTTTAAGTAGTGAAAAATCCACTTGCCTTCCAGTATGCAAAAGCAGGCTGAATATGCTATTCTTACATTATGCTGAAATAACCTCGAAAAAATTCTTTGATTTTTTTTTTTATGTAGCACAAGTCTTTTGTAAACTACAAAATCAGCCACTAGCAGTAGCATTAGGATGTTCAATCATCATAAAGAGTGATATTGTTCGCGTAGTTAAATGATCAACTACCTGAAGCTGAAAGCAGCTTTCTCAATTTCTTTCCCACTGAAACAAGCTATATAGCATCTTCAAACTATTAAATTTATTACTAGATATGCAAAAAGGATTATTATCAGTATTTGTTAATTATAGATGTTCCAATATGTATGCAGGATAAACACAGAGTGGAAAAAAATATTTGGAAATGTGTATGCAAAACTTATTGTTATGCTGTCATCTAGTGGTAGTAAAGTATATGCTATATATGCCATAAGGCTGAAAGAATCCATGGCAGGTTTGGGGGCCAGGGGCTGTTGGCTGAAGCTTGCACAGCCAGGCTTGGCAGCTCTGTTGCAGTTTCTCTAGTGACTGCCGCTAGCTGGCAAAGAAAAGTATAGGCACCCCCAGGAACCATGCACATCGTCCGTGGTTTTATTTTTACCTTCTAGCAAAGGAGGTTCCTCGTCAAATCCGTCAGTGTAGCTAAGATAAGAGAGAGTGTCGGGACTGTACGTTGGCTGCAAAATCTGTCCCGTGTAACTCTGAGAGGACAGAAGCATTTCCGCTGGGGCAAGAGCTCTGGCTGGAGGTTGCTCTCCTGTCTGGCTCCTGGGACAAGAAGCAAATCACAGCAAAACACGTAACTGCAATGAGCAACTTCACAACAGCTTAGAGCTGCTCACCATGTACCATGGTTTAAATTTTCACCTAGTTTCAATTTGGGGAACCTGGCAATTTTCTGGGCACAGTATCCACCCTGTGTATTGAATGCCGAGCTGCTAACCATGGCTTTGCTTCCCTTCACTGCAACCCCCTCTGAAACCAGGCAGGGCTCCTTGCTGGCCCGCCAGCATGTTGCAGCCCATCGCACCCACTTCTGTGCTCATCCAGCTCAGGCAATAGCACAGCATAGGCCCCCAGGACGGGAGTGAGGGGAAAGGGAATTTAGGAGCTGTGAGGGCACCCACAAATTGAGGCACTGCTGACTTTTCCACCAAGCAGCCTGGTGACGTTCCTCAGATATGTCCATACTGCTAATGAAAAAGCCATATACTTAGATGTTTTTTTCTTTGGATCTGAGAAGGAGCTTAAAGACTTTCTAGCAATACGTACCCTAAAATCCACGTTAATAACATAAAGCTCAGTCAATCTAATTAGGTAAACAACCTGTAATATCTGTACGTATAGAAGTAGCATGAAACCCAATCCTTTATAAAGAAAGGTTCAGTTATAAGTAATTCTGCCTTGGGAAAAGTCTAGATGATCTCTTGAAGCTCCTTCCTGCTCCTGCAAGCCCCAAAGCCAGCCAGATCCATCAGCTGCTGAGCAGTGAAGCTGCGGCAACACCCAGCCTCCTACCGCAGTCGTGTCGAAATCTCCTTATGGGGAAACTCTCAAAACTTCTTTCCCTCAGTGTCCCTTTTCGATGAGCAGAAGTCACCAATAGGTTTAAAAAACATAAGAAAAAAATGAAATAATAAGTTTCTTCCTGTCTTTCTACTGCTATGGCTTGAATTTCTCCACTAAAACTTCCACTGTATTGATTATGCAATTCTTTTTTGGCAACTGCTTGCTGGTTTTTGTCATAAATTTCATTTGAGCTCTGAGATATACTGCCATTTTTTCTCTTTTTTTTTTTTTTTTTTTGTAACATACTTACGTTCTGCTTCCACAGAGGTTTTCGTTAGACCCATAACTGTTGTAACCTTCTTCCTGGTCATCTATGGTATAATTGGACTGGTAAAAGTCGAAATGAAACTGCTCAAAGTTTGACATTCTGGTTGGAAAAATGATTGTAAATATCAATAAAATAGCCTTTGGAGTAAGCCAATATCTATGTCCTAAACTGAAATTAAAATGGTAAACCTCAAAACCCACAAACTCATAAGAATCTTTCTGTGGAAACTCATGATAATTTGGAATTGACAAAAATGGACTCTACTTTCTTTTGTCATAGCAATAGAAAATAATCTGTTACCGTTAATTACTGTATATTAATTTACAAGTGTTATACAAGACTTCCTGCCTTGTTAGTGTTACCAAAAATAATGTAAGTAATTTTGAAAGGAGATACATATCAAATAAACTATTGTTTTAAACAATTCATTTTCCTACTTAAAAAAAAAAATTGTGGCCATATCTGAATGCTTAGAAATTAGTATTTTTAAGAACTATTTTGGGTTTCAAAAACAACTACTATTTTCAGCTATTTATGTTTTGCAATATTACAGATGACTATTTTAAAACAATAGAAAAATACAAATATATTCACAGAATTTGCGATTTCTACAGGACACTATAGTTGGCATATTAGGAGAGCCAGATAAAGATTCTCACTGGTTAGCTACATGACTTTGATGGGAACAGCATACTGAATGATTGGAGAGTAAAGAAAACAAGTTACAACACGTCTTTCATTCCTGCTGACCCATAGTTAGCTCCGTAGCTACGGACTGATTAGACTAAGAAAGGAACAACTTGTCTGTTTTCCCTTCCACATTGTGACTAACCCAGAATGAGGTCATTCCTGTTTTTTAACTATTTGAATTTTGCACACACTGGGCCCATTTCCCATACCCTGTGTGTAGGCAGGACTGGTTGTCTGGGTCATATGTAAGCAGCATAAGAAATGAAGCATACTGCTTCTGTAAAACATCATGCACCTTTTGGCATTATAGAGTGCTTTAAATTCCAAAGATATTTTATTAATTCTTAGATTTGGTCTAGGTGCTTCTTATGTTATTAACGCAGCTAACTATAAATCCACAGAACAGCTTCAAAATTGCCAGGTCTACCTAGACAAGTAATTTAATGCCTTGACTGAGAGTATCCACAAGATTGAGGACCCTGATTTGCCTCAGTGTTACCTTTATGCTAAGCCACAGGCAGCAAAGGCATTACACCTGCTCGGAGCAGTCCTCAAACCACCAAACTGGAGGCTGGAGGGTGCCTCTGGGGATTGCCTGGTCCAACTCCCTGCCCAAAGCAGGGTCACTGACAGCAGGCTGCTCAGGGTCATGTCCAATCGGGTTTTGAAAAGTCTGGCTTTGTCATCTTTACTCCCTCCCATCAGGTTATATTCATTGATGAGATTCCCCCGAGCCCTCTCTCCTGCCAGGTAAAGTTCTTCAGCGATTTAGGCAAAGGTCTGAGCAGGATTTGCTTGTAAATGCATAAATGTATGCATGTGTTTCACAGCTTGGCTAGCATTTATGTAGTTAAACTCTTAAAACACACACAAAAGTTATATAACCTGACTGATAACCATAACCGTATCCAATTTACTTAGATTTTCATATAAGATATTCATGTCTCCCAACATTTCCCGTTTTCTTCACTTTTGTCCTCTTTTCCAAATGCCATTGGCAAAAATACATTTTTCTTCTCACAGTTACTCTCACAGTTATCTCTATATTTATCAAGCACACACTGCTTATGGAAAAGATATTTGCAAATCTCTTTGTAAGGTAAAAGTTATAAAGATTAGTATTTCACCAGGGACCTTGAAATGCTGCATATTAAAGTTTCTAAATTGTATCGCATAATCAGACTAATCTGTTGGGACCCAATTCCTTCACTTACCTAGAGCATTCAAAGTAGAAATTATTCTTGTATTATTTTCTTAACTGCTGACCAATCATGCAGGATTTCCAAATTTGGAAGAGAAATATTTTTTACATTATAAATATGAATTAATTGTACTAAGCTATTTACTGTGGTTTTATTTGGAATTGCACACCAGTTATGCATTTGTTCAATAAAGATTTTATATGGAATATGTTTTAAAAAACTTTAGTTGGTACGTCTACCCCAATAGTTCAACTCCAGTAAGTCTTTAATGTTCTTTGCTATCACTATAAGGAATGAAATAATTACTTAACCAGGTATGCTACCATCTGTATAACAGTGTTCAGAAAAGATAAATTTATTTTCCAAAAGAATTTGGGGTTAAGGTTACTCACTTTTTAAGATATTTGATGAAAACTCCAGTCTGTTGAATTTACATGTTGGAGAACACCTAAAATAGCCTCTTGCTTCAACAGGGATGAGCTTAGTGCTATTTATAAGATTCTAAATTTGATCTTTGAACAGATGCATATGAAGGAAAACCCCCCCCCCCAACCTGTCAATATCATGGCCAGCATTTAACAAGAGCTAACAACAATTAAGCACAAGAGGAGAGGAATCTTCAAGGAAAGCAGAACAAAATGAACAAACACTGTTCTATATATTTCAACCCAATAATCTAGATCGTAGCTTAGAGCTTCTTTCTTAAGTAGGTATTTATAAAGGTCCTGGTGCAGCCCTCATGAGCTGAGCTGTTAGATGTTTAAAAGTTTTAACAATATGTAATAATACTTGTTAAATGAGTAGGGTAATTACATTTACTTGGGGGTACGTTTCTAGCAGATGTTTCTGCAGTGTGGACTATGGGCCACATGTGGCCTTAGAGCCATTGCTTGTGGCTGGCAGAGGGAATTTTCGACTGCGTGCCTTTGGGGGAGAACGTGATGCTCCTCGGGACCGCAACAGCAGAGGGAGGGATGGTGAAGGCACCATGGGGCCAGGTCCACCCACTGGTCCAAGGCCAGGGCCCCACTCTCCAGGCACATCCCCCTGCCCCATCACTTCTTCAAGAGCTCTTGTCCACCTCCAAAGCAGTCTTTTGCAGTGCAGCACCCACCACACCAGGATCACGGCATGTCTCTACTTAAAAGACAGGGAACCCTGCTCTGCACTTTGAGGGCCTTTATTGAACGTGCAGTCATCAGATTGATGGTTAATCTCTTTCATGTAATGCTCAGAGTGATATGCCTTTCGTTACCTGACCTGTTATGAACAAAACATCAGGAACCTCTGCTCTGTAGTCCTGGCTACTAGAAAACTTGTAGCACAGTATGGATTTTGAAATAGTGTTTAAACGTCAAAGACAGCTTCTCTATTTACACATGCTTTAGTATCAGGTACTTAACCAGTCATACTAGGTCCTGCCTTTTTCACTTATTTATTGGATAGATTCCCAATGAGTGCTTGGGCTGGTTAATTTAAGGAACAGGACATTAAATGGGATGTATTATCAGGCATTAATCTATGCCTCAGGTGCATGTTAAATTCTGTGAGGTTGAAGGTCAAATGACTTCCATTTCATTAGGAGAATAATAGCACCCTGTTAGTACATGACCTACAATGCTATGAAAGAATTATAATACAGGTGCATTTTCAAATAAGAAAAAATGAAGTATACCAAGTTTACATTCAGTATCTATGTCCAAAAATAAGCCCAGAACTGAAGGATGGTGAGAAGCAGAAAAATATAACATCTGTTTCTGCTACTTAAGGGTAATCTATTTATTACAGTTATTGTTAAACCTTCCTCATGCTGTTAAATTTCTCTCCTGCCATTTCCAGCATAACAATTCATGTTGCTACACCCACCAAGGTGAAGTTTCAGTTTCAGTTCTTAGCAAACTGCTGATGTCTATAATGTCTAATCATCTCAGTTTTGGTAATACGGTTTGATCTTTTTCAAGACACCAAATCCGTGTGGGGGGGAATGATATAGGATTAACTTCTGTCCTTCAGGAAGGTAACTAAAAAATATAATTTTTTAGGCATAGAAAAATCCTAATTTGGTAGGGTTATGCCTGTTGATTTTAATTACAAAATTGACTTCGTTACTTTTGCTATTTTCAATTAGAAAAAGTTGTATACATACATATATATTGCATACAAATACATATACATATATGCATACTGGCTGCCAGATAAGAACTGGGAATAATTATCAGACAAGGCACTTCAGAGAAGGAATTTAAATAGAAACAAATACAATGACTGGTAGTGAGGAATGGTTGAAGACTATTTTAATAGCTGTTTAACATATCACACTTAGAAAAGAAAGCCACATGAAAATTTAAAAGAAGAAAAAAGAATGAAATTAAAATTGAAACATATATATATATTTCTCTCCATATAGAAAATTAAAATGTAATATACTTTATTCTACATATTATACATGAGTTGTACATGTATACTACGTTAATATCCCTGTGTATATAGACATAAAAATGGACATATAAAATACAAACATTGAAAATAATATTAGTTAGCAATGATGATGCAGACGATTGAAAAAATCAAAATAAGATTAAGTAGTTGATAGAAAAGTGACCAATAAAAACGACTGTCCAAGAGTATTAGAAGCAGACAGAATCATACCAGTACTGCCATTCTTCTATCAGATGGAAAAGTAAATGGATCAATAAAGACAGAAACATTTAATTAGAAATGCTCAAATCAACATTTTATAATTCTGCATCTAAAAGTTTTAGAAGAACTGGTCAAAAACTTTCACACTGTTGAGCTGCAAAACAACAGGAAAGTCTGAGAAGATCAAAACTAAGTAAATATGCCATTTTGTAAAGGACTAAATGAGACGTGCTGAGCAATTATTGGCCCATCACCATGAGATTAATCCTAGCAAATTATGGGCTCAAATAATAAATAACTGAATCAATGAATCCAATCAGCATGGGCTTTTGAAAGCTAGCTCATTTCAAACTAATTTATTTTCTAACAAGATTTGTAGTTGGGAAAGGTAACCACTGATGACCTATATTTATACAAAGCATTTTACTTCATTTTGCTTCAATAAATATAGAATCGTCACTGCTTAATGGGACAACCATTATACTGATTAAATAAATGCTATCTGGGGTGTCTCAAATGTAATTGTAAAATATGGAAGGATGTCTAATGGTGTCTTACAGGACAGAAGCTTTATAAACCTTATCTAGCAGACACTTTGAAGCTAAATCTACCAACCAGAGACAGTCACAGGGCGATTTGACTAGAATCTGTTAGGACAAAACAGACAGCAAATAATAAAAAGATCCTTGAAGCTCTTAGTCAACAGTAAAATAAAACTCAGAGCAGAAGAGCTTGAAAATTTTCGCAGTGACAGCAGCAGTTGACCACAAGAGCAGTTTCCCAACAGTGCTAGCAAGTTTCCTGTAATATGACCTCTGGTTATTAGATGAGATACTAGATTTTAGTTCAGGTGGGCAATTAATTCAGTAACACTCCATGACCTTTGTTTATCCAGGACTACAAACTAGATAGCACAAGTCCTTTCTAGTCTTAAAGTCTACAAGTAAGAAATTAATTTACTCAGGGGCAGGCTTGAAGACTAAACAAACCATTCTGAGGTGAAAAAAATTATAAGGCTGAAAAGGATCAGAGAAGGGCTAGGAAAAATGGATGTGTCCATGATCACAACAGCTATAGCAAATACTAAATGTTGAAGTTTGGTGTGGAAGGAGCACACAGTTGATATTTACTGCTACAAGTCAGTAGACTGAGCAAAGGGATGCCTGAGCTGAGCATTTCTTCAGGTATGTGATGCTCAGTCCATCATTGACACACCACATTAGAGAAGGCTGTCACGCAGGCTTTAACAGAAGAAAAAATAAACTGTTGCACCTCAGGGCTTTAGAACAGAATGTACCCTCACTTTCTTTGATTGACAGGTACACAGGATGTTAATAATCTAGGGGAAAAATAATGTGAATGAGGTCTAATCATCAGAAATTAAAATGAGACTTGAAGCTGATGAGTATAAAAAAGATGAACAGAGTTGATGAAAAATGTGAGAATTTCTACAAGAAATTAAAACTTTTCTCTAAACTAAACTGCTAGGGTTTCTTTTACCTACTTTTTCCATCTTTCCTGAAAAGGAAAATAGACAAAGCGGGAAAAAATGAAATATCATCAGTTTTCATAAGCTTTCATTTTCAGCTTTTTTGACAAGATGTGGTCATTAAAATATTTTAAAAATTTGTAATAAACCTTTTTCATAAAAAAATAGATGGCACAAGAGTAAATGGGATAAGATAGAAAAGACTACAGAATTCTGGCTATAGAATCAGCTACATAACCCTCTATTACTCAAAGTTAACTGATGAGTACGACAAATCCATTATAGTAATTCATCAATTATTCTACAGTTTTTTTCAAATGTAAAAATTAATCACATTAAGGATTAATTCAGTAAGCCTTAAGCTTAATTACTTACATTTACAGGCCCCATTAATAATTTTATAAGTGGGACATTATTAAAATATGTTACTAAAGAAGAGAGGAAAATTTAATTGCAAAGAAATATACCATTTAGTACTTCTGCGAAATAATTTTTTACCAAATTAATTATTTACAATTTATAAAGTGTCTACTAAATGAATTTTATGCATACCAGCCTCAGACACATCTGCTGTACCACCCTAATTCTTTCCTATGACAGGTCTTCAGAGGGTGGATAAGAGGCCAAAAAAAAAAAAAATTAAATCCAAAGCTATTAGCATTTTCCTTTTTTATGCTGAACAAGTTTGTTAGACTTGAACAAGCAAGGGAGAAATTATAGGTTCCTGCATGAATATTTTACTTATCAATACCCACTAGCAGTCAAAAACATGATACGGCTGTTAGAAATTATTAGGAAAAGGAAAGACAATAAAACAGACATCATCATTATACCACTGTATAAATCTGTGATTCACTGACAACTTGAATACTGTGAGCAGTTCTAGCTCCCCTACTTCAGAAAGTGCTTAACAGAATGGTGATGTGCTGAGAGAAGGGCAGGGAAGGTGTGTATGGAGTGGGTTCCACGTGAAGAACAACCAGGTCAGCAAGGAGTCCTTTGGCTGAAAGAGCTACAACTAGTAGTGGTTTAGAAAATTATGAGTGCCGTGGACTGGTGGGTAGGGATAAACTGTTGACTCTTTCTTCTGAAAGAAGAAGAAAACCTACAAAGTGTTGATACTAGGTTAAAAGCAAAGAAACAAAAGGTTCATGGGTGACAGACCTGTGGAACTCATCACCAAAGAAAGTTATGCATGCTGAAATATTTATATGGATCTGGAATAAGTCCATGAAAGAGAAATCCACCAAGAATTACTAAATGCATAGGAATAGTACGCAGCTCAAGAAGTCCACAAACGAGTAATAGTAGAAGACTAGGAAAATATTTGGAGGAAGCATTCATATTCTTCCCCGTGCATTCAATCACTGTCATTGCTGAAGAGAAGACACTCTGTTTTGACTTACATGGTCATTCATATTCTTTATGTCTGTGAAGGAAGAAAGCAACCCAAAAGAACACAAATTCAAATCTAAGAAAAGGGCAGAAGCCCACTGCATGAGACTATAACATCCTTAATTATATGTTAGATGGATTTGTTGACTTCCAACACTTACCAGAACTACTGCTTTGTACGACTTCAACGATACCTCTCCTTCCACCCAACTTTTTACTTCAGATTGGAGTCCTTGTTCTCATGTCTCTGTTCTGAGTTAGCTACCATTCAGCTTCTGACTCATAACACGTATCTTCCCCATGCAACTTTTTTTCTGCTGGAAGCAGCAGAAAAAAAATCTAAAATTGGGTTAACTGACCTGCTCAGATTAATGACTTCCAAAAAAGTGAAAGGAACGTTTCTTGATTTTTCCAGAGTTTCTGAACTTAAATAATCTCTTTCCTCTATAACGCTTCTGTACTAGTATTGCTGGGAAAAAACCCCAAACTTCTGTGCTTCTTTGCCTTACATACACAATATCTTGAAGAGTTCAGTTTCTGTTCCTTGGAGACACTGCCCAGATGTGGATATGCCAAAAAAAGCATTACAAGTCTGCTTATGTTGTTGTTTCTTATGAGAGGAAAGATAATTTTGAGAGAAACCTTAGTTCTGTGGTATCAGAACTAACAGAGCCTGATTGACAATAGATTAATATCTTGTGGTTGAATTCTTTAATATCTAATATCCACCTAGACAGAAACTTCAGCTGAAGCTTTTTTTTATAGCTGAATCACACACAATAGCTTGTTCTCACTTGTTCTCAGTTTGATTCTTTGGTGTTTAATAAGCCTGAGATGTGTTTTACTCTTGTTCTCAGTGGAGGTACTAACAAGATTTCTTACCTCCTAGTAGTTGCCTATTCTCATGAAATTTGTAGAAACTTAATTAGCCTTAAGAGCTCTGCCTCTCTGTGCAACATATTCAAAATTAGCCAACAGATTCAAAAGTTGTGGAGAATGCCAAAACAGGTAGATAAGCAGTCTTTTATCTTTAGGAAATAAAGATTTTTATGTAATAGAAAAGACAGTAACAATTTTATTTTTATTTTTTTCTCTATCCTTTCTGTTGTGTCAGTCTAGTGCAGTTTCTTTCAAATGTTCTTCTTGTGGCGAGATCAAAATATAGAGGCACGTAAAGTACAATATGTATTTACAATCCAGGAGAGCTCAATTTGAAATAAAAATAAATCATGATAAAGAAAACTTGTTTCTGGAGGTGTACTTGTTTGAAGTGTAGGTATGTAATTATATTGGCTTATCCTTGCATTATATTAATATAACATATTTTCCAGGAATACTGAAACAATAGTTAACATATAGAAAATACAATCATTTTTTACTCTTTTGTAGGGCATTTGCTCAGTAGATTGTGAAGTGTTTTATGCAGGAAGTCAGTATTGTTGCTGTTACACAATTGAAAAGAGAGTTTAGGCAATCTTTTTAAACTCACTGAGCCAGCAATATAGGTGGGAATGGTCCTACACATAGGACAGAATTTTTTCTACTATTCATAGAAATGTTGGTTCTGTGGCAAGCCTTACATAAGACTACAGGCAAGCTTCAAAATAAAATGTAACATTATTATACAAACACAATGAAGATATTCAACATTTGAGAAGTGTGTTGCATAATACCTACTTTTCACAGGGCCCTTAGCAGTATACCAAAACTGCAGCACTGCATCCCTTGTAATCATGATTCTTCTGAAATTGGACTGGGAACAGGAGAGGTGGTTACATTTCAGCAAAAAAGTTTCTTCTGTGTGGAGGTCACAAAGCTCCTAAGGACAAACTGTAATTATTTCTTAAGACTAAGCACACACAGGCTCTGTAAGCTATAAAGGTTTCAAAAGAGCAGCTACAGCATTTTGTGTCAATAATCTGTGGATCACAAGTTGCCTAAAGGGAATGTTAACTCCAGGAAGACTTTTTGGAAGAACACATAGATGAATTTGGCATCCTTAAAGGGCTTTCCAGGCAAAATTTCAGCTTCCTTTCTGTGCCCAGAGTAATTACATACAGAGGAGTGTAGCCAGGCTTGGAGCCAGATAAAGAGCAGAAAAAAGGTGTTGGTGATTTGTAAAACACACAATAGACCTCTGGAGACATATGCGGCTTTGCTCATATTATTTTACATATATAGGGTTTGCCTAGGACAGAAATGTTAAACTAAGAGAAAACCATACGGTAAAAGCCTCTGTTGGTTGTCGTTATTTTGCTCCCACAGGAGGGGAGGAAAGGGAAGAGGAAATAAATCCAAATCTTGGAAATAAACCTAAATCACCAGAGAAAGCCTTTACTAATAATTAATCTGGGCCTCCTAATGAATTTTATTTAGCTGAGTATACCCTGACCTTGCCAAATTCAAACAGATGCCACACGAATCCTGCAAGTTACTACTAGGAATAAAGGAGATAGCAGCACAGGGTCAATTCCCTTGTGCAGCAAAATCTGCCATCGCAAACAAGCCCTTCCTGGCTCCAGCCCAGTTGGAATAGGAAAAAGATATACGAGCCACATTTGTCCAGAAGGAAATTCCACACACTGACACAATGTTGGATGCCAAAATGGAGTGACAGGGATCTGTGAATTCAGGATTCATCCCAGCCGAGGTCATCCAGGGTGCAGGCTTGTCGTGACACAGAGGGTACACTCAGTCGTAATCCAAGCAAGGGATTAGTGCCATAGCCCACACTGTAATTTAAGGCCTTATATAAAGACCTTGTTGCTTATAAATTTGTAAAATCTGAAGTATTTGGGCTTAGACTCTCCATGCCTTTTATTTTCAAAGCAAAATAAATTCAGTGGAAACATGCTCACTGTTTTCTGAGAACCATTTTAGGAAAAAAAGATACAGTTTATGAAAGAAGTATTTGATCAAGTATGAAAATGAATGAGAAGAATTAATTCAAATCATACCTGTAAAGAGAATCTCACTCCCAATGCTTACAAACTTTTCAGACTTCATAGTTAACATTTGCTTAGTCCAGGTTTTATGTGCTACTTTATATCACAGTAGCCATTATAAGAGGTGGGTACAGAAACAAGATAAAATTTATTGCCTAAAAGCCAACAGCAAAAACTCAACAAACATGGGGCCAAGGTATTTTTTTTCCTCTCAACACAGAAAAGACTCACAGCAGAATAAATAAGTAAAAAATAAATATTACAACTATAGGTGTACAAATATCAGAGCCAAAATTCTAATGAGTGAATTGCTTTTGGAAGTGCTTACTATAATGATCACAGTTCACTATTAACTTTATTTTAGCATTAAGCTAAATAAGGAGAAAAAAAAATTGAAACTGTTTTGCTAGGATAACTTAGAAAGGAAAAAATGTAAAAGTTTTCTGGCAAGGTTTACTAGAGTGCTTGCTGTATATCAGTTTACTCCTTTTAAAACTCCTTTCTGAAAGATAAAAAAGAAAAGCCTGTCATGAATTGCATTATTAAGTAGTTCTTATTTATTCCTACAGATTGAAGAAGGACCCAGAAATATATCATGTAATTTTCAGAGACATTCATTTATCTGGCTGGACAAGTCATACAACATAGATATTGCTAGCTCACAAGCAACTTATATAGAACAAAAAATTAAGCACAATGGTACAGAAGGCATGTATCCTTCTATTGTCATTGAAAATAAAAAGCAGGGATACAACCATCATTCACAAGATACCGTGTTTTAAAAATCAAATCCTCAAAGCTGTCCTTTTGGAATACATTTAATACTTATGTCCAATATGAACAATCCTTTCTTTCCGGCTCAGAAACATTTTCTTTACTTGCAACTCTTTTTAGGCAATAACCATCAAAAAGATTTTAATTGTCCTTTCTCCACAGCTGGATGGATCTAGCTTTCTAACACAGACGATTTAGTGAGAGAGAAAAGCAATTAAAATTGGGATTAATGACCTTGGCCTAATCTATGTCTGGAGGGAGTTGAATGGAAATAGCAAGGAACGTGGATTTTGTTCCTCCAGATATGGTTCCTATGCCCTGCTGAACACTGTTGTCATCCTCAGGACTGTCCCACATATTGGGACCTCATGTTTAAACAATTAATTGTCTTTTCTGCTTCCAGGAAATAAGACCTTAAGAAGAGATGGTGAGCCAATAGAGGTAAAGAGCATACAACAAACGGCAAGAAAAACAAGGAAAGGGATGGAGGCTGGGATTCTTCATGTTGGAGAGAAGGCAATGGGGGGCATGACTGAGGGTGAGAGGAAGGCACTGGCCAAGCCTGCATGCTCCCAGTAAGTAGCACCTCCTGCTACTGCTGCTGAAGGAAAAGTCCTGGGCTGGGCAAACCATTCATCTCACCCAATGAGGTGTTTCTTATGTTCTTACTGCTTTCAGCTACAGCTGTAAGTTATCCTAAAGTATACATTTACTCAATGGAAAGATAGGGGTGAGTTAGGTCTATCGAGTTATGTAAGGTTTTGTTCTGTTAGACCTATGTAGAAACTAAAGTGAGGCCATTTTTTCTGGATAATGAAATTAGCTATATTAACCTGCATACATCCTCTTTGATTTTCGTGACTTTAAGAAATGCTGGTGTTCCCATCAATCTCCAGCTTCCTGCTACTGCTGTATGCTGTATTTACAAAGTATGCACTGGGCTGCAAGATGTGACTGATGCTTTTTTGAGAGAAAAACCTAGCAGCTCCCAGTTCACTAAAGTCTTGAGAGGTATTATATGGTTGTGAGGGTGGCTGAGGTGGTGGGAAGGCAATGATGAAACTTAGATTTGCACTATACAAACCCATCAGATATGTTCCACATGGGCAACCTTATTGCTAAGTGCACAGGCCAGGCAATCACAGGCTGGCTAGCTTTCCCTTTTCTAGAAGAATCTGAACTCATTCTTCTAACAGTTTGGAAAAGTAATTTTCTAAACCTCTTAGTATTACTGTTCCTATCCTCTGGAGTGCCTCCATTCAGTCAGACACGTTTCGAAGCTGTGCTGCTCCAAACCAAACATCAGTTTTGAGAAAATGTTATTTCTTTGCTAGGCCTGTCATGGGAAAGTACTGAGTTCTTGAGACATCCGTACTGAGGGAAGCAGAATGACTGCAGTATCGCATTCCTACAAATATTCCCAGTTAATGGAATTGTGACTCCGACCAGTTTTATAACTACTGAATACAAAGGAAGGGTTAACCTCAGGTAGCAAGCAGTTGTGCAGCAGATGGAATTGACCCAACTATAGAAAATGGGGAGAAATAGGGAGGTGACAATACGTCAGAGCACGCCACACTTCATGTGGCATGCAGAGATTTTGTTCCTACGGCACACCGTCAAGGAATCCCTGAAATTGGGACAGATAGCAGACATTGTATCTTGGAAGGAAGTCTAATAAACTAGTAGCTGCAGCAGACAGTGACTGACTTATTTACAGCGACACCAAAAGAAATACCTATTTCCCTGGGGAGCTTAGTATCACAGGATTTGCTCAGACTTCAAATGCAAATCGGGCCAAAAGGCTGATGCCTTAGAGAAACTGAAAAGATACAAAAGCTCGATAGGCTGGAGTAACTCCGAAATTGTCTTTTGAAGGTGGAGATGGACCAGGAGTCCATCACAGTGCTGTCGATACTATTAACTACACATATACAGGCTCATGGCAATTGCTGACTTTCACAATGGAGCTGTAGCTTCTTACAAGAAGCTGGGGTTGTCAAAAACCCTGCTAAAGTTGAAACTGAGCTGCATCCTTTGATTTCCCCCCGTATTCATCAGGCCAAGCAGCCTGTGAAAAGATAGCTATGGGACTTGACATAGTTTTCTCCATGAATCCATCCCATCTGTTTTCTTATTTTTTTATAGACATTACAAATTAAATAGCACTAATGTTTTTCTTTGTATCATAGTGAGTAATTATCAGGTCTTCCTCTTCTCTCTTTAGGTCTGTCCTCTAATGAGACCTGTCTGTCTTCCATGACATCTCAAATACAAACAATAATGCAAATGAACCATCTCCTCTGTAGACACTCACCCTTCATAACCTTATTCTTTTAGTGCCATTGAAAAGACGCTTTAGGAATATGTAAAATGGCCTGAGCAATGAACCACTGAGTACACCTCTGGCATTCTGAAAATGCATCTCCAGGACTTGCATATTACAGACATGGCATACAGCGTAACACAGTTTAGCAGCAATGTTTATTTTCACTAAAGCAGAGGTAATTAAAATCACCCCATGTACAAAAGCACCTACAGTTTTACAGCAAAGGCAAACTTGGAAAAAAGAAAACCGTTTTAGTACGAAGTAAGACAAAAATGTGGAATTATCACTTTGATGTTGCAGGTTCTGTACTATTCAAAACGTCTATAACTAGGAGGTACTCATCCTCATGTACTGCTGGTAGCTGAAAGGCATTGCTGCTTCAGTGACTTAATGGCTCTTTGCCTGACTGAGGTAATATTTTTAAATAAAATTATTTATTTATTTCATCTTTTCATAGATACAGCATTGTTTTGTTTTGTTTTTTTTTTAAAATAATTATCTCTTTTTTTGCTGCTTTCTATTAATCATTGAATCACTTGTTTTCCAGGCAACTATTATGATGATAGGGATGTAAAATAACATGTTGTACTTGGTGGCTTCATACAAAGAACTGAATGCTGTCCTGAAAGTCAGTTCACAATGATTTATGTTGGCTGAATGCACCTATGAAAAAGCAGAATCAGAGCCACTAATTTGGAATAAATCAGGTCAAATTGTAAGTATACTTTTTCCACCTTGGTGGAAGATAAGGAAAATATGTCTCCTGTCTCCCCCAGGAGATGAGAACTACAGATACTTGGTAAGAGAGTTATTAGCAGAGTTAAAGATGGTTAAGGGGTGACTCTTTAATGTTTTCAGAGAATGAAATCCATTCCTCAGGAGAAAAAACCTCCAATCATATTGATCCATTAGGCGATTCACTTATTAGATGAAAAATACTTGTTATACAGATGTCGTGGCTTAAATCCAGCCAGCAACTAAGCACCACACAGCTGCTCCCTCCCTCCCTCCTGGTGAGATGGGGGAGAGAATTGGAAGGGTGAAAGTGAGAAAACTCGTGGCTTGAGATAAAGACAGTTTAACAGGGAAAGCAAAAGCCATGCATGCAAGCAAAACAAAACAAGGAATTCATTCTCTACTTCCCATGGGCAGGCAGGTGTTCAGCCATCGCCAGGAAAGCAGGGCTCCATCACGCGTAATGGTTACTTGGGAAGACAAATGCCATCTCTCTGAATGGCCCCCCTTCCTTCTTCTTCCCCCAGCTTTATATGCTGAGCATGACATCATATGGTATGGAATATCCCTTTGGTCAGTTGGGGTCAGCTGTCCCGGCTGTGTCCCCTCCCAACTTCTTGTGCACCCCCAGCCTACTCGCTGGTGGGGCGGTGTGAGAAGCAGAAGAGGCCTTGACTCTGTGTAAGCACTGCTCAGCAGTAACAAAAACATCCCTGCTTTATCAACACTGTTTTTAGGACAAATCCAAATCATAGCCCCATACTAGCTACCATGAAGAAAATTAACTCTATCCCAGTCAAAACCAGCACAACAGAACAATTAATTTCTGTCAAAATCCAGTCCAGCAATATTTATATATGTATGTCACACAGTAACAAGAGTGGAATTCTTTACATTCTAATAGCAATACCAGAAAATGTTGCAGAGCTAAATTTTAAAATAGCTGTATCCAGATAATTTGCATACAAAACTTTTAAAAGCGCTGCCTGACAAGCTCGGTGCACCATTAACATTGCTTTTCAGCAACTCTGGAAACACTCTGTCAGTTCCAGAACAGTGGTAGAGAGCAAACGTGTTTCAGCTTTTAAAGAGGGCAATTATAGACCTGTCAGCTGGATATCAATCATACGCAAAATAATGGAATGGATGCTACAGGACTATAATTAAGAATTAAAGGAGGATAACATAATTCATGCCAATCAACCTGGATGTGTGAAAAATATATCCCATCAATGCAACCTGATTTCTTATTTAAAATAAGATCACAAATAGGTTGACAGAGGTGGTATGTAACACTCTCATTACAAAATATGTACAGTATGTGACTTTGATAACATGCAATATTTGATTACAAAATTGCAACAAAACTTTTACACTGCACATCAAATGGATTAGTATACTTCTTAGGTCTCAAAGGTATGGTGAGAGGAAATGATCATCATACACTTGTGTCTCTAGTGGAGTCTAGCAGAGTTTTTCCTTGTTTGTATACATTTTTACAATTCTGTTTATTATCTCTGGGAAACAAAGTGATTTCTAATAGACTTAAAAATAACACAAAGATTGAGGATTAGTTAGAATGAGAAGGAAACGTCATTGATGCAAAGCAATCTGAATTGTATTGTAAGGTGGGCATAATCAAACCCGGTATTTATGATGTGGCCAAAGGTAAAGTTACACATTTAGGAACAAAGAAAGAGGTCTCTGCTTACATGGTGGCACCATCAGCTTCACAAACTTTGTGGCAAAACAATTACCCTTGAACACATAAATAGGTCTGTAATGAGAATGAGAAGGCTATGCTACTAGCGTTTTCTCATTAAAAAATCATTAGCAGAGAATGATGCAAATATGACAGGAAAACCAATTAACTGGGAAATAAAGAAAGAAAAACAATAAAAGAAATGCAATTCCTTCAGTCAAAAACTCAGGGAACTTAGCCTGGCTTACAGAGAAGAGCTTAAGGAGGCCTACTGATCAGGTAAGGACTTATACAGGAGAGAAACTTGCATGATGGTCTTTTCAGACGTGGCAACAGGCAGCTGATAATAGAGTAATTCAGAATAGAAATAAATCCAGATTTTTAAAGATGTAAAACTAGGCAGCTGTTAGAGTAATCATCCTATGTGGCAAAAGATTCTGCAGCACTGACAACGTTCTAAATCAAGACTCCTTGCTTTTTATTAATAATCATATTCTAGTGCAAATAAGAATCAAATCCAGAAAGTCTTAGAAACTTTATTGTGTACAGGTGAAACATAAAGGACATCTTCCTTTTTTTTTGGCCTTTTTATCTAGATACATATGACACTTTTTCAGTGTTTCAAAATGTCTAGACTGCACTTTAGTTTAGTTCAATTTATCTATCCAGCATGTTATAATATATCGCTTACAAAGCATCCTATAAGATTTAGAACATTCCTGTAAAACTAACTGGATAACACAGGGGTGAAAATATACTTTAAAATGCCATGTTTCTATGAAGAAGATATTTCATTAGAAAAAAACCTCCTTTAATAAGTAAACTTTACTGTTGAAACATTTTTCTCAATATGCAGTTTGTTAAAATGACGGAACCTATTAAACATGTTTGAACTATTTTGTAAACACAAATCAAGCTAATAGGAATCCATCTAATACTCATTAAGCCTTCTCAAGAAAGTCTTTAAATAGGCAAATTTCCATTAGACTGGCAAACTCATGCAAAGCTGCTAATCACAGTCTATATACTAAGAACTTAACGTGGGGGAGTGGAAGGGGAAGAAATATTCTTCATCACTGCTCATGAAAATACATTTGAATTATGAACCCAGGGAAGTAAACAGAATATAATTCTAAAATATTGTCTTTCTAGTAAGTAGAATATAGAAGATGAATGTCTTAAATGACAAAGGTTTCCAATAAAAAGAAAAATAGCAATTATTCTGTTAAGTTACGTATTTCACTATATACTCCTTTTCCTCTGTAGGCTATGGCCTAGAAGTGTGTAATCTGGCATCACTTACAGCAAAAAGGAAACGTTCTGGTTTTTATTTTTATTACACAGACTATAGTAATCTCAGGTGTTTTCTTTCACAGATTAAATAACTGCTGTTTCACTCAGTTTCTGCTGTGACTTTTGAAGATAAGACAGAAAGATTCCAACTACCTTTTCCACTGTATTTTTAAGGCAAGAAATACGTATGTGTCTTCTGCTTTTGTCAGCTTGGCTACAACAGAAATGTTTGGCCATCAACACCACAAAGTACCAAGAGATAAGTTTAAGCTGCATTTTCAAGCACAATTTGAGAAGAACTTGACATACTGCAGTAAGGTGACAAGTCAATGTCAACAAAAAGCTCCAAAACAGAAATTCACCGTTAGCCTGAAGCAAAATACTAACTCCAGCCACTTCCATCCCTTTGCACTGTTCTACCTTTGTCATAACTTTGGTTAAGAAAGGTCTATAGCAGATACAAAGATTCATTAACCTTCATTTTGTTTGCTTGTTCGTCTAGTATTTTTTTTTCAGGGTAGATTTTGTCCTTTTAATTCAGTTCATTACTGTGCAATGTAAAGCCTGTGCATTTGGCTTAAAAGAATACATTTTACAGAAAGGGGAAATTTCTGCTAATGTTATCTTTAAGGAAGTCACTCCCTTAGCATCTGCTGGCATCAGTGCTTCCCAGGGACAGGAAAGGATTTTCCTACGGTTAGTCCATTTGCACAGTAGCTACTCGTGGAGAATAGAAATCTGTGATTTCATTTACCCATGCTTCTGTTACAGAAATCCTCACAAATGAGATAAAGAAATATACTCCTCCCTTTTTTCTTTTTCACTACCACCATGGACTCTTGTTCTATTTTTATTTCTACATTTCCAGAGTCTCACAGTGCTACCAAAGATTGCTTCCAAATGAGGTGCGTTGCTGATGATTGAATAGCAAGTGGTACGCTCTCTGCTGCATTTCATGGATACCATTGATTACCGATCTGCTTGGCCTTGTGCATGCTTATATCTATATTACGCTAAGAAATCTTAGCTGCATTTTATCAGCTCATCTCTCTCTTACTATCAGGGAAATGCTTCTTTACCTTTTACATTATTCACTGCATTATGGTATGTTATTCCATTCTGTGCGACTGTCACACTTCTGGAAGTTTAGCAGATGACTCGGATCACTGACTGTGTAAATGCTTACTTCTGCAGTTTTGTCAGTTTATAGGAAAACATGCAACTCCTGTTAAAGCTCAGGCTATGACACCATGTCAGTTAAGGAACATATTTGTTTCCACTGAACACAACTGCCAGGAAATAACATGTAACACTGACTGATTTGAAATGATGACAGAATTACACTAAGTCTTGAGCTGAAATAATTATTGATAGGACATTCAATGCTGCATTCATGTGTAGCTGTAATAAGATACTTGGGAATCAGACAAGAAATTCAAGCTTATATTTTGTTTTCATGTTTTCAGTCATGAATCTGTATACCATTTTATGTGGTTGGCTTCAATGCTACTCAATATAGTTAATGATAGGTACATTTAATTTATCCTCACTATAACGAATGGCTTTTGAAGTAAAGGAGATGTTAATTGTGTACATCCATCCATCACATTTTGACACGTAAATGGATCACTTGAAAATTCATGTTTACGCTACTGATTTGCCGTCCCGTAAATACTTTATTATTCCGCTGGACATCTTTCCATAACGCTGTAGTTCCAGTAAATCCATAGTTCTAGTAAATGTGTTCCACTGCATATGGAGTTCAAAACAAATTGATCAAAAATCTTAATATTTGCTTCACATATTTATCCAAGTTGAAAAGTGAAGGTAAAGACAGATGACTTTGTCACTTTCACTGCGCTCTATCCTGGCTTACTGACGGACCACCTATCTGAACTTACAGTTAATATATTGTGTTCACATGACTAGGAGTCATACTTGAAAAGCAGTTCCATTCCTGCTTTTCTTCATTTATTTTAGCATTCTAAAATACATGGTCCTGCCAATAGCTTAACCTTAAGGACTGCTGTTTCCCTGCATGGACCAGCACTCACTCCAAAGGTGTTCACTCCATGCCAACAGGACACGAACAAGCTCCAGCACAAAGACGCGCATAAGCTCATTCAGTAACTACTCCAGCACACCTCCTCAAATCCCGGCTGTATTCAGCCAGCTTGGTGTGCAGGTGGTGCAAATACAAGTCTTGGTTCCCTGAGAAGTAGATACGGAGCGCAAGTTCAACCTTCAGTCACACTATTTGGTTTGTAACAACTTTTGCATTTGCAGGTATTTTTGTGATTATGTGGTTTTGTGCATGTCACATAATGAAAAATGTGTGTTGCTAGTGCAAATGTGCGATTTAGCTACCTCTGCAATTGCTTTTTTTGAATTCCTCAAACGTGGTATCTGCATGCCTTGCTCTGTAGTGGTGGTATCTGAAGATATTCTGCAAAGCATATCAGTTTAATTCCTGCAAACAGAGCGCCTTCTTAGATTTGTTGGTATTCTTGTCCCTGGGACAGTGAAGACAACATCCATTTAGCAATTACAGGATTGCTGTGTATTTATTTACGTTCTCCGTTACTGCATGCGGGTAAGCCAGTATCTATAGTGCATCAAACTTAATCTGTGTGTAGCAGGAACAATGTTTTCCTCCAAACGTGGCTGCTATACTCCTATGTATGCTCTGAATCACAACTTTGGATTCACAGCTCCTCTCACATCCATTCTCCAGGCAAGGACATGCTTCTCTTTCCCTATATATTTTCATGCATTTGCTGAAGGACTTTCTTTGCCCATTATTGACCAAATTCAACGTGATCAGCACAGCAGTGACCTATGCTAGCAAATTCACTACTGCATGCTTCCAAGCCGGTATATGCAGAACTCTTATGCCCTCTGCACTATGTTATCAGATATTTCTATGCAGCCTTTTGAGACCAAATCATTGTAACTTAAAAAGGAGTATGAATTTTACATTGATAACCTGAAATTAAACCTCCTTTAAATGGTTTTACCCTCAAAATATACTCCGTCTTGCTTTATTTGGCACATCTCCAGATTGTGAATCTGATAAAAATATGTGCAGTTTTCTTAGCTAAGTCATCTGTTGGCATTTCTGAAATATTCTATGTAGCTACAGCTGAAATCCTGATTAAGTTGAGCAAATGAGAAAGATAAAGCCAATACGTGTAAACTGAGCAGTAACCCTAGGCCTGCATGTTTTCCCAGGTCTGTGAAACCTTAATGCAAAATTCTGAAGTAAGAAAAAAACAGAGGAACATGCAGGCAGTAATAAGAGCTAAACTAGGAAAAATATAAGCTAGAAAAATATCTGGAAAAGACAAGGTCAACCCATGAAGACTTTGATAGAGCGTAACACGCACAAAACATATCCGAGAATACAACAACATTCTTCTGCTTCTTTACAAAGTGCAACTGCGAAAGCCAGGACAGCTGCACGCCGGCAAAGCAGCAGACGTGCAAGGCAATAGATCCCTCTGTCATGCCAGTAAATATGTATTTCAAGACTGTAGTATTCTATGCCTTGCAGCAGCACTGAGATGTTGCAATTGGAAACTAAGCATTCTTGTAAGCTATTTCATACCAAAAAAGGAGAATGCAAATTCCAAAAACTTGTAAAACTTGAAAAAATACAATTTTTGCTCTCTATAAATAGTTAACAGGACCTAGAAAAAAATATACAGGCAAGATATCCTAGCAATTGTTGTTGCTAGGACATGAGATAACTAACAGCAACTGAACCAAACGGCTGTGGGGTTTTTTATAGACAGCCAAACGGAAAGCCCTGTGGAGGCTCTCCCCTGAGACTGCTGCTCTTCTGAAGCCGCATTACGGGGGCGCTGCAGGAGACTCCAGGCACAGCTCGGACCCAGACAAGAACCCCGCCCGGCTGGGCCCCAGCCAGGCCCGCCGCGGCGGCGAGCCGACACCGAAGGTGCGGGCAGCAGCCACACACCTACAGGCGAAGGCGCGGCCCGGCAGGCCGCAGGCCCCCAACAGCCACAGCAGGCGCCCGCAGTAGCAGCGAGGCTTCAGCACGTCAGCGCCCGAAGCACACCGCGACCAGCAACCTCTGCGCCGCCGGCCAGAGGCGGGAAAGAGGCGGAGCGCGACACCACGGCGGCGACCGCCCGCTCGGCACCGCCCTGGCGGGGGGGAGGAGGACGGAACTGTGGCCGCTTCCGCCGCCGCCGGGTAGCGCTTCCGGCGCGTGAGGTGCTGCGTTCTGCGGGGCTGCCGTTCGTGGTCGCCTCGTGCTGTGGCAATCCCCTCCTCCCGCGCGTGGGGCGGGTTGCTAGGCGACGCCGGAGCGTGCCCGCGCGGGCAGCGCGAGAAGGGAAGGGGAGAGGAGAGAGGGTCGGCTGGGGAGCCCTAAGGGAGCCGTTGGGGAACCGTTAGGGCTGGGCCGGCTGGCGGTGCGTGTAGCGGAGCGGAGGCGGGCTGCGATGGGAGCTGAGGCCGCCCAGCGCCCCTCCGCACAGTGAAGGTGTGAGTCCAGCCCCGAGCGCGATGGCCCTCACCGTCAGGACGGCGACGTGGTGGGCCCGGCTGCGGACGCCCTGCCCCGCTGCCGCCCCGCTCTGCCGCCCGCCCTGGCTGCCCGCGGGGCCCGTGGCGTGCGAGCGGCTGTACAGCTCCCGCGGCAGGGTGAGTCCGCAGGGTTGCCCGGGGGGATGGGGGGCGGGGGGGCGTTTCGCCTGCCCGGAGTTGGCCTGCAGCGAGTCCCAAAGGCGGCCGTCCTGCGTGCGGCAGGTGGCCTTTCCGGACAGGCCGAGGGCATCCTGGAGTGGCCATTTCCCGCTGCAGGGGTGTTTGCGGCCCCTTCGCTGTAGGAGGGCTTGTCGTTCCAAGCCGAGGCATGCCGCAAGGGACACGGCAGATAATCACAGAATCATTAAGGTTGGAAAAGACCTGTAAGATCATCAAGTCCAACCATCAGTGCTGCTTAATGCTGTGTGTTGACGCTAGCAGAGAACTCCGGGCTTGCTTTCTTCTCCGCCTGGCCCGGAGCTGCCATGCATAGCCTGTGTAGGACAGGTGAGCTTTGTGTATCTCTAAAATCGGCGACCAGAGTTTTCCAGTAAAGTGTTACTGTCTGCTATTAGGGGTCTCCTGGTTCTTGATGCTGAAAGCTTTGAAAAGCAAAGAAGCCACTTTTCTTCAAAATGTTGTATTACTTGGAATGAGCAGGAATAATACAAAGAAAAGTTTTTTTAGTGTTGGACCTTTCTGTGTAGAACCAAGGAAGTCAGGCTGGGTTTCTGCATTTTTTAATTTAGCCAAGATAACTGTTACCTGGAGCTTCCTTTTCCACAGTCTGCTTGCTCCTTATGATAAGGTCACTGCTACCTGAGCTGCTGGGTAATGTCGCTGTATGCTTATCATGGTTGTAAAGAACGACGTCCTTAATGGTCCCCTGAATCCAGTTTTCTTAATCCTTAAGTTTGGTATTTTAACAAACTTGAAACTGTTTTAAGTTTTCCAACTCCCTATATGCATAAGAACATAGCATCTTTCACAACACTTTTCAGCATACTTACTGACTATTCAGAGTAATAAATAAATATATATATGTGTATGACTGAAATGAAATGCTAGCATTTTAAACACTGATGACAATTTAAGTTTTTGTATCTCTGTTCAACCTATACCTCTTCTAGAGAAGAGAGTTAATTCTTTTTTAAAGGCCAAGTCATATTGAATGTAGATACTGTAACCATGATTTATGAAAATAAATTTCTGTTTTTCAGGAAAAATTAGATATGTCGACGTACCCTGTTGAAAGCATTAGAAACTTCAGTATTATAGCTCATGTAGATCACGGCAAAAGTACACTAGCAGACAGATTGTTGGAAATTACAGGTAAGTGTTCTCATTTTATACTACCTTTTGTTGACATATAAGATGTGTAAGTTTCTGTAGCTTTGATTATTACTAAAATTTCTAATATCTTTGCTCTTTTAGTGCCAGGTTGCTTGTGCTTTTAGGCTGCCAGTTATGTAGTGTTACAGATGTGAATATGATGTACTTTCTTTCTGGTTGAGATCTGCCTACAAGTTAGGGGTAAGGGAGTGTGTAATTCACTCAAGGAAGTATGTATTTTGAAAAGAGACTGAAGGAGAGTGTACTTCCTTGTTCAAGATGCTACTCCTGTAACTCCTAACCAATTGTCCATTAGACCAGTGCGCAGCAAGTTTATGACGTTTACTGCCAGTGTTTGGGGTGGACAGAAGGGGACTGTCATGACCTAGGAATTCTGGACAGAGTAGTTTTCAAAAGTGTTATTGAAGCAGGGAGGAGCTTCAGCTGCTTGTACTTAGATGAAAGTCATAATATGTCCTCTTGTGAGCAAACCATAAACAACTGCCTTTCATGGTGGTGAAGCTCGCTGGTACTGAAGCTGATAGGATGCTGCATAGTTAGTTTTAGAAACGTGCAGCTCTATGTTGATTTAGATTTAGTGGATAGAATAACTGGTAGTAATTAAGTGTGAATTCCGTGGATTCTCAGGTGCTATATAGACTTGCTTCTTTCTTCACTCTAAGAATTGGTGAAGTTTTGTTACTTTCATCTTCAGAGGTATTTATTTTGTTCTCATCAGAGTGCTTCTTGGACTTCAGTGTTTTTATTTCTGTGTTGTTGTTTATCCTCAACAACAACAATGTTGAGAAAACTGCTGCCCTTTAAAGTGAGAAACAGCAGTGCTAAGGGATCTTCCTAACTATAAGTGACTCTGGAACTAGGCTTTCCTTGGAAGAGAGAGACAGACGTTGCCTTAGAGGGTTCTCCAAGGTAAGCTGGAAGGCAATTGGTGTATCTCCCAAGAGAAGACTAATTTCAGGGCAGAGCTTAAATTAGCTACTCAGAAATACCCTTTGGAAGAGTCTTGCATTTCTCATTTAAGGGGTGAGCAAAACCTGGGAGAGAAAAACTTTTTGATCAAAGTTATTCATTATAATTACCTCCTATTTGTCACTGTGGGCAATTTTACTTGATGCCTGTGATAGAAGGAAGTTTTGAATTCAGGTCTGTCAAGCTCTATGATAATGCTCTTTTCACACTTGAGATTGGCACTGCTTAGAGCTGTGGGCCACGGAGCTGCTCTCCAGTGATAGGAGGTGAAATTTCTTTAAAAATCAAAATTATTTAGCACTGAATGGAATCTTTGCTACTTCTTAATCTCTGTTTTAGACTCCCATGATGTTTTGTACCCTGCTTATTCAGTAAAGTATTTTATATAACTTCATGTGTAAAAATTTATTTAACAAATGTTAAGAGTTGAAGCATAATTTTATTGTTAAATGAAAATCCAAGTTTAGCTTAATTAGATGGAAAAGCCTCATTTGCACCTGCAAGTCCCATGTTCTCCTGGTTAATGGTATTTTCAAGAATTATTTATTTTGAGAGCTAATGTGATAAATGAGGTAATAAACCTGTTTTTTTATCTTAGGAACAATTGCTAAAACCGACCGTAATAAACAGGTGCTGGATAAACTGCAAGTGGAACGCGAAAGGGGAATTACAGTTAAAGCACAATCTGCATCTCTCTTTTACAGCTGTGAAGGAGTAAACTACCTCTTAAATCTTATTGACACGCCAGTAAGTTAAGTATAAACAGTGTTAAAATCACACAAAGCTAAATGTCTTTATATTTAAAAGTAGAAAATTTCTGGCTTCTTTTGTTTATCCAGTTTCTTTTTTTTGTAGGAGTTGTGAACATGTGTGCAAACGAAAACATCATAATGTAGAAATCTTTGCAAAAGCCTTCAGAAATACCTGAAATTCTAAACATTTATTTTCTCCACAGGGCCATGTAGATTTCAGTTATGAAGTATCACGATCACTGTCTGCCTGTCAAGGTGTCATACTTGTCGTGGATGCAAATGAGGTGGAGTTCTTAATTCTTGTTTTCTACTTAGAATTTCAGCAGTTTCTTTAAGCAAGCCAGAGAGAAGATTAGGGTTTTATTTTCTTTTCTTTCTTTTTAATTTTGCCATCAATTTTTTTGCCCCTGGTCTGTCTCCATAGAAATATTATGTTGCAGAAGAATAGTAATGAGAGTTTTAAAAAAATTCTAGAGACAAATACTTGTGTGTTGATAGATACTGCATTTCCATGACGTAGCATTAAAAGCACAGGGTTAATGAAGAATCAGATCCTACTTTTTTACGGAGTACGAACTTCGCAAATGGCAGTCTGGAGAACTTTTAGCTATTGTACTAATACCCATTTGAGTACCTTCAGTTTCTTGATGGAAAACTTGACGATTCATTCAACCAACCACACTGTTAGTTATAACTAATTGCTATTGTGTTTTTGATTGTCTATAATACAAACCGATACTGGCAACATTAAAGATAAAGGACACTATAAGCCAAATGTGAATAAATTTATTCTGGAAACTTGGGAAGTTTCATATCTACTAGATTCATGGGTTCTTGACTGATCTTTCAGGAGAAGCTGGAGAGTGAGGGAGTAAAATACTTTTAAGGTGATACTCATAAATTTACACACGAAGTCCCTTACACTAGGAGGGAAGTGAAATTAGAGATCTTAGTTGTACTGTTATTTGTATAGTGCTAGAAACATTTTAAAGAATCCCTTAACAGACTAGAATATGAGGTTTATGGGAACATGACTTTAAATATGGACACATTCTCATAAAGTATTTTGATCATTTTCTCTATGGCATTTTTTTTGATTGGATTGTACAAGGGTCAAATGTATGGTACTTTTTTCCTTGTTAAAAAACCCCCAACAACTAGCTAACTAAATTTCAATGACTATGAGCATTTGCTCCTTCCTAGCTTGGTGGGCAAGCGGACTTCTTAAGTAAGCTTCAGTAATAAATATGTTTTCTGAATGTGCTGATATTTTTATATTTAATGTGTATATATTTTTGATGTTATATTTAAACATTATGTGATTATTTGGTATTCTGTATTTGCCTTTCATTCAGAAGGCTTACAAACTCAACTTTTTCATTATAATTGCTAATGTTTCTCCTGCCAGCCTGAATTCTGGAGGTAACTTTCAAGATTTAGGTCTTGCATTTTTTTCCTTTTTTTTTTTTTTAAATAAATGTTCTTTGCTTCTTCTTTACATTGCCTAAAAAGTTAGGCCCATATATCTGTAGTGAATATGCCCATATAAGTAATTTTCCACTTGATCTGTTGTAAACAAAGGGGAAAACAAGTAGCTGCTGCTTCTTCCTTCTCTTCCCCCTCACCCACCCTTCTGCCCTTTCTGGTCTAATTGTGATATTAGGCTTTATACTGTCATTTGTTAGCACCTCCTTCTCTTTCTTTTCCCTTTGCTGGTGCTTGGATCTGGAAGGTAATCTTCCTTTTTTTTCCTAATCAGAGCTATTCTTTTGCCATCTTTTTGAAAGAAATGTGAGGTACAATCCTTACAATTAGTTTTCTTTTTTGAAAATAACTGTAAGGTAAGTTGAAGGTATGTTCCTGCCCTCTGGAATAACTACAGTCTTACTACCATGATAAACATCCCTTTTTCTTTGTCCTAGTCCATTTGTGACTAGTTTGTTGTGGACAAAGAATCTGTTTTTTGAGGTACCTGTTATGATCTTGGCTATCCAGAAATAAATAACATACACAAAAATATGTACTTGGTGCATAATGTATGCATAATAGTGTGATATCTATAAATAATTCCATGTAAGTGATCACACATACAGCATTATTAGTTTGTCTACTTATATTCAGATTATGAGAAATTATAATTAGGAATGTTGTTTTCTTTCTCAGCAATGTGTATAATAAATAACCTTTACTTATTTTCCATCCCCCAAATGACGGGCTAGACAGAAAAGCGAAGTAATCTTATGTCATATAGTATGCCTAAAAAAAACCCCAAACCACCAAAACTCAGGAAGATTCCATGTTAAACTTTTTTAATGCTTATTTTCTAGGGTATTCAGGCTCAGACAGTGGCAAACTTCTATCTTGCTTTTGAAGCACAGCTTGCAATAATTCCTGTCATAAACAAGGTAATAAAGGTTTTAGAGTTTCGAGTTAAATAGTTGGGTTGTTTAAATGTGTAGAAGATTGATAAGAAATGTATCCTCAAATAGAAGTATATAATGAAAAAATAACTAGAATGTAATAAGAATTTTGTGTATTTGCTGTCTGTTTAATATTTTACAGTTTCTGGGAACTTCAGTTTTTATGTAATAAAATACATGTAGTAGCATTTTCAAGCAGCACTGAAAAATTGTTACTGGAGTCTGCATGGTAAATCAAGGTCAGAAGTATTGTGTAAATTGTATCTTGATAAGGAAATCTGAACCAGTTATATTTGTTTGCAAACAAATAAGCTTGAAGCAAACAACATCTATAGTATGAAAAAAACCTGACCACTTAGGTAATACTCAGTACTGTGTATTTTATTGTAATGAGAACTAGCTGAAGCTGTGGCATTCCAGGGTTTCAAATTGACTCTATGTTAAATAAAGGTGAGAATGTTTAGCTGGTATGGGCATTTGGGCATGAATGGCCAGAAAGGTGCAGGTTAACCTGCATGTGCTCTGCCATGCTCCAGGCAGGCTGGTTGCGATGTGGCTTTTGGACAGCCCCGATAATCCAAGGGGAAATGGTTAGTGACCTGCTGCACCACTTAGACACCCACAAGTCTATGGGACCGGATAGGATCCACCCAAGGGTACTGAGGGAGCTGGCAGAAGTGCTCACCAAGCCACTTTCCATCATTTATCAGCAGTCGTGGCTAACCGGGGAGGTTCCAGTTGACTGGAAGTTAGCAAATATGATGCCCATCTTCAAGAAGGGCTGCAAGGAGGATCTGGGGAGCTACAGGCTGGTCAGCCTGACTTTGGTGCTGAGGAAGGTTTACAGAGCAGATCATCTTGAGTGCCATCAGCAGCACGTACAGGACAACCAGGCGATCAGGCCCAGTCAGCATGGGTTTATGAAAGGCAGGTCCTGGTTGACTAACCTGGTCTCCTTCTATGACAAGGTGACCTGCTTAGTGGATGAGGGAAAGGCTGTGGATATAGTCTACCTAGACTTCAGTAAAGCCTTTGACACTGTTTCCCACAGCATTCTCCAGATGACACCAAGTTGGGTGGGAGTGTTGATCTGCTCGAGGGTAGGAAGGCTCTACAGAGGGATCTGGACAGGCTGGATCGATGGGTTGAGGCCAGTTGTATGAGGTTCCACAAGGCCAAGTGCTGGGTCCTGCACTTGGGTCACAACAACCCCATGCAACGCTACAGGCTTGGGGAGGAGTGGCTGGAAAGCTGCCCTGCGGAAAAGGACCTGGGGGTGTTGGTTGACAGCCGGCTGAATATGAGCCAGCAGTGTGCCCAGGTGGCCAAGAAGGCCAATGGCATCCTGGCTTGTATCAGAAATAGTGTGGCCAGCAGGACTATGGAAGTGATTGTACCTTTCTGCTCGGTGCTGGTGAGGCCGCACCTCGAATCCTGTGTTCAGTTTTGGGCCCCTCACTACAAGAAGGACATTGAGTTGCTGGAGCGTATCCAGAGAAGGGCAATGAAGCTGGTGAGGAGTCTAGAGCACAGGTCTTAATGAGGAGCAGCTGAGGGAGCTGGGGTTGTTTAGCCTGGAGAAGAGGAGGCTGAGGGGAGACCTTACCACTCTCTACAACTGCCTGACAGGAGGTTGCAGAGAGGTGGGTGTTGGTCTCTTCTCCCAAGTGACAAGCAATAGGACAAGAGGAAATGGCCTCAAGTTGTGCCAGAGGAGGTTTACATTGGATAGTAGGAAAGATTTCTTCACTGAAAGGGTTGTCAAGCACTGGAACAGGCTGCCCAGGGAGGTGGTTGAGTCACCATCCCTGGAGGTATTTAAAAGACTTGTAGAGGTGGTGCTTAGGGACTTGGTTTAGTGGTGGACTTGGCACTGTTAGGTTAATGGTTGGACTTGATGATCTTAAAGGTCTTTTCCAACCTAAATGATTCTATGATTCTACTAGTCCTGCATTTTGAAATACCAGATTTTTAACAGCTGTGGTTTTCAAATTGGAAATTACAGATGTGAGCATTTTAGAAGGCTGTCAGTGTGAGCTTAGGTTGTCTCGTATTTTGCCTTAGTGATGTATAACTTGCATAATTTCTGTGTCACTTCTCAGTTAACTCTTCAACCTGAGAACGCTTAATACTCCTATCTGTGGATAGGAAGGACTTAGATAATTTGGGATATATGTAACAATTCTGTAGCCCGTCATAATTTAAATGCACCAGTTCATGAACATTGTAATTCCTTCCATTTAAAATATTTTTTACTGGTGAATCTGGCTTTTTAGAGAAATAACTTCAAGGGTTCTTGCTATGATAACCCCTATATTCCTCCATGTGTTTTAGTGGTTTTTTTCCTTGTTAATGATGATACACAGAGGAGATTACGTGAGTAGCAGCTCAATATTTAAAAAGCGTAATCTTAGTTTTAAATAAAATCCAAATGTTGTGGTTTGTACAATTTCTGTGGGCTGTATGATTGCAATCACAAGATTAGCTATTGCTCAGGTTAAATTAGTTATTTTTTGTAGATGTATATTGTACTTAATCTTTGATCCTATAAACAGTATAGGTAGTGCTAATGCTTTTGAATTACTTTGTAAAATAAAGATTTTTACCAGCTCTTGGACAAAGGTGTTTTGCCTAATGAAACAAACAAAAAATGGTCTAGTTACAGAGGGAATCCTTCCTGTAGTCAAGCAAGGAAGACTTTTTCTAAAATGAATCTTGATAAAGATCTTTTCCTGAAGACATCCAGTATTTACTCATAAGTACATAAATGTTCCTTGACTTGTATATTTGGAAGCTATAGTGCTGGACCACATGGAAGTTGTGGTTGCCTGTGTATTTAGCAGTTTGTTGTTTTTCAGATTGACTTGAAGAATGCAGACCCTGAAAGAGTTGAAAAACAAATTGAGAGGCTGTTTGATATCCCTATAGATGAATGTGTAAGGGTAAGATCTCTTAAAGTTTTATAATATGGCTGATTGTATAACTGTATCTACTTTGTAGCTAATGAAAGACATGTACAGGTAGTAAATCAACAGGGTGTCATCTGTCTTCCTGTCTTTTTCTGACGTACATGTATTTCTTTAAAGTTTGTCTCCTGGAAGACAAGAGTGGAGAATGTACTTCTCGGTTAAAAATTCTAGTATGTCTTGATGAATGGCATCAGATAGATGTTAAATTATTTCTGATTGTGAGTCCATAAATTGTTTTCATTTTACCATAACAATAATTGCTATTCAGGAGAGGAAAAAAATGTTACAGAATAATTTATAATCAAATAAGTGTTTTGTAGTAATAACATTCTAAAGTGTGCTTCAGAGTGCTTTTATGGGTAGTATTATCTGTGGCCACCAAAACTGTCTAAGTAAATGTGACACTATTTAATAGATACTATATGAGTGTAAGACACGTGTTATAAAATCATTGTTGGACTTGTTTTAGATTTCTGCTAAACAAGGAACAAATGTTGAAAAAGTTCTTCAAAAGGTCATTGAGAAGATTCCACCGTAAGTCTATATTTAATTATGAAACCATGTAAGGTTAATTAGGAAACAATGAGTTGTATGTATACAGTATTGGCAGTAGTTTTGTACTTGAATATTCATCGGACTTAAAATCAATACTTCATAAAGGGGTATGAGCGAAATCTAGTGTTGGAGCTGGTTAAGTCAGTTTCAAATTGCAAATCAGAAAAAATAATACCAGATTTGAGATGCCTTTTAAAAAATGAATGTGTGAATATCACCAGAGAAGACTTCTTTATTCTTAGGAAGTGGGAGAGGAAAATTAATTCAGTCTGAAACGAAAGATTGAGAGGTGAGCCACTAAAGGTGATACTTCTGTGACTGTTTCTATAGCTTCCATGAAACCCAGTGTTTGAGGATGTGTGCTGTTACTCCTTTTGAACGTTGCATTGTTAAAATAAAGGTAATTGAAATCTGCTGTATTTAGTTTCATGTCCTGAACCCAACCTTTAAAATAGACTTTTATTTAAGAACTTCGTGATATAGCTGTTAAATGACAGTTGTTTCAATCAGCATATTGCTTTTCATTCTTTTTTCCTACTATTAGCTAATAATTGTAGTCCTCGTATTAGTTAGTAACTATAGTTAAAAAAACCACAATGAAAATACGAGATTAGGTTTCTGTGAAAGATGGCAAAACCAAAATATCAGTGACTTTTTTTTTTTTAAACTCAGCTGTTGGAATGCAACTGGAATTTTTGTTGTTCCCCATAATACGATATTTTAAGCATCAGGTTCACCTGTTGTGAAATGGGTATGATGGATATACGTTTGTTTTTGTTCTGTTTGTACTGCTGTTGTACATGGGGGAAATAAAATGCAAAGATTTGCTGCATAATTCATAGTGAAACACTGCAACGATGTCTAGTATGTGGTTACTGAAAATTACTCCGTAGTTTTAGCTACATTAATATGGAAGTTTTTGGGGTGGGGGTGCTTGCTCATTCAATATTGAATGAAAAACATACTGCTTAATATATTGTTTTAAATTTTTTGTGACAGACCCCAATGTAATACTGCTGATCCATTGAAAGCCTTAGTGTTTGACTCCACCTTTGACCACTATCGAGGCGTCATAGCTAACATTGCACTCTTTGGTGGGGAGATTCAGAAAGGGCATAAAATTGTGTCTGCACACACAAAGAAAAGATACGAAGTTAATGAAGTCGGAATTCTGACTCCAAATGAACAGCCAACGCATAAGCTGTAAGTAAAAATTTCTTACAGTGGAACAAATCATAAATTGGTGTAAGTTTTAAAATCCTGCATTTCTGTTTGATTTTTGCTTTGAGTGGTAAAGGCTGGGAGATACCTGTGGTTTTTTTTCTTTTGGTGTGGTTTTTTATTATTATTATTTGTAATTTAATGCTCAATGTCAGTTTTTTTCATTTTTTGGGCATGCTGAGGCAGAAGCTTTTGGGGACTGCTTTTTGGGCACTGTTAGGGGGAGGAAGCCATTCTGTCATCTATAGTACATGGAATATCTGGACAGCTAGTTTTTTTAAGACTAGCATTTGATATTCTTATTCAGCTGTCCAATTTATTTCTAGGAACTGCCTTGTTTGAGAGTGGAAGGGAATGGGGCTTCATCTTAGTTATTGCTGCAGCATATTTTGAGGGTGGAAAACTTAAAATCCATGAATGCAACAGCTTCCAGAAACTGGCTTCTCATGGCAACAGTGGGAAGAAAATCAGGTACTTAGAACTAGTGGAGAAGCTTTATCAGTTTGCATCCAAGTATGTGTTAATGACCTCCTTGGGAGATTCTCAGTGAGACTACCTTACTGGGTGTGGTGGGTTGAACCCAGCCGGCAACTAAGCACCCAGCCAGCCATTTGCTCACTCCCTCAACCCCAGCGGGATGGGGGAGGGAGTTGGAAGAGCAAAAGTGAGGAAAGTCGTATGGGTCAAGATAAAAACAGTTTAATAAGTGACGGAAAAAGAAAATAAATAAAAACAAGTGATGCAAAGGCAATCAATTACTCACCACCTCCCACAAGCAGACCGACGTCCTGCTGGTCTACAAGTAATGGCCACCTTGGAAAGACTACACTCCTTGTTTTTTATTGCCAAGCATGATGTTACACGGCATGGAATATCCCTTTGGTCAGTTCAGGTCCTCTGTACTGGCTTTGTCACCTCCCAGCCTCTTGCCCACCTCTAGCCTATTTGCTGGGGGCGCAGAGTGAGAAACAGAAAGCATTCACGCTGTGCAAGCACTATTCAGCCATAGCTAAAACATTGGTGTGTTATCAACACCGTTTTAGTCACAAATCTAAAATGCAGCACCATACAGGGCTCCTATGAAGAAAGTTTACTCCATTCCAGCCAAAACCAGTACACAGTACCCAGTGCGTTTTTTATCTGCCGTGGGTTCCTCTCCTAACAGCATTATGTGCTGATGGAAGGCATTTGTCTTTTGTTGTTTATGCCACTTAGTATATGAAACTTGCTGTGCTGGCAGCTGGCGACTGTTCTGGTTCTGTCTCAGATCCCTGAGAACTTCCCTCTAGCTCCAGCTTTCAAACTGGGAGTAGCACAGAATTCAAAATCCAGAACTATGAATGTATGATTTAACTGTAACTTCTTCATCTTGATAACCATGTTTCCATAATTATTGTGAAATCTTTTTTCTTTTAAAAATTAGCAATTGTTTAATTTTAGTTAACTATGGTAAACTACCAAAGCTAATATTCAGAATGATTCTGAAATAGAGCTACTTGAGTCAACAGATAGTTTGTCCCTTGAGACAAAGCTCACAACTCAGAGGAGAAATAACTTGAATCTGGCTTATGGGCTTTTGGGGGGGGTGGGGGGGTGGGTGTGATTTATTTGAATTTCTGACTAAGCTAAGTCAAGTAGGAAAAACAGTGGAAATACTGATAATGCCAAGAAGCATGTCCATATAATGCCAATTTTATTTAGATATGCTGGACAAGTGGGCTACCTGATTGCTGGAATGAAAGAAGTAACAGAAGCCCAAATAGGAGACACACTGTTTTTGTATAAACAGCCAGTGGAGCCTTTGCCTGGCTTTAAGTCAGCGAAGCCAATGGTTTTTGCAGGTGAGGAGTAAACTGATACAAAGTGGAATTACTTTTTTCCAGTAAGAAGAGTAAGAGAGCTATCAGAACTTCTAAAATAATATAGGTGTATATTAAGAGTTGTGAGGATGAGAATATTGGCAAAGTTAAGCTACAGAGGCACATCATTTATATAGTTTTGTGTAATTTTCTCTGTGACCCAACAGACTAGATTCATAATAGTTGCAGACTGGTTTTGGATGAATGCAAGACTGACATGTATTTTTAGCCACAACTATTGCTTCTAATGCCAGTAAATTCTTGATAGCTGGAAAAAAAGGGTTGAGACTTTAAAAAATGAAGTCCATTTATTGGGATTCTTCATCTTGATAACCATGTTTCTGTAATTATTGTGAAATCTTTTTTCTTTTAAAAATTAGCAATTGTTTAATTTTAGTTAACTATGGTAAACTACCAAAGCTAATATTCAGAATGATTCTGTAAAATATTTGACTCTTTAAGCTTCAATAGTTCTGTTGAGCTGTTGCCACCAGCTTCATTAGTTCCTACAAATGCTATGGAAGATGGCTTTAGAAAGAAATAAATTCTGTAAATCACTTTCTAGACTTGTGATGGAATGTGTAAAACTCAGTTGAAGTCTCATGGACATTATACTTTCTGTCAGTGAAAATAGAAAAAGTGTAATGCTGTAAATTTTTTTGTGTGCATGTGTGTTGCCTATTGGTATAGAGCAATTTTCTGAACACATGGTGATGTGAAAAGTGGTACATTAGAACCTATTTCAGGCAGTAATTATACAGACAGCTGCTTTGTATTAATTTCAAAAAATTATAGAAACATTCACAACTTTGATGTGGCAAATTTTTTTTTTTTGCTGTTCATGCTTAACCTTTGAAGGACCATCTCAGTGAAGTTTGTCTGCTTATTCATTTATGCTTAAGATAATGTTTACGCTGCAGCCCACAATGGTTATACTCAATTGTGCATCTTCCACAACTGTGAAGGATTAGATGAGTACAGTATCCCTACCATTATGGTTTGAATGTTAATTCCTGGGTTTTTTGAGGTAATCTAGAACTTTATTACATTTTAATTTTTTTTTTTTAAAAAATCCTTGTATTGTTTTTCACATTTTAAAAAGTTGGAACAAAGTAAGCTATTTCTGATTTCATTACTGTGTTCTTGGTAAAAGGCATATTTGAAAGCTAAGTATACACTAGATAAAGTTCTCTATCACATGACTTCTATCTAATATGTTTTGATAGGAATGTATCCTGTAGATCAAACAGAATATAATAATCTCAAAAGTGCTTTGGAAAGGCTGACATTAAATGACTCCAGTGTAACTGTTCATCGTGACAGTAGCCTTGCCTTAGGAGCTGGATGGAGGTGAGGCTTTTATACTACTTTCATTTTTGGAACTATTCATAAATTGAGAATGCAGGTTTAAGTCAACTGAAGGTTGAATTAAAATGAATTCAAGATTAGGAGCTTTAATTCAAATTAGTGGTAAGTAAAGATCAAAAGCATTTGATTTTTCTTACGTTCTGTATATGTGCAGAGTATGCAATTTGTTGTGATTGACAGTTTTTGTTCTCAAAGACTCATACTATTCAACTCTAGGATCATTTAGTCTTTTGCAGATTGTTTGCTGTGCCTGATATTGCCAGGCTAGCAGTGTGAACATGCTGGAGGGAAAAAAAGCCCACTGTGAAATTCCACGGGTTATACAAACACTTTTACCAACAGGATATTTTTTTTCCAGGTTGGGTTTCCTTGGTCTCTTACATATGGAAGTTTTTAATCAACGTTTGGAGCAAGAGTATAACATGTCTGTTATTTTAACTGCACCTACGGTTCCTTATAAAGCTATTCTTTCTTCAGCAAAGTTGATAAAGGTGTGTTAAATTTATTACAGCTTTATGTAAATAGCAGCTTAAAAGCCTCCTATAATAAACATCTACACTTTGTTTTTAATGTGGACTAGTACTTTATGGTAAACATTACAAACACGAGCATTTAACTTAAAAATTTTTTTTAATGGAGGGTTTTTTTAAAGAATTTTAGGTTTCCTTCCCCCTTCCACTTCAAGCACTCTCTTCTTATGTCTTACACCTGTCCTTGAAAATGGGAATGAAGGATACATTTCGTGTTATATTCTTTTAAGTGTGTACTGATTGGACTGAGTTTAAAGCAGGCGAAATAATCTCCCAGGCTTTATCAGTCAGAAAATATTAACATTTTTAGGAGTAGCTTGTAATGCTGCTGTAGGCTGGCAGGGGCTGGTGAAGACAAGTGATTTTTGGTTGTGGTGAAACAGGCATGTACAAACTTCACTGAACTGGGTGCAAAGAAAATTACTGTGAGTTTAGAGAGAGAGTTGGAGTTACGAGCACCAGCTGACAGAGGAGGCTGCAAATAGGTTGGCTCCTTGTTATCCAACATGTACCTCTAAACACTGCAGAAAATGTGTAAATTCCAAACAGCTTGTATAAGAAAGGTTGCTGTACTTGCAAAGCGTAAGGCATAGACCCTTTTTATATCCAGTTATTTTGGTTTCTTGCTTAGGCAGCGTAGCAGCTATGAATGACGCAGTTGACACCTTTTGGTGCCTAAGTGATTCTGGATTGCTGATGTGGGACACTGTTTTCAAACCGTGTTGGAAGTTGGGTCATTGCTCAAGAACATTGCCTTGTCAGTGGAAAGTGATATGATCACTTGCTGTGGTGTGTGTGGGGTGTTGTGTGTACATGATAGGAAACATGACCTTCCTTTTATTCTTATTTCAGAAGGGTAACTCCAGCCCCTATCAGGATGTTGGGCTAGAAAAAAATAGGTCATGAAAGCACTTGCACAGGAATCAAAAACTTAATTTCTAAGCCCACTTTGGCCTGTAAGGGAGCCTGAACCCAAAGTTCTACTTAGAGAAGAACGTCCCCATCACCAAACTCCAGAAGACTTGGAGCAGGTCTTTTGCTGAAGTTGTCCCTTATACCTTATAGGATCAGGACGGAGTAAGAAGGAAGCAACTAGTCCTAGTTCTAAGCACTTCTGTTTAAAATTCACTGGATAAAATTCTTAACAAAAAAAAAAAAAATTTCCTAGTGAAAAGTCATTCCTATAATCTTTCTATATAATAATATTTAAAGATATGCTGATCAGGGACTTCTGTATGTGATGTAGAAATCTCTTTCAAAATTGTGCTTGGTATGAATTTGGGTTGCATAATTCACAAGCATTTCCAAGCAATTGAAACATTTTTTAGCATTTTTTTCAATGCTATATTTGTCATCTTTGCTATCCAGTCTACTTATTTGTAAAATTACAGTATCTGTTTTGTTTGTTTGTTTTCAGGAGTATGGTAAAGCAGAGATTACTATTATCAACCCTGCTCAGTTTCCTGATAAACTTTCAGTATCTGAATATTTGGAGCCAACTGTTCTCGGTACTATTGTAACACCTCATGAATATATTGGGAAAATAATTGCTTTGTGTCAGGTTGGTATATAGTTTTAGTTTTGTCATTTGGATTTTTAAGCTCTTCATACTTAAAGTGAAGATACTATTGAAGAGTATCTTTGACAGTAATTATTAAATATTTTTGAAAGAAAATATTTTAAACTTTTTATGTGTAAAATTACTTCTGAACTACAAAATCCTTATACTGGAAGTTAGTGATGAAGCTCAGTGACAATAAGTATCTGGTCAAGCATCCTGTACTAGACAAATTCATAGCTAGTTCTGTTTTCCTGAAAGAATGGAATCTGCAGCAGGGGAATAAGATCTGTTGTTTTCTAGACATCTATTCACGGAAATATGACTTCTGTTAACCCATAATGAGGCTTCATATGTTTCCAGTACTTCACTGGAGTACACTTATGGTGGTGATGGCCAAACACATTTCTCCAAGTGTTTTGAAGTAATTTTAACGAATAATGTTTTAACTGCTATGCATATTGTCTTTATACTATTTCTTCACAATACTTAGCTTTTAACATTTCGAAATACATAATACAAAAGAGTACAGTACTTATATGTCAGTACAGTAAAGTATAAGATCTATTAAAAAAATTCCTAAAATAACTTTTAAGAACACCCTTCTGGCAGAAGAGAAGATGAGCCTGCGAGTCCTAGTGTGTAATACTCCAATGTATGTGAAAATCTAATTTCAGTGAGATTTTTATGGCCAAATAATTAGACATTTAAAAGGCAGCAGAAAGCAGAAGCTGTTAAGGATTTCAGAAATTCAGCTTTTAGAGAGGGTAGACTTGAATCATTTGTCCAGTTAAGTTACAACCACTTCATTTATTATGGTGCTGCAGTTTGTTCTAGGACTTTAGCAAACTACCAATGAGAAAGTTACTTTGGGGCTTGAAGTATGGGAGACTGGGTAGCTGTTTATTTTAATTTGCTTTGTATTTATTTGTAGAAAACTTCTGTCAAGGGGAACTGAAACCATTTTTATTTGTCTAGGATCGTAGGGCAGTCCAGAAGGATATGTTGTACATTGATGAACACAGGGTTATGCTAAAATACCTCTTCCCACTGAATGAAATTGTGGTGGATTTTTATGATGCTCTTAAGTCTCTGTCTTCTGGTTATGCAAGGTAACCACCTCTCCTGCTTCCCTGCTTCCCCCCCCCTGCCCCTTAACCCTGAGGGGTGAATGAAAAAAGATCTGAGAAGACGACATGGAAGAGCACAAGTGAAGAATATTGTTTTATGATGGTGCTGCAAATTGAGTCTTACTTCACCTTTAATGAATTAGATTTACTGTGAAAATGGATGTAAAATAAATCTGAAAAACACTAAAAGTGCACCACTACCTAATAATCATTTGGTGATGCATGTATTTTTCAAGTGTGACCTGTAGAGCGGCACTTGCTCATCTAGATGAGTAAGATCTAGATCGTTCTTACTTGTCTGAAGTGACAATGGGCATTTTCTATCAAAGAATCCCTGAAAATGTACTTCCTACTGTATTGTCTCTTGGTGGAAAAGGGAAAATAACCAAATACTGATTCTTTAAAGCTAGTAAAAACAATCAACAAACTATATTTAAAACAAACAACACTTACTTTACTTATATGCTTTATTATGGGTATAAAGTAAATTATCTGTATTTTGAGGCAAGATGTTCTGCTGTGGGTGGATTCTACAAACTCAAAGGCTAGAGCAATGCTTAGCTGTTTGTGAAGAGCCTTTGAGAGTTTAATGGAAGGAAAAATGTTGCATGGCTTACGCCACAGGAGACTCAATAGCTCTTACAAACCTGGTATGTAGACATGCTGTTAATAAGATATAATAGATTTTTGACAGGAACTGGTATATCTGATTACGTTATTCATTTTATAAGCATAAAAATGAATTTTATTGAAGGGCTGAATTCGGTTTGAGTTTGTGTTTTCTTAAATATGCCTTATAAAGGTAAGGTAAGATGTGTTTTGCCTGGGTTTGTGTATATTTGAAATAGAAGCATAAGCAAAAGTAGGGAGGCAAGGACAGGTAGAAGAAACAGGGCGCTGGAGATTTTGAATTTTCTCTCAGGATCTAGCTTTCCAACTAATAAAAACCAATCTGTTTATCAAGAAACTATCTCATGAGCAGAATTATGCTGGGTTCCTTTGATTCAGGTGTGATTACAAACAATGTTGCGTTGTCTTATTTCTTGATTTTTCTTAATTGACTCCCTAATGTTGTTTGTAGAACATACATATATCTCTGCATCTCCTTCATTTTAAGAATTTTTGCAAACTGACAGAGAGACAGCAAGGCCCATACCTACCGAAGGAGAAACATGGTTTGGAAATGAAGAGGAAAACTTTGTTGTCAGAGAGAATGATAATAGGGGTCAGAGAGAGTGATAATAGGGGTCATATAAAATGAGAGGAAGGGAGGAAAACAATCCAGTGTTAATGTTTGATTTGTGTGACATCAAGGATGTTTACTGTTCAAAAGCTGTGTTAAAGCTCCAGGCAACAAAACCCTTTAAGGAACTTAGAGCTGACAGAAAAGAAGTGTTTGAATAAACTCTTTAAGAGTTTGCAGTAAGAATGTAGATTTTTGATTGATTTACCTTGCTCAGTAGGTGGAAGACAGGATGATGTCTTCTGCTGCCTTGGAGATGAGTTTTATCTGCAGTAAATTTCTAGTCCAGCCTTGTATATGGGAGACGTACGGAAAGACTATTAAAAACTGTGCTATTTTAATAAAAAGTTTGAGTGTTTTATTAAGAAATGTGTCTAAAACTTAAAATATATGGAACAAAGAATGCAGAATATACCTTTTACAAAATCATCACTAACTTTTAAACTGCTTTTGTTCAGTTTTGATTATGAAGATGCAGGATACCAGGCAGCAGACCTTATCAAAATGGATATACTTCTAAATGGAAATCCAGTTGAAGAACTGGCAACGATCGTGCACAAGTAGGTTGACTGTGGATTCTTTATTCCCAAGAAATAAGACTTCCTGTTAATATACAATGAAAACATATTTGTCATATATTAGTAATACAAATATATGTATGAAAACAGCATTGAGGATTTCACCATATCACCACTTTTGGAGATGATCTGAAAAAGAGGCATTTAAGTGCTAGATATAATATTTTTGTGGTAATGTAGGGCAGGGAGGAGAAGGAAGTGCAAAATGCCAGTCTTTCAAGGGGCTGGAAAAATTTAAATACAGACCAGTCTAGGAGATGCCAGATAAATCGTTTATGGCAGTTATTATTTACTACTGAAAAAAAAAAGATTTTATGCTCCCAGTAATTCCTGTTCTATGGAAGTTTGTTGTTATCTTGTCTCCAGCCAGAGTACCAGGAGAATGTAAATATTTACTGGATGTAATTACCTCAGAAATTTTTTGCTAAAATTATTCAGTTTCTGTAAGTTTCTCCGGAATTACTTATTTGCTGGTGAGAATAATGCCTTCCAGTTTCCAGCCTCTTCCCTTGCTTTCTTCTCAGAAAGTATAAGGCTCCCTTCTGTAACTTCAGCATCCCTTTCCAGTAATTCTGAGATCAACTTTTTCAGGTTTTTTTTTTTTTGTCCTTCTTAAAATACTAACTTGTAGTTGCTAAAAATTTATATATTTTCATATTTTTTACATAACTGCAATCCTCAAATCCTTGGAATTCCTTAACTTCAGAATGTCCATATAGGAAAATGAAACCCTTATTTGTTCAGAAAGATCATGGGGCTGGAGTGGAGTAACTCTCTCGTATGCATCTGCTACTTAATGTGGTTTTCATAAATAAGCAGTGTTCAGCAATCTACTTGCATCTCTACTTTGTAAAGATGCAGAATGGAGTGGCCAACCTTGCAAAAGTTAGTTATTGCTTTAACATGAGTTTCTTGATCAATTTAGCTTGCACCTCTGAACTGTTTCACTCACTAAAACTAATGATAGCCTTTCTTTTAGCTTTAGATTACAAATATTTTTTTCTAACTTGTAGACAGCATTCATTCTGCTCCCGCTTCAGTTATTCTCAGAGTCCTCTCACTGTAAATAGACTATGTTTATATGAAAAGAATTATACTGAATTGCATTTATAGAGAAAGAATTACTGAGATTACTGTGAGCTCAGTATTAAGCTAGCCATTATTATTTTTCCTAATTATACAAATAAATATCTATATCTTCTAAAACTGTAATGCTCAATGAACATTACTTAAGTACTTAATGCTTAAGCTGTTTGCTTTATACAGGTAGCAGGGAATCACATTGTTGCTACATGAAAACATGTAGAAGTATTTTCAGATGTATGTTGCTAAAAAATGTTTGCTAAATACGGATGTTTTTAGAGAGAAGAAAGCCATTTGTTTTCAACGGCTTATGAAAGTGTCTGTTGAGTAGCTTCTTTAGACCCTTTGTCATTTTTCTGTTTCCAAAATAAGAAGCATATGCAGGTGCTGAATATAGTTGGATAAGTTTTATTAGCAGATGACAAGAGTACATTAACATTTTTTTTTCTTGTTGTGTAAAAGCAGATGTTTTAAAAATATTTCTGTAATATGTAGATCTTTTGACCTTTAGGGCCTACAATCAATGAAAATCCTCCTTGACCTTCTAGTTTAAAATTGCATTTGAAGCTGTGACAGTATTCAAAATTGCTTCTGTGTAATAGATAATCAGGGTGGTTTATGATAAATATTTTAGATGCATTTGAAGACCTTCTGTTAATACAATCTTATCACCTGTTTGTATGAAACAGGTGATGTACAGAGACCTCTCATTAGATGTACAGTTATGATCTGATTAGCGTATCTTTTGAGTTAAAAAGAGGAAATCCTTTGCTAAATCCTTTTATTGGTTTGGTCTATGGATATATTTTTGGGGTTGTATTATTCTTTCTGAAAACACTAGTGACTTTCTTTTTCAGTGATAAGGCATATGCTACTGGTAAATTCCTGTGTGAACGTTTAAAAGATGCTATACCTAGACAGTTGTTTGAAATAGCCATCCAGGCTGCTATTGGCAAGAAAATCATTGCAAGAGAAACGTAAGTGAAGCCCTTCTGTTTCCCTTTTTTTTTTTTCTTCCTTATTTTAAGCTGCTTAAAATATGGACTTTCAATGTCTTACCTAAATAGCTTTATACATTACACTACTTGGATTTCACTGTAAAGTCATATTTTTCTTGTCTATGCTACCTGACCTCTTGGGAAGAAACAAAACCAAAACATTTGAGCTGTGACTATGACTAAGGACTTTGTATAAATATAATTTTTAAAAAAGTATTCTTATTTTAAATTGCTTGCGGTCAGCATTGCACTTAGCGGGTAGAGTATAACTTGCAACACCCATGTGACCAGTTCCTCTTTGGCAGTGGAAAAAGTTTCTTACTACTGAAAAAAAATCAGCTAGTTGTGGAATAGTTTTACCTCTGGGAGAATCAGCAGTAAAAAAGAATGGAGTTGTGCCATTCCAAAGGAAATGTGTTGCAAGCTGAAGACACAACTGTTTCTTAACAGCACTCGTTTCTTTTAGAGCAAACTGTTTCCTTGATGTTATGTTTCTTGTTGTGTGATTTTTATGTACGTATTATATACCCTAAGGGATATTTCTAGAATTGAGAAATGTGAATTAAGCCTTCTGTTTAGAACTTTATATACAAAATATGAAAATGTCATGATTCCAATGTATCTTACAAAACTAGTAGAAAAACAATGCTTAGTATTTTGACAACTCAGTATTTAGCTTCACATGTAGCAGATGGTCTAATGTGTTAAAGTATATATGTTATTTTATTTTACAGGCTGAAAGCTTACAGAAAAAATGTTGTCGCAAAATGTGTGGGTATCATTTTCAGTTTTTGATGTTTCTGATGTGTGTAAACCTAAGAGTCTTGCTAATGTGATAGGCCTATCTTTTCCTAGAAACCCAGCAAAGACACATTCTGCTTGTGCCCTAAGTGTCAGTGGAATATTAAGAGATATTTTTAAGTTTTTATTTTAAAATTCAACTCGTGTAACCTCTAGTTGCGCCTTGCAGTAAGAGCAGATCAGAAAGAGTAACAGCTTTTTCAAAATTACACACTTAGAGTGAACTCAGCAGAGTGCGTCTGTGTTCACTCCTGTCTCCTCACCATTTTCTAATAGTTGCAGACATACAGTAAATGTATGCATGTGTGTACACACACTTACGTGTAACTTCACGTTTCCTAAATTGTTTTTTCCAGGTGATTTAAGAAACTGTAACAGCGCACTGACTGTGCTTAGACTTTTACTTGGGTTTTCAGTAATACATCATGACAAGGCCTTAAATACGCAATAGTTGACTGTCAACAAGACTGGACAAAGCTATAGGAAAAACGTGATGCCTCTTACTTGTCTTTTAGCTTCCTGAAGCGAACGTGTTGGAAAAAAAATAAACAAGTGTCCCTTTCTCACAACTATTACAGAATTCTTCTGCTAGGCACATATGTGGGATGGTGTTTGTTCAACTATCTAGACATAAGCACCTAGTGCTTGTCAAGATGCCTCAGTGTATCTGAGCTGGCATCCTACTGCTGTTCCAAGGGGATTTGGATATCCTATAGGTTGTGTCTAATGTCAGTCAGGTTTATTTGAATGTGTATGTTTAGGTAACTGAATTCAACCCTCAGTTGTTGAACATGCTTACTTGCTCCCTTGCTCTTTTTAACTAGTGGCCTTTTGGGATAACTGTTTGGAGTATAAAATAATCTTTTGTCATAATAGAACTAGCCTTTCTGACTATTTTTAAGCCCTTGAGTTTAGAGTTGCTGAAATGTACTGTAATTGCATTTAAGCTTGCTAAAATATTTTTCCTTTTCATAGTATGGTGGAGACATTACAAGAAGAATGAAGCTTTTAAAGAGGCAGGCAGAAGGGAAGAAGTTGATGAGAAAAATTGGCAATGTGGAAGTACCAAGAGATGCCTTTATGCGTGTTTTAAAGAGACAAACTGACAAATAGAGATCAGTGACGTGCAGCTGATTATTCTTTCAACTTTTCATAGACAGTAGCATAATGCGCTAATGTATAATTTATCACTGTGAGAGGTAACATATTTGACTTTAAATGGTGTAAATTACATATATGTGGGAATATAAATTGAAAGGACTATGTACTTAAAATGTACAGATACTTGTAGATGATGATGAAATTAAAGTTATTTAATTTGATTTGACTAAATCTAAACACTTTCATTGTATTGTTTTTCGTTCTATTTCATTGTTTCCAAACTTAACACTTGAATTTTAACATTATGTTTTATTTTTGCATTGCAAGTCTTTGTATGAGAGAACAGGAACAATGTGACAAAAAGTTTATAAAAATAATTGAAAGGTATGTATAGACAAACAATGCTTTTTTCCTTTTTTTTTTTAAATGTTTGAACTGTTGTCACAAAAATATCAAGCTACTTCCTGTTTTACTTTCTAAAGTTGCTGTTGTCAGGAAATTGTGATAATGTTGGGAAATCATGTCAGGAAAAACTAATCATGACTTTTTTTAATGTACCACACTATTTATTTTAAACTTGTTAAAGTGTGTCCATTTACTGTGAATACAGCCTAGTGCTATGCTAATCTCCAAATAAATCTATGTTTTAATATATTAAAACACAAGGTATGTAACTACTCCACCAATAAGACCAATTCAGGCCCTAAAGAATTCCTTTGGTATGAAGGTTTGGTTAGAACATGTCTGAGTATATTTGTTGAAGTTTTGCTTACTGTTCACATACTAAAAGTTCGTCAGTGAGTTCTCAGTTGAAAGCTGTAGTTAAGTGTGCTTAATATAAGTTGTTGTTTCTGGAAGTGTAAACAAAGCAATCATTAACACAAGTTAATGACTGTGCTATATACTGTATTCACAACTGCATACCCACCTCCAAAACTTTTGAAGCTGCTTTTATTTTTCAGATCTTCAGGGACTAATTTGGGTCTTCACAGATCTTCACTCCTTGTTACTAAATATATTTTAAAGAACAAATTGCTAGTAATACCTACTAAAGTACTCAATCACCAGGAAGGCTGCTCTTAAATTTAGGCTTGTAACTACCATTTGAGATTCATTAACCATAAGCTAGTTCTTTTATTTCATCCTGAGTACAAGGATGAATTGGGAAAATTCTTGGAGGGATGGAATTGAACTGGACAACTTCAGGGGTCCCTTTCAACTTATATTACTCTCAGAGGCTACAGAAAAAGGAGGGAGGGGATTTTTGATACTTCAGTGGTTTGGGGTTTTTTGTTGTTGTGGGTTTGTGTGTTTTTTTTTTTTTTTTTTAATTTGTAGCTGTTCCAGCTGTATTGAAAAACCAAAGATCCGGATGTGAACAAGGTATCCCATATCGCTAATAAAGGCACATAAGCTGTTGCTACTACTGCTGATCCTGAAGATACGAAGGATGCTGTGGACAAAGGCTCTCTATAATTAACATAATTATTATTCCTCCCCTAAAAAAGCTAGCAGGAATGCTATTTTCAAAGATAGTATTTAAGAAAGTACAGAGCTATCTTTAAGAAAATACAGATACAGTGGTATGTGCTAAGAGCAAACGAACTATAGCAAAATTTTTTTATATTTTATTTTTTCCCCTTTAAATGGACCTAAAAGGGAGAAAGTACTGGCTCTGTATTGAGGAATAAGGCAGAAGCTAAAGGAAAGCTAGAGATTATCCAAATAGTAAATCTTTCATACAGTTGCTGAGTATGGCACATCAAATATATGTTACCTAATTAAATGAAAGTTACATGCATGGATAAAGCTGCCTTGGGAATGAGACTAGAAGAACTCAGCCTTTTAGCCTTATTATAGTCATCTGAAGAGAAAAAATACAAGTTTGTAGTCCAACTCTGAGAGGACTTGTACATGATTTCAGTTTTGAGAGCAAGGACTTTAACACTACTAACAAGTTCATTTACTATTAAAACAGTAAATGAAGTATTAAGAACCAGGTCTTTTGTGTCAAAAACTATCCAGTCACATACTTTTTCTTTGGTTCCCCCCCCCCCCTTTAAAATCTTACTGAGAAAAGGGAGAATAAAATGCTAAGTAGATGTGCCAGGCTAAGTTACAGAGTCTACTCATTTACCCAAGAACCCATAACTTAAAACTCAGTGAACTTGAAAATGCTTGCTTCGCCATTTAGATTTTAACAATGGACTGCAGGGTAAAGGTAAAGTTTAATGTAACTTACAGGGATTTTTAGTAGTTGACAAGTTTGGAAGGTACTGTCATTGAAGAATTAGTATTTCATAAGAATGTAATTGGAACTATCTTAAGGACTGAAATGATAGAAACAGTGTAGTAGTATAAAAAAAAAGTCATGAATTTACAGGGCCTAGAGTAGAATTCTACATCCAGTAGAATTCATAACTTAGAAAAAAGTTTAACAACAGAAACCAAATCATGAAAAGAAGCAGAAACAGTCTTAGCCCCCCTCAGACAAGTATGGGTACTACTGTACCAGTATTTAAACTGGCCTGTGTTTCACAAAAGTTCCAATGGTTATGAAGGGAGAAAAGAGATTAATTCTGTGGTCTCATGTGTCTTGAGAGAACACAAAAAAGGGCTTCAGTTGGTAAGGTTGGCAAGAGAGGCAGAAGACTGAAAGGTACTCTGGAATAAAGAACAAAAGTAAAGAGTTGCAAGGAAAAGCTTTTAGAAACAGGGATATAAAAGCTATGGTTTTCCACTCATGCTTGAACCTAAATTCTGTTGTTTCCCAATTTTGTCACAACATGGATCATGATCATTAAGATAAAAACATGCTTGAATTCCTTTAATAGTAACCTAAATTCAAGATTATTTTTAGTCTGACACTTTTTGTAATACAAGTGTTTATTTTATAAAGCAAAGACTTTACTTGGCTGTAAAGACTAAGAATGGCAAGCTTAACACTGCATTTTGTGGGTCATGTGCTATGCATAACAGCATTCTCCTGAAGCGGTCTTTTAAACCTTTTCCCCCCAATGTTGCATTACGCTTCAAAAATGCAAGTGCAAAAGTTGAGTCTTAAACCTGAAAGCCTGTTTTAAATCTGTGCTTGTTCAATCTGCTGTTACGAACTGAAACACTAGGCCTTGCTTCCTATGCTGCTTGGGACAGGCTCTTCCATTGTTTTGTGATTTCATAGAATCATAGAACACTCACTCCAGTTTAAAGGGGCCTTGACAGACCATCTGGTCCAACCCTTTATGGGAAAGGTGAGCCTAGATGAGATTATCTAGCACCCTGTCCAATTGTATCTATCTTGAAAACCTCCAGCAGCAGGGACTACCACATCCCTGGGGAGGTTGTTCTAATGAATGATTGTTCTTACTATAAAAAAAATATTTCTTACATTGCAATGAAACTTTCCCAGTGCAACTGGTACTTGTTGCCCCTTGCTTTTTCCATGTGGCTCCCTGTGAAAAGAGCCTCCATCTTCTTTGTAGTCACCCTTTAAATACTGGAATACTGTCATGAAATCCCCCTGAGCCTTCTCCAGGGAGAAAAGACCTAACTCCTCATCCAGCAGGTTCTCCAGATCTTTGATCATCTTTGTTCCCCTCCTTCGGACCCTCTCCAGTCTGTCCCTGTCTTTCTTGAATTATGGGGACCAGAACTGGACACAGTACTCCAGGTACAGCCTGACAAGCACCAAGTAGAACAGGACGATAACATATCTCTGCTACTAATGCCCTTGTGGATGCAGCCCAAGAGCCAATTTGCCTTTGTTGCTGCGGCAGTACACTGCTGACTGATGTTCAGCTTGCTGTCCACCAGGTCCCTCTCTCAGCAAGGCTGCTTCCCAGGGCCACAGCCTGGGGTCTTTGCTTATTCCAGCCCAGGGATTTCAGCCAAATTCCTGTTAATGCAGCCCAAGGGTCTTTGGGACAGTATTCTCAACTGTAAAACAGGACTAATATGGTTTGTAATAAAGGCTACCTGACTATCATTTATCTAGGTGGTAAGTTAAGAATTGGTGAAAGTATGCTTTGTTGCACTTTCTCCCTGTGAGAATTTTACACAAAGGGTATGTTCCACCCTACCAAAAAAAAAACCCTAAATCAATAAACTTTTAACTTCCTCCTTAGGTGGAAGACAACACATGAAACCCTGAAATACTTACTCACATCATTAGAAACAAAACAATTTTGAAAGTATAGATTTATATTTGTTTTACTTGTATTCAAAGTAGGAAATAACATTCCCTGTAACAGCTCAATGTTTATAGTGATACAAGAGAGGTAACTGTTACAAAGTGATTAACAGTTGACTTTAATGATCATGTATTAAACTTGCAGACATTACATTCCTGTAAATTAACCTCTTTTCAGGCATTTAATAGTAACATCAATGGTACAATTAAACAGGTACCTCCAGAAAGGAACATTTAGATTTTTACTTATGTATAAAGCTCAATTACCAAAAATATAAAAATCCTAAAGTAATTTGAAATACATGAGAGGAAAAAGTGCTATGGCAGAAGTTTAATATTTTTATCTGTGGAATAAGTTACAACTTTCAAGAATTGGGTACATTTTTAGGCACTGTTTTTGTATTTTTGCCTGAATTGTACAGCAGGACTTGAGATGCCCAAAAACTGTTTAAGATAAATTTAAGGCAACCAAGTGCAAAAAGCTCAGTGTACATTAGATGTAAACAGAAAATTTCATAGTAGAAATTGTACAACTACTACAAGTCCATAGTATCAACAGAGGCCAAAACCATCCTGCCTAGAGATACAAATGCAAAATGTAGTTACACTAATCAAGCCAAAAATTACAAATTCCTGGAAATAAAATATCATTTTCTCTAATACAAGGCAGATGCATTACATTGCTGTGCTAGAATAAGTGCTCTGCTTTCCCCCCTTACGTAACATGCAATCTCCCACAGGTTTACTCTGTTCCATTTAGTAACGTACCAGCCAACAACAGAGCTCTAAGTCTTAAAGCAAAATGCACAACACTGCAAACAGATGGAATGTGAATGTACAGATATTGGACCTTTTAAAAAATACAGTACCTAGGATTCCCCATTCAAAGTTTTCAGCATATTGCATAGCAGTGAACTCATCTGCTACCTAAAACTGTTGCTGTTGACCCACATGGAGTTCCTCTTCAATTCTTCCTTCAGTTTTCTTTCATACTGTACAGTGGGTCCACAAGCTTATTGTGCACATGCATTAAACCTTGGGGGGAAAGCAACAATGCCAGCTTTACATTAGTTATACTTTTTCAACATGTCTTTCTATCCATATTTTTATTTGGAGCTTGCTTCAAAGTATACATGTTAAATAGTTCACTGAAGAGAGTAACCATGGCTACTTAAAGTAGTTTAAAATCAGAAGTTAAAGACTGCATATATATTCCTGTATCACTTGAATACTATTGACATCTTCAGTATAAAGTGAGCATGGACAAGACAGCTCTCTGATAATAGACTCGTCAACAAGTACATCTGGAATACTTCCAAATTAATTGAATACATGAGATCCACCCATCTTTGTATTAAAAACTGCGTAACAGCAACATAAAATTCCCTCATACCACAATTTGTCATAAAAAAATCAGATGTACACATACTGATACTTTTACTTACAGCTTGAATTGCAATGTTTAGCATTGTGGTATTACTGTCTCTGTGATTAATAGTGTACTTGTGCTCCTGGACAGGCAAAACCACACTAGAAGTATCCAGACTGTTAATGCAGATTCAGAACTTCAGTAATTTAACTGTTTTCTATTCTAGCTGGGCTTTTTTTGGTCATATACAAGTCATCCATAGCTGCAATTCAGGGATTTTTTTTTTTTCTATTCAGATGCTTTAATTTTGGAAAGTGCTGGAAAGAGCAATTAAGAAAAAAGGTGCTGCTTCCTTTATTTTGTTACAACTTAGTAAAAATGTTACCTACAGCTAGGTATGTATGACATTCAGTCACTGGTATGTTTTTAACCTCATTTCACCTTAAGGACTAGTAACAGTAACTGATCAGTGTTCACAATCTGCAAAGTAAAAATCCATTTTAGCACCAAACTAAAGATTAACTTCTAAAATTACAAATTCAAGTAATATGCCACATTAGAAGTAGAGACTTTCTTAAAAACCATTAAAGAAGCCTGACAGTAGTGCATATTTTAGTGATTATCTATGGCAAAGAATATTCAAATATCTTTGCTACATGATGCATCTGGAGGCAAACTTAGTGTCACTACAGCAAAATGAAATTTGTGTAACTATACAATCTGAGGTCATTACTTTAGGTTACCACAACAAAAGGCATTTTATGCAGCATCTATTTTTAATCAGTGTGTGATTATTAAATATAAAATGCACATGTTACTATTTCCTTCTCCAATTAGTGACACATTCAGCCATACTAAGCAGCCAACACACCTATAACTGACTCAAGAATCCATCTCATTTTGTCTCTAGAGGTAATTACTTAGCTTCAGATAGTTGTGCAAAAAACCCCCAAACCCTTAGAAGGCAACATAACTAAAGAAAACAGTTTCTTAGCTCTCATGAAGGATGACTATTGGGTTGATGTACATGGGAAAGATCAAGTCAGTAATATTTTTCAGGAGTTTAACAGTAAGTGAGAAAGTACTAAGTATACATTTAATAAAAAACCCATTTGTACTGGAAGAGTAACAGCTGCACACACTACTCAAACTAGACCCATGTTTTGAACTTTAAAGCATTCCACTTCCTACCAGTGTTTTTCTTTTCTAAAAAAGGGAAATGAAAAGGAGATAATTACCCACTTCCTAGAGGCATGAAAAATGCTTACAAAGTATTGCCTCTGCTGTATTTCATGAAGAATATTTAAATCCTGTCAAATTGTTTCAGGAAAACAGTTAGAACCAAAAGCTCTTTCTAAAGATATGCAGAGTCCTCACTTGACAGACGCCAAAACAATTATTTCTAAGGAAAGTCTCACTGTATATTCAAGTATGCTTCCTAAAACTGTATACAGTTTTAAGAAGAACATGCACAAGTATGGAAAAACTATCCTGAATTAACTTATCTGCAGACTAGTTAGTCAATTCAAAATTAATTTTCTGCTTCATTCTGCAAGAAAGTTACCTTTCCCTTTTCCAATAAGAACAAGTACACTTAATTTTAGCCTCTAATAGGTTTTCAGAAAGTTAGAAAAAAATGAAGGGGAGTAAGAGTTATTCTAGTTACCAGCCAGTGTGGTACTCAATTATCAAAAAGATTTGAAGTTTCATATAGTACCTTGAGATCTTTTTAAATGGTGAAAAAATCACAGTAAATAGCTGCCATAATTAGCAGTCATTAAGAACTACCTAGCTTCTTCTTAAGAAGTCTAACCTGAAGATCAAGATTCAAAAATCATTGCAAATTTGACCCACACAGATTTCTCCTCCATCTTGAAATGGGATAATCTCACTGATTTCAGAATAGGTAAAATTAAGCAAGTTTAAAGTAAACAGTCTTTTTAAGAATTATATTGCTTTGTATTACAGGGTAATTAGATACAGTGTGACACAATAGCACACATTCATATACTGTAGCCCTTGATTTTTTTAAAGCAATGTTCAGCATCATTCATACCTAGTAATTCTATATTAGGTTTATATCTTCCCCAAGCAAAGCTTTTGTTTATATGAAATACAGGATAATGTTTAAAATTTATCCAAGCAGTTAAAGAAGTTTGTCTTTTAAAACAACAATAAAGTACTATCTAGCAGTGTGATACATGTAAAAACTAACACACACAATACATAGCAAAGAACAAATGATATCTGGATAAAAATCACAGTAATGCCAGAACTGCAATCTAATACATATATGGACACTAGTGATACAATGCTCTAAAAAATAATTTCATAAATTACAGGCTTGATCTCAGATGCCTCAGCTACTACAAGTATCCATGCTAGTGAGAAAGATGAGTAATATACAGTTGCATTTGCTGTGCTAATACCTTTAAGAGAAAACTACTTTTCTCAGCTTCTCCAGTCTCAGTGAAACTGAATTCACATCTAGGAACTTTCAATGACTATCAAAAACCCCAACTTTAAACTTGCCTCAATATACCTACTACAAATACGAAAAGCACAGTAAAAGGCTGCAATGTATTAAAAGTCAGTATAGATTGTTATGCTAATTGCACTTAATGAAAAACGTTCTCAGGTGGCTTCAAAGTCTGTATCACACATTTCAAGTTTACTAGACAGCACATTACAGCACATAGCAAAAGCAGCATGAAAATATATCAGGATTAATAAATGTATCAAGTTTTCTTTAAGTGAAACTTTCCAGTATATTTAAGACCAGTATTCTGGAACACCAGACTGCTGTTGTTTCACATACAGTCGAAGCTTACTGAACTATCATTTCAAATTGGAAGCAAAGGAAATATTTTTTCCAAAGTAGATTTGTCAGGAATGTGAGGAACACAAGTTATGCCTCCTAGCACTTTTCCATTCACAAGAAATAAGTTAACATTTACTATTTTGAATATACAACATTATACATTAGCTACTGTAAAGTGTTGGAAGGCTCAGACTTAAATCAATATAATTTAAAACTTTTTTTAAATGTGTGCAACCTCTGATTCAGTGCTCACCTTTAAAGTACTTCACAGTTTTAACTCTTAATTCTAAAGTAGCATCTTCATCACACACGAAGATTGTACGAGGGTGTTGCTGGAAAGCAGAAACTGTCCACATATGATTGACTCCTTCTTCAATTGCTTTGTACAATGCAAAAGCCTTATGTGCACCTGTTATAAGAATCATCACCTGCAAAACAAAGGTCTCTTTACTTTCAATCCCAGTATCAATACCAACTAGTCTTGAAATCAGACACATGCAACTAGAACTAAATGAGTTCTTACTTCTCTAGCATCCATCACTGTACCCACACCAACTGTTAGCGCCATAGTTGGTACTTTAGATAAGTCTCCATCAAAGTATTTAGCATTTGCCAAAATGGTGTCCATTGCTAAAGTCTTTAATCTTGTTCTTGAAGACAAACTTGATCCGGGTTCATTGAATGCAATGTGGCCATCTGGACCAATGCCTTTTCAAAGTTAAAAAAAGTAAATCATTCCAGACCTGCGAGTCAACAAATATCCTCAAACATTGTAAACGAATAAAAAAGTTTTAGGACTCAGCCGTTCCTTTTGGTTCCCCATTTTCAATAAAAAGCATTCAAAACTTAATTTCAAGTAAGTTATTAGAAAGTTGGACACCAACCATTCTCTTTTGGTATTCATACTGATTCTTTGTTAGTCACAGAACTTCCTTACACCATAACTGAAAAAAGTGGGTTTAGCTACGTTATGAAAACAATGATTAAAGAATCAGTGTATTTGTTAGAATCACGGCTAACCATAGAGCATTTCCTCATACCTCCAACAAACAGATCAATCCCCCCTGCTTCTTCAATTTTCTTTTCAAATGCATCACATTCCGCCTGTAAGTCTGGAGCATTCCCATCAAGGATATGAGCATTATTTGGATCTATGTCAATATGCTTAAAGAAGTTATTCCACATATAGGAATGATAGCTCTCTGGATGATTTCTGGGAAGCCCTGAAATCATTTAGAGTGAAATTAACATATTACAAGATTTAACCAAACAGCCTTAATTCCGGTCTATGTGTAACCAATGTAGGGCATGCAAGACAAACTTAAGAATGAAGTCAGATAAAGCAATATTTGAAGTTATATTGAGAAGAAAGATTTCATGTTGGAATGCACAAGGTAAATGGCTTACATTTCCTTTGCATACATCATATGCAAGTACAAAGTCTTTAAAAGAAATGCAGTCACAATACTACGTGACAACATACTTTCTACAGAAGTGTTGTAAAGTAATTTAGAAGCACTGAATTTAGCTCAGGATCCACCTGGACTAATTTACTATTTGCATTTTTGTGGATGAAGTAATAGAGAAAAATGCTTAAGATGACCCCATGTACGTAAGTCTAACTTAGAAGTACAAACATACTAGACTGTGTGCTTCGTCAAGTATTTAACAGTTTTAATAAAGGAAAAAAATTACCAGTATAGTGTATTCTCCAACAATTAGCACATCTTACCTACATATTCATCCATGTTGAAAGTCTTTACATATTTGAAAGACAGATCGCCATTCCTGTGATATTCTATCAGCTTTTTGTAGCATCCCAAAGGTGTACTCCCTGTTAAATAAAGTTTTTCTACTGTTCTATGTATCTGCACATTTTCAGTGTATTTAAATCTCTTCAGTCAGATTTTGCTACAATGCTTTTCAACATAAAAGAAATCTGTTATTTCTCATTTAGTATTTCTCAGCTTTTCAAACTTTACCACAACTTTTTACACAATGATAGAAACATAGTTCTAGGTTTAGTAATTTACATAGGCTTTGAATAAAACTTGCCTGTTGGTAGACCAAGTGTGAAATATCTTCCTTGACTTGGCTTGAATTGGATAATACGATTACAGATGTATTTTGCTGCCCATTCACTAGCCTGATCATAATCTTCAAGAATTACTAGCCTCATTATGGCCGTGAGGAACTTGTGTGATAAAATAAACTTATACCTGGAGAAAATGTCAAAGTTGTAAAAATAAGCACCATATGAGTAGTTGTAAAACTCTTAGATTACAGGAGATAAAAAATGACCTTTTATACTGATGATGTATAGTACTAAATAAAGTATATTTCACTTGCATAAGCATATTGCACTCTTGCAGTCCTAGTTCAAGCTGGACTGTTGGACAATCGAAAGAAAAGCTACAGAATCCAAGTGACAGATTACAATCAAAATATTTATTAAAAGTCAGAGACTAATTTAAAGTACCTTGTAGGAAAAAGCTAAAACAAAAAAGCTAGAGCAAGCCATTTTGAACTTCAATCTTTTAATTAGTTGTTATTGTTAGAAAAGAGGAAATACTCTGACTGAAATAAAAGCAAATAAGTAAACAAACATTGAGATTAACTCCTGTTTCTTATGACCAGCTGAATGCTTAAAATTTCAAAAATAAGGCCCAGAATAACATCATACTTCTATCTTCAAAATAGATAATTGGAAGTAAACAATTAAAACTCCTTTCACTCCCATTCTAGCTCCATAACAATGCTTCAGGAAGCTTATTAACCTGCAAAAAAATTAAAGCATTAGAGATATTTGAAATCATGGTAATTCACAGGAAAAAGTACCTATGAGGTCACATTTTTTCTTTTCAACACAACTTTAAACAGAATTCAGTCATTCTTTAAAGGCTCTGATTTTGAGTACAACTACATCTACCATTAAGATAAATATCTAGAAAACAAGCATGCCTGTTTAAAAGTACATGAGCATCTCCTGCATTTAAGTAAAACTCATTTTTCCATGAGTTTCTGCTTAACAGAGTCAGGTAATTATCAGAAAAACTGAAGCTCTTTAGCCAGTTTGCATTGTATTACTCTTCTCTTCCCAGGTCTAAGCATGCTTGGCATTAGCCAGAAAACAACATAGCTCTCAGAAGCCTAAGGCCAGCTAAGCGCCAAACCACCACTAGCACACACTACTCTTAGCTGACCCAAAATGAGAGGTCAGTTTTCGAAGAAATATGAATTAAACCGCAATAGCACTTAATAGTGTAACATCCGTTCTTCACACTAAATGAGGAAGGAAACGAACACCACCTTTTGCTGACTGCGCTGCCGACTGCACCGCTTCCTCGCCCCGGTTTTACAGTAAAACTGTGACAAGTCAAACTCACCTTTGCTGAGGAAACGCTATTCCACAGGTACCGAAAAGGTTAACACTCACATTTTCTCGAGGAGAACAGAAAAAAAGGCCACCAGAAGGAGATCCCGCGGTTTTAGGGCAGCCTCATAAAGCTTAACGAATCTACCCAGAGAACACGGTGATGCTCGCCCAGAGGAGCGACCCGCGAACGGCATCAGAACGACGGCGGATTTTCGTCGGAGGGTACTTTTTCGGGGGTTAGTGAGTCTACACGGTTAGGGGAAGAGACCTACTGCCGAACCGCCCCCACCCCACCAGCACAGCCCCCCCAGGCGGCCCCAGGCCCTGCGGCCTCCCCCTGCCCACCGCCCAGGGGCCTGCGGGCACCGCGGCATCCCGCACGGCCGGCGGCGGGGCCCACCCTCACCCCACCAACGAACAGGACCCTCTCCAGCCCCGCTCACCCCCAGGAGAGACCGCAGCAGTCACAAGCAAAAGCAGGGCGGCGCCGAGCGGCACCGAGAGGGAGGACGGGGACCCCCACCTGCCGGAGCGCCCCACAGCACTTGCCCCTCCGCCGCCAAGAGAACCCGGCGCGCAACCCGGAAACACCTGGCGAGGACCGGAAAAAGCCTCGCGGGTGGGCGGTGCCGCGCATGCGTGGAGGCAGCGGCCTCTTTACGGCGGGGTTTTTGGGCTACCAGGACTGGGCCCCGGGAGGGCGGTTCTCTCTCCTCTCCTGGCACCCCAGAGCTGTGGGGGAGAGCCTTCTCTTCCCCTCGTGAGCCCTGTTCTCTGAAACGTATGCTCAGTGTAGGAGATAACTTAATTGTTTTCTTATGGTCAAGTATCCATCTGCGCTTCTCTCTTCATCAGCTCCCTGCTATCCTTCTAGGATTGCCTATTCCCTTTCTCTGCATCCTTGGTGTTGCCAGCTAGTGCCCCTGAACGGGCGTTACAGCAAGAAGAGCCATTTGCATTATCCCCGTTTCCCTTGGCAGAGCAGCGACATTCAGCTGTCTCTCAGGTTTCCCATCTCTGTGATCCCATTCCCAGCTCTACTCTGTAGGTGCCCTACTGTATATTCCTTATCCTACTGTAGTCCATTGGCTTTGTTCATCACTCTGCACATGAAGTTGTTATAGGAAATGGAGATCTTTCACACAGGTTATGCGTGTTTCCAGAACTTGAAAATTCACTATGTTCCTCACTAATGAAAAACTCTTAAAATTCAGATGTGTCGTGGTTTAGTCCCAGCCGGACTAATCACCACACAGCTGCTCACTCACTCCCCTTCCTCAGCTGGACAGGAGAGAGAAAATATGAGGAAAGGCTCGTAGGTCGAGATAAGGACATAGGGAGATCACTCACCAATTACCATCATGGGCAAAATAGACTTGACTTGGGGAAATTAGTTTAATTTATTACCAGTCAAAATCAGAGTAGGATAATGAGAAGTAAAACCAAATCTTAAAAAAACAACACCTTCCCCCCACCCCTCCCTTCTTCCCGGGCTCAACTTCACTCCCGAACCTCTTCCCCCCCCGAGCGGCGCAGGGGGACGGGGAATGGGGGTTGCGGTCAGTTCATCACACGTTGTTTCTGCCGCTCCTTCTTCCTCACACTCTTCCCCTGCTCCAGCGTGGGGTCCCTTCCATGGGAAACAGTTCTCCACGAACTTCTCCAACATGGGTTCTTCCCACGGGCTGCAGTTCTTCACAAACTGCTCCAGCATGGGTCCGTTCCACGGGGTGCAGTCCTTCAGGAACAGACTGCTCCAGCGTGGGTCCCCTGCGGGATCGCAAGTCCTGCCAGCAAACCTGCTCCAGCATGGGCTCCTCTCTCCACGGCTCCACAGGTCCTGCCAGGAGCCTGCTCCAGCATGGGCTTCCCACAGGATCACAGCTTCCTTCGGGCATCCACCTGCTCCAGCGTGGGGTCCTCCATGGGCTGCAGGTGGATATCTGCTCCACCGTGGACCTCCATGGGCTGCAGGGGGACAACCTGCTTCACCATGGTCTTCACCAGGGGCTGCAGGGGAATCTCTGCTCCGGCGCCTGGAGCACCTCCTCCCCCTCCTTCTTCACTGACCTTGGTGTCTGCAGAGTTGTTTCTCTCACATATTCTCACTCCTCTCTTCTCTGGCTGCCACTTCCCGGTTTTTCCTCCCTTCTTAAATATGTTATCACAGAGGCGCTACCACTGTTGCTGATTAGCTCAGCCTTAGCCAGTGGCAGATACGTCTTGGAGTCGGCTGGCATTGGCTCTATCAGACATAGGAGAAGCTTCTAGCAGCTTCTCGCAGAAGCCACCCCTGTAGCCCCCCCTGCTACCAAAGCACTGCCACGCAAACCCAATACAAGATGATAGGCTCCCCCATGTTGCATATTCTCCAGGAGGTCAGAGAATATGTGATGTACTGTTCTACGCTCAGTGGAACTTCTTGCACTTTTTCGTGCTGCCTCTGAATTCTGAGCAACCTTCTGTGTCTGTTGCCTTTTAGCAAACTTGGCAACTTTGTATTAGACGTACTCTCAGACAAATTCCCTGTCTTTTGTGAGCATATTCAATTCTGCCTCTCCTTGTTCGTATGCTAATGCATAGGGTAGATGCAAAATGCTCTATATGCAGTGAGTGTTGTTGCTAGCAATTAGGCAAAGTCTTAATTCCTTATTAGGTTTCATTGAGTAGCATGACTAGAGATTTCTTAAAATCTCACATGGTATTTAAAATCCCAGTGTTTTTCTGTTGCTTTTTGAAACAGTATTTCTGTGATACATTTTTTCAATTTTTTCTTAATGACCCTTCTGTTAAGTATTAAAACATTTACTAGTCATGGTGATCTGATTTTTATATATCTGGTATGATCAGGTGATTTTTGTATTGCTTTTTTTAAACATGCAAATCTTTAAGTGTCTAATCTCTGTTTTTAAGTGACTAGGAATTTAAACTGGATGTACTTCAGTAGTAACCAAGCTGCATCAAGTTTTACCTGAGGAGGGCCACCTGAACTTAGAAGGCTGAATCCCATCTTTTAACAAAGTAGTTATCCCTTCAGAGTCTCTGCTTTTTAATTTGAAGAGCAAAGGATCCTGCTCAAAGTTGGGACCTATGAAGGAAAAGGACTCAAATGGATGTTGACATGCAGGAAAGACTCTGAGAAGCCCAAAAGGTTGCAGTGAAGATATTTGCCAAGTAAGGCATTAAATGTAGAGGTTGAGAAACAGATAATGGATGAAAGGCTTAAAAAAAAAAAATGCGAAAAACCACAAACCCACTGAAGAAAACAAATGAAAAAAAGACTACCTCTTTTCCCTTTACTGAATTAAACTCTGCTGTGTACAGGATGTGCAAATCAAGAATAAGGATACAAAATAACATAGCAACTGAAACCTTTCAGAGGGTAATGACTGGGGAGAAAGAGGAAAACTGCAGTGGAGAGAAGTTAGGTGGGTTTGTTTTTTTTTTAATTTTCAGAGCTCTGAAAGAATGTAAAGAGAGTGGTAGTTACCCCGGTATTCCTTTTAATGCCACAGGGTCAATAGCCTTCTGTTTTTTTCTGACTAAAGCTGCACTTCTGGTAACTTCATTTGTCTTCTTGACATAAGCCTGAGGGGACTGAATCCACTTGGTAGCTTTGCTTACTTGTTGCAAAGACTGAAGATATTTTCACATGCTCATGCACACCTGTTCTTGTCACAGCTTTCTTCAAAGCTTCCTTGGTTAGATCTCGCCATGTTTCTACAAGCTGGGGAGTACATGGCATGTGATGTCTTTGGGTTTTACGTTTTATGCAACAATCCTGTTGGAACTATTTTCCAGTAAAATAGGAAACATAAGATTCTGTGGTACCAGGAATAGCACCTAGTAGCATTTGGCACCATCTTAATTTTCATAGGCAAGGCTTTGAGTCTGTTTATGAAACTATACACAGTAACAAATAAGCACCCTATGCTTTTGTTTTCCGTTTCTGTTCTTACTTTCCACGCGTTGGTGCTTCCTACATGGATTCTGGTAGAATCTGTACTAACACAGACAGTAACCCAGCATCAGCTGGTTCTGAACATAAGAGTCGATCACTACAGAGTAAGCATTAAAGGTGATGAGGGGAGGGGCGCATGACTTAAGTATTGTATCATTACCCCATTACCTTATTGCTGGTGAACTCTTCAGTTCTTCAAAGTAGGGGTTCAGTGCTGGAGTTTGCTACTCAGTACTACTTTATTTTGCTATGCAGAGAGAGCTGATGCTGATCATTTTCCCCACGTGTGTCTGGAGTGCCAGGATATTTCTCCGCAAGCATCTCTTTCAAACATCTCTGCCTGAACCAGCAGGCAGAGCTGCCTGCTACATTCCTTCCAGATCAGATCTTTCCCTCATTACTGATGCAAGTGTCAGCTGCCTTTTAGGTATGAGTGCATAAATCGATGGTTGCCTGTGCCCTTGCAGTGGGGAATATTCTTGATGTATGCAGGAACGTTGTTGAAAGAAATTTCTGACAGTGCTCTCAGCTGCTGTTTAAGCCTGTTCCTTTCAGGGTGCACAGTTTAGAAGTTCACCATTTCTATCCTTTCTTATCTCTCTCCCCTCTTCTAATCTGCTCCTTCCCTGTGCTGAACGAGTGAGACTTTCCAGCCATATTCCTGGAAGGGCTGGGCTGGAATGCGTACAACAGGTAGTCCACTTGATTTGTCTGGTGTCTTTTGTGAACTGAAGCGGTACCAAATACAGGGTCCTTTGCAGGCTTAAGCCAAAATTTGTGCCCCTACTTCAAGCACTGTGTGATAAGGAGCTGGGTTTGGTTTTTTTTTTCCTTTCTACAGGGAATCCCTGTTTGGTCCAGTGCTTCATGGAACTTTTGTAAGTGAAGACGACTGACTGTATCCAGCATGGGGTGCTGTGATAGCTGTTAAGGAGCAAGAGTGAATGACAGGGGATTTGCGTATGGGTATTTGCTCAGCATGCTGACTCTTGTCTGCCCAGTTAGGCAGCCTGATTAAAGCATGGGTGGGCTGATTCACACCATCTGCAGGACCATTGCCTGAATGTGGTCTGCTGAGTGATGAAAGGAATAAGACATCTGTCCTGGGTGGTTGAATTCTAGCTAATTTTAAGCATCTCCTTCAGAAAAATGTGATAGCTTGAATATGGAGGTTTATATGGAGCGAATATATGAATATGGTGTCAGATGAGTTGCAGCCCAGGTGGCAGTGTCAAAATTTAGCTAGCATTGGTCATTTCAGATTCTTACATAAATAGACTTTCCATTTCAACTGCACACATGATGGGAAAATCAATATTCTGATTATCTTTTCTCAGGAAGTCACAATGCAGGCACACACTGTATCTGTAGTCCTGTGCCACAATATACTGTCAGGCAAATAGACAACTGCTGGCACTTTTCTGCCTCTGCCATCATGGTTTGAGAGAATAGGGAGGCCACAATAAAGTGCAGAGGAATGGGAGGGCCTGGCCCTGATGTTGACTCCTCCATCTAGAATAGCATATTGCCATGTGCTGCACAAAGCCAGTGAGAAAGCAGCAGAGTTAGTAGGTGTTTCTGTAGAGATATTAATGAGATTGGGCACACAAATACACAGGGTATGTTTAATACTCCATCCTATTCCAGCTATGCACATGGGAAATAAGTTCCTTGTTTTTTCACAGCCAGCAAACTTTTTACTAGCTTATACGAAGGCCATCTAGTGACAGTCAGCTCAGTGCTTGGGCATGTTTCTGGGTATCTGTAATTTATGAGTATCGAGAAACTCTGTGGGTCCTTAGTGCTCATGAAAATGTTTTCCTTCAACAGTGTTTGTGCAAAACTAAACCTGGATTTAAAGTTCCATGCTAGGCTTTCGAAGATGATGGGAGATAACCAGGAAAATCATGCTCAGTGGATTTTATTAGTACTTGTGAGGAGAATAATGTTGCATCCCATTTAATACTGCTCCTTTTTTTGAAACTGACTTTGCCTTTTTTTAGAAAAGCTTGGAAAGACCAGAGTTCTAAAACAGCTTCAAGTTTGGACTTACTATCTCTCTCTGTGTTGAATAAACCTTTCAAATATTACCTTTGGTATTTTTTTTAAGATTGTTTTTTTTTCTTAAAATGTCTTTATTTCAACAGACCGACTTCATGTGAAACGCGCTGCCCTGTTCATCCGCCGTAGGGCGGGGGGCGCGGGGCGCTGCCGCGCCGCGCCCGGCAGGTGGCAGCAGGGGGCCGCCGAGCCGAGCCGAGCCGAGCCGAGCCGAGCCGAGCCGAGCCCAGCCCAGCCCAGCCCAGCCCAGCCCAGCCCAGCCCAGCCGGTTTGTGCAGTGTTCTCTCTCCTCAAACTGCTGCCTTCCCTTACGGACAGTTTCTGCTTCTGCTGTGGTTTTGTGGTCGTCTTAACCTCTGAGTTCAGCATTACAAATCATTAGTTCGTTAAATACTCAATGTTAAATACCTTGTGCCTTTTAAAGTCTTACTTACTGCCTTGTTTCTTTGCTTCAACAGTTGGCGTGAAATGATAATAATCAACTTTATGCCCCTTAAAAAAAAAAATAGAATCCAGTAAAATGGAATTAATATATGATTTTTCCCAGGTAATTTCTCCCAATTTATACAACTTTATTTTTGGAAACTGATGGTATCCTTTGCTATGTTGGCCATTCAGTTAAGGCTGGTATGGCTTGAGCAGATCAGAAGTATATTTGCACTTAGTTTGCAGAATGTGCAGCAAACTAGTGATGGATGTTTATCTGGATTGACTTGGCATTTATTGTGCTACCATTTTAACCAGAGGCTTTCTGAATCCACTTAGCACTTAGCTATAACAAACCACTGTCAAGTAGAGCTTAGAAAATAGTTATCCTGCAGTTCAGTTGCTGAAGGTCCTACCTGGGTCATTATTTTCTGAAGGGAAGATAATGGTTGTTGCCCCACTTGGGGATGTTACAAATGAACTGAGAAAACAGAGAAGGCTTAAGCAAATTCTTGTCCCAGGAGAATTCTTTTTTAATCCCTACAAACAGGAGCGGCTGCCTGTCCCCAGAGGGTAGGCTGTTCGCTGCTGACTGTACCATTTGTGCTTGTGTACATACCTGCTTCGTGCAGTTCCAGAGACAAAACAGCAGATCTCCAGGTGAGCCCTGGTTACAAACCCTTTTTCTCCCTTAATGCATAGCTGACTTTTTTTGTGGGATTTTTGTTCTCATACGAGGACCCAGGGATCTCCTATGGGAATGCAGGTGCGTGGCTGGGGTCGTTACCGCCCATCCTACCCTCGTCCTGGGACCAGTCAAAATATCCCTCAGACTGTGGCACTGGAAAGTACTGATCATTCTCATCAACTTGTTAGTATAATTTTGAACTTCGAGAGGTATAAATTGTTACAAAGTTAAATATGTCCTTTAGAAATTTATTTGTATGTCATAGTTACCTTAGTCTGTTTGGTTTGAGTGGTCACGTGATGAAACATGGTATAAGAGAGGATATTTGGACATGACAAAGCCTCCGGAAAGTACCTTTTATTGTACCAAACAGAAATAGCCCATTATTTTAGTTGACTTGTCTGATTTCTATTGCCACCTCTCAAGCTAAGGGGGTGGTGATCAGCAGGCAGAGAAGTTGAAAGACCTGAGGCCAGAATTGTCCCTGACTCTCTAATACTGCATCCTTTGTTTCTTTAACAAAGTCCTTGTAGAGCCGGGCTTTCCAAATACATACTCTTTTTTGAAGATCTAAAAATATATAGAATGCAACCCATGTACTTCAAAACCTATAAAATCTACTCATATTCTACAAGTAGGATAATACTGGCACAAAAGACAGAATATGAAAAAATGTGCATGTCTTAATTCACCTCAAGGCTAGTGCAGTTTGGGAAGGGAAATAAATTTGTGGTTGACATTACCTTTGGCTTTAAATGTTGTTTTTAGCAGGCACTCAGAGAAGCTTGAAACTATGCCAGGGTATGGCTTAGGTAAGCAGAGCAGGCAGAAAGGATCTGCCACTCCAGCATCTCCTGCATTTTCTAGGAGCACAGTGAGGCAAATCACGCGGTCACAAAGTAGGAAAGGCAGGAAAGCATGGTCAAATGCTTAGGATGGCTACTGTTTGCTGAGCTCTCGGCACCTGGAGTTGCACCCACAGACAATTCGACAAAAAGAGTAACTTCCATTCCTTTGGGCATAGATGTAAGGGTGATGTAGGCATGACCGAACAACTCACACAAGTAGGGAGTTATGGTATGTCACTGGTCTTTGGTTAAGAGAGTTTGCATACAAGACTTCATGTGAGTGTGCCTCTCTGTGATCAGTGTGCCATCCTTAAAAATCACACTCATTCCACCTTCCTCTCATAGTCTTCCTCTGCTGAGGCTTTATCATGTTTGACATCCTCTTCTGGCAGGAAGGATAGGGCCTCTCTTAGTCTTGCTTTGAACTCTGTAGACAACTGCCAAAGACAGTTTTCAGTGAGTAATTTGTTTAGCTCCATATAAAACTAGTTCCAGGCTTCTGGAGCTGTCACGCTGCTTGTTGGCATTGGGCTATTTTCATTCTCTTTGGCGATGTTTATGACAGTGCCCCATTTCAGTTAATTTGTATGTGATCAGTGATACGAGTATTTTGCTTGTTAGTGGAAAACTTGTGCTTTGTGCTGAACTCCTTTCAGAAGTTTCAGGTTGTTTGCTGCCTGTGTTTAGTGGGACAGCAGCTAGTACATGGGGAGGTGTTTTCTTCAGGCTGCTCTAGCATTCCCCCAGGATGTTTAGATAATGCAGAAAACAGGCTGCATATTACCTCCTGTAGCTTTCTCTGAGGGACAAAGGGTACTTTGAGAAAGTACAGGACATACTCTGGGAGTTGGAATGACCTGTGGGTTTGTAAAGCATTTGAAGAATTTGTAGATCCTGGGCCTGACTTGTGCTGTGTACAAAGCTGTGTCAAAGCTCACTCTGCTGTGTTGATCCTGTTCTCACCTTAGGGTTTTTACCTCGGAAGAACTGGAGACTGTGCTTGTGGCAATAAGATTGTGAATATAAAACAACGTGGGGCAGGCTCAGGCCAGATCTTAACATGAGTAGACCTGCCCATACCGATTATTTGGATTAGCATATTCAGCATTTTCAAAATGTTTTCCTCTTTTCACCTGTGCAGAAGCAGAGATGTGAGTTAAAAAGGGTGCACATTTGTGAGTGATGACAGCACAAAACTTGCAGAAACATTTCTTGCCATTTGTTTTAAAATTCAATAGGTGTAAAAAAAAATCTGCCAGTATGATTCACCTCTAAATTTTCTTAGCCTTATTCCTAGGACGACTGTCCTCGTCTAAGAGGAATGAGCCTGTGTTTCTAACTGCTTGTTGTCACATCTCCACCTCTCTGCTTTACGTAACCTTACCAGGAAATAAAAAAGCATTTTAATACTGTGATATGTATGTGATGCCATGAGGCAAATGAAAGTAGGGAGTGCTCTGAATGTGAATGATGGTTGCAAAGTGTGATTTTTAGCTGTTGGTCTGATTTGTGGCCAGAGCTGTTGGAACTTACACGTGGCACATTGAGCTGCTTGCACTCTGAAATTCAGTCTCATGCCTGTGTTGCTACAACTGACATCTGTTTCGGTAACCTGCAGCCAATGTTCCCCATGAGTTTCTGTAATTGCTGTTGGCAACTGACACAGCCGGATTATGTCTAGGAGTAGATGCTCCTGCTGATTTCAATTTAGGCAAGGCATGAATCCATAAACAAGAATCCACAAACGGTTGGAAGGAGGCAGCTCTTAACTGATTCACTGATATATAGTAAGAGTGTACTGAGAACAAATCACACGGACTGTTTTTGCATACAGATGACCACTCTTGCTTAATGAAGGCCTTCTCTGTTCATTCTGGGGATATGTCAAATGTTCTTTGACTAAGAATAAGGTACAGTTGCCTCCATCCTTTCAGCTGCTTCCAGTTATAAAACAAATGGCACCCACAATGCTAAATTCCTTTTCCCATCATAAAACCTTCTGCTGGGCTAGATGGACCTTTGGTTTGACTCAGTTTAGCTGTTCTTGTATTCTTACAAAAAAGAAGTTAAAATTTGTCAGCTTGCAAACATATCTACAGATGGGGAGCATTCCTGATGCAGCAGAAGCCAGCTGAGAAGAACATGCTATTGGTCAATGCTGTGGAAAAAACAGTGTAAACTGGAAATATAAAGAAAAGGTGTGAGACCCTAAAAGAAAAGTGAAGATGGGTTTGTGGGAGATAACCACGGGAGAGAGGAGGCAATACGGAGAAGAAGAATCGTTATACTGCCTCCAGAATGGAGAACCCATCATGTATGGGCTGGGGGTCATCTCTGTGCACAATGATCCAAAAATATTGTTGTGTCAGTGTTTACGTTACATGGTGGCCTTCAGTCATGCACATGCATTTCATTTGCAAATCCTTTTACCTGTACAAGTTTCATTGTGCTTCTTGTACTAAACCACCTCACCTAATGAACTTCCCAAGAGAGATTGCCTGACCTCCTCTTTTTCCAGTTCACCTTTCTGTTTCCTCATCAAAGCGCGAATGTAGTGGTTGCCTATTCTTCCCTAATTCCCAGTTCAAGTGCCTCCTAGGTCCACCTCTCCTCTGATTCATAGAGCAGCTGGTTGCATGACCATATTGTGGGGCAAGGGATGTACACAACAAGCTACACACATCCCCCACTTCAGTGGTAGGGACTCTTACCCAACCTGTTACCTTTGAATCTGGTAGTCCTCACTTGAGTCCCAGCTGCTGACACCCTGGTAAAACAGTGTATTTAGGGCAAGCAGCAACTAAACGGTTACATATTTCACGACATAGTCCCTGAGGTTGTTCTGAAAGGCACAACACTTACTGGAAGTGTACATCTTTCCTGCATGTTTCCCAAGTTGGGAGACAGCAAACTTTTGGCTTGGAAATTCCTCTGATGATTCTCCAGTGCAGAGGATCACAAAGAAATGTTATGCCATGCTTTTAAGTCTGAAAATTTAATTTGAACAGTAATTGTAAAGTAAAATTCTGATTCAGAGGAAGGCTTGTCAAATTGTTTGTAATCCACATTTCCTAACCTACATTTTGAATTTATCAGTGTTATTCATATGGAGATAAGCAGAAAAACTGAGAAATTGTTGCTGGTTTTTTGCTTTGTTTTTTTCCCCATGGGCCTAATTATTATCTGGGAAAAATGTGCATTTTTCTTTGTAGTGAATAATTTATAGAAATTGCCTGTGCATCTCATTTTTCTGATTTCCTAATTCTGGCAGTTGGTGACATGAAAGATGTTTCAGGAAAGGCTGTTTTGTCTTCTGTGGCCTCTTACAGTGGTTGGCTGCGGTTTCCTGGCAGTTGCATGGAGGGAACTTTTTGACAGTTTCTCCTCAAAATCTGTTGTTTTCTTTCTCTTCCACTTACACCTTTTCCCTCTTCCTTTCTGTCTAGCTCTTCAGCTAGTAAGGTGCTATATGGTGCAATTTATATCATACCAAAGATGTTTTATTAACCGTTTGAGGGTGCATGGTATTTTTTACAACTGAGCCACTTCTGTAATAGCTTTAGGAGTTTGAAGGCTTCACAGAGCACGTGGCTTTGTGTACATGAGGAAAATGTTCTTTGGCATCAGATGTGCAACATACAACTCTGTCGAGAACTAGGATTAAAAGGTTTGCCCTGCCATCTGTCAGGCTGTCATTTTCAATAAATGCTATGTCACAGAGATGTTATTATGGCACAGACATTGGCTGAAAGTGGGATGCACACATAATCCTAGGAGGGTATTTCTGCAGTAAAAAAAAAAAAAAGAGAGAGAAAAAAAAAGTGTGGTATTTTAAAAAATAGTGAGTTTTGTTTTGTTTCGTTTTTTTCACAGCTGTGGGAGAGAAAAATGGCCAGAATCTGAGAACTTCTGTGGAAACCACATACTGGACAATGAGCAACTAAAACTCGCTTCTTGAGCCAGTTGCATATCTTACACATGATACATGACAGTTATTCAAGATTGTCAGCACATTGACGCAAGCTTTGGCCTTTTGTCTGTGTTTACATGTGCTCCTAGCTGTGAAGGCCACAGTCCAGTGAAAACAGTTACATAATTGCGCACCACCATTCCTCCTGCTTTGCAGGTAGAAGGACAAAAGCATTCCAGATACTCTTTTACTGGAGGGTTATTTCTTACGGGAACTTATTCAGACTCCTTGAAGCTACAGGCCAGTTTACACTGGTGTTTCTTGGCCATGTGTTAGAGGTGCAGCGGAAACTCCAAGAGAAGCTCTGACCTTTAATTAATAAAAGTGATATCCCTGGAAAATGGCAAAATCACTGAAAGGAAATTGCAGAGACTGCTGTGGGCGGTTGCTCTCAAACTCATGTGAATGTAAGTGGTCTGTGCAAGGCAGCTCAGGGTTTTCACCAAGATGTGACCTGCTGTGTCCAAATCCCTCTGTCTCCCAGTAACGCACATGGGATGATTTCTCATTAATATCCTAGGCTCCTTTCTACAGTGGGGTAAAATTGTATCACCTTTATCACAGATAATCACTTTGTGGTGAGTCTCAAAAGTGGTCAGTTGGGCTTTTTCTGTATGTGTTAATACCAATCAAGAGTCCATCAGCAATGCAAGTGCACAGACAGATGTGTGCCCAGCAAACTGGACACTTACTTAGGAGATTTAGCTTCTGAAGGCTGACTTTCTGGCTTGCAAAGAGCTTCTGCCATAAAATGAACACCAAGACATTAGAAAGCTCTGCTCTGTGGTTCTCAAGAACCGAGGCAAGAATGGCAGAGATTTTCTGGGTTGTTCTTGTGAATGTAGGTATCTGTGTTCTCCCTAAATGCTTTTTCTACCTACAAATTTTTACGTGAACTTTTTGTGTAAACTCAGTGTATGAAAGCTGTGCACCTCTCTTTGAGAGTGCTTTTTTAGTCCACTGTTTTCTGCTGCCAGTGCTGGCTTACATAACTTGCAGTATGATAAGGATCCCTTCAGACAACAGCAACCCAACCATGAAATCAAGATCTTTTGATCATGTTTCAAGGAAGCACTTGTTTTTTTCCTTTTTCTATTGTATTATGCTGTCCTTTCTCTTCTGCTGTCATTGAACCTATGCAGTCATAAATACAATTGCATAATGTATGAGATAAACCACTCATATAGTCATTGGCTAAATTGTTGACCATTCTGCTGCTGCCTCTGTCACTTACCTCATGTTCCATACCAGGAACAGATTTGGACCACTTGGGGCTAAATGAGACATTCTGGAAAATGTGGTGGTAGATCTTCGTGCCAAAAAATGCAGTGGACTGTGTAGCACGCTGCAGGTGCTGCAGGTGAGCAACAAGAGGAAAGGTACTTGCCAGTACCTCCAGGTACAAAACACAGATCAAGGTTTCCCACTTGTGTTTGTGATCAGGAGGACAAATTGCAGTACATGTTGTTTTTTTATAGCATACAGGTTAAATAATTCTGTGTGTTTAGTTTTACTTCCAGAAAATAATCCAGGGCATGAATAGGCCATAAGCCTATGTGGAATCACAAAGTCATTAAAAAGTACTGGACTGAGAGGGACCTTAAAAGACCATTTAGTCCATTACCCAGCTTCAGGTGTAGCCATATCTTTACAGACTGTTTCTTATCTAGCCTGTTTTTTAAAACTTTCTCTGATGGACATTTCATAGTCTCCTCCAGTGCTCAATTATCATTGCTATTGTAACGTCTGTTCTGATGTCTAACCTAAATTTCCACTTTGTGTAATTTGATACAATTGCGTTTGCTCCTTACACAAAGGTTGTGGCATCAAGGATTCCTTTTGCCACTGCAGAAGCCTTTCTTCTGTTTGAAGACCACTGTGATGTTTCCTCTCAGTTCTCCCATCCCCAGACAAAATAGCCGTCAGTCTTTCAGTCTTGGTGATAAGATTTTTTTCTCCTTGCTTCTGTGTAAGAGAAGAAAAACAGCTTTCTTTTCCCATTTCTCTAGCTAGCTGCATGCTGAGAATATTAAGCACATTTCACTGTTTCTGTTCAATAACCATTTGGCATAACTTTCTGAGTGGGCCCGAGACCCATCTAACAAAGACGGGATAAAGGCAGAAACTGCTCCAAAATCATACTAAAAGAAAGTAGGACATACAAGTTTTGAATGTAGAGTTTAGTTTAATGCCTAAGAAGGAGTTGTGTGTGAAGTGAAAAGAAGTGCATGGGATATCTCAGAGGGAGGTAGCTTCTGCCTCAGCACTGAAATGATTCTCTCTCCCATCCCTCTCCTATCTTCTGTGGTTTCTGCGATTTCTGCGAGAGAGTTATGGTTAAAGTACAGAAAGATACAGCCACAAAAAGTTACTTCAAATCTGTTATAAAGAATAAGAGAAAAATACTGCTCTTGACCTTGTGGTGAAAGAACACAATGTTTTTTCTTCCTCTGAAACTGCTGAAGAGTTAATAAAGATATGTCAGAAAGAAAACAAAGCCAGAGCAGGAGGGAAGGAAGGGAAAGAAACCTAGTGTCACTTCCTGCCAGAAAGAATTTTTCATGAGTGCCAAATAGATAGCACAGTTGTTTTTCTAACCTTTGTAACTCCAGGCATCAGTGCAAGTATCCTTAAGTTGGATCCTTCAAAGCATTTCAATTTCTCCAATTTTGGTGAAAGCGCAGAATAGAAGGAAATTATTCAGATTAGCTACAAGGCTAAGGAAAGTAATGGGTGATGCTCAGATAAGATGAAATCACCCATCCGCACCATCAGAAGGGAAGCAGAACCCATTTCCAGGTCTTTCTACTTCACCAGCAGCAAAGATGAAGATGATCAAGATTGAGTACTGAAAAGATGGGACGAATATTTTATTTATATATGAAAGAGTACCTTTTCATCAACTGTGCTGCTCTGAAGGGGAGACGGCTGAGGTTTCTGATGGAAGCCTTTGCTATTTAGTTAAATTCTTTGCTAACAGAAACTGCATTGAAATGGGTTTGAGATCTATTTAGAAATAAGCAAATTATGTTTATTTCTAGTATATCAATAGAAACAAATCATCATATAAAACTTACTTAAAATGTGAAAAACCCAGAGGTATTAGAGAATGCAAAATCAGTAGACCAGTGACAATTGCCAAAAAATATGTAATATATACCCGTTTATCTCACAAGAAATCTATTAATCCTTTACACTCGGCTTGCCTAGCTAAATAAAGAAGTTGAAGAATAAACTTTTCTGTGCCCTAGAGATGATGGATGCATGCAAGCTGCACTAGATGAAACTTGTTTACCTTCTGCTGTACGTACTGCAGCTGTTATATCTGGTGGAGTCCTTTCTGTTTAAAAATAATCAAAAAATCCAGCATTAAAAGTAAGACTAGTGTACTGACTGAACAGTTGATAGTAAATCACAGAAGGTGCCTATACATTAGGCAGCAAAGGGAGTGACCTGTGTTCAATTTCATGAGAACTGTTTTGATCCTAGGACTTTATGTCCTCCTTACGCATTTTCCAGCATGAAGTGCATGCCAGTGGCTGGCCCGGGGTCACACCATGTGTTTCCACCTAACAGGCAATGCAAAGCAGTCACCTGTGTGCCTCGCTCAGGGGCAGCCAGCCTCTGACTCATGTCTCTGAAGCCAAGGCTTTCTTTTCTTTTGCTCTGTTCTGCAGTCTGTTCAGTCTCTTGAGAATTAAGAAAACTCATCTTTGCTGTCTTCCCCTCTTTGATCTTACTAAGTAGACCTTTAATTGCCACCATGTGCTCAGGACAGTACTGTGGTTACAGAGATCAATGGTCTGATTGATCCTAACCTTCGAGACTCAGTATTCTGTTTTGAGAAGACTGACAGGAGTTTTCAATCAAATGTTGTGAGCAAGTATTATTCCTTATGCAAACTTATGTCTTGGAGCAAGAGTTCCATGTGGTTTGAATATACGGCCATACGGCTTGCTTTATCTCATGTGAACAGCAAAATCTGGGCCAGACTTCTCAGTCTGTACAGTGCTTAGGGCAGAAGGTGGGGAGCACCAGCTCCAGAATTCAGAATGACATGTTGTCATGATGACAGTCTGCATCATGGCAGAACCTGCATATCCACTTCCATGGTGGATAATGAAGCTATACCTCAACAGTGACAGACTGTTAACAACAGTTTGATAGTGTCTTTTCATCACGATGCTGCAAGGTGGAACATGCACTTGTCAAGCTATCAGCAAGGTGGAGCTACCTAAAGATCATTGAGGTGCCAAAACTGAAAGTGCATTTTGGAGCCTCTTCTGTCCTGTATCATTAAGCTAACTGAAATGATATGTATCTTTGAAAAACAATAGAGAAGGACTTTGGCATATAAGGAGGGGAATTGTGTTCTTTCTTAGAGTCTGAATTATTAAAAGAAATGAAAAAAAGCGCAGGTGTTAGCATAGCCATTACCCTCTACAGAAATACTGGGTTGTGGTCAGCCTTCTCTCATCCTTTTTCAAGGATCCTGAATTACTAAGCTCTGGTTTGACCTACAATTACAGTTTTCAAGATGAACAGTCATCCTGACTCTCAATATCTATGCTTTAAAGAAAAGCCTGTATTTCAAGTCTTAAGGCATGCTAACAAGGTACTTAAAAGCAGACTAATCTATGGTAAACTTGCCATTGCTCTTACACTTTAACAAGTGATTTGAGTTAGTATAGCTGTCTTTCATTGCAAGCCAAATTAATTCAAAGCACCTGTCCCTTGAAATTTCCTAAGTGGGGGGAGCAGCTGTATGTGTGGTAACTGGCTGTGGGTAGTAGACTGTGCATATGGGCATTCAGTTCCTCAGATGAGACTGAAGGAGGAAGATACACAGCATGTGCTAGAAGTAAGAAAAAAAAGCTATAACTTTTGAAATAGTAATGTTCTTGTGGGTGTTCATTCCTAAGTACAGTCAAAGGGTATGAGACAGCAAATGCTCAAGATTACACTGCCTGAAATAAATGTCTTAATTTTGTATTAATTTTTAGTATTGAATATTGAATTTTCATTTCCTCTGCCTAGACTAGATTTTTAAGTAATTCTTAAAGGTAATAACATTGAAGACACAAGACTACAGTTTTGAAAGTGCACTAGCTTAATGTATGTACTATAGCAGAATATTAAAACCTGTGTCATTAAAAGGTGATCTCTTCACTTATGCAGCAAGGGTGATTTAAAAACATTCTTTGCTTACCACAATTAAAGAGGTAACTAAATAGAAAGTAACCATGTCACAGGAGAGAGGTTTTTTAAGGGTTTCTTGACTCATTATAGAAGTATGCCAGATTTTCCTCCCAAATACTGGTATTTGCAAACTGATAGGAAGGGACTAAGAGTTAGTGCTGCAGGAAAAAGCCCACAAACCAACCACAGAACCCAAACAAAATGTATTTTGATTTTATAGAAGAAGTAGATAAAGAGACTAAAGGCACCATAATAATAGACTGTTCTACCACCACAGCTATTGGGGATGAAAAGAGAATCTGCCTTGAGGAACTACTAACAGAAAGTTTTAAACCTTTGCAAATTAACTAGGTTGATGGGAAGGAGCCCCAAGGAAAGGTAGGCGTGAAGTAGCTGGATTTGCTTGTAGTATTTTGTGCTGTTTTGAAGCTAGAGCCTTGAAAAATGTTGTCTGAGGCTAGGTTAAAACAGGCGGGACTAGAACAGTTTGAAATGAGTCTGAAGAAATAGTGTATCCCAACAAATTGTGTCAAAGAGATACACAGGCACCCAAAGCCAGCAACAGTACTCTGACCTGCCAAGTCTCATACAGCTTGCTTTATAATCGCCCCTGCAGGCCAGCTCTCACAGGAGGCAGGACTGCTTTCCCACGGTGGGAAGGCAGGTTCTGCTTTTACCCTGGTGCAAAAGGAAGATTTAAAAGCAGCTATATGCCTGCTGCTAGTGCAAACCTGATGGACCTATATATTGATATGTACCGTATAACATACTGAATATGGATTTCTCTTCCTATGCATGTCTTGATGCAATGTATTTTGCCTTGCTGAACAAACTGGAAGAAAGAAGGTGTCTTTTTTACCTAAAGAAAAAAAAAATAAATACCCCTCTTTCTTTGCTTTTTCAGTCTCCCATTTCCCATGGGAACTGCAGCATACTCTACTGCTTTGCTCAGTCTAATGATGTTTCCCTTCCACCACTTTCAGAATGACAAGTTACTTGGTCTTGCTTCTGCCACTGCTTCCATGAGCACGACACCCTAAGTCCTTGCAGTAGGAATTTTAGGAAGTAATTTGACATTGTCAGTTTCTTACACTTTGTGGGGAGGCCTTAGAAAAGAACCACAGGTGTGGAAGAAAAATGCAGATACTGTGAATAAGATTTCTCAGTGCTTCTGAGCAAAGAAGAGTGCACACTATTTCGCTGAGCAAGGAACAGCCTTCTATAAAAGCTGCTGCCACAGCTGGGGAAGGAGCGGAGAAAGGTATATAGGTCCTCTTCTCCTGGTGTGTGCGGCTGGCGCAGTAGGTGTGGTGACATCCTGATGTGGGGGCTGATACGTGGACATAGATATGAGTCTAGGCCTGATGGGGAGCTAGGAACAATTGCAGTGAGGTGATCCTGACGCTATCCTCTCTACTGCTGAGTGCTGAGAAAAGCAGGGCTGACATGGAGCCTCCCTGCATAGTCTCTTGGGGCCCGGCTTGGTTTGGGCAGCAGCTGTTTGCCCATTTTCCTTCCACCTCCTGCCTGCCTGTGACAGGAGCAGGAGAGGGGACTTGGCAGTGGTTGCAGCTGAGGGGTAGCAGCTGCTTACATGGAGGGCTGATACACAGCCCAAACGGTGATTCAGAGCTCAGGTCCAGTCTCCTCAGCTGCCAGGCTCAGATTATCTTAAAATGTGTAGACACACACCCCCTAGTCACCTGAAGATAAGCTGCTATTACAGAGCTTTTAAGACCAGTGAGGCTGTGAAGAAGGCAGTAGGGAGATAAATGAGAGGGATAAACCACAGAAAATGACAATTGTATGGAGCAGAAGAGTACTCTTAACAAATTCATGGTCAGGGACACATCAGTTTAGTTGATTACAGAGTATTTGCCTAGAAGTCCTATTAAAGGTGACTGATGAGGGTGTAATGACTATATAAAACAAAGTGGCAAAACCATTAAATTTGAAGCACTTACCTTTTAATTTGTTCAAGGAGGAAGGTGTGTCACACAGTTTAATAAATTTGTCACACAGGTGTGTCACACAGTTTAATAAATGTGTAAAGAAAAATCTCTGCCTTAGGAAAGACCAGCAAACTTGTTATTACCTGGTACTTTACATAGTGATGTGACCTTATTTTATAAACTCATGGCATGTTTTAACCCCAGCCAGCAGCTAAACACCACACAGCCGCTCACTCACTCCCCCCCCGCTGGGATGGGGGAGAGAATCAGAAGAGTAAAAGTCAGAAAACTCATGGCTTGAGATAAAGTCAGTTTAATAGGTAAAGCAAAAGCCACGCACACATGCAAAGCAAAACAAGGAATTCATTCACTACTTCCCATGGGCAGGCAGGTGTTCAGCCATCTCCAGGAAAGCAGGGCTCCATCACGCGTAATGGTTACTTGGGAAGACAAATGCCATCTCTCTGAACGGCCCCCATTTCCTTCTTCTTCCCCCAGCTTTATATGCTGAGCATGACACCATATGGTATGGAATATCCCTTTGGTCAGTTGGGGTCAGCTGTCCCGGCTGTGTCCCCTCACAACTTCTTGTGCACCCCCAGCCCACTCGCTGGTGGGGCGGTATGAGAGGCAGACAAGTCCTTGACTCTGTGTAAGCACTGCTCAGCAGAAACTAAAATATCCCTGTATTATCAACACTGTGTTCAGCACAAATCCAAAACACAGCCCCATACCTGCTACTATGAAGAGAATTAACTCTACCCCAGCCAAAACCAGCACAACTCAAAACTGCAAAAGTATCGTGGCACCTAGAAGAGATTTTTTTCAAAGTTCAAAATTTATGTCAATTAAATGATCCACAGGAACTGGCTAATTTTAAATTTGCTAGGCCTCTTCATTTCAGGCCTAAAATGTGTTAGGCTGTGGCTGTCCTGAGTAGATAAGCTCCTAGCTCCTGCTGAAACCCTCATGGGATTTACACACAGGCCTATGTGGTACCAATGCCCACAAACATGTCATTTAGGGTTTGTGACCAGAAAATGACTAACAAAACTGGTGCACACTGCTTTATTTTTAACAACAGCCAGCGAGCAAGCAGTTGTAGAGGTGACGTTATTCCCGCCTGCTATAGTGCCTTCTCCAGTACTGGCTCGCTCATTTACACAGATTTCACAGAATGATAGGGGTTGAAAGGGACCTCAGGAGATCATCTAGTCCAACGCCCCGGCCAGAGCAGGTTCACCTAGAGCAGGGTGCACAGGAATGCGTTCAGGCGAGTGTTGAATATCTCCAGAGAAGGAGACTCCACAACCTCTCTGAGCAGCTTGTTCCAGTGCTCTGCCACCCTCAAAGTAAAGAAGGTCCTTCTCCTATTTAGATGGAACTTCCTATGACCAAGTTTGTGCCTGTTAGCTCTCGTCCTGTCACTGGGCACCACTGAAAAAAGACTGGCTCCATCCTCCTGGCACCCACACCTTAAGTATTTATAAGCATTAATAAGATCCCCCCCTCAGTCTTCTCTCCTCCAGACTAAAAAGACCCAAGTCCCTCAGCCTTTCCTCATAAGAAAGACGTTCCAGTCCCCTAATCACCTTTGTAGCCCTTTGCTGTACCTTCTCCAGCAGTTCCCTGTCCTTCTTGAACTGGGGAGCCCAGAACTGGACCCAGTACTCCAGATGTGGCCTCACTGGGGCAGAATAGAGGGGGAGGATAACCTCCCTTGGCCTGCTTGCCATGCTCTTCTTGATGCACCCCAGGATGCCATTGGCCTTCTTGGCCACAAGGGCACATTGCTGGCTCATGGTCATCCTGTTGCCCACCAGGACTCCCGGGTCCCTTTCCACAGACCTGCTCTCCAGCAGGTCAGCCCCTAACCTGCACTGATGCATGGGGTTATTCCGCCCCAGGTGCAGTACCCTACACTTGCCTTTGTTGAATTTCATAAGGTTTCTCTCTGCCCAACTCTCCAGCCTGTCCAGGTCATGCTGAATGGCAGCACAGCCTTCCGATGTGTCCGCCACTCCTCCCAGTTTTGTGTCATCAGCAAACTTGCTGAGGGCACACTCTATCCCTTCATCCAGGTCATTGATGAATACATTGAACAGGACTGGACCCAGTACTGACCCCTGGGGAACACCACTTGTTACACACCTCCAACTAGACTCTGTGCCACTAATCACAACCCTCTGAGCTCTATCTATCAGCCAGTTTTCAATCTACCCCACTGTCCGTTCACCTAACCCATGCTTCCTAAGCTTGCCTATGAGGATGATGATGTGGGAGACGGTGTCGAAAGCCTTGCTGAAGTCAAGGTAGACAACATCCACTGCCCTCCCCTCTTCTATCCATCCAGTCATGCCATCGTAGAAGGCTATCAGATTGGTCAGACATGACTTCCCCTTGGTGAATCCATGTTGACTACTGATAACCTTCTTTTCCTCCAGATGTTTTGAGGTGATGCCCAGAACGACCTGTTCCATCATCTTTCCAGGGATGGAGGTGAGGCTGACTTGCCTGGAGTTTCCTGGGTCTTCCTTCTTGCCCTTTTTGAAGATTGGAGTGGCATTGGCCTTCCTCCAGTCCTCAGGCACCTCGCCTGTTCTCCAGGCCCTTTCAAAGTTGATGGAGAGTGGCCCAGCAATGACTTCTGCCAGCTCCCTCAGCACTTGTGGGTGCATCCCATCAGGACCCATGGACTTGTGGATGTCCAGTTTACTTAATTGGTCTCTAACTTGATCCTCCTCAACCAAGGGAATGTCTTCCTTCCTCCAGACTTTCTCTGTTACCTCCAAAGTCTGGGACTCCTGAGGGCTGGCCGGAGCAGTAAAGACTGAAGCAAAGAAGGCATTCAGTAACTCCGCCTTCTCTTCATCAACCATCACCACGGCACCTGTCTCATTCAGCAGCAGGTCCGTATTTTCTCTAGTTTTCCTTTTGCCTCCGACATACTTGAAGAAACCCTTCCTGTTGACCTTGACATCCCTTGCCAGGTTTAATTCCAAGGAGGCCTTGGCTTTCCTCATTTCATCCCTGCATACTCTGACAGCATTCTTGTGATCTTTCCAAGTGGTCAGTCCCTTCTTCCACATACTGTAAACTTCCTTCTTCCACTTGAGCTTCTTCAGAAGCTCCCTGCTCAACCATGCAGGTCTCCTGCTTCCCTTGCCTCATTTCTTGCTCTTAGGGATACACTGATCCTGAGCTTGGAGGAAGTGGGACTTGAATATCATCCAGCTCTCTTGAGCCCCTCTACCCTCTAGAGCCCTAACCCATGGGATTTCTCTAAGCAGTTCCTTGAGGAGATCAAAGTTAGCCCTCCTGAAGTCCAAGGTTGCAATCCTACTTGTTGTTTTGTGTATACTGCACATGATCCTAAATTCTGTCTTCTCATGATCACTACAGCCAAGGCTGCCCCCAACCTTAATGTCCTCCACCAGTCCCTCTTTGTTTGTCAGTACTAGGTCCAGTAGTACACGGCTCCTCTGCCACCTAAGTCAAAAAGTTATCATCAATACACTGGAGGAACCTCCTGGACTGTACCTGCCTGTACAGTCTGTGTGGCCTTCCCAGTAGATATCAGGGTGATTGAAGTTCCCCATGAGAACCAAGGCCTGGGATTGTGAGGCGACTCTCAGCTGTCTGTGGAAGGCCTCGTCAGCTTCCCCATCCTGATCAGGTGGCCTGTAATAAACTCCCACAACAGTGTCTCTCATATTAGCCTGCCCTTTAATCCATACCCACAAGCTCTCAACTCACTCTTCACCTTTCCTCAGGGAGAGCTTGATTCATTCCAGTTGCTCTCTCACATAAAGAGCAGAAAACCTCAATTCACTGCCTCTGTAATAAATGAGGCCCAAATCACACTCCCAAGGTTACTTCTTCTTAGGGTTTTCCTCTCCTGCGATGTCTGCTGTGTACATTCAGTATAAATGGAAAGTTAAAATATCCCATTACTATCTGAATGAAATCCTAAAAATGGTACTGTCCCATACTATTATTTTGACAATCGCAGATGTATGCCCCTGGTTTCTCTGTCATAAGTATTACATGACACCTGAGGATTTTCTTATTCACAGTATTGAAGGTTGTTTGTTTTTTTTAGTTCTCTAGACTTTTAGAAATAGTGATGCAGTTCAAGAATTCCCTCACTAGATGAAGCGAGAGAGGATTGATTTCTTCCCACGCAAGCTTAAGTTTACTTACATAATTTTCTTCTGATAGCATCAGCTTTAAAAAATGTGACGTATAGCAACAAAAATCTATGGCCATTTTAAATACTCTGTTAGAAAATAGAAAGCTGCTGACTCCTGACTGATGCATAGTAGGAAAACATACAGTTTTTACGTTAGCTGAAGCAGGCAATTCCAATTTGTGCTGTACCCATTATGGGCTTGAGCGAGTCTTGTAACAGCACTCTCCTGTCCATTAAAGTAGACACCTCCAAGACAGAGCCAGACACGTGTATCTGAACTCCAGTTGGGAAAATGAGATAGTTCACATCCCTCTGGTCCTTTGCAATTCAGGACTGAAAAAATGCTACATGCAAGTTCAAAGGGAGAGCGCAACGTCTAATTTATTAAGCAATGTAATCATTAGTATTGGGAAACTATCAACATAAACTTTCAGGGCCTGACAATGTATGTGTTGATAAAGTTAGGAAGGAATAGTTTTAGGATGTTTATATATACTTATATGTGTGCAAAACAATGACTTGTTTCTAATTGTATCACCTTTATATTATGATACAACTACTGTTATTGTAGGTGGTTTTAATCCTGCTTTTAGCTTTCTTTTTTTTAATGATACAATATATCTTTTAAAACTGAGCAGGTATGTTGTTAAGGAGGGTCTGGACCCACCATAGGTTGGCAGGGAAAGAGATCAAATCACTTAGAAAAATCTTGCCAAATCTATGAAGGCAGAAGCATCTAACAAGTCATAAAACATGGGTCAACACCTTGACAAACGAGCATGAACAGGCACTTTTGAGAACTTGGAACTGATTTGAACAATGGGAATCCAACCTGTGCCACCGAGGCAAGAAAGCTGCAGGAGGGAGCGGGACCCTGCTGTCTTGCACTGTGTCACTTTCAAAATCCCTGGGAGTTGAGCATTGCTTTATACTGTTGATTTTGAGCATCAGTTAACGCTCTTTCAGATTAGTTTTGGAATGTACTTGACTAAGCAATCTGTAGGTGTATCTGTAGATTGTCCTTAATGGTAGCAGGTAGCCCTGGCCATCATAACTGCTCTATCTAATGGTTTGCATGGGCTTTCTCTAGCCTTGGTAAGCATGTGAATGCTCAGCGTGTTACTGATTACCACAAAGAAATGGTTTAATGACTTCTCATTTTTGATGCAAAGCCGGTTTCTTTTTTCCTTAAGTTCATACGTGATCTACACCCCTGCACAGATCAGTTGTCTACGAACAATCCAGAATACCAGTTCACTTGTTTAGAGGTGAAGTTCAGACTTTGTCTAGAAGGCGGCAGTATGTCTTTCCTCAGTGTTTCAGTGCCAATATTTTTATTGTAATTCAAAGTAAAGCAATTTGTGCTTTTAATTTAGCTGATAAATCTGCTAAAGCCTGTGAAATAAGAAATGACTAGGCCCATTAGAGGCTTTGAAAAATGAAGCATTTAATTTGGGAGCCATTAGGTTTCAATGCCACTGACTCACTTACTGGATTTTCAACTTAACAGATTTGATTTATCAGGACAGAACAATGAAATATCTTTTTTTTAAGTTTATGGCCTGAATAAATGATGTGGCATAGCATGATTCACCTAGTAATGGCAACAACTAAGCAAAGCTGATGCTTTCTCGTATGTAGTGCTCGGAATAGATGCACATGGTGCCTGTTTCTGACTGTTGGATAGACAAAAGGAGACGGTAGTTGGTTGGCAGCATTTAGAAATTGTTTGACAGATAATGGATTGCAAGGACTTGGTCTCTGTAGAGCAAGAGGGCTTGGAGGTTATCCCTGCTATCAAATTACCACAGACTTTAAAAAAGCTTGCTACAGCAAATCATTTAGCCTTTCCACACAACGAAAAAGAGATGGGTGAAGGAGTGGAAGGAGATGTATTTGAACTAAATCTGATCCTATTAAGTTGTATTCAGATCGCTTAATTCTCAAGAATTCCGTAAAGGGCAAACCATTGCAAAAAGTCTCACACAATTCCTGTGTTTGGAAGCATTAGATTTTAAATGGGGTAGGCTCTCCTGGTTTTTCCTAAATCACAGACGAAAATAATGGACAGCTTGGTGCCCTATGTTCTTTGCTATAGTGTATTTGGGTACATAAATTGAGATTTGCTTTAATGACCTTATTAATTTTATTTAAAAAACCCCAACCAACCAACCAAACAAAAAACCCAAGACCCCAAAGCTCACATTTTGATATGAATAATTACATGGTTCGGGTAAAATGAAAAGTTACAGCTTTCTGGGACTGTAAAGGGGCAGTTTGCCCAAGACCATTAGTGTTAGAAGACCCATATAGGAATTACCGTGGGATGACACACAGAAGTACTAGTATTTATCTGTCTTTGTTTCAGCTGTTGCTGGGCTCCTGTGTGAGCCTGGCAGTCCCGGGCTCCTTAGCTAGCCTGCCAATGTAGGAGAACCAACAATCTGGAAAAAGGGGGGGACAAGCAGGGGGAATACCGGTATCTTGGGAAGGCAGACTGTAGTCTCTGCTGGGATACCAGTCCTGACCAGCACCCTCAAGGTGAAGTGGGAACATTTCCCTTCCCAGTTTCATAAGAATACTTTATACACCACAAACCCAACAGAAAATGTCCTTTGTCATTAAGGCTGGTTTTGTGGTGCATAAATATTTTTAAACTAGTATTGCAGTTGAGCTTTTGAGTCTGAATGCCTCAGCCTTGCAGGATGACTGCTGGAGAACTGGAAACATGTCAGCTCAGGTCATCCCAGCCCGATTTTACTGCACATGGGTGTGCCCTTAATTGCGCTGTCAAGGGTAGAGCATTCCAAGTCCCTCTCACAGCCACATCCAATGGGGAAAACTGTTAGGACCTCTCCTGAGTATGTGCCTGAATGGAAATAATGTGGATGATAGGTAGCTGTGCCCTTGAAAAGACAGACTGCAGTCTGCTCTCAGAAGGTGATTTGGACATACAGAATCTTGCTACTGATGAGCTGGGACCAGCTTTCTGCATCATAATTGTCTTCTAGCAAACAGGTTAAAAAAAAAAAAAGAGGAACAATGGCACATAGTGATGGCACTGTGAACTCCTGTCTACAGAAAAGGTTAGAGAAAAACTAAGCACTCCTCACTTAACGAGCTCTGAGGGTACCACAGAAATCTGTAGGCAAAGGCACAGTTCAGATTATGAAAGAGACAAGTCATTGCCTGGAAGACAGAACAGCCTTGTTCGTTTTAAGAATTTATAACATAGCTCAACTCCTTGAGAGCTTTTCTGCAGCTGAGGACACCTCACAATGCTGACACATCTCTTTTAGGACTGAGGAATTAACTGCACAATCATACTTGTTCTCAGGGATGGAAAATGTTCTGGAGCAGCCAAATGGACACTTGATAAAAATGTAGGTTTTCCTGGAAAGAATGCCAGCTCCAGTCTGAAGAGCATCTTTGGTCTTAGTGTTGCCAATGCTAACCAAAAGAAACAAAAAATCGGAAAATGCTGATGCTTCTGAGAAGATCAGCTAGACAGACATTCTGATCCTCACTGTATGGCAAGAGATTGTGGCATATGGAAATGCATCATCAGACAACAAGCTCAAATGCCAACCTGCTTCCTTCTTCCTTCAGAAGGCATCAGTTCTAAATAATTAACAAAATGTTCCAGTAGACTGTGAAGTATAAAACTACCTGGATGCACCCCCTCTTTGAGCTCTGGCACATGATCACTTTGATTACAATGAGGAAAAAAATTTATGCCATTTCCGCATAACTTGGATGATGTATGGAACTCATTGCTGGACTGATCACAGTCCTTTGAAATATAGGCTATCCATCATCTTCTCTCCATATGCCCTCAGACAGCCATCTGTCAGGGAAGCCGATGTCAGCAAATTCAAGAAAGATGGTGTAATCACCACCTTCCAAACGTAGCTGCAGTTTTAAATTACATAGCACAGCTTTGAGGATGGCATTACTGAGGAACTGGGCAAAAGACCTTGTTTCATCTGGTTCTGCAGTTGTGCCCTAAACACTGAAACTGATGTAATACTAACAAAGAAGAGATCCAATATATCTTTTGCAAACTTGCCCTAATATTGTACTCAGTACTATACTTTTCACTGCTCCATTAAAAACCCGTGAGGAGAAATGTTACAAGGCCTCATATACACTGACTTTGAAAGGCTGTGGAAGGAGGATGTGACTAAAGAGAGTCAAAGACTTTTAAAAAAATGATCACATTTTCTTATACTTCTAACATCATGGCATTAAAAACCCCTTTGCAATGCTTGTAGTGGCACTTCTATTATACTGTCCTCAGTGCAGAATTACTCAAGCATTCCTCATGCATCTAGGAGATGTTATCATTACTGCAACTGAGCAGAAATCCCTTCTCAACCTTGGTGGTCTCTGTGCAGCTAAGGAAGCTGAAAGTGAAAGTCTAGCGTAAAGAAGTGATGCTTCCAGTGCTTTTTTGGATTGTTTACCCAAACTTTTGGTAGAGGACATGGGCCTCAGCTTTCAGATGCTTCTACTGCACCCATGTATAAGATGAAAGTCACATTTTACATGACAGCCGTTATGGCATCTTGTTTACCTGCACGGAGAAATTGGAAGGCTCAGATCAGACTATATCATGCTGTCTAAACATTTATTTTGCAGGCAGAGAAGTCTTGGTAGCTATAAGGGATTCCTGGCATCCTCTCTTAAAACATGTCAACTCTCTAACAGTAACTGGAAGAAGACTTCGGATACAAATATTTGCAGGCAAATCTGTAGGAGACTACTGTATGCTTTAAGACAAATCACCTGGAGAAGGGGGAGGAAAGCAGGCAGAAAAGATAACTCAAAAAAGCTCAGTAAACCTCGTGTAACCATTAGAAATTTGTGTACTTGTATAATTTTTCTTGAGACAGAACTGGCTGAAGACATCGCAGATGTAAAGCTAACACTGAACTCACTCCCGATCAATGTGCTTTGTCCTCCACCACAGGCATGCCTGCACGTACTAAATAGAGCCCTTATTCTCTGGTTGGGAGTGAGGAACCCCACCTGCCAGGACCCAGGCAGCAGCAGCACTCAGCAGAGCTGGGGAGCTACGAAGCCACCACCACCATCAGGCACTGCTGCAGCGGGTCAGGCACCAAAGCCATTGGGCGTTGCAGTGTTCAGTGCAGTGGCAGCTTGTTTCTGTCCTTACTGTATGCCAATCTCCTGTCCCAGCTCTGGAGTGAATGATGAATGATGGGGAAGGGGAGAGGGAGCAGATGGGGAGGGTGGTCTTACTGATCTGTTGGCCAAGGCAACTGCCCAGCTACCAGAAGCAAGCCCTGCTCATTTTTTGAGGCCAGCCTGTTCTCACATGATGGAGCATGCAGCCAGCAGAAGTCATTATTGACATTCCTCTGAAGAAACAACTTTTCAATGAAGTGACAACCACACTTAAATAGGGAGTATCCGGATTATTTCCTCCAAACTATAACGCTGTATAATCAGACTGAGAGAGACATTAATAACAAGGCAGGTGTTGAGGTCAAATATGTTCTACTCAGTTGGTGGCTGTTTCAAAAGTGGGGTGTTCTAAAGTTGTCCTTATAATAAACTTTGAAATGTCAGAAACAGTTGGGGAATAATTACAATTTTAAGCAGACATTCCCTATGCTAGAGTCAATTTAATTAAAGGCATGTGAGTGAGAAGTCCATAGAATGATAGAACAGCCCAGGTTGGAAGGAACCTCAAAGATCATCTGGTCCAACCTTTTTTGGAAAAGGGAGCCTAAATGAGATTATCTAGCACCCTATCCAGTCATGTCTTGAAAACCTCCAGTGATGGGGACTTGACCACATGCCTGAGGAGATTGTTCCAGTGAATAATTGTTCTTACTGTAGAAAATGTCTTTCTTACATCAAGATGAAACCATTCTTGAGGCTGGGATTAGATATATGAACAATAATAAAGAAGGCTGTATATAGCATCGTGTGTAGCAGCAGGATACGTTCAATATTCTTGAGTTTGGGGTCTGTTTTTTTTTTCACAGTTAACTTTGGGGCTACTGAGCTCTTCACAGCCACACATCAGCAAGTGAGACTGCTTGTACCTCAAAAACCATCTGTGCAGTTGAAATTGCTTCTTTCTCTGCACATCTCCATGAACTTCTTCACACTGGTAATCTGCTGGTATATTATCAAATTGCCCATCTTTGTTAGGTCTTTCTGAAGTTTATTGCAATTCTCTGCTGACTGGTTTTTATCACCTCTCTGCTTCGTCCCTCTTTCCAGGGTGTGAACAAAAAAGTCATTCAGGTTTATGAGGTACAATCTGCTCTTTGCAGGCCCATGCTGTTGCTGTTTATTTAGCAGTTGTCTGCCTTGAGCTTCCAGATTAATTCCCTTATCATTTGGTTCGTTGTTTTTACCGGTACTGATGTCAAACTAAGTGATAATGTTCTAGACTTTACCCATCTTTATTACACATTGATACCCCATTTGCACTCTCAGCGGTTTCTAATTAATTTTAAATAATTATGTGCTAATGGTATCTTTGTTTCTCCTCCCTGGCAGTTATAAAAAAAGTAGCAGAGGTGTCACCTTGCTGCCTTAGGCCTTGTGAGAAATCACTGCATGAGCTTGGGTAGAGGAAAGCCATACAGGTCTGAGGGTAAGCATTCCCTTTCGAGGGATGCTGGCTCTTCAGTGCACAACAGCTAACATCCGTTGACGCAGTCCTTGGCCTGTTTATTTTACAAGCATAGACATAAATTCTCCTCACCTCAGAACATAATGGCCACATCCAAACTGAAATCTGGGTGCTGGCAAGGAGCCCAAGTCCTTTGCCCCTGCTCACATAGTCCAGCATGTGCCATGCTCCTGAAATGCCGCACATTCTCTGTATTTCCTTTTTCTTAAAATGGAGTCTCCCAAATAGGCTAATTACCTTATTTAGTATCATATGAGTTAATAGAATAATATAGGAGTTACATTCTGCAACCCAGAGGGTACCTAGGGGCTTAGGCTGGATTTTCTGTTGCATATGCTCCAACTTGCAGTTACACTGCTGGGAGTCGGTAACTTGTATTCATAATGTCAAAGATGTGGAATAAACTAGCAAACACTTTACGGTAAGCAAATTCACTACCAGCTGGCAAAATGATGGAAAAAAATTCCATCTTAAAGTGCAGCCTCTTATATTTGCTTTTGTGTATTAGCAATCTTCTGAAAGTGTGTCCTCAAACACATCAAACTCAACATAAGATGAAAATCACAGTTATCATCAGAGTGACAAGTAAAGCAGATGACTTGTCTTGAAAACTTTAAACTCCTCATCTGATTTGTTTAAAAAAAACCCTCAGAAACTACTTAGCATCTGTATTTTCCTCCTTAATAATTAGTGCATTGAACCAATATTGTGCTTTACACTGGTGATTGTCTTTTATTTGAGAATTGAGCTGACAGATTAAGCCTCCTCTTAATTCCAAACTGACAGCATTTTCCTTCCTTCTAATTGCCACCATGAAAAATTAAGTCTTCTTTTGCCTCACCTTAATTTTATATTTATAGCTTCATCACCTTCCTCCCCCTACAATTTTCTTTCTTATTCGTCTTCTGCATTTATTTATGCCTCAGCATTATTCCCCTCCTGTGCCACAATGCTGCTCTATTCCAGGTACTTTTGATCAAAACACAGCAATGTCTCTCTGTAGAAAACTGCATTAGGCTGAAGAGTTTATGCTGCTTTACGATAACTCAGATAAATACCTGAAAGAATTAATAATTGTATCCAACCCAGAGGACTCTTTATCTATCTTCTTCAGGCACAGTTAAACTGTCTTAGATAAAGATTTTTGCCCATAGATTAGAATTAGGGCTGTATTTTGTAAGTCTCCATTGAATTTCATCTTTTGATACCTGGAAAAAATATTAAATCAGTTGCATTCCCTTTATGGGACATTCATGTATTTGTGAAATAAATGTATTTCTCACAGATGTGACTGATGGTGACAGCAAGAACCAAGTATACTTGATCTGAGACTTTATCACCTCTGGAATAAATGCATGACTACTGTACCCTAGAATCTTTCTGGTTTAGAGGAAAAAGGCAAGTGGGCATTTGAATTAATACTGTTCTTTAAGAGCCAGAAGATAGTATTTAGAGAAGAGCACAGATTCACTAATAGAAATGAAGAAATACATCTCCCATTTTCTTAGTGCTACTGGACTTAACAGGACAGAGGAATATTAATAAAGTATTGGAAACCTGTTGTAGAATTCCTCATATTTTTTAATTTTTTTGGCTAAAGCCTAGAGACATTTTTTATATAACCTATTCAAGTCATAAAGTGCTAGTGTCAGATTTGTACAAACCATCCACAGATATGTACAGGCCTTTTTACCCAGACAACAGATAAGCTACAGTGAACTTCAGAGGTATCAGAGGTATGTCTTCGTAGATGTATAGTGAACCAGCTACCTTCAAAATAAGTACCTATTAGATAAGGGTATTTTGTTTGGAGTGCATGTCTTTCTTTTAAACATATTAGACCTAAAAAGAGAATATGAAAAGTGAAAGAAACAAGAACGAGGCACAGTGAGCTGAAATTCTGAGTCATCCTGTTAGTTGCTTTAACTTCTAAATACCTCAGGTGTTTATCCTTTGTTTCCCAGTACATAATAGGATATCTAAAGGACTGTTGTGAAGACCATCTGTATAGCACAACTAGCAATTTTTTAACATCTTCACAAGAGCACTGTATTCCAGAAGTTGCGTTTTCTGAACGTACTCAAGTTGTTTCACCTTGGTGTGAAAGTGAGTGAGTTGGAGGCTGCACTCAAGAAGAAAATGTCAGCTACAAAGTGCATGTCCCCTGTTCCTCTCTCAAACATACACCTGGTTTGATCTATTGCTTACAACATTCCAGGTCTTGAATTTACAGCTAAGGTAGGCAAGCAGCTAGACATCATCAAATGATTGCTATATTGACTGCATTTCCACTCTATGATATCAAAATTACAATTTTTACTTTGGCTGTTGTCCAAGCCTTTCCAATAGGCCTTCCATTTCCTTTCCCACCTACGAGTTAGAGAGGCCATCTGTCTTCCCAGTGAAAGTTTAAGAGCTGGTATATGAAAAGCACCAGCTCATTTTAGAGTAACTTTCCCCACTGTTTTGTATTGATGTAATTTTATAGTGATCAGACTCTGTTTCTTGTTGTTCTTCCTTAGCACAGACAAGTTTTCTTAGCTATTGAGAGTCTTGCTGTTAAGTAAATGTTGTTTGGGGTTTTTTCTTTGAGTGCAGCTCTCTGAGAAGGCATCGGTTGGAACAATCTGGCGTTCTTTCATGGAGATTTTCCCTTCTGGTTTGAAAGTGACATACGTGTAGGATGAAAATTATGTATTTCTTCAAGAGGATGTGCTATTTTTTGCTGTTTGAGATCTGTACATTCTGTTCATGTTCTATAAAAGATGAATGTAAAAAGCTTTTTTTTTCTTGTTTGAAGTTCTTGGAGAAAGTCCGTACTATTCCCTCTGATATTACAGAAAGAAACTATGTCCCAGAAATGTATTAAAAAATAACATGGAACACATTCTGTTGTGCAAGAGAAATAATAGATATATCCCAGCTGGGTTCCTGGACTCTCTTAATTTTCATTTACTTTCATCCGATCAATTCTTTGCAGTTCTGTCTGGTAGCTGATATAGTACATAAGGGAAATTACAACTGATTTCTAAAACCTATTTCAGGGAAAGTGTTGAATGAAACTAAAGAATCAGCAGAAGTGACAGAAAGAGATAGCTTTCCTGCTCCCTCATCTTTAAGGGCTGTACTGCAAATCACTGTAAATGTTTCCTTCCTTAAATTACTGAAAATGTTAGGGATACTGCTTAAATAATGACACTGAAAGACTGGGGGTTAGGAAAGAATTTTTCTCAAGCTTTTGATGTAACCGATGAAACCTTCAAAATTCCCAAACTGATAAAAAACAGATTAAATACCTTTAAAGGCTCTTGTATCATACGTTATGCCCAAAGGTACAATTTACTCTTATATAGATGTTGATGGTAATTTAACTTTCCCTTCATATACATATAGAAAGGCACATTACAAGGGGTTAGCTAATCTGTATAGAGATGTGTGATGCTAATCTCTCTGTCAACTGTACTGTGAGTAATTAAAGGAAATCCATCTGAAAAATTAATCCTCATTCCATGGCTGACTTCTGAAGTGTAAATTAACCACTTCCCTAGGTTTTATATTTTTTGAAGACAGGAATGGGTGCTTCATTTCTAGCAAAACAGGTGACACTGCTTATGAAAGAGATGCAAGACACAGATAATCAGGGTATGAGATACTCCTTCTGAGTTTTTTCTACATTTTGCACTTTCCCCAGTGAAGTAAACCAAGGATTGGGAATAAGGTTTCTCCAGTAACAGTTAATCGGTTTCAAAAGTGTAATTGTACAGAATTTTTACTGTTACTATTCCTTATAGCAGTAGACATTAATGCATTGTCCTAAATAGCATGATTTGGCCTACTATAGAGCATACAGAGAACACATGAATAGTTAACCCCTAACTTAATGCCAGAAAAACTGTTAATAATAATATCCTTTGCATACAGAGGTTCTGAATTCTGCCTCTGGTTTCCAGCTCAGATTAGTATTCGTGCAACAGGGAAAAAAAAATATGCACCATTGAATGAAATGAACCAAAGTGGTGGCTAGTGTTTTTTAATATATTCTCATATATTGCAACTCAGTGCATACCATTAGATTGTTTTCCCTTTTATTTTGAACAAGACAATTCTGATTAGTTTCTGAAATGTTGGTTTTAGCAGCTGAGTCCTATATATGCGTGCTTACTGGTCACTGCTTTAAAATTTCCTATAGTTTTCGACACAATTCTTTTAGTTTGGATTAATTTTTTAAAAGATAGAGGGACCTGTCCAAAATAAGAAAGATGAGAACATCCCTCTCACTGTATTATTAACATTATATAACATTATACAAGTTGAATGAGATTCAGAGTTTGAGAATAAGCACTTCTGTATATCTAGGTATTCTGGTGCAAACTGTAGAAAACATATGGCTAAGCTGATAAATGTCACTGACTCTTTTTCTCACCCAGTGTATTTACAGTGAAACTGTGCTTTGAATTAAAAACATGGTTTTGCAGAATGGCCTCTGTCAGAAATTCTCCTTTTTTTTTAAGAAAGAACTTCCATCCCAGAGCTCTGTTCCCTGATAAGGAAGAAATAGGGGAAGAAAGAAGGTATTCTCTTGGTCAAGTGGCAAAGAGTTTCCTGCTGATGTTATGAAGATACAAATCACCAGTCACAGAAAGATGCCTTACGTTCACAGGCTGTACACATGGCATCTCTTTTAGATTCCAGTTAATTTATCCAGTCCAAAGCATCACCTGGCTGCTTTGCTCCAGGCCTTCTTCTCTGGTGGGTGGTAATAATTGCTAGAGTAATAACAATGAGAGCTGAAGCAAAATCCTGACTTCAAGCAAGTATGCAAGAAATTGCTTTGAAAGGAGCTATATTATTTCTATTGGTTTATAGGCAAACCTAGTTCAAATTACAGAGAAATGGATAGATAACAGGCTTACTGCTTATCTGCTCTATACCCCTTTAAGTACCCCTTAAGTATTGTTGATAATACTTCTAAAAGTAGAGTTTCTCCAGGTCTGTAAAGGACACTGAATCTCCTTATGCCTGTTGGAACCAGGCATAAAATAATGTTTTTCTCTTGCAGGTGCCTTCTGCACATTACATAACTAGAATTTGTCAAGCAGAATGAGGTTTTTGGAGAACAGAAAATGCTTTGACAGTCCAGGTATGACTGAAGAACTCCAAATTCTAGAGAAATTGCCTTTTACCTGTCTAAATAACTCAGGAACTGATTAACAAGGCACTAGGGGAAGGTGATTTGGTCCTGCCACTGGAAAGCATCCTCTGTCAGAGAGACAGTCAGAAGCAGTATCTGATTCAGCCATCCAATTTTAATCTGATGCCATATCTGAGGCAAGCCCAGTCATTTCATAGTGGACTCAATTCACTAATAAGTAAAGGTTTAACTACATTTACAGCAATCCTTACTTTATTCTAGAAGTTGTGAGCCAGACTTATTTCCTTCTCTTTCTCTCCTCTGACTCTACAGCTACAGCCACAGCTGAAGTCCTTGGAATTTCCTATAGCTAAAAAATTTTACTGTAGCTAGGATCAAATTATGTTATCCTAAAAATGTAAGCATTTTAAACAATGCAAGAAAATAGGGATTTCCTAAAATAATAATTGCAGTATACCAATAAAATACTTTTAGAAGATTCTGTTAAGATATGTGAAATGCATATCCTGAATATTCGTGAAATGGGTATCTTAATCCAAAGGATAGAAACTGAGGATAGAAAGTATGAAGTATGATTTTGTAGTCAGTATTTAGATTCTCTTCAGGAACCGAAATGACATTTTTGGTTATTTTTTTAATCACTCATGCCTAATGGGTGAAGTGAACAAAATAAAATTGCTTTCCATGGAGAGCTACAGGGCCTTCCTCAAATCTCAGAGAACAGCAGGCTGTGGTGCTGCATCTCAACACCATCTGTTCTTCGGATTTTAAATGATTTATGGGAATTGAAGTGTTCGCGTTTTCCTGTTGACAGTTGAACTTCAGCAATATGTTCTCAGGCAACAATGAACATCTAAGCAAACATATACTACCACTAAAGTTTACGCTCCTGAAAAAGTTATGCCATATATTGAATATATAAACCTATATCAATAAAATGTTACTCACCTCACTATATAAATATATTGAAAAGAAGCTACTAGTCCTCCTTGCTTCCACCCCACCAGTCACTTTGGATAGATATTCAAAGTATTAATTTAAAGTGTTTTAAAAAAATCTGAAAACTTGCATCAATCTTTGTGGGAATAGGGTCAAGCCAACACTGAGTACTTGTTAATATCTCTGCTCCCTCCCATCCTTCTTGAAATTCTTTTCTAGGAAAAAAAAGATTGCCACACAACCAAATTTATGGTGCCAGTCTTTGCAATGTCATTCAAACCTGCTCTTTATCCTGTTTGAGGATGCTTTTGCATTCAGAATGAGTGCTATCTTCACACTTGGCTGTTATTTTCTTAGCTCAGGTATTGTAGTATGGAATTTCATTTTTGTGTATTCTATGCTACTGGCATATAGACAGGTGTCTCCTGAGAGGTAGGTAGGAATAGGGCTCTGTGGGAAAGAGTTAGTTGGGGGCCATATTCTGCAACCTCCCATCCTGACTCTCTGCCCCTCAGGGAAGAAGCGCTGAACAGTTGGAGCTGGCCAGAGGATAGCAATTCTATTTTGCATCCTCTTCTGAAGTTTCAAACTTCATACTTGTTTTGGAATAGAACAAAAACTCATGATTACTGTCACAAAGTTCAAGATGCCTGTCCTTTGGAAATAAAACCGGAGCTTCTTGGGTCTTGAGCCTCAAATCAACTTCCAGAAGAGTTTGCTCCACCTTCAGCCTGCTGGCCAAGGCGTGAAACACCTGCCTTTGATTCCTTGCTCTATTGCATTCAGAACATTTTTCCATCTCAGTTCTCTCTGATTGAGGCAGTGCACAAATCTGAGCATGAGCTTCCTATGCTGCCAGCAGATTCCCAATCATTTGGCTAAAGCATTCAGAGGTTAGTTTTCCAGTGAACCCTGAGTTTCTGAAGATTTCTGGTGAAACCTCTACATCTCCTTGAAAAGAAAATGGTTGCAGCTCCAACCTGATTAACAAAACACATTAATAAAAGCTTGGCTTTGTACTGACTCAAGGCAAATCTTACTCAAATCAGTAAAAATTTTCTTTAAGAGAGCAAGAATAAAGGCTATAGCAAAAATGGTGTTTTGTTATCCCATAGAAACTGTAGAAGACAGTCTCTCAATGAAACTGGGAAGAGAAAAGGCTGCATTTGTCTTCCAGGTACCTCAGTGAGCCAGGAAGATACAACTAACCATGTGGTGGAAGTATGTTGTAGTCCTTAGGAAGAAGTAGATCATTATCCACGATGTCAGTTTTTACATCCAAACTTGCCAAGATCTATTTACAGTTAAGATCTTATTTTTCGAGCAAATCCACATGTGTACACGTCTCCTAATTCAGTAGCTTTCATGAAAGAACTATGTTCCGCTTAGCACTTTATTAGTATCTCAGAGTTTTGTTGTCTTCCCCATTGCCTCCGTGAGTAGGATTAATGCCAGCCTCACCCGTGGCCTTTGTAAACTTTTAAATCGTGCCTTAGTTCCTCACCTCCTTCACCCACTGTTCATGGTTTCTCCATCTCTGAATCTGTAGCATCCTATCTTTCCTTCTTGCATTCATTTTTGTTTTTTTTACTCAGGAATTCTGGAAAAAATACCCAGATAAAAAAAGAAAGCTGTGAGAAAATGGAACAACCAAATAATATGCAAGTTATCAAACTGTATTCTAATATATATATATAATCAATGTTATGTAATCTAAATATAATCAAAATAGCTACCTAAATCACGTAGCCATTTATGAGAAAAAGAAAATCGTTTGAAGGAAACTGTTCACCATGTTCCTTCAATATTCAAAGTATGTCCACTTCTATAAGACATCAAGTTTAAAACCTTTCTGTATGGAGTAAGAACTCAGTGCACAGAAAGACTGTAGAATCAAATCTCTGGTAAACACAATTGCAAAATGCTTATCATCAGATACAAAGTGCATTTGTAAGCATAGCTAGTTTGCAAGGGGTAATAACCTGCTGGGATAGATTGGTGGGATTTTTTTGCCTGTATTGACAGAAATCTATCCTTCAGTGAAAATCACAGATGCAAATCCTGCTTATCTTCAGTGGTAGAGATTATTTAATGAATGTTCCTATTTTACTTCATTATGAACTTCCTACCAACAAAATATAATTTTTAATCGTGCTAGGTCTCTTTTCTTACACTTCAAATTCTGTATGTTTATTCAGAGCATACAGTCTGATGAGAGAACATCTTCTCATAACATTTTTTTAATACAGTGACAGATGATGTTCATGTTTCCAAAGCATCGAATGTAACAGCTTGGTTCTACTTAATCATCTGGCTTTTTTGTTTCATTTCACATCGAGTTGTAATTGCACATTGAAAAAATTCTAAAAATCTGATCTAATGTCCAAGTAAAACCAAATATTTACTGATGAAACACAGAACATGATATTTGATAGGCACAAAAATACATGAATTATATGCAACATAATTTTTGTTTTTCAGTGGCTGCCCCATTGTCTATATTTCCATTTCACCAGGCTCTGGCTTAGTAGCTTAAAAGCAGAGCCGCAAGATGTCTTTTCTCCCTCCCCAGTGCTTGGAAAAAAAATCTTCCATTACCTTCTACTGATCCTTTCTGGATGACTGCATTAATCGTATTTCTTCTTTCCCTGCTGAAGATTACAATAACAAGAACTTGTGTGGGATGGGATGAAATAAATAGGAAAATATGAAACATTTCTCAGTGTGGGAAGATTCTAATGTAAGTAAGTACTGAAATAGAACCTGTAATATCTTCAAATGCCTAGTACCAACTCTATGCAAACTAACAATGCAGAAGGAAATCTAAGTAACTATCCAACATACAATAAAGCTTCAAAAGTAAAAAAAAAATATGAATTTGCAGGCTTTTGGTCTAACTCTGATTTTGAGCTGAATTTAACATGGTTGAGCTCCTTAAATTTCTCAGCACACTTCAGTTCAATATTCAGGAAACACCTGTAGCACCTGCACTTCACCATGTGGCAGTCTAATTCAAATAGAAATCACATAATAAGTTTAGTACTCAGAACTCCTGCTACCTTAAGAACATACTCCTTTGAAACACTTTTACACTAAGCTTTCCTGCATCTTCAACAGACTGTATGAATAAAGCCATGGCTCCTTCAAGAGTTTTAATATTCCCTGATATAAAAGTGAAAAACGCACAAATTGCACTTTGTGAAAACAATATGACGAATTTCACAATTTCCCACCTAAATTGGCTCTGTTTAGTTGTGGAACTCAGTTGTACATCCTGCAAAAAGCACAAATAAATTTTCTGCAGATTTTGTGAGGTGATATTGGACAAAGACAGAACTCGTGGTCTTAAAACTAACAGATCCTAATTTTATTGTCTTTCTTTTAAGAGTTCTGATGTCCAAAACTGTCCCAAATTCAACAAAGTATTTACATCCCCAAGTTCTGCCTAGTTTTGCCCCATGGGCAGAAAAAACAATGACTGGTGATGGATATTTTAGTGGTATCTTCCCATTTTTTCCTTCTCTCAGTGATAATGGGATAACTTTGTATAGGAGATCCACCAGGGCATCTGTCTCATTAGTCTTCTATTTCACTGGACCCAGCTGACTGCCTCTGACTCTAGGAAATAATTTTGCAAGAGAAGAATTGCATCGCTTAGCACCATTAAGATTGTTGGCTGAACAAGATGCAGGTAACCCCTTTCAGAAATTCAGGAAATGTTGAACTATAGAAAAATGCTAGAGGAGAGACTCCCTAGAATCAAAGAATAGAACAGAGCCAGGCAAGGGGTGGAAGAATTGGGATTCAATGCCAGCTGTGGGAAGAAATCAGAGCTTAGAGATAGAGGCAATGGGACTTTCATGCTTTCTCCCCAAACGGTATGGCTGGAACATCAGTTCCTGAATGTGAACTGCCTGAATACGAACAAGATCTATGCTGAACTGCCCGAAGACATGCCAACACTTCCCAGGGGAGTGTTGTGCAGTGAGCAGCCCTTTTACCAGGTCTACATTTCAGCCTTCATATACACAACTGTTGCTGCACAATCCTACTTGTTAAAAGCAAAAATGAAAGCGTTCCATTCATCATTTTTAAAAATGACAATAAATGCAGAGCAATGCTGCTTTTCTTTTGGGAAAAAAAAGACCACAAAAAAACAACACACAAACCAAATGTTTACTGTTATTGGCTAGCATACTGAATACACAAGGGTAAAATATGGTCCACAAGATGACAGAGAGTAGCATTCATTTTGCATCCTACCCTTTTTGTCAATGTAGTCAAATAGACTGTAGTACATACAAAAATGCTTGCTTAAGAACATGTCTGTCTGTAGACTGAAGCATGTATTGAAATTAAATAATAAACAGTTAGGTGTTTTAATTCTTGAAAATAAGCTCTAAGAACCAGAGGAGAATTAATTTCTTGGGTGGCTTGACATCTATTCTTTCAATTCTCTAAATAACGTTTTAAGTACCTAATGCTTCTGTTGGTTTCTTTGGACTTTCATTTTGCCATTAATAAATAATTTAGGCTTGATACAACACACAAGCTTTACTGATCCTTTCAGATGTTTTACGTGTCTAGAAAATATTTTGGTTTGTATTGGGTCTGTACCCCATGTAAAAGAACCCATTACTAACTCTGTGCAGTTGCCTACGTTATATACTATGCTAATCACAGAGGAGAATTCACGTGATAGAAAGCCATATATCATCATTCCATACTCAGAGACTAATCATTTGAAAAATAACCGCTGCAGATTAATGCGAATCCACATGGCAAGGCAGGACTTCTGTGTCTTCTGGCTCTTCGCTTACCCATTCAGGCTCCCATGCCAACTGCTGTAATTCCCGCTCTTCCAGCAGTTACTCATTTCAGCTGCTCACCGTCTTCTGTCTTCTCTCAACCTTTACAATGCATGGAACTTGTTTGCTGAATGTTGTTTTTTGGAAATGTTTAATAAATTGCCATAGTTCACATATGTTTTTCATACACTCCATGGCATGTGTTTTCCCCTGGAAGATGAAGACTGCACTTTGAAGTTGTATGACCTCTCCTTGTCAGGCTGTTGCCCACAGTGACAGAGAGCCCAAGAACTGGACAGAAGACAGAGACCCAGATGTATGTTCCACATGGCGCATGTCTGTGCAGCCTGCATGCAGACTTTCCAAGGCGAAAGGATCAGCTGAGAAGGACTTAGAAGTAGAGTTATGAGGAATTTTTGGACAAAATACATTTTGTTAGATATTGGCATAAAATCATGATTTTTTTTTTAATTGTGTTTTATTTTTGGTGTGAAAATATTGAAATCAGGTAACAAAATGTGTCATCAAGATTGGTTGTAAATGTCTCTGTTAGATAATACTAGAAAAATACTCCATGGCTAATTCTTTCCAGATATTCCTGGAGTTTTTCATCCTTTTTCAGGTATATATTTGTAAGGCTTAGGGTCCCAATTGCTAATCTGTTGCATGTAAGTGTTTGTCTTAGCAAAGTGATATTGGCTGTGATGGATGTGAAAAAGAAAAATAATGTTGTGTTAATTAACAGAAGAAAGAAAAAAATCGGGTAAGCAGAATCACTGTCTTCTGTTAGGAGAAAAACAGTCTGAAGTGATACAGCACAGCTTTGAGGCACTGAACAAAGTAAATTAATATCTTCATTAAGAAGGACAAGTAAGATAATAAAATCAGTATTTCACCATCTCCCTTGGCTTTCCTCACTCCTCAAAGCTCTGTAAGACACATCTGCTTGCCTGGAGTCGTAACAGAGATAAATAGTAACTCTGAGATTAGAAACTTGGAGTTCCAGTTCCTAGAATATATTTATTTGTTTTCTTAATATGTTGTGGAAATCTATTTTGCTCTGTCCACAAGACCTGAGGGTCTGAGGAATCAGTAAATTCAGAGAAAAGGTGTAAGAGTAGGGCTTCAAAGTGGTGTGAATTATGTTGCTTTTTCACTGCTTTAGCTATTTCAATTTCCTGCAAAGTAGCATCTGTTACCGGAAATCGTATGGAATATATACTACCGGAGAAAACTCACAGGCTTTCTATCTGCTGTGTCAGAGTAGCTGCCTTTGGAACCTTAAAAACTGAAACAATAAAAGTTCGAGTTTTAGTATGGTTCTTTCTAGTATTGTTCCTCCTAGGATTGTGCCTTTTCTTAAATGTGATGTGATTTTGGAATCCCTGACTTTTGTTTAAAAACACTTTATTCTGCCCTACTGATTCTGCCTCTAGCACCTGTTAACCTACGTCAAACTATTAAACTAAGAATATTTTCTTTATTAAAGGATGACACATGGGAATTCTAAAGTTATCCCTTAAAATATATTTTTAATGGATTAAATAAAATAGAATAATGAGAAGCAATAATATTTAACACTGGCCATTACTTCTAAAGATACTGAATAGGAGTGAGTAACTTTGCATTATCATGACTCTTTTATATAATAACAGAAATGCTGTTAGAATAATGTCATAGATTCAGTACTGCTTTGAGAGCTATATATCACATATTTGGAATCAGGAATCTAAGTGTATTTATCATTTATTTGGTTGCAGTCCTATCATGGTGGTGGGTCAATGAATGCTGCCTCTTACTCAGTTAAAAGTCTAACTGCTGTCATAAAACATTGCTATTCATTTTTATTTCACGTAGCCAAGGGAATTTTGCCCCCCCCCCCCTTAAAATATCATTAGTGTTATTCCTATAGGAAATTACTTATGGCTTTAGAAAAATCGAAGTTTTAGAGCTTTTCATACACCCTTCACAATCTGATGTTCCTGGTAATTTACATATTAAAACCCATGATTTATAAAGCAAATATATGCTATTATCTGCAGGAAGAACATGGTATAATTCATTTTTTACTCTTTTTTTGCCTTGACAACCTAAGCCTTGATTGCTCAGTATAAATTCTAATTATTAGAAAAAGATGACAGATTCAGGATGGAGAATAGAAGGAAGACGCCAAAAGCAGAATGCTATTCCCAGGATAAAGAAGCCATCAAAATGCTAATAAGCCCTATTCCAAAAGGGCATTATTGTTTCTTTGTTCAGCTTTATTCATAAATGCATCTGAAGCAATGGTTGCATCTGCACAGACTAAAAAGCTCTGTGTCCAAAATACCCACTGCTCCAGAACCTAGCGAGAATAAAAAGCCCTGCTCAGTTAGCCAGCTTTCAGAAAAAGCACTGGACTGGAAAATGACAAAAGTCTCCAGAAATCTGAAGTTTGGGTTGAAAGCCCGAGTTATTCTGAATCAACTAGACAGGAGAGAACTGAACCCTTTAGTTGATGTCAGTCCAGTGGATGTTCCAGTGGCGGTAAGTAATAACCTAACATCAGCCTTTATGTGCTCCCAGAAGAAACAAAAATATTTTAAGAGATGGCTCAATGAAAAATATTTTTCCACATTTATGTGCCAGGAAGCTTGGATGGATGTCCTTAAAAATGCGGGACAAATTCAACACCCTCTTTGGAAGATGTTTTCCTCAAACTGCTGTGTGAGGTTTTTTTTATTTATTTTTATTTTTGAGTTATTTAACAGAAAAATACAACCAACACTTGAGAACAGGGAGGGTTATGCAGGTTTACATGTATGTAACATTGATCTTAGATAAGCATCTTGAAGAGGTTTTGTATCTCCTTGGAAAGGGACAGAGACATTTAGCTGAAGTGAACCAAACACACACTAGACATGATGTGCCCCAAAGAATAATTAACACAGATGTACGGATAGATCATAAACAACCTGCTTGTCAACAGTCCTGCCTCATGTTTGAAAGAGTAAAACTGGCTGATGGGGAGGGATGAGAGGTTTCACTGCCTAAAGCAGCAGTCTAAAAATGCTCCAAGAAGCTGATGTTCATCTAGACATATAACATACAAAAAGGCAAAGAAAAAATTATTAATGGAATTTTCACTTTATGAAAATTGTGAAGCCTGTTGACAATGAGAAACAGTTTTTGCAATACAATTGCTATGTAATACGCTTGTTACATTGAGAAGAAAGTAATATTTCCCTTCATGTTGTTAGCAGTCATAGCATTGACTAAAATAAGTTTGCAAGGTCATAATTCCTTTAAAAAAAAAGAAAAAGAAAACTACCAATCATATAATAATGAATGCTTCCAAAAATAAATTTCCTCTCTGATTAAGCTTTGCATATCTCTTTTAAAGAAACTATTTATTTAAATTCCTGTGGAATTTATTGGTAAGTTAGCAGAGTAATTATTGGTAATTATTGATATAAAACATTATTTCAAAATAAACAAAAAAAACCAAACAAAAGATTACTTGAAGTATTATCTATAACTCCCTAGTTATTCTTTAATAATTTTTAATATTCAATATAAAATTATTTTTGTTATAATCTTATCCATAAACAAGTTATAACAATTTTCTTTTTTTCTCTTGGTCTACTTTTCATTTCTATTCTATGTTGTTCTGTCCGGAAGAGACGGATTCTTAAGTCAGAACCTGCTTCTGTGTTGCTGTGGCTACCAAGCAGCTTAATTCTTTACATTTCCCTCATATTTCTGTCTCTTCCTTTAATATAGAGTCACTGAATCCCAGTAAATCTAGGCATGTGTAAATACATCTCTTTTAATTGCTTTTATAATCATCAGATATTTGCTTCCACAGACAGTAAAGCAATTATGGGTGAGCTTGATGCCTGGGCCATACTGGGTCAACAACATTATAGTAGTGAATGGGAGACTGTATGAAAATCCTGAAGAGATGTGATGGGAGAAACTGTAGACTCTGCTTACAAAGTTGTTAGAGGATTCTAGTTAACTTCCTGCTGATTTCAGAAAAAGGGAGAAATTTCTTTGATGCACTGCAAGCTTTCACATTCATCTGTTAAACTGGGGATAACATTTTAAATGGAGATTTGTAATCTGTTACTTCTCCAAATTGTGACATTAAAAGATGTGTTGATGTGGCACTTAGGGACATGGTTTAGTGGTGGACTTGGCAGTGTTAGGTTTACGGTTGGACTCAATGATCTTAAAGGTCTTTTCCAACCTAAATGATTCTATGATTCTATGATTATTTAGTACACTGCACCCTCGTGATAGTGTAGCTGTAGCAAATAAATTGACTTTTTAATTTGTCTGCCTCCTTGTACAATGCTTCAGATGAGAGCAACTCTGGACTTTTCATATTATTTTTTAATGCAATCTTTTCTCTGGTGTTATAAAATCATTTGGTGTTTTTCTGCACAACGGCTGAGTTGTCGCTTACGAGCACGAGAAGTGAAAATTTCTACTCTGATGCATTTGTCAGCCCCTTGTGTCGACAGCAATGCTCTGTAAGAAAGACGAGGGAATGGTTTTTCAGCTTGATGACTATTTCTATGTTGAAACACTAATTATCATACAGTTTTCTTGCTTGAAATCCAGTTTATGCTTCGTTATTTTTGCTTTGAGTGCTTCCTTTATTCTGTGTGAGATTATATTACACAACAACTTTATGTCTGACCGATGAGTTTTCTTGGTAACTTCGATATTATTCCATTATTTCTTTTTCCAATGTCTTTATTTTGCTGGAAAGCCTGTTGATTTTGTGAGTTGTTCTATAATCGTGGACTATCACTATTTTGGTTAGGGTTCAATTTCAGGTTTTGTAGGTTTGGACATTCTTATTGTCTCTCGCTGTTTTGCCTGTGATAAAGATGTCACAATGTCTGGTAGTAAGTCCTCGCGGTAGCCTGGTATGTTTCTCATTTCTTGAAAGTAATCTAGCCATTGCTTTATTCTGTTACTTTGTTACTTATCTTCAAGAGACCTTCTGCCTGGTACAAGCTTGCCACCTACAATTCAGTTGACTTGTTTTACTATCCCCTGCACTTAAGAGGAGCGTCAGCTTTGGAGTTAGCTATGCATTTCCTCTTACTATCTTCTTTTACCTCTGGATTCTTTGGTCTGTATAGATATGTATGTGTATTTAGCTATTTATTCTGTTATTTGTGTTCCCGCAACCTGCACCATTGCTGTTGCTCTCTGGTGACTGCACGTCATTTCAAACTGGGCAAGACATTGAAGCAGAAGGGCTTTGACAAGACAGGTTTTGTTTTGTTTTTGCACGTGTCTCTTTCTTTCTACTTTCAAAATACCAGCCAGTGACATTTTACATTTATTCATTTAAAGGATGGGTTGTCAGAGTAGGAACAAGGTGATGGCATTAGCTTCAAGACTTGGACTTCTTGAATAAAGCACCACTAGCTTGCAACAAATAAAATTGCTCTGCCGGAAAGCAAAATGCACAGACAGTTAACATTCAGCTGAGTAGTTCATCTACAGAAGACAACCTTACCTGGAGTGATACCTTATGTCCCTGTCCCTGTCTTGGAATAAAGGCAGAGATATTTTAGTTTTTGTTGGATAGACTTCTAGCTTCCCACATATGAAACTCCTATTTTTCATAAATTTTTTTTCAAAATATTTTATCTCATATAGAGTAGTTGACTACTTTCTCAATTTTTAAAATGGATCAGTTATATTATAATCTGACACCTAATAAATCAAGGATATAACCCTTAACTTACAAGTTATTACTGGCCTCATTAAAAGCACACCACACTTTAATTATAGCCTCCATCTTTGTGTTTCATTGGTGAAATAGCACTAATATTTATCAGGATGATGTGTGATATTCTTGATATAATGTACTTTCCTGAGCAAAAGTTTTAGATGGAATTTCTGAGTAGACAGAGAAAAATAATATCATGGTATTTGTCATGATACAAGATGAGTATTCTTACCCTGTAGTCCCAGTTTAGTTCCTTGGCCACAGGGCAGTAATGTCATTTGAATGTGGAACTGGGAAATAGGAATGGTTACATCTGGTAACCAGTCATCTTAAGCATAGTTTGTTTTCAGAAGTGAAGAAGCGTTATAACAGACCAAAGAGGAAGAGAAAAGCATAGGAGCATTGGTATAAAATGCCTCACTCTCCATGCATTGATGAAGATTCAGTGATATTATTGGCATATAGTTTTCTCCTGTTCTTTTACCCCTTCCGTGACTTCTACTCCTTATCTCACCACTCCTACAATTTGGGAAATGTGTGGCTTTTCAAGCAGGAATCGTGAGGTAAAACTGAGGTGTCTGGGCTATTTCCCATTGATTCCTATACTCAGATTTTGGTGCCTTCCAATTAGAGGCATAGAATCACAGAATCACAGAATCACTAAGGTTGGAAAAGACCTGTAAGATCATCAAGTCCAACCTTAAAAAAAAAACAAAAAACAAAAACCAAAAAAACAACAAATAAAAAAACCCAACCCACCAAAAACCAACCCACCTAACACCACACAGCACCATGCCCATCAAGCTACATCCCACAATGCCACATCCACACGCTCCTTGAATATTTCCAGGGACGGTGACTCTACCACCTCCCTGGGCAGCCTATTCCAATGTTTCACTACTCTTTCAGTAAAGAACTTTTTCCTAATATCCAGCCTGAACCTCACCTGGCGCAACTTGAGGCCATTTCCTCTTGTCCTGTCACTCGTCACTTGGGAGAAGAGACCAACACCCACCTCTCTGCAACCCCCTTTCAGGTAGTTGTAGAGAGCGATAAGGTCTCCCCTCAGCCTCCTCTTCTCCAGACTGAACAACCCCAGCTCTCTCAGCCGCTCCTCATAAGACTTGTGCTCCAGACCCCTCACCAGCTGCGTCGCCCTTCTCTGGACACGCTCCAGCACCTCAATGTCCTTCTTGGAGTGAGGGGCCCAAAACTGAACACAGGATTCGAGGTGCGGCCTCACCAGAGCCGAGTACAGGGGCACGATCACCTCCCTACTCCTGCTGGCCACACCATTTCTGATACAGGCCAGGATGCCGTTGGCCTTCTTGGCCACCTGGGCACACTGCTGGCTCATACTCAGCCGGCTGTCAATCAACACCCCCAGGTCCTTTTCTGCGGGGCAGCTTTCCAGCCACTCATCCCCAAGCCTGTAGCGTTGCCTGGGGTTGTTGTGGCCAAAGTGTAGGACCCGGCACTTGGCCTTATTGAACTTCATCCAATTGGCCTCAGCCCATCGATCCAGCCTGTCCAGATCCCTCTGCAGAGCCTTCCTACCCTCAAGCAGATCAACACTCCCGCCCAACTTGGTGTCGTCTGCAAACTTGCTGAGGGAGCACTCTATCCCCTCATCCAGATCATCGATAAAGATATTAAACAAGACCGGTCCCAAAACTGAGCCCTGGGGGACTCTGCTTGTGACCGGCCGCCAGCTGGATTTCACCTCATTCACCACAACTCTGAGCTCGGCCATCCAGCCAGTTTTTTACCCAGCGAAGAGTGTACCTGTCTAAACCACGAGCTGCCAGCTTCTCCAGGAGAATACTGTGGGGAACAGTGTCAAAGGCTTTGCTGAAGTCCAGGTAGACAACATCGACAGCCTTTCCCTCACCCACTGGGCGGGTCACCTGGTCATAGAAGGAGATCAGGTTGGTCAAACAGGACCTGCCCTTCATGAACCCGTGCTGGCTGGGCCTGATCCCTTGGTTATCCCGCACATGTCCCGTGAGCGCCCTCAAGATGAGCCTCTCCATAATCTTCCCTGGCACCAAGGTCAGGCTGACAGGCCTGTAGTTCCCCGGATCCTCCTTCCGACCCTTCTTGTAGATGGGTGTCACGTTGGCAAGCCTCCAGTCATCCGGGACCTCCCCCGTTAACCAGGACTGTTGATAAATGATGGAGAGTGTCCTGGCAAGCTCCTCCGCCAGCTCCCTCAGCACCCTTGGGTGGATGCCATCAGGCCCCATAGACTTATGAGTGTCCATGTGGCATAGCAGGTCGTTAACTGCTTCCTCCTGGATCACGGGGAGCCTATTTTGCTCTCCATCCCTGTCTTCCAGCTCAGGGAGATGGATACCCTGAGGATACCTGGTCTGACTATTAAAGACTGAGGCAAAGAAGACATTAAGAACCTCAGCCTTTTCCTCATCCTTCGTGACAATGTTCCCCGCCGCATCCAGTAAAGGATGGAGATCCTCCTTGGCTCTTTTTTTGTTGTTAATGTATTTATAGAAGCTTTTTTTGTTGTCCCTCACGACCGTGGCCAGGTTGAGCTCTAGCTGGGCTTTCGCCTTCCTAATTCCCTCTCTGCATGACCTAACGAGGTCCTTGTATTCTTCTTCACTTGCCTGCCCCTTCTTCCAGAGTTGGTAAATTCTCTTTTTTCCCCCGAGCCTCAGCAAAAGCTCCTTGTTCAGCCAGGCCGGTCGTCTTCCCCGCCGGCTCTTCTTACGGCACATGGGGACTGCCTGCTCCTGCGCCTTCAAGATTTCCTTCTTGAAGAAGGTCCAGCCTTCCTGGGCCCCTTTGCCCTTCAGGACCGTCTCCCAAGGGACCTTCTCAATCAGTGTCCTGAACAGGCCAAAGTCTGCCCTTCGGAAGTCCATGGTAGGAGTTTTGCTGACCCCCCTCCTTACTTGGCTAAAAATTGAAAACTCTATCATACTGACTCTCTTGTTATCTAGTCAAAATAAAAGAAAAAGGGGCGGGGCGGAACACTTCTCTACAGGTGTTAAGCTCTCAGGACAGTTGTCAGCATTTCTTCTGAAGGAATTACTTAACACTTGGATGAATTCTTTTCAGATGAAAACACCTGTGTTCTCTGTTCACATTAGAAACTCCCAAGGCAAAGTATGTTCCAGCCAGTCCACAGGAACATGGCATTGTGAATAGACTGCGTCACTGTCAGATCGCATTCTGATAAAGTGTATATCCTTTGAAATGCAATGCTTATATTGTTTTACTCATCCCTGTTTAACCAAGCATTACTGGAAGAGCTAACAAACAAACGAAGAAACTTCAAAAGCTTCTTTTAAAGTTAAAACTGTTGCATGCAGCCTACTTAAATTTTACGTGGGGATTTTGGAAGCAGAAATATTAGAGTTTTAAAGAAGTATTGCAGGAAGAAGTTTATATCCTATTTAGCCTGCAGCACTGTAGTAGAGCCATCACTATGGGTCCTACACCATGCTTTGAGAGTTCATTACCTCCCATGGCATTTTTCCAGTGCATGTCTGTATTTTTGCCATGTGTCTACATATTCAAGTCCTGCCTATCCCATTCTGATCCTATTTTGGGGGGGTGAAATGTGCTTTGTATCATCCCTTCTGTCCTGTGACTGAATTTAATGCAGTTAGAGCAACATGATCTTCAGGTACCTAATTTCCAGTCACTACACACATTTTACAAAGGAGACTGTAGACTTCTTCCAGTTAACTGTCTTCTGTCTGAACGTACCACTGTCACTAAGTCTGTTTAAATAGTGGTTTTGCTGTAATAGCCCCAAAGCACGAGGAATAAAAAATACCACTGTGAGCATCTTAGTTGAATATTGAGGCAATGCAGATCAATATGAGACAGTTGCTGCTTAGTCACTCCAGCTGAGCAGACCCTTTTTCCCTGAGACATTCCAGAGAAATTGCAGAGATTGCTCAGTGCCTGATGTTAGAAGTAAATTATTTACTAGTGAATATATGAAACGGATATTTTTAGTCTCTTGCCATTAATTGTGGAGAGAAGGGGAGTGCTTTTCCTTCCTTGAAAAAAAAGACATCTCTGCAACAGCACTTGACTTACAACATAGATTATATTGTATGCCCAATAGGATGATATAGGAGCAGACACACCTGTCAGGCCTGTTTCTTCCTTCCCAGTAAGGGTGCTAGTAAGAAAACTTTTTTGCAGGAATTTCTATAGCCTCTGTAAAATACAATGGACCAGAGAAACATTTGCAAGATTTAGCTTGCTCAGAAGTTCTTTACAGTGTTTGTACTAAGAGTAGCTTCAAATCATTTGATGAGGCAGTGTTTGATCGCTAGTCTTCAAATACAGACTTACCCCCAGCAGGATAGAGGAGTGTACAGACAGTTGTCGCTTGAAGTGGAATCCCTAATTGCCACACGACTGTTAAAGAAACCACCTACCCATGGCTGCTCCCAAGCAACAGAAAGAACTTTCTCCATCATGCTCTAAAGACTGAGATGTGGTTAGAAAAGAGTGTGAAAAGAGGTACCATGCGTACCTGCTTTCCTGCCTGTTGCCCTTCATGAAGACATCTGTAGGGCAAGTTTGTGCTGAGCTTGCCAATCAAATGGAGCCCCTCTGCTGACAACAAGGAGAGGGGTATCTTGTTCTCATGTAGGCATGAGGCAATCATGAAACTGCTCAGCGTTATGAAGGCTGAAGTGCAACTGGAAAAATTCTGGAGAACTAGAAGATAAATGGACTGAGATACCTACAGAAGAGAAAGATCCTTAGGGCTGGACAGCAGCTGAGCATGGAAGATTGCAAAGTCCATGCAAGTCTAATTTTAAATTCCCAGCTGCAGTTCTGATTTGGACCCAGACCTTAGAGTCTAACTTTTTCTTGCCTTTTAAAGGACATAGATCAATGCAGTAGAAGTTAAAAAAGCTGATTTGTACCGTACACTGTTACCTACCATATTTTTCAGAATTATTTGGAATTTTTAACAATATTTTTGTAAAGTGCTTGTATTAGTGACATCTGTACTGAGATAGATGCCTGTGCTTTTATTCTTCTAGACTTATATTAAAACTTTTCTGTATTAGCTCAAAAACATTTACAAATTCTCCTTTGGCCTACTTAGTATCTTTTTAGTAACTGTACAGTGCCCTGCAGCTTTAGTAGCATACTTTCACCTAAACTGAATACATATGAGCAAAAATATTTTATTAGCATATTGTGCCATCAGTAATTTGAACCTTAACTCAGTCTCCCAATCTCTCTTCACTGTGTAATGGGAATGATTTTTTTTGTGTGTGTGTATTTGAATGACTTCATTGTTATTTAAGTCGCATTTTTCATTCAAAGTAGTTTTTGTGTTTACTGTACCCTTTGGAATGTATTGTTAGCAGAAAAATCAGCACATTCAACAGGATGGGCAGTGACAGAAAAAAAGAAAGACTTTGATAACTTCGGGTAACTACTCTTTGCTTCTCTCATCATCTGTAAAATCTGAAGAATAATATTTCCCTACTTTGCAGCTGTGCATTCAAACAATTCAATGATTAGGAGGCACTCAGATGCTATGGTGACTATCAATAAAGCAAGCTGTACAAGCAAATTGTGTGGCATCACAAAACCAAAGATCTTAATGCAGAAAATAATTGTGTAGACCTAGTGCCTGCACATTAAACAATGCATTTTTAATGCACACAATTTTTTAAGGCAATAATACAAACAGATAATGAAAACCAAATTAAGGGAGGGAGGTTGGGCCAAGCTTTACAGGGACTGTTTTTCTTTGATGGTGGTTTTTTTCATTCTATTGATTGCTTTTGATTGAGAGATATATATATCTCTTTTAATGAAGAATTACAATACTTAAAAAATCCTTCACAAGCTCATTTTGTGTCTGCACAGTCCTTGCTTTGTAGAAAAGTGACAAGCTCCTAGGAAGAAATAATCTGTGGCAGTGTTACATAAATTCAGCTAACCTGCTGAGACATTTTATTCTCAGAAGACACCAGAAGATTCTGGTATGATAAATGATATAAAAGAGTGTTAAAAATAGAATCTAGTTCTAACACCTAAAATATTTAAAATAATAGATGTCTCACAAAGAAGAAGAAAACATTTTTCTTCTAGGTTTTACATTTGAGTTTCTTACTAACGAGATTACAAAACTATCTTTTATTGAGTGTGATCCTTAAGAACTGGCATATTTTTACATGTTGCAGAAATTAACCTTAGCTAGTGGTGTGCGAAAAAGTTTCTTACCTCTTAGTTTAATAAATATTTTTTTCCACAACGGCCTTCACAACTGCTCCAAGTACAACAGAGTTTTTCAGCTGATGTGTCTGACGATGGCAGTTCAGCCTAATCTAAACAGGTATCAGTCATGCAGGCAGATGGTTCTTTATTAGGATATACTCTAAAAAACAGTGGCTAGGAGTAATGTGAAGGACAGAAGGTCATCAAGATTGAATGCTTTTTTTCACAACATAACTGAGAAAACCCTTTACTGTTCTGGAGGAACTTCAGGCTAAATCTTTGTTTCCCTAAATGGTAGACATTAGGATAGTTGCTTCTACACAACATGAGACAGGAAGGGAAGTTCCTTGATAGCCAGATGGTGCCATCGCAGATTGAACATGAAAAATAACTGGCAAGGAAAGAATAGGCAAAAGTAGGAACCAGAAAGCAGATTAGCACTCAGCACAGGGGAGAAGGAAAAGGAGGACGTATACCCAGCTAGCAGCAAAATTAAAGAGTGAAGAAAATAAAGCAAATTTCTACCCATTTCCTATTTCCTATCAGAGCTCGGTTCTTGTGCATCCGTTAGAAAGCCAGTAAATCATGAAAGCAATTTTCCTGTTGTGTTGTATTATTAATCTGAATCCAGATTAATCATACTCAGCTAGGAGATCCTCTCCTATCAACTTTAGCGTCTCATCCAAGCTTGTAGTGACTTGTGACTTTTCTTTCAATGCTCCAGAGCAGTTTTGTTTTCTGTCACTCACTGAGTGCCTTCTCATCAATGAATCCAAATGAAACTAACTGTGATGGATTTTCAGACATGGTTGGGGATGTGAAAAGTGCAGAACACTCATTACTGTGTATGTATTATGCAGTTCCGGTTCTGTTTTTCATCCTCTGCTGCCACCATTCTGAATGGCTGATACTGGTGTATTGTCTAAGCTAATGAAGCTTCGGCCCAGTTTCCTGACCCAAAGTTGTTATAGATCTCTTTGCTTCTGTTTCTTGCTCTCGAGTAATCATCCAGTTTTCTCCTTCTCTTATAGTCATAAAATGCCAATCTGTTTTTCTAGCATTTGCTCTTCTTTTACCTTTTTTGGTTAATCTTGCTGGATCTGTGGTGATAGGAGCTGTTCATGAATGAACCTTCAAATCATTATCTACAGGAGCAGCAGCTGCTTTTCTCTATCAAAATTATTTTGTCCAAACTAAGACTCTCCACTCCACGCATAGAAATCTTTTTCTTTCTCTCAGGAAGAATACTTGTAGCTGTTCCTCCATTGATGATTATCTTCTTTGAAACACAAAGATGGATTGCACATACGTGAAGAAAGAAAAAAAATATCCTTTATCTGATTGAGGAGAAAATTTGGTTGACAGCTGGAAACACGTAGGTATTTCCACTATGCATTTAAGTGGTCAGCATCCTCATTTGGCAGAGAGAAGCCAATCATTCTTAAGATCTCATCCACTTTTGATAGTCCTAAATGTCAAAGCCACAAAGCAATGAGACTAAACCAAAAATATGGGCAACTGTGACAACTGGCCACCCTTCTTTCTCTTGCAGCAGTGGTCATGAATATAAATATGGCAGAGTACAGCAGAATCCCTTTCTACAAGTGCAGGCTGGAGAAGAGCAGCCTTTGCTATCTTCTGTTATTGGAGTTCTGAGCCCTGGTGTCTTATGGTGATACTCCTCCTAATGCCTTGATTTAACTTCACATGTACTTTTGCGCTGTCCTTCCTTTGAAAGTGAGACAGAAGTTTTTATACCTGAAGTTGGGCAGCTGCTAAAAAATGTCATGCTTTTAGCAGTTCAAAATAATATTAATACTTTTGCATTATGAGTAGTCTCCTCTTCCCTGATATTTGCGTACTACTAAATGAGTGCCAGGCATGTGCTTATACAGATGTGCCATAAAGGTCTGCTGTTTTGTCTTGTCACTCAGGGTGGGATTGAGCTCTCTAAGTGACATTATCTAAATGCCAGGTGCCCAGAGGATTGCCTTGTAGGCAATGGAGAGAGTAAGGCACAGCCAAATGCTGATTAATCCCATTTACTTTAGACAACCCTGTTTAAAATGGAAGAATTTGCCTTTGAAGCTGCCTCCGTTTGTCCTTTGCCTCCCCATTACCTCAGCAGGGGAAATGCCACAACTGTTTTCACCTAAACACCTAACTTTCACACAGAAAGAATGATTCCTTCCCTTGCTGGTCTGTCATCCTCCACCCTTCTGTGATTTGTTAAAAAGACGTGTACTTAAAAAAATTGCTGAGTGTTAATTTACTGTCAGTATCCCTTGCCTGAAAACATGCTGCTTCACGCTAAGATTGGCTGTTTTGTCTACCTTTTGCTAAAGGTCCCGACTTTTCGGTTTCTTTAGCCCATGCGTCAATGTTTAATATTGTCTTTTTAATTAAATGGCCACCAGATGGCGGCAGAGGATAAGGATAAATAATAGGAATGGTCCAGTACACTTCTGAAGTGATGGTGTTTGAGAACTATTGTGGTGGTAGTGTTGGCTCTGTTTTTCCTTTTAATAATGGTCTTATATTCTTGATTTATGCTTACAAATTATTTTAAATTTATGCTATCAAATTGGTTTCTAATGTGGGTAGAAATAGATTTTCCCTGCCAATATATCTATCTTGAAACTTTGACGTAGATTTATGTCCTTATTTTAAACCACCTAATGTGCAGTTTTATTTTTTCTCTACCGTGTTTGCCACTGACAGTGGGAGACACAAAACACAGTTCTAGAGATGTGCAAACGAACACCAGAGATGAGACAAGATTATCATGGTTACACCGAAGTCTTTTAAACTTCGGATTCTTAAATTATTGCAGACCATGTTTATCTTACCTCCTCTTGTCTTTCCTAGAGGGACCAAGGCTTCACTTTTTTTTTTTTTTATTCCAGGTGTCAGTGTAAGATACTCAGCCTGCCCTGTGCTTTGAGGACTGGGGCTTCCAACCCACGAGTCTTCCGGGCTGGGGAGAGTTTCTGAGTGTGGAACCCTCTCCTGCGTGCTGAGCTCTGCATGCTGTCAGAAAGCCACTACCAAAAACCATGTGAATACTGACACCAAGCCTGTAATTATCCTCAAGTCCTTCTTTCTAGGATCCATCCACTAGTGGTATTGTACATAGCTTTGCAGCACAGACTGCTCAGAAATCCTGCTAGTGAGTTTGGAGACTTGGAGCAGTCACAGGGTGCTCCTGTCTGCTCCTTCCATGCAGATGCTGGTACGTTCTGCAACTCCTCACTGCAAACTAGGTCTGCTTTGTCTGCATTTCGCCCCCAAAAGGGATGATGTGCTTACTGCTAAGTTAAAATGCATTAAATACGCCACTAGTATTTTTCCATGTTGGCAGTTACAGTAGTTGCCATGGGAATGTCACATCATGTGAATGGGTGAAGAGGCAGCTTACAAAACAGTATGGATTAGAGATGTGGCCCACAGTATTAAAAACATGTACAAACTGTCTTCTGTACATAACCACACCAACTTCTGTCACTAAGAGGCTTCAGGGAAATAAATTGATACTTCTCTAGGCCTGTTTTATAAATGAGCATCTTAAATAAATAAAGCATTTAACTGTGATGAGTAATCCCAGTTCTTTAATAAAGGATGGAGTTATGCTAATTGAACAGCAAAGTTGTTTGTCAGGGCTGACAGATATCTGCATACTTCATTTATTCCATTAATTTGTTTTCTGCAGCATATAATTATGATCCCTTGCACAAGTGACAGAAGCACAGATAGACTTCCAGTGCAGGGCTATATATCTATTTTGCTATGATCAGTGGAGTATAGCAGTTATATCATTTTTATCAGGAGCATGCTGAGAACAACCAAAGGAGAGTTCTAATGATGATGGACTTGTACATCTTGCATTTATTCATTAAGCAGCTCATGGACAGACATGAATTTATTTTAAATGAATGTGTATTTTTTTTCTTTTGTTGTTTCTCAGGAATTAAAAGTTAGAGAGATACTGGCACTAGGAACTGTTAAAGGCATTAAACTGAATAAGTCATAAGCAGTAAAAGAGAAAGAACATCATTGTAAAGAATATAATTATGGGTAAGGGAATAACTGATATTTCAGCTTATACAGTGACAAAAATGAAATAAATTCCATCCACGTTGACTAACCTTTTTAGTTGTTTCTTTTTTCTCTCTAAAAAGTTGATTATTTCATACTGAAACTGTTCCCTTATGTATGAATCATCTAAATTAGAGCAGCTGGATATATGTCCCACCTCTCTGGTGAAATGCCCTAATCACTGAATGTTCTCTTTCTCCCATTCTGTAAATAAGCTCTGTCTTTCAACAGTTTTCAAAATTTAATGTAAAATGGGACATTGCTCCAGATAGGATTGAATTTGTTCCTTACCATAGTACCTGAACTGTCCTGGTGAACATAAAAATCTAACTTTTACTACATAAATATTTTCTGGAATTGGTCGACAGAACAACTCGGTCCAGACCAAAAAATCCATTGAGTTCCGAATGTAATCATAATTGGCACCAATTTTTACTAGATATCTAAAAATCTGTAGTCAAATTGAAGTAATACATTCAGGTTAAAAAATACTTTTAAATAAACAGATATGTTTTCTTCTGATACAAATCACACACTGTGTCATGGCTGCCCAACCATTTCCTGGGTATGAACGACTTATAAATGTCGGAGAAAAATGTGTACCGTATTTTTCTACATATCTGATATGATAATAAGTGACTTCATCTGTGTATTTGGACAAGAATGCTATGGCTAGTGCAGCCAGGTGAGCATCTTTTGTGTGCATAGAAAACACCCTCTGTGTCAAGACTGATACTAAATTTATTTTAGAACCAGTGCAGGAATTTCCAATACTGGGTTACAAAAGTGCCTTATATTTTTCATGACCTCTCACAAAGAATGTCAAACTGCTTCTGAACTCATATATGGTATGAGCTGGCCTCTTCTGTGTCAGATTAGACAGGAAAGATACTCCTTGCTGGTTGTTCTCCTCAGAGTATCAGTAAAGTGACTTTCTGATTCTGCATGTGGAGGTCAAAGGCTGAACTGTGGATGGTTTTTTTTAATACAAACTGTCCAAATATACTGCATTGCTGAAACAATTCTGTTCCTTTTCATGATTTGGAGGGGTTTTTTGTACCAAGTTTTAATTTGTGAGCAACTTTTAAATTTGGAGTAGGTCCTCAAGTGCCGCCAACACCTGCATGACTGTCTTAAGGGTAAAAGGCAAAAAATACCAACCAACTGAACATGCCTAAACTATCCCCCAAAATGTCGTACCAAGTGAGCTAGCAGAATTTAAAGGTTTTCTTTCTGAGTCACAACTAGAAAAAGTCCATATCAAATGCAGGGATCCTGACTGTCTCTTATAGCAGAAGCAAAAATAGAGCTGTGTACTAAATTCATCATCACCTGTTAATGAAATGTGCATCAATCCTGTCAAATTCACATACATGTGATTAGATTACCTTTGACTATTTGAAGCCTTTTATGGTGGAGAACAGAAAATTGGAGGTTATGACCACTGACTGATTGTTTTTTGATCATGAGTAAATCACTTAGTTTCTTTGTGGTTTAGTTTATTGAACAATAAAATGAATACATAAAACTGAGCTGTAGCATATTATGAAGATTATGTAGAGTATTATGAAGTATTATGAAGATTTCCAACGATTCCAGAACTTTTTCAGCACTTCATGATCCCTGGAAAATGTTGTTGAAATGGGGCAGGCCTTTTCTCATTTTGTAATGAAGTAAATAAAGAAACCTCAATGTTTATCATGAAACATGAGATTATTAATCATTAGGAAATGAAGAATCATATTGCAACTTGTGCTATCAACCTCCTACAAGGTCATTTTACTCTTTTAATGTGAGTGATTTACAAGAGGCTGTTGTGAGTACTCTTCAGCAGAAATAGTCTAGTGGTTTGCTGCCCTGCATGGCACACAGGTGTGAAATAAATTCTCAGCCATATCTTTCTGGGTTGTGCCTTAATGTGGGAAAGAACACCTTCTGAGGAAACCTTCACAGATTAATAACTCTACAGAACTTCCTACTTTCTTTGAAACAATGCAATTACATTTAGAAAAACCTCCTTGATAAATTACCAATTGAAAAAATATATGACTTGGAGCTTGCCCTTGCAGACTTAATTTTGTGTATTATTTTGTGTATTATAACTAGCGTTGACTGGATATAGCAATGAAATGTCTTCAGTTTACACTATTTCAAGTGCTATAAATAGCACAAGGAAAACCTTGCCAAGTGCATTATATTTAGGGAGACATTATGTACTGACTAAAAATGCGATAAATGGCATCAATAAACATTGTGCACTATGCACAGATGTTCTTGCCATTATAAAAGTTGTGTTACTAATTGCATTTACACTTGGGTACCAATTCAATGAACTTTGTTTTAGAATAAGAGTTCTCAATTATACAGGCAAAATAACATTCATGCTTCAGTGGAACTGAAAGGCTGGGGAGAAATGTAAAATATACACAGGATCAGCAACAAAAATTATTTTATATAGTTAAATTAAATTGATTTTACTGCACTATATTAGACTATTTTCTGGTGGCTAATGTCAACAGGAATAGATAACCACAATGACAAGCAATGGGACCTTAGTTATTGCTCTTTTCTCCTACTAGCACATGGCACAGATGCCTTGAGGAGCACTGGTTGTTCATAAACACTGTAATTTTTTTTTTTTTTTTAAATTACTGAAGAAACAGGAAGCTTCTGAAATTTGCAGATAATGAGCAAGCTACATTCTTTTTAGTGACCCTCTCTGGATACATTTTGGGTGAGACTAAAAAGCAAAGTGCTTTTGAAATTTTAAGCATGTGTGCAGCTTCCTCTGTTGTGATATGATAATTCATAAAATTAGACGTGCTTAAATTCTCTGGTGACTTGGGCCTGCATGTTGTGATCTTCTCTGGTGAACAGCTTAAGGCTACAAAAAAATCATCAAAGAAATTACAAAATGAGCAGAATTTCTATGACTTTGATCAGGGAATAATAGGAGAAACCAGAAAAAGAGCTGTAATGTTTATTTGAAGTAATGGGAAGGCAACTGTAGATCATGTGTATTACATATTTATCACTAATGTTTTTATCAGCTATATCTATTTGCATCTTCATTTTACATGAATTTTTGTTATTCACAGGAATTGCAGGAGAAGAGATTTGTGTGACACAATATCTCCTCAGATTTAAATGTCCTGTATTCTTTAAAAAAGTTACAATTTCAACTGCATTTCTTAATTAAGCCTTTGTATGTAACTCCGTATTATAGAAAATATATTTGCTATGTGTTTGAAACTTTTAAAAATAGACAAATCCCTTGCTTGTATTTATCACATTTGGTGACTTATTAGTTTTAAATATTGATTAAATATTTAATAAGAATATTTAAATATTGACTAGAAAAACCAAGACCAGATAGTCAGGAGGGAAGGGGAGTGGATGGGACCCTTCCACAGCACCCTCCACTCTCATTGGCATAAATCAGTTGTTAAACTGCTCCCTCCCTTCCTGCCTGCACAAGCACAGCCAGCTGATCTGGCAGAAGGCTCCTTGGATCTTCTGCGGGGCTGATGTCAGCTGGACCAAGTGACAGCTCTCTGCCCCCAGTAACACCTAGCCCCAGCCCAAGGAAAGGGGCTGGAATATACAGTGGGGCAATGAATCTGATGGCAACATGCCCTTAGATCAGCTAAAGCCAATTTGGAAGCAGCAGCCTCAGTTATTACCATAGGTGGTGGGGTGGCCCCAGCTGGCAGCCAAGCTCCCACCCAGCTGCTCACTTGCTCCCCTCCTCCCAGGGGAATGGGACAGGGAGGGGAGAAAATAGGAAGAACAGGAGCAAGAAAACTCATGTGAAACTCCACCTCTTCACTCCAGACTCCTCTCCTCCCTCCTTGCTGTCGCTGCAGGTCACACTTAGTCCCTTCAGCGAGGCCATGAGTGACAGGGGGTGGTGGTGGTGTGGGGGTTTCCATCAGGACATGGCAGTTCCTTTCTGCTGCTTCTTCCTCCTCACGCTTTTCCTCTGCTCCAGCATGGGCTCTCCACCAGCTGCAGCAAGGACCTGCCATGGAGCACCTCCTCCTCCTCTCAGAGATGCCACCAGCTTGGCTGAGGGGCTCAGCTGTGCCCTGCGGTGGGTCCGTTGGAGCTGGCTGTGTCTGGCATGGGGCAGCCCCAGCCTTTCCTCACAGAGACTGCCCCTGTAGCCCATATTCTGCTGCTGCTCTCTTGAAATAAGCCTCAGTCTTTATAGGTGCAAGCAGAGCAGTCAGGATCTCAGTAGCTTTTAATCTACAAAAAAGGCTAAAATGCTTTGCAGAGGCAAATTCTTGATTCATTTGCAGACTCAAAGCATGTGGGATTAATCATGATATCCACTTCTTAAAATAGATTTGGTGTTTGGTGTGTTGTAGAGCATATAGTGCATGTGGATAAGGTTTTCATGGTTTCTTAACAGTGACTCATACCAGCAGGCTTTTTTTTTACCCCCTTCATGCAGCTTCATCACACTGTGTATCTGACTGGTAAGACTTCTCCACCAGTGCCCCTTGACTTCTCTCAGACTTTGGCTGTCAACGGAGCAGTGAGGAATCTGGGAAGCACAGCTGTGGGAGGTGTAGGAAAGGCCAATTTACAGCCACCACTGATACGGTCCTTTCAGGGAGCCCGAATATATTCTGGGGCGCTACACAAACATGAATTTTTGACATTTGAAGCATCAATATCTACTGATGAATTTAGATGCTTCAATAACTGGGCATGCTACTAGCTCTACCATCGCTTATTAATTTGGCATATAATTGTTCTACAATATGTAGTCTGGGAATGTAATCTGATACAAATGGTGAACAGGAAACCTGGGAGAGATGGTGCCATTTCACAGATGCTTTTGATGACAATAAGTACTGTGCAAATTTTGTCACTTATGAAAGTGAATCCTACAAGTGTAGATATATACCCCTGAAAAGAGTAACACTGAAAAATGGAGGTTCATTTGAGTGCAATAGTAAGTTGCTCACTGTAAATTGATAGTAAGTTACTCACTAAGTCTTCAGGCACAGTTATTTAATCCATACAGTACCTATCCTGTCTGATTTTGAGCTGTTGGAACATTGACCCTGTAAACATCTTGCCTGGGCTGGGATATCTGCTGATCCCACTGACGTTGCAAAGGGGCACCAAAGTCTCCTTTGGTAAAGGAATTTGGAAGGTTTGACTTTGGGAATTAAGGAACAGCTAGCTGTTCGGTACGTCTGTAGGGAAAAACTGACTTGTCTTCATAAACATCAGAATGTGAGTAATAAACCAACATATAGTTAATAGATGTCACAGGCATGAGATGAGCAGCTAATTTCATGCCCTATGTATTAGCATAATTCGTTATGATTTATTGCAGGAGTTAAGCCATAAGTTCCTTCACTGTGCAGTAAAACAGTGTTCAGTGTACAAAAGAGAGTTTGCCTAAGGTGCCGATGTTAAGTACCCACAGTAGCAGTAGGTGCTCTCTTCATTGACTGTGTAGTGTGGATTGCTTTGTAACCTTGGGCTTTGGCCTCAATGTTTAAGGTAATGTAAAACTAAGTAGAAACAGCTGAAAGTGATACAGGCTTTAAAGAATATAAGAAAACCATAACTGCCTGGGTTTCACCTGAAATAGTTTAGGCTAAGGAAATAGAAAGAAACTACTACTAAACAGAAAAACAAGAAGACACAAAAGCGAAGAACACCAAAATGTAAAGATAAACTGGGACTTCCAAGGGGCACAGCTGGGAAAGTAAGTTTGACTGCAGGTAACACAATAAGCCTATCTATTTTTCCTTTCAGATTTACAGGTTTATATCAACCAGTAAGGTACTAAATGAGTAGTTCTGCTCTGAGGTGGGATCCTTTTTCTGAACTGGTGTGATTTTGGAGGTTCTGATTGTTTGCCTCTGGAAAAGTTAACTAAGGCTGAATTTCTTCCCTAGTGGGCTGTCCATCTGTTAGTGATTCCTAAAGTAAAATTATCTGGTATTTCAGGTTAAAAAAAATTATGTATTTGTTTCATATATAAATTCTTTATGCCTTATTTGTAACACATTATTCTTTATTACTTCATTGTGTCATGCATTTACAATTTTACATGAAGTACTTTTTGACCTGCTACTGTAAAGTCTGTTTTCTCTGAAGCTCTCCTTGAAATCTCTTGGTTCTGAGCTCGTGCCTAGGTATCAACAATGAACAGTCGGTTTTTGGCAGTCCTAGATGATGCCTTGTCTGAACCACTCAACCACCACCTACACAGATGACCTAGTAGTTATGCTGACTAAATAGAGCATCAAGCTGTGGGTGTTTTCAGTGTGGCTCAGAATAACTATTGATATCTGGGTGTAGTTCAGGGGCCCTATTGTATTTTAATCTTAAATTATTCATACACTTGATCTGTAGCAAGACTCAGAAATGTCTGCAGCTCACAAAGCAGAAACAACAATCTTAAAATTCCCAAGACAAAGACTTGTGGCCTTTTCCATTTCTAGGTTTTCAGGGACTGTTTGTATGAAATCAGAACTAGCCTAACAGAAGTTCTTTTTATAGGGAAGCACATGTCATTTTTTGTAAATTTCTAAGGGCAGAAATGCCAAGAAATGTACTCAAAAGCTTGTCACAAACTAAATGGCATTTTCAGAAACAACTGTTACTGAAAATTCAGGGGTAAGATGATAAGTCTGCTGTCAGCTGTTTACTATTGAGAAATTTATGCAAAAGGATATCTTGCCTGATGGAATGAAAGCAGCAAGGCTAAGAGTTAAGGAAAAGTGCAGGTAATAGATGTGTAATAGTATTTTTCAGTAGAAAGGATTTACCTGCTTTGTTGTTCAAAAAGTCGTTGGGTTTATGTTAGGAAGATTGTTTCCAACTGCAGGGGAGCCCAATCTTCACATCACAGAAAGCCTCTTGGATTGCTTCTAAGCCATATGTTGGCATTCTTCAGGTTTTTGACCAAATCCTCAGACACGCGCCCTGCATGTGGGATGGCCGCTGCTCTGAAAATCGTAAAGCACTACCTAGCAAATCTATTGAAGCCTACCTTCCTGAACTCGACCATATGCACATGTGGAATATTGCCAGTCTGTACATATGCAGTTAATCCACTGCCAAGTGTCTAACATAGATATCGCAACTATGTCTTCCCAAAGACTATATAAGAAGCCAGAACCTGGCAGACTGCATAGCAGCTTGTTCAAATCATGCAAGCTGCCTTTAGCTTCATTGCTGTAATGGTTATAATGCCTAACTTACCTATAATAGACCGCCCATTAAAAGAGTGTTGTCTGCCTCTGTAAGCAGTGGGAATGTTTTAGTCAAAATACAGCTCAGTATAAAAGCATTAATTCCCTCAGCAGCAGCTTGCATTGCAAACTTGTTGAATGTGTATAAGTTCTTGTAGCTGCTCACCCGCCACCATACAGCATTTGTGGTTAGCTCTTGATTTAGCTCTGAGTTGTTTTGTGAGCACTGCTTTACTTGCACCAGTCACTGAAATAACTGGGAGAATAATTCATTGTGTCATGCATTCAGCGAGGAGTCTTTTTTTCTGTTTTCCTGTTTGTCAGTTTTTCTAAGCTGGCAATTTTTCTAAGCTTTGTGAACCTATTTGCCCATAACTCCTACAAATGATGCCTAGTTTGATATGTCTTTGTTATTTATGCTTTTTTTGTGTTCTAATTTCATGCTGTTTTACTTGGTGGTATATTGTATGCTAAACCAGATGAGCATAACTAGTAGAATGAAGTTTTGCATACAAATATTCTTCAGCTGAATTGATTTGGAAGCATTCCCGACAACAAGCTCATTTCCTAGAACAAGTATAGAGAACCAACACAATGAGAAAAAAGTAGTTAAAATGATTTTTCCTTTAAATGTTAAGTATTAGTAGAAAATGTTTTTCAGAAGAAAACTTCCAGTCCACCACTCCACCACTTCATTTTTCTGGTTTTCATTTTCTTTCCAGCCCCTCTCGTAAGCTTTGTCTCTCTCTAAACCCCAACCCTGAAGCTAACTGTAAGTATCAAGTAAGCATTATCTGTGGCCCAACAACAAGGATGAGATGCTTCTCAGGGGACAAATCCTTTTTCAGATAACCCTTCCTTTTGGCAGCGCCTTTCAAACTCTGCTGAAGTTTAAACTCCAGGCTTTGCTTCTCTCAGCCCTAACCCTCACTCAAAACCTGATCCTTCAGCTGAGCTTTAACCTGAGACATTGTGCTACCCATCCACATGAAAAAGTTCTCAAGGCGGAAAATATTTTGCAGCTCACTCCTTCCTTTGGCAGCTCCTCTCCAACCACACTCCTGCTACAGCTTTAGGCTTTGGATCCCTCCTAATTTTGTGCTTAATCCTAACCCTGGACCTTTGGCTAAGCTTACGCCAAGAGCTCCAGCCTTGGTCCAGGTGACAAAGTTGTCAGGGGAGAAAACTCTATCCAGCCCACCACTTCATTGGCAGCCCCTGCCCAGTGCATCCCTCAGTCTTGTGTCTCTCTGAGCCCTAACCCTAAAACTAGGCCCTCTGCTGAGTCCTAAGCTGAGATCCAGAACTCTTGCCCAGGTGACAAAATTGTCAGTGGAGAAAAGTTTTTACAGCTCACACCTCCCTTTGTCATCCCCTTTCCAGCCCCATTTCAACTGCAGCTCTAATCCTTTTGTCTCTCCTAACCCTAGGTCTTAACCTTATCCCTAGCCTTAAACTTCAGCTCACTTTTTACTCAACACCTCCAATGGTGGCCCACTTAAAAAATTTCTCACGGTAGACATGTCCCAGCATTCACCAAGGCTCCTCCAGCTGATTTGTTTGTACGGTGCCAGGTCCAGCCATGTCTGCTGGACAATCACCTCTGAGACACTGACCATCTACTTAGAGAAATTGTATAGTGACATCAGATAACTCACAGCCCGTTTGAATCACAGAGAATACATGCAACTTCCAATTAAACTGATCAAAACTTTGATATTTGTGGAAGGCTGAGAAAGACTAAAAAGGGCTGGAGGAGTTGAAAAAGTTGAGCCTTTGGGATGCATAAACACCTTAGTTTGAACATAAACTATCTGATCAGTCATGAAGAAAACCCACAGAGAGCTAAAATATTATAATCTAAATTAAAATAAGCAAAAGTTGAGGAGATGATATTATCTTTCACTATAATCTCTGTAAATCTTTCTTGTACTAATTGGACTTGAACTATAGGGACATAACAAATATACCAACATTTTATAAAGCTCTGGATTAGATTTTCTGTTATTTTATTCAAGTTTTGTTTTCTTCACAAGGATAACTGAAGCAGAAAGGAGAACTTGTTTATTAGAGGCATAACAATGCTTGAGACAGAGCCCCTGTGGCTCCTGAATGATCAGGGAAAGTTTTCAATTGTTGATGCTCTTTTTAGGCATATAAAGGATGTCTCTTCTAACTGACAAACCACTCCTTACTCAGAGAACTCCCCTTTTTCTTTTTTAGCTCAGAAACAAGCTGTGAAAAATTCCTTTGGAAATTAACAATAGCTATTAGTATTCAAGGGCAAGATGAATTTCCTTTCGCTGGTGCCCATCTACTAGTCTACTAATATATCTCACAAAAATATGGAGTCCCATAGTGACTGTCAAAAGCTCTTAGATATGCCTAGTCACATGCAAGACAGAGATAAAATCGATTAAATTTCCTAAATGTGAGTAACATTTCTCTAAGAATCACACAGAATGATAGGGGTTGCATAGGACCTATGGAGATCACCTAGTGCAACCCCCGCCCAGAGCCAGGTTCACCTAGAGCAGGGTGCACAGGAATGCGTTCAGGCAAGTTTTTAATATCTCCAGAGATGGAGAGTCCACAACCTCTCTGGGCAGCCTGTTCCAGTGCTTTGCCACCCTCAAAGTAAAGAAGTTCCTCCTCATGTTTAGATGGAACTTCCTATGACCAAGTTTGTGCCCGTTACTTCTTGTCCTGTCACTGGGCACCACTGAAAAAAGACTGGCCCCATCCTCCTGGCACCCACACCTTAAGTATTTATAAGCATTAATAAGATCCCCCCTCAGTCTTCTCTTTTCCAGACTAAAAAAACCCAAGTCCCTCAGCCTTTCCTCATAAGAAAGATGTTCCAGTCCCCTAATCACCTTTGTAGCCCTTTGCTCTACCCTCTCCAGCAGTTCCCGGTCCTTCTTGAACTGGGGAGCCCAGAACTGGACCCAGTACGCCAGATGTGGCCTCACCGGGGCAGTGTAGAGGGGGAGTTTAACCTCCCTAGACCTGCTAGCCACACTCTTCTTGATGCACCCCAGGATGCCATTGGCCTTCTTGGCCACAAGGGCACATTGCTGGCTCATGGCCATCCTGTTGCCCACCAGGACTCCCGGGTCCCTTTCCACAGAGCTGCTCTCCAGCAGGTCAGCCCCTAACCTGTACTGGTGCATGGGGTTATTCCGCCCCAGGTGCAGTACCCTACACGTGCCTTTGTTGAATTTCATAAGGTTGCTCTCTGCCCAACTCCCCAGCCTGTCCAGGTCATGCTGAATGGCAGCGCAGCCTTCTGGAGTGTCCGCCACTCCTCCCAGTTTTGTGTCATCAGCAAACTTGCTGAGGGCACACTCTATCCCTTCATGCAGGTCATTGATGAATACATTGAACAGGACTGGACCCAGTACCGACCCCTGGGGAACACCACTTGTTACACACCTCCAACTAGACTCTGTGCCACTAATCACAACCCTCTGAGCTCTATCTATCAGCCAGTTTTCAATCCACCCTACTGTCCATTCACCTAACCCATGCTTCCTAAGCTTGCCTATGAGGATGATGATGTGGGAGACGGTGTCGAAAGCCTTGCTGAAGTCAAGGTAGACAACATCCACTGCCCTCCCCTCTTCTATCCATCCAGTCATGCCATCGTAGAAGGTTATCAAATTGGTCAGACATGACTTCCCCTTGGTGAATCCATGGTGACTACTTCTGATAACCTTCTTTTCCTCCAGATGTTTTGAGGTGATGCCCAGAATGAGGTGTTCCATCATTTTTCCAGGGGTGAAGGTGAGGCTGACTGGCCTGGAGTTTCCTGGGTCAATGCTCATGCATATATTAAGCACTGTATTGTTGGGATCCATAATTGATGGGTGGGTATTCTGTGTTATCTCACTGTTTGAACTTTTCATGCTGAAAGTTGAGAGCCTGAATGGAAGATTTTGACCCTCTTTTATGAAATGAATCAACTGGCATTTGGTAATGACATATATTTCTAATTAACAGTCCTGTTCCTCAGACTTCCAGATTTCCTTTTGTTGCTGCAGTAGCTATGTATCTACTAACTTTTAAAAGTATTTTTAAAATATAGGTGAGGAGGTTAAATAGCTATTTATAATAAATACATATTAATATGGAATTAGCAGAATATAGGGAAAAAAAGACAATGAATGATCTTAATTTACAATTTACTTTATCTGTACTAATTGCCTACAGAAGAAGTTTTGCCTCAAAAATAAGTCTATTGACAATATTTTCATGGGAATGCTTTGTTTTTTTTAATTACTGTTTTCTTCAAGAAAGGTTTTTGATGATTATGCCTTCACTGACTTTTGCAACCATTTTGCTAGTTATGATGAGAGATACTCATCATATCTATCTCAGAGATACTTCTCAACATATTTTTTGTCTTCAGTTACAAAAATATCAAATTAATATTTCCTGCTATAACTTAATTAGCTTGTGTCATTTTTATATTTCCGGAAATTAATATAGGCACTGGGAAAGCATCTATGGCATTTTAAGCTTAAGACTGCATCAGAGATCTGATGGAAACCTGCTTGAAAAAATGTTGCTACGTCATTGAAAATAAAGGTGTAACATAAATGCATATCTTCACATGTAAGGTTCTTAACATTAAAATATTTGCTTCAATTAGACAGTTAAACTCCCTAAAGTTTCTTTTTCTTCTTTTCTGCTACAAAATTTTACTACTTTTTTATTTTTTTAATTTTGACAGTAGCCTCAGATATGCATGACTAATGCCAGCTGACTAGTTAGTTGATTGAATTTTAGGCTTGTGACTTCACAGACGAGAAGATCCTGCTTCCAATCCCATGATGGTCCATGTAAGGCGTCTAAGTGTCTCTATTATTCTCATTTACCGTAGATGAACTGCCGAAACACAAAATTTAGAAACTATAGAAAATATCTTGAAATCTTGCAAGGGCTGTAGGGAAGCTAGTGTTCTTGCTGGATCTTACATTGCCCATGTGTTTGTAACTGACGGTATTATATAGTTATTACTGCACACTGTTGCCTCTCAGTCTCACTAACCTTGCAGTTCCTTTCATGAACTGTAAAGATACAATCTTCAGTTTATAGCTTAAAGGTCCCCTGGTATCTAGCAGCCTCAGAGAACAACATTTGCTGGTATCCATCCAAAGCTGGTGCTGTTCATTTCCTATCTACTGTTGTTCTGAGCATGATTCCTTATATTCTGCATTTTAATTTTCACTGCCTCAACCTGTTTCTCACAGGGAATTGTGGTATGTGTTTAAGAGATGAGTTATGTGAGTGACAAATAAGTATATATTTTTGGCAGACATAATATGGATGAAGATACTGTAATATTAATATCCTGTCCAAACTTTGTTGGAGTAGACCAACCATGGCAGAATAATGCTTTCTCCACAACGTAGTGAATTCCACAGAAGAAAAAAATCAACGGGGAAATAAAAAAGAAGTTATTTTTAACATACAAAGAAGTTGTGCACTGTAGTTGGAATCTTAGCCCATTTCCTTCAGTAGAGCATTCTTTAATAAAAAAGGATAAACTGTTTATTTTTAGTTAATAACTGAGGCAGTTATTAGCAGTTATTCTTGTTACTGCCTACAAAGGCATTATATTCTGCTTTAAAATGCCCAAAGGACTTCCACGTTTGTAAAATTAGTCACAGGTGAAGAGGTCCTCTTAGACAACAGTTACAAATCAATACCCTGCTAACAGATCAAGTTTATGAACTATGGAAAATCCTCAAGGAAAAGGATGACACTGAACAGAATACTAAAGAGAGTTTGGGAATGTGAATATGCACATATACTGAAATCACAATCACTTTTGATGCGAAAAAGTGCCAACGATTAGGGTTTTGCCTAAAGACCTGTTGCCAGTTTCTGAGTGTGTGTGGGGGTGTCTTCCAGTGCCTTTGGACTGCCCGAAACACTGAGAACCATATAGAATGAATAGATCTGAAGCACAGGTAGTTATATGTGTTGTTTTGTTTTATTTCCAAATACGTTCCTCTAAACCTAAAAAACAAGTGTTACCAGTAATTGATATATGATTTCCTTTACTTTTACCTTAACAGTAGTTTAGTGCTAAGGATGATGCAGAGTACCTAGCAAACCAAATACATCCCTGTTAGCATGATAATTCTTAAAACAGGGTGACCGGGTCATTCTTGCAATGCCTCAAACATCAGAGATTCAAAGAAGCCAAGCTATAGATGTATTGTTCATCTATAAATGGTAGGGGAAGGGATGGTCACATAGGACGTCAGTTGGGAAAAGATATCTTCCAGTACCTTCTGTTGAGTATGCTTGGGAGCATACCTAAATCCCAATGATTTTGAGTATACTTGTAAGAGATTTTTTTTTTAACGTGATTTTCCTGCTTTTCTTAAATTTAATCAGTGAACTGAAAAAGCAATTGTGTTAGAGTGAGAACAGACAGTTTTAATTAAGTACAAAGATAATAAGTCTGGTTTCACCTATAGAAATGTTGCTTTACTTGGTACTTTAAAGATCCCTTCGATGTGTTTGGAATTGGACAAAAATCATCCTCATTGTAAATGCAAATAACATCCATCCTTGCATTATAATTTTTCTAGTTCAGTTTATAAATTCTCAGAAAGCACCCTCTTGAAAACTGCTATTGCTCCCTTCTGGGTATTCACAGCTATTTAAATTTTCTTTCGTTCTAGCTTCACACTAATATGCTAATGGTAAATCTGAACCATCTGCCATGTAAATAGAGAAGTGGGTAGTATGAAAAACCTTGACAGCAGAGTCTCTCATTTAACCAATTTACATAAGTTATTATTCATATAAATAAAAGTATCCTTGAGTTACTTACAAATTTTGTGGTCATTACTTTTTTTCCTTAATAATCTACTAATTGCAATAAGGAGACAAAAATGCAGTAGAACAGCGTGTGTTTGTTATGAATAACAGATTGATATTTATAATTTCAGTAAAATGAGTGAATAGGTTAGTTGCATGTATGCTTGGGATGCTAATTTCTTAGGATGTGGAACATACATATGTCTAGACCATAACTTCTGTTTGTTTATCTGGACTACTGTGTATCTTCTGTATGAATCACTGGCCGATTGATGGGCATCCATCAAGCAATGGACCTTCTGGGCTCATACAAAATCAGTGCACCTTTAAGAGAACAACCTCACTGTTACCTTTAGAGTAGCAAACAAAATATTTGTAAAATGCAGCAAGACAAAATAAATGGCAAACAACATTTATTTGAAGCCTTGAAATTAATTGTGGTAAAATAAAACATGATTTCTGTGTAGATTCACTACATGCTCATTATTTTTGGGTAATATTAAGCTTGTTCTCTTTCAGATGTGCTTTATAGATATAAGAACAAACCTTTGCAACATCATGACCTATGATCTGTAATAGCGTCATTAAGATGGGTCAAAATCTCTCTAAAATGAAGGAAAAATAATGAAGATTGATTTTAAAATGAAAGAGAACTCCCTGTGTAAATGTAAGAGAAGGAATACAGTGTAAATTATTATTTTGAACTAACCAATAGTGTCTGGCTGTCTACAGGGCACTCTTGTCCATTTTTATACTGACAGCTAAAATCACATTACATTCTTAAAATATTGACTATATATTATGTGCTGTTGGTCTCTTTTTAGTCACAAGAGTGAAAAGGAGTGGACTAGAATATTTTGAATGGAAGTAAGAATTACATAGTCGTTACGAAGGAAAAACTGAACAAAAAAGCTGAACCACAATATTTTACAATCTCCGCAATTTGGAGATGAGGCAAAGAAAAAGTGCCATTTTGCATTAGACTAGTGACTTTGTAAAATAGTTGAAGCCAACTTATTTACATAATGCTATTTCTTAAAATGAAAAAGAAGTTATATACTAGGGATTCCAGAGAATAGCTTTTCCAGTCACACGTTATTGTTTTTATTCATTTCATATTTTACTGACACCCCTGCCATCTTCTTCATTTTATATACATATCTGTCTCTCAAGAGTCTTTTTTTTTTTTTCTACACCAGCTCCATAGAGGACTGGTAATTTTATTTCTAGCCTTCTTTTGCTACTCAATGGTTTTACAAATGGATCCTTTACAGGATCAGGTAAACTGAGGCAAGTGCTGCAAAACTAAGTTCTCCAATTTGAATACAATTGATTGTTAATTAGACATAACTAAGCAAAGTATCCGGGTTATATTCCCTTGCAAAGGAAGTGCATTAGGGCAGAATTTCCATGTGTGCTAGGTACTGACACAGGTATGTGTTGTGAAGGCTGCAGGTGGAGGATGCTTAATGAGGATGTTGAGTTGTGTAGAGGTGATCTGCCACAGTCCTGTGATCACAGGGTGTGATGTGGAGCAGCTTCAAGGTCAGCTACTATCAACGCAAAAGAATGGATAAAATACAATCCCTTTTCTAATAGCTAAGGGTTTACTTAATAATCACAACCACTATCCTGAATAATTTTCATCTTAAAACTCAGAAATGTCCACTTTTATGAAGCATTTGTTTTGTATTTTTACTGTGATGGAGGAATGCTATTTGCAATCAAAAATTTTAAGAACTTAGAACAGAATGCTGTGAAGTAGCTTGATTTCTTCAAGTTCAGAAAATATTCTGAATGGACCTTCAACTTATTTCATTCTGACAAACACATTTACAGTGATCAGAAAAAAAGATATTTTCAAATATCTTCAGAAATGGATGAAGATAGTATGTTTCCCCTCTTGTGCTGACTCTACATTAGTCACCTCTTTCTGTTTACGGTGGTGGAAGTAAAGATTGCTTCACGCTGTTTCTCAACCTTTAGAACTAAATTTCAAATGTTCTACTACAGTTATTTTGCATCTATATAGCTTTGTTAAATGGTAAAACATAATTGTCGACAATCATAGATGAAAGGATGTGAAATCTCTGTGAAAAAACTTAGTGAAAATGTTAAGTGATTGCCAGGAGGGTGCTTGTACAGTGATTTCCTCACCCCCCTCCTGCCTTTAATTTTCTGTTCCTAATTGTTTTGTAAATTGTCCATTAATCTGCCCAAATAAGTTACAGTATATGTCCTCCTACTGGTGGGCACAAAACCAATACACTGTTCCACAGCTAATCACATTTACTTGTATATTAATCTATTTAATCAGTCCATTAAAAATCACACAGGCTTTTTGGTCCTCCTCTGCCAGATGTAAATACTTAAAATTCGTACAAGGCCAGGATCCAGAAACATGTTGCTCAGCACAAAATGCAAAGTGCTAACCTCAGTGTTGGAGCTGAAACTCTAACAGATGCATTCATTAGTCTGCTGAAGTACGTTGCTATGTTTGATTTTTTTTTTCTCTATGCAGTACAAGAATGAAACATCCCCCAGGGTCTGTATCTGGGATTTAAATAAGACTGCAACACAGTCAGGGTGCCTTGCCTAATATTGAATACTTCTAGCTGAAATCACTAGCTGCATAATTGGCTACCACCCATTAGTCTTCCCGACAAAGACAGAGAGAGTCAGCACCCTGGCCCACCCCTGCTGTGTGTATTCCTGCTATCCCATTCATAAAATGGCCAAAGAACAAAAGACTTTATTAAAAAAAAAAGGAGACTCAGAAATATGCACAGCTGGGCTGGGCTAGGGGGCTGACTTTGTAATTCTCTGAATCAATGTCCAAAGGAGAACATAATTCTGAAAAAATGTGAGTAGCACTGAGCCCTTCTGTTATTTCTAGCAGTCATGGAGCAGCTGCTAGAGGTTACTCTGAGATTATATTATCACTGAAATTATTACCAGAACATACCCTTTTTTTTCTCTGTAACTCCATAAACTCACGTACTCTGAGAGTTAATTATTTCCATTTATTTTATGCATATTTTTAAAAATTTATCTCACTTTTCCTTTTTTTGGTCATTTTTGAGACCAAGATATAACAGTAGTTCATTTGCTGGTTTTCTTCTGCCAATGCCATAGTGCAGCTTTGACAGACCTCTAGCAATCCGTCTTTAAGAGCAGTGTCTTGTCATCCAGCAGTACCTTTTCCTACCCATATGCCTGCACATTCACATCAACTGCCCAGTAAGTGCAAACATTTGTAACACTCCTATGATATTTTTAAAAATAATTTTGTTAACAGTACATTCCACCCCGCTCTCTTGTCAGAGCAGTTATTAAAGGCCATTCAGGAGAAGTGATTGCAGTTCAATTCTGCACTGGTAAGATTCAATCTCACAGAATGAGCAGCACCATCATCACCAGTCTGGGCAGTGTGAGGAAGATGAGGAGTGAGCTCCTCCCCGCTTAATCAGCAGGATCCTCAAAGGCAGGGTAATCTTAAGAAAAAAGGAAATGTTGTCAGCACCACACTCATTTGTGAGTCAATAAAATGATATTCTGCGATCTTTAGAAGAGAAAGTCATTGATTAAGCACATACTAAAGTATGCAGGTTTGCTTTTCATTTGATGTGTCATTAAATTAAATTAGGAGGAAGGAAGTTCAGGACAAACAAAAGGAGGTTGCTTTTGATGTAGCATACAAATAAGTTGTGGAGCTTCTTGCTGCAGGATTTAGAAATTAAAAGTGACTCTACAAGTTCATAGAAGAAAATCCATTAAAAATGTATGCTATTACACAATCTTGAGAGTCCCTCAGTCACTAACTAGTGGAAACAGGAATAGTGTTTAAAGAAGTTTCAGTATGTCTTTCTACTCTTGTGCTGTTCCCTAGGGACTTGCTACTTGACATGCTCTGGAGGCATATATTGGATGACAGACCTTTGGTCTGACCCAATACAGCTGGTTTTTTTGGTCTTAAGATCTTAGAAGACCTGAAAGAATAGTTGCTTACATCAAAATAATACATTAATTCATTAATTTAGCTAAACATAATTAAATAATTGGCAGTAAGATTTTACTGTTATAGAGTTTCTCTCTAAGAATATAAAGAAAATTTATAAAAAAATATTTTGGAAAAAAATTCTTATTCAAGAATTTGAAAATTAATTGAAGTATGTGCAATTACTAGAAACAGTATCTCCAAGTCAAACTATGTTGTCCTTAATTTGCAACTATATTTTGTGGGGAGATTTGCATACAATTGAGATACTGAATAAAAACCTAATTATTTGCTATTTCAATGGAATATGTCTGGGAGAACTCTCTTTTTGTGTATGTTTAATCTCCCACCCATTTCCTGAGAAACAGTTATTGCTCAGTAGCATTTAAGAGCTACATATGAAAGAAAAATCCCAGTTAAATTATTCAGTAAACCAAAAAGAACCAGTTTGTTTGGTTTTTTCCGTTAGAATGGTCTTAATCTGCTCAGCTATCAATTAAAAAAAAGTTTAATGAAGGAATGCCATCTTTCATCATCAACTGAGCAGAGAAAAAGTGAACTTTGAAACTGCCAAGTGTAGTAAGTGACACGCGGAAACGAACTTCACAACTCACACAGAGTTATAAAGCAGTTTATTGCGGCGCCGGGTGCAAGGGGATTTCTCCACAAAGCTTGCACACAGGGTTAAAATCATGACAGGTATTTAAAACAGTTAACAAAGTTAGTTACGCCTACTGGTGCTACTCCTTAATTAACTATTGGTTAACACTTTTCTTACTTCATCTTAAAGTTACAGTTCTCTTTTAATTGACCACGCATGCTCAGAAAGTAGGGGGCTAAACTGGGTTGGGGCTTCTCTAGCTAGGAGGTGTGTTTTTTAGTATTAAAATGAGATTATAATGAGACAAGTTAACTCTAGGGCACTATTTTGGCAATCTTCTCTATTTTTCTACCATTCGTCCTTGCGCTAATCATTATTGCTAGTTAGCAGAGAGTCAGTGAAGACAGTCTTTATCTCCAATATGTCTAAGTACCAGGTGCAGTTGTTACAAAGTATCTTCTCTACATTTTTCTGTCTTACTTTTAACCCTTGTTTCTCAAGATGCCCTGTAACATGAGCCAACAGCACTGTACTTTTCCTATACACTGAAGGTGTCTCCATCAAGCTGTTTCAAGAAATATTTCATGTTATGTCATAGACAACCTTATATTCCTATTTCCTGTGGACCTCAAGAACTGAATGCATTTTTCCATAGTTGCTCAGCATCCTGGAGGCTCATACCTGAAACATTTGTGCCCTTTCCCTGTTGGCAGATTGTAGTGCCTCTGTTAAGGTGAAAAGATCAGTTTTGGGGGTCCTAAACTGAGCAGCCAGCTTGGGCAGTAGTTTGGAGTATGATAGCATATGTTGAAGTTTATGTCTCACGCAGGTGGAGAAAGGGAGCTTGTGAAACCCTGGTTTCCCTGGATTTGTTAGAAAGCTTGAGGATGTGGAAGGAGCTTGTCTTCCTCACTCTTGGGCTTTGAATGCACCATGGCTATTCAAAGCTGTGGAAGGCCACAGAAGGATACACTGGAGTTTAGGCAGATATTGTCATCAGGGCAGTAACTGCTAACTGCAGACAGGGACTCTGCGTTTAGCCATATTCTGGAATCTTTTGTGTCTTTATTCACATCAGTCATACCTCTCTTTTCTAGAGGAAACTTGTTTCAGTTTTGCGTCATAATGGCATGAAACTAGAGGAAGGCAGTCTTCAGTTAACAGGGTTGAGAAGCCATAGCACTGTAATGTAAGGTGGTACTTGGAAGCCAAAACCCAATGTGAACTCCTTAACAGTCTATTAAATTTTTACATTACACAGGCACAGTCATAACCCAGAGTGGGTGTGAGTCTTAGTGACACTGGTATATTACTTAATCCCTTCATTATTACATAATTCCGTATTATTACACATACTTATTATATGCAAACTGAAATGAATGTGCTGGAACTGTTCTGTCACACATCTGGGTGTTCGACAGGGTGTTACTTAGGGGTTGTTCACTCTGCATAGGAGTAAGTAAAGCTTCCCTCTCTGACTGAAGGGTAGCGTTTGTTTTTGCCCTGTGGCCCTTTAAGTGTCTTTCAGCAGCACAGTCAAGGCAGTTACCCATTAAAACATTGTCAAATACAATAAATTAAACTGTTCTTTTAAACCAGCTGAGGAGAGGTTTAGCTTTAATATGAGTATAGACTAAGACTCACCTCATCTGTCTTTGTACAGCATACAACACCTGAAAAAGGAGCTAATTGTAATCTTCCTACCTGTTCATTGAAAATTTTTTCTGGCTTGCTTAATTCTTTAGGGGTTATTTTGGCAGCAGGTTGTATGAACCTTATACTGTGGTTTCTTTTGTGTTGTGTTGCTTCCCCACTGGTCTAAACACTTACCTCATGTCTGGCTGCCAGTGCCATCAAATGGCCTGTTGCAAATGAAACAATTGCCCAGGAGCCAGTGAATTTTCAGACCTGTGAAGGAACAGTAGGAACTTGATATGGCATTCAATGGGAATGCAGTAGGAAAGGAAAATTACTCCTTCAGAGAGAGCTCTGCAGTTCCCAGAACAGAACAAAAGCGCTATTAGCTGCTACGAAGTCAGACATCACAGCTTTAAAGAGAGCAGACTCTCTAGGAGAGTTTTTCTGTAGACTCAGTAGGGAACCCCTAAACCAAACAAAAACTTTATCGAGGGGTCAAGAGGTACATATGCATACCCAGAATTGATCCATTCCTTCTTTTCTGCCTGCTAGATTTTAAGGACTGCATCTGCAACTGTGAAGTAGTTTCTCTGATGTTTCTGAAATAACTGCAACCTGAGACACCACAAAATGTAAAAGTTAAAAACAGTCACTATCTTCAAACAGTATGACAAATATAGATGTATTCTACATTGGCATCCTTTCTGGAGGCAAAACAAAGTCCTAAAGCATTTGATTTTTTCTCCATCTTTTCTCATGCAGGAGTTACTGTAATTTAATCTTGCTTGGGGCACTGACTTAGCTGTGTCCTTCCCCAGATGTTAGCTATCAATAAAAATACTTTCTCCAGAGCTACTGTGCTACCTTTCAGCCATGGCACTGTATTTGCTGTGTCTTCTCAAGCTCTGTTGATTTCTAGTGATGTCTTTCTTTGGCAGTATATTATGGCAGGATCATGAGGAATGGGCCTGAGTTTCTGACAGATCCGAGTGTCATACCTCAGGAGACGAGAGACTGTGCTGAGGCCATCGGGGCTGTGCACAAATGGGTCAGGAGCGTACCTTCTGCCCTCATACCTTGGTGAAGAAACTGAAACAACAACAAAACCTAGTAATAACAAAATATGAGAAAAACAGACAACTGGACTGAGAAAGCCATTCACTATACATCTCACGCTCACTATTGCTCATGGGTTAGGGAAACAATAGAACTGTGAAAGAAGGCTCTAGACTGTATCCCAGCTACTTAATTCTATCTCTGTATGCCACAAGTTATTAAACTCCTTTCTTTAAATAACACTAGCAAAATGCACAGTGGTAAGTGTACTTACCTTTACAGATATCTGCACACGTGACAAAACTATGTCTAGCAATCAGAGGGAAAACCTGCAGTGGAGAAATATTTTTTCTTGGACTTAGGTCAGGGGAAGCAAGACCGTATTATTAAAGTAGCTTCATAAACATTATTCTCAGAATAGAGCATAAATAATAGAGAATACAGGAGTTAATGCAGCTGCAGAGCAGGCCAGGAACCACAGATTCAGGCCAGGTACCCCATACAGCAATCACTCTGTGGTATGTTCTCATTTTGTCATGTGAAGAGGTTACTGAGGAGGCTACTGCAGTCCTTCTCCAATGCACCCCCTCACCTGGCCATCTTGTGGTGGTGAGACCTTACTCTCTGTGTCACAGAGGTCTGCCAGTGGGTTTGAAGAGAAGATAAATACTTCTCCCTGCCTTTTTCTGTCAACAGGACCTGAGGATTTAATTCCCTGAGAGTTGTATAAGCTATGTCCTCCCCAGTCCTTTTTCTAGTTATTTTTATTAATATTGACAAATATTACAGGTTGCTGTGGCTATCCAGGGCCCAAGGGATCATTGATTCTGCCAAATGAGTACATACATATATGACTTGTTAATGCTGACCTAAAGCAGCATGTTATTAGCTTGTAGCTGGAAAAAAACAGAGTTTAGTTTGAAGCAAGCACTAAATTTGCCATGCTGCTGCTGCTTCCAGAGTGGCAGGTCAACGTTTTCTGTACCATACCTATAGCCATGTGTCGACTTGTGCATAGACTTTCATATATTCAAAACACCAGGAAAATGTTTCCAATTAAATAGCAACTATAATAAAATGCTTTCAGTTAAATAGTAACTATGTAGGAAGTGGCTACATAAATATTGGAGTATAATTATGCCATAAACATAAAAATTGAATGAAAAAGATTCAGTTGCAGTCCACTATAGGACTGGTGGAGTAATGTGTCTTTGTTATGCTGTCAGAGAGACATCATTCTGGCAGAGTACAGCTAAAATATTCCCCAAAGTATCAAAACAATATATGGTCAAAAGAGCATCAGGAGAGGTGGTGGTGGGGCATAAATAAGCCTTCTCATTGACAAAACTGCTCTCTACTGGGTAGTTGTTTGTGGTGGATGAATCACAAGCTCTCCTTCCCTGAAGGATAACGAATCTGTCACAGCATGTGAAAATTCTTTTCTAGTAGGAACAAAAGAGATATCTCTCTTCATACCTAAACCCTGTCTTAGAATAAGATAAAAATAAATGTTTTCCTTTTGCTAGGAATATTTTTCTCAAAACAATTTTGTCCTAATTCTGAACACGAAAAATATTTTCTGTATGTTTCCTCTAATTTAATGTATGCTATATTTTCAAAGAAAGTTAATTTTTGTCTTGTACATTGTAGGATTCATGCATATCTCCCATACTAATGTAGGGATTTAGTCTTCTCTTTTGTGGAGTCTGAATGTACACTTTTGTAAATACTTTATTCAATCTATGGTTGTCTGAAATAGAACCTGCTCTATTAGTGAAGTAATTCAGTGATGCATTTGAGTGCAAGCTATCCACAAGATATCACATATTAATAATTATTTTAAGTGACAAAAATGTTTAAATGATGTGCAAATTTTGACATACTTCACTGAGAGTATATTTCAGATTTTCAAATAGAAACCCTGATGGATCAAAACACCATGTATCTGGAGGGCAGTTCACAAGGCCCATGTGTAAAAGCTTTGTTCGTATTACTATAGATACAGGTCATGTTTGCAGCTAGCAAATTGTTTATGTTTCATTGTATCTGCCTATTTTGTGGAGGAAACCTGTCCTTTCCTGAGGTTCTTGCAATAGATGTAAAATGAACTTAAGAAAGTACACTAAGTTAAAAAAAAATTGTATGCTAAGCATAGAAGTGTACAGTAATAATAGCTTAAGCATGTTGCTACATGTAAGCTTTTCTACACATCGCAGCATGACAAAAATGCACGTTGCGGGGGAATAAAAATATTTGTCCATTAAATGTTCTAGCTTATTTTCCTATGAAAAAACCTGAGTGTGGAGTATTTCTCCCCTGTATGTATACGTCTGTGTATGTATAGTTTATGTAGCTATACTTTTCCATCAAATAAGGTGTTTGGTCGTCAGACATGTCAGCTGTGGGAAACAGTGTCAAAGGCTTTACTAAAATCTAGGTAGACTACATCCACAGCCTTTCCCTTATCCACTCAGCAGGTCACCTTGTCATAGAAGGAAATCATGTTAGTCAAGCAGGACCTGCCTTTCATAAACCCATGCTGACTGGGCCTGATCGCCTGGTTGTCCTATACGTGCCACCTGATGGCAGTCAAGGTGATCTGCTCCTTAACCTTCCCTGGCACTGAGCTCAGACTGACAGGCCTGTAGTTCCTCAGATCGTCCTTCTGGACCTTCTTGAAGGTGGGCGTCACATTTGCTAACTTCCAGTCAACTGGGACCTCCCCAGTTAGCCAGGACTGCTGATAAATGATGGAAAGTGGCTTGGTGAGCACTTCTGCCAGCTCCCTCAGTACTCTTGGGTGGATCCCATCCAGCCCTATAGACTTGTGGGTGTCTAAGTGGTGAAGCAGGTTGCTAACCATTTCCCCTTGGATTGTGGGGCCTTCCTTCTGCTCCCCATCCATATCCTCCAGCTTAGGGGGCTGGGTACTTGGAGAACAACTGGTCTTACTATTAAAGACTGAGGCAAAGAAAGCATTAAGTACCTCAGCCTTTTCCTCATCCTTTGTCACTATATGTCCCCCTGCATCCAATAAAAGATGAAGATTCTCCTTAGCCCTCCTTTTGTTGCTAATGTGTTTATAGAAATATTTTTCATTGTCTTTTATGGCAGTGCCCAGGTTAAGTTCTAGATGGGCTTTGGTCCTTCAAATTTTCTCCCTGCAAGACCTCACAATAACCTTGTAGTCCTCCTGAGTTGCCTGCCCCTTCTTCCAAAGGTCATAAATGCTCTTTTTTTACCTGAGTTCTATCCAAAGTTCTCTGTCAGCCATGCCAGTCTTCTTCCCCTCCGGCTTGTCTTCCGGCACATGGGGACTGCCTGCTCCTGCGCCTTTAAGATTTCCTTCTTGAAGAATGTACAACCTTCCTGGACTCCTTTGCCCTTCAGAACTGCCTGCCAAGGGACTCTGTAGGCCTGATAGGCTCCTGAACAGGCCAAAGTCAGCCCTCTGGAAGTCCAAGGTAGCAGTTCTGCTGACTCCCCTCCTTATATTGAGAATCGAAAACTCCTATCATTTCGTGATTGCTATGCCCAAGACGGCCTCCAGCCATTACATCACCCACAAGTCCTTCTCTGTTCACAGACAGCAGTTCTAGTGGGGCACCTTCCCTAGTTGGCTCACTCACCAGCTGTGTCAGGAAGTTGTCTTCCACACACTCTGGGAACCTCTGAGACTGTTTCCTCTCTGCCATATTGTATTTCCAGCAGATGTCTGGTAAATTGAAGTCCCCCACGAGAACAAGGGCTAGGGACTCTGAATCTTCTCCCAGCTGCTTATAGAATTTTTTGTCTGCCTCCTTGTCCTGGTTGGGTGGTCTATAACAGACTCCCTGATGACTGTTTAGTCATTTCATAAGTTGGCCCAACAGAATATGAAGTACTGTGTTGAAAATTTGGTGTAGATCTGAAAGATAATCAACAGTGGTTTGATTACTCAGTAATTCTCTCAAAGAAGTAAGGCAATAGAAACAACCATTTGTATATGTTAATTCCCTTGAATGGCTCTTGTGCTGTCTTCAACTCCTCACTTTCTTTTCAGAGTTGTGATATATGAAGTCCACATTTATTTTTGGTTTTCCCCAAGCATTTTATAGTGCTTAGAGCATTGGCAAAACATCATGATTCTAACCAGTTGGGCTGCACTCTGTAATCTCAGACCAGACCAGATGGTGAGCCTCAGCTGCTGTGTGAAACAGGTGAAAGACAAAATCCCAAAAAATCTTTGAGCATTTAAAATAGTTGGCAGTTTTAGCAATGATACTTTCCAGACAACAGGTGTTCTCTTTTTTTTTTTAAATATTTATGAAACTGCATATCATTTAGAACTAGAGGAATTTGATTGCTGAATGATCAATGTTGTTATCCTTTTAGCCTTCTATGGATTTTTCTTCTTGTTTCTAATATAGCCACTGCAGCATTACTCCAACAGGTATACTGTACCATACATCCCTCCTTGTAACTTGGAGGGTTACAAGAGAGGTTGCAGGGAGGACTGGGGTTTGATTGTATAAATAAATCAACAGATTAAATTTACAAGTCTTATTGTGCTTTGTTACTATATGGTGCATACAGGACTGGAACCAATGCAAGGCACAAGTAAGGTGAAGAGTTACCCAGAGAAGCAGATACAGGTTTAAGAGGTTTCTAGGTGGAACAGGGTTGTCAGGTGAGTGACGTGGTTACCCGTGGTGTGATAGAAGTTCTTGGCTGAGTTGTCTGAAGGAAGGCAGATTTACTTTTTCCAGTCAATGTTAATGAGATTAAGTTGTTATATTTTTTGTTCCTTGGTGAAGTGGAAAAGAAATTCAAACCTTAATTGCTCTGATACTAGTTGGACGGCTGAAGGAGGTATGACTAATTATAAAGGAGTGGGATACATGCAATGGGTGCACAGAGATCTGCAGTTGGATGTTTTTACCCCTCCTAGGTGTTACACTATGGACACTGCCTGTCGACCTTCTATTTTGTTCTTTCTGCATGTTCTTGTTTTTGCTCTCCATGCCCTTCCTTCTGCTCCCTCCACGAAGCTTCAGAACCTACAAGGCAAATAAAAACTCCCCAAATGGATTATCACAGATAACTTCCTATTTTTTTTAAAGCTAGCCTTAGGACTTTGAATCCTGTTACTTTTGAAAGTGTAGAGCTAGAAAAACTTGACTGTAAGCAGTCAACTAGGACATATTTCACATGTCTCTTTTTTCTTTATGCCAGAAAGGATGTTACCTCTAAATACACCTTCATGTATGAAAGCTTTTAGCTGGTTCATTTAATGGAGGCCCTTCAAAAATTTGCATCGTGTTTGGGAGTGCAGGATGAGAAAAGTGTGAATATGTATTAATAGTTCCAAAGCAGAAGCTTTGTCCAGAAGCTGAAGTGGAGACACGTGAAGCAGAAAGCTCAGGGTTAACCCTGAGGTTAACAAGAGATGGAAACTGTTACAGTTTCAATAGGCCCTTTAAAAGAGGGAGTGAAATCTCCTTAGAAAAACTGTTACAAAATAAATCACTGAAGTTTGGAAATAGCAGAATTCTGGTTTTCTGTCCAAACTCTCTGTAAGGTTCTTTGTTGACAGTCTTTAAATGTAATCAAAAGGCTAAAAATTCTGTTAATGAAAATGAAGTTTCCCTAAATTTCTGATTGTAATAGAGTAACTTCAGTTTTGGGCCCCTCACTACAAGAAGGACATTGAGGTGCTGGAGCGTATCCAGAGAAGGGCAATGAAGCTGGTGAGGGGTCTGGAGCACAAGTCCGATGAGGAGCGGCTGAGGGAACTGGGGTTGTTCAGTCTGCAGAAGAGGAGGCTGAGGGGAGACCTCATCGCTCTCTACAACTACCTGAAAGGGGGTTGCAGAGAGGTGGGTGTTGGTCTCTTCTCCCAAGTGACGAGTGACAGGACAAGAGGAAATGGCCTCAAGTTGCACCAGGGGAGGTTCAGGCTAGATATTAGGAAAAAGTTCTGTACTGAGAGAGTAGTGAAACATTGGAATAGGCTGCCCAGGGAGGTGGTGGAGTCACCCTCCCTGGAGGTATTCAAGGAGCGTGTAGACGTGGCATTGTGGGATGTGGCTTGATGGGCATGGAGCTGTGTGGTGTGTTTTTTTGTTTGTGTGGTTTTTTGTAGGTGTTTTGGTTTTTTGTTTGTTTTTGGGTTGTGGGTGTTTTTTGTGGTGGTTTTTTTTTTTTTTTTTTTTTTGTAATGGTTGGACTTGATGATCTTACAGGTCTTTTCCAACCTTAGTGATTCTGTGATTCTGTGAAGGGTGACGAAGCTGGTGAGGGGTCTGGAGCACAAGTCTTATGAGGAGCGGCTGAGGGAACTGGGGTTGTTCAGTCTGGAGAAGAGGAGGCTGAGGGGAGACCTTCTCGCTCTCTACAGCTACCTGAAAGGAGGCTGCAGAGAGGTGAGTGTTGGTCTCTTCTCCCAAGTGACTAGCAACAGGACAAGAGAAAATGGCCTCAAGTTATGCCAGGGGAGGTTCAGGCTGGATATTAGGACAAATTTCTTTCCTGAGAGAGTGGTGAAGCATTGGAACAGGCTGCCCAGGGAGGTGGTGGAGTCACCATCCCTGGAGGTGTTCAAGGAATGTGTGGACGTGGCACTGCTGGACATGGTTTAGTGGGCATGGTGGAGTTGGGTTGGTGGTTGGACTCGATGATCTTACAGGTCTTTTCCAAACTTAGTGATTCTGTGATTCTGTGAACTGCACTTGCTTTTTGGGACTGAAGTGACACTATTGTGCTGGTTTTGGCTGAGTTAGGGTTGATTTTCTTCACAGTCGCTAGTATGGGGCTGTGTTTTGGATTTGTGCTGAACACAGTGTTGATAATACAGGGGTGTTTTAGTTACTGCTGAGCAGGGCTTACACAGAGTCAAGGCCTTTTCTGCTTCTCACACCACCCCTCAAGCCAGCAACTAAGCACCACACAGCCGCTCACTCACTCCCCCTCGCTGGGATGGGGGAGAGAATCAGAAGACTAAAAGTCAGAAAACTCATGGGTTGAGATAAAGACAGTTTAATAGGTAAAGCAAAAGCCGCGCGCACATGCAAAGCAAAACAAGGAATTCATTCACTACTTCCCATGGGCAGGCAGGTGTTCAGCCATCTCCAGGAAAGCAGGGCTCTGTCACGCGTAACAGTTACTTGGGAAGACAAATGCCCTAACTCCAAACGTTCCCCCTTCCTTCTTCCCCCAGCTTTTATCGCTGATCATGACATCATGTGGTATGGAATATCCCTTTGGTCAGTTGGGGTCAGCTGTCCCGGCTGTGTTCCCTCCTAATTTTTTTGTGCACCCCCAGCCTACTCGCTGGCTGCGCAGTGTGAGGAGCAGAAAGGGCCTTTGCACTGTGTAAGCACTGCTTGGCAGTAACTAAAACATCCCTGTGTATCAACACTGTGTTCAGCACAAAACCAAAACATAGCCCCATACTAGCGACTGTGAAGAAAATTAACTCTATCCCAACCAAAACCAGCACAACTATGCATTCTGAAAGCAAATAATGTTGAGTTAGTTGGGGGGGAAAAAAAAAAATGATCTTGGTCCTCTTTTATGAAAAGGCTGCTAACTGGTAACAGTTGGATCAATCTTTCCTTTGTGGATAGAGATGAATGAGTGGGTGGTGTTATATCCCTTGCTGAATGCAAATTCTAGACAATGCTATGTTCCTTAGAAACATATCAAATCCTTCTTGCTAAAAACATGGGAATGCCAAGCAGTGGATATTTGGATAGGTCCTTCATTAGCTTCCTAATTGTTTTCATTTCAACAACTGTAATCATAATTTAGTAAAATTATACTTAAAACAACCTCAATGGCAAAGCAACATAGCAAATAAAATCACCATTCTATAGCTGAAGAGTGTGTGACATACAAATGCTGAGCTCAAAAGACAGTGTCAGACTGGTTAAAGCTCATAAAGCTAGTTCTGCTTTGCCCAATGTATGCATGCACAAGCCAGGGGCATATCCATCTGGCTAGGCAGCTGCATGTCACAAGAACCAGCAACCGTATGCATTGAAAGTCATACACAGAACTACCTGCTGTTTGCATGGCTATATTTATTCAGCAACTTCTATGTAATGTAGTGTAACGTAACATAACATAACATAACATACACACCAGTTTCTATTGAAAACATTCTCTGCTATTGTTGGTGAGTGGGGCAACATCATCTTGCTCTGTTATAATCATTGTTGTAGTTGTTGTGTGGGGTTTTTGTAACAGCACTATGGAAAAAAAATAAGCCACCACCATTTTATGTGAATATAATGAAACAGAGTGAAGAGACCAAGTCTAGAATGAACTAATACACTCTTAGTGAATCTACTTCTGATGCAGAAGGATCTGAAAGTGAATGTAGCCTTTAGGAACTACATAAAATATTTATAGTATCTTGTTCTTTATTTATCAATGCCACCAGCAACAAAACACTGCTTCATTTTACAGACACTCCATTTATATAGCACTACATAAGAGAAGCAAGCAAAAATAACTGGACAGAGAAATAACCCTGCCTTTTTAAATGGAATTTAAATTAAAAAGCAGACAAATACAGACCTGAAAAAAATTCCAATCTTTGAGCTCTAAATATCTTTATATTGCATATGTATAAGTATGTGTATGCCACATATATCATGCTCTCAGCTGTTAGTCTCAAATCTGTGTATGGTATTCTTTATTTGATCCTTTCTGACGGCTCGTGTCAAATGGGTGACTTCAGTTTGGATAAATTATTTCTGTATAAATACTTTATATAAAAAAAGAAAATACTTAGAGTTTCTACCAGATCATGGTGGCCATCTGCAATTGCACATATCCAATCTCTATGGCTGGCAATAATTAACTCATTTAAAAGCACAAGGGGAAGGAAAAATATTCGCTGCCTTTTTTTTCCTTTTGTGGCAAACTCAGGAAATGCTCAGTGTTCAGAGGTTTGTGCACGTGAGCAATTTTATTCATAACATTTGCATTTCAGTTTATCCATTTAAGTGAATGACACACAAAATTAAGGAAAATGAGAACATTTTGTGTGCACTACTTATGTCTTTGTCATTTTGGCCTATCAAAATCCTTGTTCAACAAAGTGGTCACAGCAGTTTGCTCTTTCTCAATAATCTTCTGTTCATTTGTCTGCAGATTCTTGCTTGCTGATTGTAAGCCAAATTATGATTCACAGTCACTTGAAAAAGTGACGTTCCTGTGACCAGTCTTTTCATCTCTGCTACTTTAATGCTTGCTTTAACTCATTTAAAAAGCAAAAATAAAACTGCAAGTGAAATGACGTTCACCACTGAATAACTGTGGTGGATGGCCTTTCATGTTCTAGGTCAGCAGAGAAAGGATTCACTTTTGACCCCTTTGTACCTTTGCAACACCGACCACATCATTCACAGGCAAGCAGAGAGCTCATTACCATCTATCATGCATCTTTACTGTGCATCATATATAAGATGGAGCACCAAGAAGAAATAATGTTCTGAAGGTGACATCATAAAGCTGAAATGTGGGTATGACATCAGCCTCTAACGTTAGCGCTGTGTTTTGCACGCTGGTTGGTCAAGCTGGAACAGAGTGGGAACCTTGATCTCATGGAGACTATTTGCATGACACGTTTCACTGACAGTTGACTCATTGGATGAGTGTGATGTTAGAAGGCGATGAGGGGCATGCTGGCCTGAGAGCCTTTCCTCTCCTTTCTGTCAAGGAGAGGAATGCTAATAGTCTCACAGTATGTTGACATGCACTTTTCTGGATGTTATTCTTTCTGAGATGGACACAAAGTAACATTTCATATCAAACTGGACTCTGTTAGATCAGACAGGACTGCAACATTTCTTTAGCTATTATTTCACTTCAAAAGGACAATAGACTGGTTTGCAAATGGAAAGGAAAATAAAATCTCTTTATGTTATTATTTATGCATGTTTCAAAACAACTAGCACTATTTTAGATCTTTGTGTGTATCTGTTTCTGTCTGGCTAATCAACATTCATTTCTTGTTTTGGTGAAAAACTATTGATCAGTTAGAGGTAAAAATGCATTAATGGATAAGAAAACTTTCTGGGGACTCCTCCCATGATGAAGAATTGGGGGATTATGCTGCTGACTGGTGTTTTGTAGAATGGCTTATTTAAAATAGAGTAAAAATCCTGACACAGCTAAAACTTCACTCAGTTTCCTGAGCTGCCTTCATGCAGTCAGTGTCTTCTAAATACTGTTACATAAGTCAGCTCTCATCCTATTTTAATAGTTAAGGCTTTTGAAACAAGCTCTTTTGACAGTGCAAGAAACATTAAAAAAAATCAGATCTTAGGGAGTTTCTGCTATCAGGATATGTATGTTCAGTGGTCCTTTTTTCTTTATCTTTCTCTACCGTTCCCCAGTGTTATTAGTCCCAGAGAGGAAACCTAAGTTATTCATATTCTGCAGTGAATAACAATGATTTTATTCTTTCATAAAGTAATATATTCATCTGGCCTCTTCTAAGGTAGGAAAAAATCTGCAGAAGAGAAATGAAAGGGACTTTTGCTCCATATGTGAAGGAGAAAAAGAAAAAGAAATCTTGACAGAAAATGAAAAGAAGGCAAAGGCTTACATTATCCTGGGTTTTTTAGTCTGGAAATAGCTTCTGTTCTTCCCCTCCTATCATCATAAGGAGAGATGAGAGGAAGAGGTCCTTCATCTCTTTTGAGAACAGTAGTGATGCAATTTAAACTTAGCAGCTCTCTAGGTAACACTGTCAACTCTGCTTTGACAATTAGTGATGAAGAAAAGTGTCCCGAAGCAAGTGATATTAATATTTTAGTAGGTGGCATCCTCTCTGCCAAGTCAGTATTGCTACAGGGCATTTTGATGATGGTGTTTCAAAATGTTAAGCTGACATCCTGGTCCCTTGTAGCTGTTGAGATACAAGCCAGTGATATTTTTACAAAGATGTATAACAGGGAAAACTATTTGTGATCTGCTTCATTTTTACTTAATGTAAAATAAGCTGAATACATGCACCTAAAGCCCTTTAATCTTTCAAATACATTTGAATGTGATCTATGCACTGACAGTGCATAACTACACTTAATTAACATTAATATTGGATTTGTATCCTTAAGTTAATGGAGAAAAATTCATATGAATCAGGATTTTTATTGAGATTTAAGTGAACAAAGGTTTACACTGCGAAGAAAATGCTTTGGGAAGAAGAACAGTCTGCACAAATGGATGTTATGTAGCTCTTATAAGGCTTCTTTCTCAAAACCTCCTGCACTCTGAACTTCTTTATCGGATGAGCAGTTCTACTCCTGAGCACTTTGTCAGTCTGGGTTGGGATAATGGGCATTACCTCTGCATTTACCCTCTCTTGCAAAAATTGTTTTATATGTTCTCTGTGTGTGGGCAGAAAAAATTCACAACTCACATTGTCATTCTGCAAAAGCAGCCTGAGTTTTTAAAAATCCCATCTATTCCTGTGTACAAAGCAGCAACTGACTGTACTGTAACCATGGAGACCTGCAGCAGATTCAGGAGCTGATTTTAACTCTCCTGCTTCAGACCAAAAGCTGTTAGATACTCTGCATCACAAACGTGACAGAGTCAGCCTCGGGGAAAGGCCGCTGGAGGTGCAGCACACTGGAGACCCTCCAGAATCACTAGGGTTTGGGTCTGCTCTCAGAGAAGACTTTCACTAGGCCAACCTCACTGCATTTCAGGTGAAAACAAGGAACGCCCATAGGGTTTTAAGGGTCAAAATCTCTTATGTTGTTATTTGATTTCCAAAAATACTTTTCGTGTGATCTGGAAATCCATGATATTTTAGCTTCCTTTACAAGAGACCTATCCCCCTTCCCAACTTTTCTAGTGAATAGAAGGCTTGTAGTAAGACTATAAAATTATATCTCAAAGTTATGTAGCCATGAAAACTTTCCTTATTAATGGCATTTGTTATGAACGGGATTCATCATGTGGTCAGTAAACTACTGACTTCAGTCGTGTTCCATTACAGGTACATTTGATCCCATGTAAATATTTTTTACACTATTGCTCTATATCTTTTCCTTGTTCCTGCACAATAGTCTCATATCTTAGCAATTTTTATCAGAGAAACTTTACTTAGATCAGATCATAAACAAAGAGAAGCTTTAAGTAATGGCTCCATTAGGATTTCTATACTGGGTTACATTACGATGGAAATAACTTCCTTGCTGGGTATGATCAGAGACAGGGATCAAACAGCTTTAAACATTGATTTAGCATGAGGAGCTATGCAAAATCTGTTTAAAACAGCAGGATATCAGAGGACCAGGTTGGGGATTGAAAAAAGAATAATGACTAACTGGGGAGAATAAAATAAAAGTATTTTGATAAGGGAAATAGAGGGGATGGAACATCACAGGATCTTTTCTTTGCCAAAACTGACCCGCAGTATATATCAATCTTATTCTTCTATTCAGACAGCAGAGCTTTCAGCATTTGGCTTGGCTTACTCAGTATCATCAGCTCTAATATTCCAGTAAGTGATATATGGCTGTGTGCCTCAGAATAAAGGAGATATATTGATACTTGTGGCTAATATTTCTTCTGGATATAAGATAGCTGTATTATTGAACAGGGCAAATGATTTTTTAGAACGTCATTGCCTAATTGAGTACAGAACAACCAATGTCAGGAAGAAAAAGTTAGACTTGAAGAGTAGGATCTTTACTATGTAGCCACATTTTAGGTTTCAATCCCTGAACTCTAAGACGACTACTCAGAGGATGTACAGTATCTTTTATCCCTTCCTCTTTCATTTCTAGATCATTCTTAAGCAGTGTCCAACTGAACATTTACTTGCTCTCTACTCCTGTCTATGCACAGGAAATTCTGTCTTTTGTTTTGTGTGGATGGACAAAAACATCTGCACCCACTATTCTTCCCTGATTCTGCTCATTGCAATGCATAGTGCATGGAGGGAAGGGGGTGTTACTGTTCTTGGTTCAACAGTAGGGAGTGATTTTGAGCATTAAATGCTTTCTTTAGTAATGGGCTGTGAGCATTTGTGAGTACAACTAATAAGTAGGTATCTGAAAGGAGGCTGTTATGGCCTTCACTGAAATAACGGTTTCTCCCTGCTTACTGCCAGCTCATCTCCTAAGCTGCATGTCCAGGATGTTGACGCAACAGTCATCCTTTCTGAGGGTGAAGCTCTCTCAGATGTTGTTCCTGCCCTGTCACACATAAGGGCTAGAGATTTTGTCCTGGCCATGGATCTTATACATACTACATCCTTTTCTGAAAAGCCACGTTCTTTCTAATAATCCTCTGGCATGGATTGTTGCACAGGGTTATTACATCCCAGATACAGAACTTTGTATTTGCCCTTTTTGAACTTCAGTAAAGGTGTCAAAGAAAGAGTGGAGATTCAGAGGAAGATGAGAAAAAATATGCAAAAATCAGAACTGAAGAATAAAAACAAAGAAGAGATAAAAGAAAATATTTTGCAAAGCAGAAGTCAAAGAAGATAATAAAAATATGGATGAAAAGGAAATGAAAAAACAAACATGCATTTTTATGGCTGTTGCACTTCTGTATTGCATTTTCATTCTAAGAACATATCAGATCTAGGCAACAGGGAAAAAAGCAGTTTCCAAGTTATATTTCAATTCCCACATTTTTCTTGCAATGGTTGAATAAAACAATGTAGAAAGGTTTGTATGGTGCTACAGGAGTCTGAAGATACTGCAAGTTCTCTGATGGAATCTGTCAAATGTAAAAGCATATTCATTAAGGTCATGCACTTTTCTGCTTCCAGCTCTGTGCAGCTGTGGCATTTTTCCATCTGTATTTCTTGTTAAAGATCTGAATGACTCATCCCTGAATTTGCCTTTGAGGTAGACAGTTTTCCTATGGCAATGAAATCCAGCTGCTACACAAAAAATGTGTGTGTCACTGTCAAAGGAGGATCATTCTTAAAAGAGTTCAACTCAGTCTTAAAGTTGGAATTTTATCATTAATTTTTCAGTCAGATTTTATTGCTTTGTAGGTTTTTTTGTATAATAACGTTTTAAAGTAACAGACCAAATATTTAAAAAACCCCTATGTTATTAGTTAAAGTCTTCCTAAGGATTTTCAAATAAGCATTAGAAAGAAGAATCTAAATCTTACTGAATTTTAATTTTCTTCTCTGAAAAATCAGTATTTTCTAATAATGACTAGTTCTACTCATAAATGCAAAAAAACTTCCCTCTTACAAATTAAACAAAATTCAAAGTTTCAGAATACTTTTAGTGTTACTATTCGGTAATTAAAAGGAAAAATCAATTATGCACCTGTTTAGTTGACTAATTGCACTTCACAGACTCCCACATTCTCTTTTCTATTAGGAAATGTGTTTATTTTAGTTAAGTTTTTAAAAGTTTGGTGTTTATTCAAGCCTTCCTAAATGTCTTTGGGTTATTAAGCTCTTTTATCTCAGTTTTCTTAGGCTCACCAATTAACTGATTTCTTTGCAAGTGAAGAATAGACATAGACTTGAAACATTGAGCTGTTGTTGCAAAACAGAAAAGTTCAATACTGTTAAAATACAGATAATACTCATAAAGAATAGCAAAACAGGAAAAATGTTTACTATTTCTATTGCAACTTCAGTATTACAACCTCAAAGCATTTGAAATGCATTTATGAATTAAGACATGAAATTAAAGCATACTAGGGAAATATATACCCAGTATAACTAAGCATCTAAGGAAATTGCAAGTTTTTTCTGTTTTTGAATATTCCTTTTTTTGTGTTAAAAAGATAAATTAAATCAGGCCACTGCTGGGAGGCATTATGAAAATATTTGAAGTCAAGAATGACATTTAGTTCGTGGAGTCTTCTTTAATTGATTCACATATGCTAAAGAAATAGACTGTCTTGGGATAAGTTTGAAAATCCCAACTACAGAGTTCACATCTTGATAGTTAATAAAGCCACACCATTTGAAATTGATTGAGTGATACAATAGAAGTCCCAAAATGTGTTAGGGTTTTTTTTTCTTGCAAATTCTATCTGGACAGATCAGGCATCGTAAAACCAGTCTCACTGAGTCCTTGGCTGGTGCATGCGAGGGGCGTGTTTGGAAAGCATAATGTAGGCTTCCTCTGAGAATCAGGCCTGAAATGTCTAAAAAACCATAGGAGAACATGAGCATGTAGACCTTACACACCGAATTGGCTGTCTGTGCAATTCCAGATCTAATCCATGGTACAATGATTATCTATGGAAGCTGCCAGTGAACCAGGAACCACCTCTTTGTCTTCTGATACCTTTACATCTTGCTGCGCTATTTTGGTAGCTAGCTGTAGTGTGTTTATTGACTTTTTCTGGGGAGGAGTTGCACGGTAAAACCGTCACCACTGAGTCTGGGATTATTACTGATAGTCTGATGAAAAATCAGTACAACCATATTTAGAAAGTGCCATGAACCTTTTCAAGCAGATCTTATTGTCTGGCAGGTATTTGATAACTAAGTAGATATTGTTTAAAAAGTTTCATTTGCCCACAGGTGTTGCAATATCGGCATTAAAATGTGAATGTGTGCCACTAGTCATCACACAACGGTTTGTGAAATACCACAGACATTTCTGAATGTAATTGCAGAGGAACCCTGAGCTGCTCCAATTGGTAGTACCGAGTGATGTTTTCAACATCAATATGACCTTATGAATAAATAGCCTGTATTCAGATCAGAAGCACAGTATTTAAAATCACTAACTGAATTGATTCACAGGGGAGCTGACAGAATATGCAACATAGCACCGACTGTTATGTGATTTCTGGAAGACTTAATCACAACGGGGACTATAATATATATTACACTGCATTTAAACTGTTTGAGAAATTAATTCTATTTCACAATAGGAAAATTTGGTGTCTATATTAGAATACTACAGAGCATATACTCAATAGTATTGATGCTAAAATAGCATCAGAAAACAACAACGGAAAGGGAGAAGCCTTGGTCTGGTCATTAATGTTTTACAAAGATAAAGCTAGTATAGAAATTATTTGCATCTCTCAAAGAACCACAAGACAGTGAGGACCACACTTCGTCACTCAGCATCATTGTTTATCCAAATATGTCATGGAGGTGTTCAGGCAGAATGAAAGCAAAATCACTGCTGAGAAAAAGTTAGGCCAAAATGCCTTTACTCAGAACAAGATAATACTGCATTTGTCACAAGCACAGCATTTTTAAAGAAAGATTCTTTCTGATAGTGACTACAGTAGTCACAAATATCCAGAAGAAAACAATTGCAAGATGATCAAACTGAGTACATGGGAAAACATACTGACCAGTGTGCAACATACACAAAACGTGATCAAAACATATAGATGTATTTGAATATTTAGAGGAAACTCTACAAATCAATTTTTTGCATTTTAGCATAATAGAAAAATCAGTGCTTCAGGAAACAAACTCACTATCAACTTCATTTTCTGGGGTATTCCTGCCAGCTAGTAAAAAAAGGCATATATATTCACTTGAAGTGGGTTTAACAAAAAATGATTTTAAAAGTGAATTTAATATTAGAATTAATACTTAAACACTTGGGACTATCTCTAGTAATAAACCTAGCAGAACTATCCCACATGGCTGTCCTGGCACTAGAGTGGGTTCCTCTAATCTATGATATGAATTTCTGCAGCGGCTGTCACCTAATAGTCAGATGCGATCCTTCTGAACTGTACCAATGTCTAAGGAAATGCTGAAGCTAATGCTACAAACAACAATTACACAGATGAGACTAAATCCATACTGTAATCACCTATTCAGTGATCTTATCCAGTGCATTTAGATGAGGCAATGGTGAAATACACTGAGTTACCAGAATAACGTAGGTAGCTTTGCATGCTGTTTCTACATAAAAGAGAGATTTCTCTACATAGCTAAGAGTTATGGAGCAATTATCCCTAAAGGCCTTTTGTTGCGTCTTTCAAATAATGAAAAAGAAGTCTAAATAAAGTAAAATATGTAGTTTGCTGTGCTAGGTAGAAATGAAAGTGGGGCTCAAGTTAAGACATGAATATTTACAAAATATATGTATGAGTGTAGGTGTATATTAGAGCAATTTTTTAAAGTGTACACCTGCAGCAGATGGTATATGCTGTTTTTGTTTTGTTACAAGTGTGTTAAGTCCCAGATGTCTGACTGTAAGTGTTGACAGCGAATGTTAAAACACACATGTACCATTGCCAATAGCATAGACACGCTTCCCATGGTATAGTCCTATGGCAAGAAGGATGACTGAGCTTAACCCTGTGCCCTCTTTCATTTAAAAAATGTCCTCGCTAGTCAGAAAACATGATGTACTTTCCAAAACATCTGTTATTAACATGATTACTGGTGTGCCTAGGATTTTTCACAGATTTGGCAGATCTTTGTACAAGCTACAGACAGGAACAATACAAAACAACCTAATTTTCGTTCAAACTTCTTTTTGCTTTTGTCTGTTTGTTTACCTTTAAGCTTAATGTATAATATATATTGAGGGTATGAACTATGAATTAAAATACACTTTGCACACTCAGTAAGCCATGAAGTTGTACCTGTACCCAGGCAAGGGACTCTGGGGGATACTGCAATTCTGTTGCAGGATACTTTCTTCTAGCCTCTCAACAGCTTTTACAAAAATTTGCAAAGAAAAGTGTGATAATTGCAGGTCTTGTGAACTGAGGCAGGTTTCTACTGAATGCAGAACTAACGTCAAGATGGCACCTGCTTTGTGTCCGTTTCCTTGTTATCTCCTGCGCCAGCTCCTTCTGAACTCGAGGAGATGTAGTGTACGTGTGACTTTGCTGATGAGACAAGGGCAACAGAATAACTCATCACACTCTTTCTGACTCTGTGGGATCTTCAGTAACATAGAAATATAGAGAAACTTTTTTTTTTTTATTCCCCCAGTTATATTTTGAATGCATAAGGGGGACAGGCCAGCCAAAGAAGATGTAATCAAGACCTGCGGGATGCAACACAGCAGCTACAGTCCAAGAGGAGGTGCAGACAAAGCAGCTTTCTTCCACTTTAAGGCACCTGAATTCCAGGTAGTAACAAGACAAAAGCAACCCAGGAAGCTACAGTAAGGTTACTTTATGATATGGTAATACAAGCATCGTTCTCAAAGGTGAAGAAAAACAGCATATTTGCTCTCAGTTCAAGAGATCATTTACATTTGCATAAACCTTATTGTTTTGGGAAGTGACTCGTGTTTGAAAACATTTTAATATAATGAGTCTAAAAATGTTCTTCTTGTATCACTATATAATCTCTCTCTTCTTTGGTACTGACTTTTCACTAATTTACCTTCTGAAGTAAAGACAGCTGAGTTTGCATGCCAAGGTATCAAAAGAAGCTCTGGGATAAGGTAGGCTACTTTTCACCTGCTTTACATGAGGGGTGAATAATATCAGTAATAAAGATTATTCAGGAATTATTTGATGATGTCTTATTGTGGGGATGTTGTAATTCACTTTTGGTGTGTATAGAGCAATGGATAACCTTTGCGTCTTAATAGAACATGGGTTTGAAACGTTCACTTCGATCACGATTGAAAAAACAAATGTGGTACACCCGTTAAACTACCACATAGATCCTCAGAGTTTGCCACCTTTATGAAGAGGTGGTTGAAAGGAACTAGGAAAACACTATACAAGTACATATGTTTGCCAAATCTTCTTAGAGCTATAATAATAATGTTAAGAGCCATGTATCACACAACTGCACAAAATATTACATACGTACAGAAATTATTTAGTTTATCCTCACAGCACTAATATAAGAGAACATTATTACCCTCCTTACCATAAACTACTGGCTACATAAGGTAGTGTAACAAGTCTTGATATTTAACAGTTCTCTTTAACAGAAAAAATTAATTAGACCTGATCTTGTCTCACATTTTACCAAGATTGTGTCCCCTATACTTTAAATTCGTTACAGAATATTTAGAGAACAAGAGAATTAAAATGAGATCAAACTGCAAAGCTGAAATTCTAATTTTAATTTATATGTAACCGAGGTTTAGTTTTATCCTAGTAAGAACCAGAGTTCTTAAGTGGAATGGACTAGACTCTTCAAATGTTTTAACCTAAAATGTATTTTCTTTTTAAATGTGTTAAAACCTTAGACAGTTTTGTGTTCAGAGTGTTTTTTGGTGGTGGAGAAATGAAAGCTACATTTCTGTAATGCTTTTATTAGAAGATCCATGTAAAAACTTGTAGGAAAAATTGTTTACCAAAACCTATGTTACTTGGATACATTAAAATGCCTGTTTCATTCTGATGATCGTTTTGTTACCTTAACACATTTTTTTCTTTGCATATGCTTTGCATATTATTTGAAAAGAAAAGAACTGGGAGAAAGAGAGAGAATGTTATTAGTCTGCCATAGTACTGTGGGAAGAAACACTCTAGCCTGCTCAGGAAAAATTGACTTTTCTGAATTTTTTCAGAAGTGAGCTTGATGGAGTTAATGCCTTCAACAGGCAGAAATTTACACCAGCCTGGGGGTTTTCCTTCCTTGGTTTCATATTATAATACATGGAATATTTATTTGTCAATGCACATGGCTAATAATGACCACCTTGATCCAAGAGGCAATGATTACAAGAAATTCCATGGGGAATTGCTTGACTTATCATCTGTCTCTACACTGAAAAGCGGAATTAAATATTCTTTTCCATGCCCCTTCTTAATTTCAGAGAAGGAAAAGCTCTAACTAAGGTGTTCTGAATCACCTCCAATTTCATATATTGATTACTGAGATAGTCTGAGAGGACTAGCTTTCTGGTGTCTGACATTTGTGTGGCTGCTAGCCTTGAGATACTTTCAATACCAAGCAGATTCTCCTGGGCTTGAGGTGGGTTTCATTTGGAAATATGATTTATTTTTGTGTAACAATGGTTAATTGACTATATGTGCATTGCTGTGTGTATAAAAAAGTCCTTAATTTTCCTTGTGTATAAGTCCAGTAAGTCATTACAGAAATATGGAACATTACAGAAATATGGAACAAAACCATGGGATGCAAAACTTGAGAAAGATCTTAAAAAAACATTGATAATTTAGTTAAAAGGTCCTAATTCTGCATAAAAGTGAAAGCTGCTTTTGCACATCTCCAATGACCTGCTGCAGTAGTCCCTCAGCAGTGCAATAAAATCCGAAGTTCTATAACAACATATGCATCATGTCAACCAACAAAAAAGCCCAGATATCAATACATTCAGGAAAAGCAGTTGACTTTGGCTTAGTATATGTGTGAACACTGTTATTTATGAGAGGCCAGTGTTCGCTGATACTGAATCATAACCAATTGTGACCATTGCTAAAATTTTCATGGAAAATGCAAAATACAGCAACTACTATTTTTTTGGTTACAAAAGAGAGGATTTGCAAACCAGAACTATCATTGGATAGACTCTTTAGAACAATTGTCGGAAGCATAAAGGATTAAAGTCCATAATGAAATATGAAAGGCAAAGGAAAAAAGTCTAAAAGCACATAGAACGTGAAGCATGAGAGTATTAACAGCCTCAAAAGAAGTGTCATGTAACTTAAAAACCTTGGTTTGGCTGGTGGCACATTCACGACCTCAGTTTTTAATTCATAACTAACTAGTTTTTAGCCCATCATGAAATCCTCTTCAAAAGACAGCAATATTGTGATCTGCATGACACTAATTGCTTAACTAATATCTGAGAAGTAGGATCTCTCTCATTTTAGAAACATGATAGTCCTGCAGTTTTGTGGAGTAGAATGAGACATATAAAGATTTAAAAACGTGAATTGGGGTCCTGGGAGCTGTGGTCAGGTCAAGAACAGACACACTATGCATTTGTGATGAAAATCAGTAGTTACAAATATGAACGATGACAAATGAAAGTGCATTACAGTCTCAGCAGTTCGTCATGCTGGGTGGGCATCCACTGAGAGACCACAGGCAACCTTTTCTTCAGTTTCCAGAGGGAATGAAAGATAAAAGATTTTAATGTTTTGCCTGAGCTTTTTCTCAGTGAGGAACCATAAACATATGATGGAATTCTGAGATACAACAGTGCTGGAATCAGTGGACATTCAGCCCAGCCCATGGAGCACTGATATTTCATAGAAGATCTGCAAACCCAGTTGGAAGTACCTCAGATATGGTTGAGAATAGTTTATATCTCAGTTCTCGGAGTTTGTCATTGTGTGTAGTATCAATGTTACCTGTGCCAATGGAAGACACGGTAATAGGACATGTGGTTTTTGGTGACTGAACTTCACACAGTGAAAGTCTGAGTTGCAGCTGCAGATTTTTGCACTCTTATGCAGTTAGAACTGGCCATCAAATAAAGAGTATCTCTCTCAAGTATGTTGTTCACAAAGTGTTTGCTGAATTCTACAATGGCAGACCAAAATGGCCTTCAGGGAAGACAAGGAGCTTACTGAGATCATAGTAGAAATGGTAGAAAGTAATTGCTCTGCAGTTCCTTCCTTGCTACTGCCACAATGTATAGTATTCATATGGTAAAATCTGTTAAGAGATTGTGTGTGAAGCTTACCACTGCAATGGTCACTATGGGAGTCACAAAGCTGCAGACGGCTCAGGGAAGCAGTAAAGCTCTTGCAAATAAGAAGTCTTTTGAACCAGGTAGGTGATTCAGATGAAAATGTATGAAGTCTGTATGTGATCAGAATGCCAAACTGATTAGGAACGTTCAGCAGCTCTTTTCCAGGTGATAAGTACCTAAGACCCTCGCTTGATAATGTTGTAAATCTGTCATTTATTTAAATGAGTATTGCATTCTCTCTCTATGTTTCTGTCTCATAGACAAACACAATATATGCCATACAATATTGCAAGTAGTATTTAATTTTTAAATTAATTACATCTAACTTTCCTCTTTAGCATCAGAACATTGTCAAATCAGTCCAGAATCTGCTTCCCTTTGATCTTTTACCTTAGAATAGTTCTGCTTTTGAAATAACAGGTTCTGCTAAGAACATCTCAGTGAGTGCATCCTCATGGCGTCTGCATATACCTTTTAAATGCTTGTCTCAGAAATGGAACATCAATACAAAAAGATCTTTTGACAACAGCTATGTAAAGTAAATGGTAATGCTTGTTACTTCACTGAAGGGAAGAAAAGATGATGGAATTATTCACAACTGGAGTCAGGGATGCCTGGAGACCTACTTGAATGCAGTTTTCTCTGTGCTGTTTCATCTCCTCTGTTCTCTGTCTGCCTTTAAACTACTTTGTTGTTAAATGTAACTTTTCAACACAGGTCTTTTATAAAGAAGGTTAGAAGGTAAATATTATTTTACTTATTTTTATATAAGGAAACAGAACCATGAGTTACAAAAACTAACTACAACAGTACAGTGATCAAGTCTTTAACGGTATCCTGGCTCTTCAGAATCTTATCCTGGGCCTTATCCATCATGACACACTGAATTTGAAAGCATAGAAATACAGAAACTTGTTATTCTCTTGTTGTACATCATCCTTTCACTCAACTAACATATGTAAATATAAAAATATAAATATCAAATTAGAAGGAGTACATATTCAAATTCCCTTAGGGCATGCTATTGCGAATGTAGATAAGACTTGCGCCATCAGTAACAAACATCTCTGGTAGATCTGTCTGAGATGCTTGTTTTAGATCCACATAAAAAGAATAGTTCTGTCTACTGAATCTAGTGTATTTATTTTAATTAGGGGGAAGGAATGCTTTAATTAATGGTTTTAGAGTATATTTATAGAATATTAGCAATTATTTAAAAAAATGCGTAAAACCAGAAACTGTAGCTTTGATTTCTTGACTTTTTCCTGACATGATTGGCAATTCTTCTGAGATGCTCACGTAGTTGTCTAAATTCTTGTCAGAACATATTGGTGTCATTGACATTGTTTTCCTTTTCACAAATTTCATATCTAGCTAGCTGCTCCTTTCCAAGAAGGAAAGTGTTAGATGTTGATGGTGACATTGCCAACCATGACTTCAAGAGCAAATATGGCATTCCCAAAGATTTTCTAAAATTTCAAAATTACATTGTGCATCCACATTGCATAAATATAGTAATGCTGCATATTAAAATAATGTTGGTCATTCATTTAGGATATAATTATTATGAGGTGATCATCACATCAGTTATAGTCAGTTATCAAAGAAATACTATTTGCAAGCAGAGAAATCAAGGTCCTCAGTGTTACTTTTAAGCTTAGCTATGGAATTAGCTGGGATATGAAGTGTACTGCAACTAACTGGACTGCGCTGTGTACATTTGGCTGCCTTTGTATGTGTATGACTCCCTTGAAAATAATGGAAAACTTTTCTAAAGAATCATGCCCCAACTATTTGCAAATAAATAGAGCAAGATCATCCCCACAGGATTGTGCAAATACCCTGATGGCATAGGGTGCCAGAGTCTACCTCCTCTGTCACACTCTTGAAGTGAGAGACCACAGAGGACATCTTGGTCTGAACATAATTACTGGTCCTTAGGTACTGTTCAAACACCCCAAAGTGCTTTAGGGAAATCTCCAGTCTTTGGTTAGCTGCCTTCCCATAAAATGCGTGGGCAGATTTACTCACATGACGAAGGGATTATCAAAATGATTGAACAGGAACCCTGTGCTGATGATTCCCAAACAAGGGTTTGCTGCTAGTTGTTGTGAAAAAAATAATAATTAAAATAAAAATCTAAAGTGTCCAAGGGCAGTGGCCCACTGACAGAGACAAGAATTTCTTTTAGCTTGTGGTCCTGCGGAAATAAACTTCTCATAGAGTTAGATGTTTAATTTCTGTATGTGAATAAAACAAATAAAAAAAGAAAGCTTCTCTACTCTTAGAATATGCATTATCTTAGTAATTAGAGTGTTGGCCTGAATTCAAATCCCCATTCAGCTGAATTCAGTTCAGGAATTGCAATCTATATCCTCCAGGAATACCCCATCATTAAACAATTGAGTGTTTTAGCTTGAGCACCTGTTTTCTCTCCTGATGGATCTCTTCCACTTTATATAAATAATTAATCAAGTGTTGGAAGAGTGATGTGGACCTGCAGCTCTTATATCCCGGTTGAACCTCTAACCACTGGCTGTCAGCTGCAGCCAACTCATGCTTGTTTGCATTAGGTATTCTCTATATGGAGAAAAATGTGCTTACAAAACATTTTTCACCTGAGAGAAACAGGGTAGTGGAGAAGAGGTCTATTTTAAGAAGCCGATCACCCAGAGTATCTAGTGCTTCGAATAGGATCAAAACCCTTTGCAAGACATGTGACAGCCCAAGGCCTTTACAGTAAGTAAGTAGTTCAATCTGAGTTACTTAAGGAACTATAACAACAGCAGTGTTGGATAGCAAAAAAGCATTGTTGAATGAATGTTATGCCCATCTCAGCCTAAGGAAGAAAGCTTGTCTTCGCTAGATGAACTTGGCTGGACATGTAACATTAATGATCTAAGTCAGATGATTTTATAAAAGGAGTAACTGCCTGGTTAGTAGGCAGGGATTTTTGGCAAGGGAAGCTGCTGGGTAGAAACCAGATTAATATTCCAAATTTAATTTGTGTCATTGACTGATGGACAAGCAACCCCAGAAGTTAGAATATGGTTGAGAATTTTAAAGTCCTGTATTGCTAACTAGAGCCATTACAGCAGATGACTACATTTGAGATTCTAGAATTGGCTCAAATGACTAGTCTATATGACCTAAACTGCAAATTCAAACTTGTAAGTTTTTTTTTTAATTTGTTTTAAACATCCTGAGAAGCTTTTTCTGCTACAAATCTCTACCTTTCCTCCTATGATATGTTATGTATCTAATAGCATTGTCAGACATCAGTCTGAAAACCACTGAGTAAATCAAAACACAAAGATTTTAGCTGCTCATTTTAGCTGTCATTGATTTGCTGGCACTGTCTTCAACATACAGCTTTTAGAAATTTCTTATTTCCCTTTTACTTTTGTGACACTTCCAAGGTAATTTGGAATTCATGTGTGACACTTTTTTTGTAGTCAATGTCTGCAAGTCACATTATTTTGAGGGACTGCATTTCAAAGAAATGCTGGTAAAGAAAGGAACCAATATAATTTTAAAAATCTCATCTTGTCAGGCACCTTAGCTATAAATAAATGCTGTAGAAACACACACAAAAAAAATTGTTTTCTTGGCTACAAGATCTCAGAGGTTAAACAAGCTTCATTTAGATTACTATCCTGTTTTCTTTCCTTTTTTATTTCAAAGTAAGTCTATGGATCTCTATTTCAAACAGAAGTCTAAAGTTAATATTTGACTGAGGTAAACTCCAGAAAACTTCATGTTAGCTACTTAGTATTATATGGATATCTCCATCAGAGCACTCCATAGTAAAGTAGTAAATGCAGTTGAAATTTGCATTTGATGGTGATGCTTTACAAGACCATTACTCTCAGTGTGACTCCACTCAGGAAGAGATGAAGCACTAGCGATTACTGATGATCCCTGAAAATGAATCCTTTTTCATCTGCCTGGTTTAGGTTGTAGCCATGTTCTCTTCACTTTTCTGTCTGGTTTAATCTACTTCTTTGTGTATGTGATGGAAGTCTGCCAAAACAGAGGGATTTTAACAGTCAGGAACACCAAAATGTCTTCTTTTTATACAGCTAAGTCTTAAAATACCATTACAGCAATATCTGAGTAGTCTAATGTATTTAAAAGCTGAAACATATAGAGCATGAGGAGGCCAGAGAAGAAGGTATCTTCAGTGGGAAGGAGTAGCAAGCAATAAAGAGAAAATAAAAAAGCTACAAGTTATGGAGGAAATTTATTAAAAATACAAATAGAGAGCAGCTCTAAAGAGAAATCAGACAGACATCAACATTGCTATGTCAAGAAATATTTAGCATGCAAAAAACTCTTCAACCTCTTTTTGCTACCATTTCTAATGGGCATCAGCTGAGAAAAAGTGTCACAGAAGCTGAGGTTCACCACAGAGTTTCACTTAGCAGTTGCTCCTAAGTGCAGTCCCTGAACAGTTGCCTAAGAAGCAGCAAAATCCATATTTCAGATTGTATTTTTATAACAAAGAAGATGGTCCCCTTCTGCAGGGACCAGCTGGGGCTGATTCTCGTCTCAGACCAGTAGAAGTTAAAAATCTTTTGTTTACTTAACATATTAGAGTAGTTTTTTTTTTTCCTTTATCCCTAAATATGATAGTTTTTCTTCATTTGCATTAGCTACAGTGAAGTATATTCAAGTTGAAGTATGCAGGCCTCTCATACAAGTCGTCATATATTCATTATTCTGAATATCTCACCAAGTGCATAATCTGTGTTTGCTTGAAGTGCGCAGTGATTTTTCCACTGCTCTGTTTTGTTGGAATATCATCAAATTCTTTTGTTTTAATTTTTTAAGAATTCCTTGCTTTATGCAGAGCTAATATTGAACTGTTTCTTCTTCAACAAGTTTTAAAGAAAGAATAAATTTAAATATTTGTAATTATAGAAGTTAGAACTGTTAAGCAGGTAAAGAAAATGTACTGTTGATGCATATATACTCTCTGTGGGGATATTGAATTTATCATTTAATGGTTTAGTCCTGCAGTTATTAAAACATTAACTGTTTTCCCAATAACTATTATAACAACTGCTTTTGCATTTGAATGCTAAATAAATCTGATGTGGTTCAGCCTGAAGTGACAACTTTATACTGAAACTCTGTTGTAGCTCTCTCATCTCCTGACTGCCCCTTCTTTTCTATTTCATTTTTATGCCATTGTTACTGCCTCTTGATCTTATTCTTCTTTCCTCTACCATTTCTCAGAAACAGCCCCCAGAAATCATGGGAAATGAGAGCTGGAAGACACCTCCAGAGGCCACGTTATATATCTTCCTTTTTCTATTCTCATCATGTGAATTCTACAGAAAGGACACAGGTACGGAGAACTTACTTAAATTACATGCTTTGTTTACTTGAATATTCTGTGAGGAAGAAAGCTCTGCTTTCCTCCTTTTTGGTCCAGGAGTTTCACTGTGAATACATGCTCTAAAAGACAAGACTCCTCTGTTTCTTCCAAGGAAGAAAAAAACACAGCCAAATAAAGACAACTGTGTAGTCTTCATCCTGAGGCAGATAAAAAATTTGTCAAGCTGAACTAATTTCTAATAATAAATTTACACCTGTTGAGATATATTACGTACTTTAAGGTTGATTTGCCAGAGTGGTTTTCATTATTTATCAATTATCTGTAGACATGAAAAGACATCATTTTTCCCCTTTGGAATCTACAAGCAATTTCAAGCCCAGCCAGATCTTCTCATCTTCATCGAGCCATCTGGATTGCTCAGCACTAATTTTTCTCTGTTGACGCTCATGCCATTTTTCGTATTTTTTATGTTTTTGTTTAACACAATGGAGAACGGCTCCCTTAGAAGCATCAAATAAGGTGTTGTTTCAAATCAGTGGCAAAGTGTAATTTTACTACGAAGTATTGAGATACTATTCATACGTTCAGGCAAAGGGTCAGGTGATGCTGAGAGGCTGTGAACGGGCATCGGAGTGTTTGGGTGTCTCCTCCCTTCCATCTTCCTAATCCCTCTACACTGATCTGCTATCTCCGAGGGCCAGGACTAAACTCCTGAAGAAGGAGATACAATGCAAGACAAGGACTGAAACTCCTCCTTCCTCATCATATAAAGGACAGGGACTGGAAAGAAGTGCAAAGGCAGTTCACTGAGGCACAAAATAAGCATTGTGGACACCATGATGCAATGGTAACATCAGTACCAATAATTTTGGTAGCAGTTGATATGTCATTTATTGAAAAATGTGGTGCTATTGTGGTATGGATATATTATGCTTCATTACTTCAATTGAATATGCAATGAGCAAATAAACTATAAAATATATTTAAACTCACCTGTCTTTTTGATTCTAAGATTAAAATTCAGGTTTGACAACAATACAAGAGATTTGAGGAAAGGAGATTGGTACTTTGGAAGTCCTGCAAGCCTGGTATACATTGTAAAGCCAAAATACCGTTCTACCGGTATGAATGGAGGTAAGAGTTACAAGATAGTTTAGTCTTTGGTGGATTTTTGGTCAATATTTAATTTGCTAAAATGCTTCATAGTAGCCATAGTCTAAACAATTTTTCCATGGACTTAGCTCTGAAATCCTGTTTCCTATTTGGTAGTCATCCCCTGATGCCATTGGGACTACTCATCAAATTATGATGCATCTGGAGCAAATGTGACAGAACAGAAACATATGAAAGCCAAGAGAAAAAAAAGGAAAGTAATTCTGCATGATTAATGCAAAAGAGTGGAAAATTATATCAGACTTTCAATGAGCCTTGACCTAGCCACAATAATCAAGTACTGGAGGTGGTCATGACATCCATCAGTTATGGCCCTCTGTCTATGAAGGAATATTTTTAAACCAGTCAGTTACGGTTATGTTTTATGAGTATATAAATGCAGTAAAATGTCATAATTCAAAACCACTATCTTTCTCATTAACGCTGTTCTTCTGACTAATATCAGATGTGACTGCTGTGATTTGACCATTTCTGGTCAATAATTTTAACAACTTTTCCAAATTTATATCTGAATATAACCACAGTACTTCCTCATCATTTATGCTCTTGCTGTGATTAATTTGCCAAGACTTTTCAAACATGAAGTAACCTTCATTTGCTAGAGTAGGTTTGCATTTCTTAAATTTATTTGAAGATTTAAACATACTAGTATCTGTTTAAATAAAATATTAGAGTGTTAATTTGTATTTAAGGAACCATGCATTTGTGTTCATCTGACACTAACGTAATAGCACTGAGCTAAACCTGAGAAATGTTTCTTTTTGGGATATGTATCATAGGCTTTTTTGTGTTATAGAACCATACAGCATACTGTGAGTGTAATCTCCTAAAAAATCCTACTAAAGTCAGCTAAAAAGCTGTAAGAATAACACCTGTGTTGTTTGCGATGAGATTAGAAACTCTGCAATATTAATAACCCTAAGGAGGATGTTTAACTTGGAACTGGCCACTGCTGGGCTGCAGATGCTGAAGACCATCACATAAAATGTAGATTAGAGAAGGAAAGTCTGGTGGCCAGTGGAGCACGCAGAAGGAAGGTTGCAGAAAGACGGTGACTTTGGGCCAGGAGGCATAGGATCAAGCAATGCAGCAGGCCAAAATGCAGAAGTTGGACACTTGTTGGGAGAAAAAGGCATGAACAAAAGCAAGGGATCTGAGGAGAACTGAGGTGTGGGGTTCCAGTGAGCAAAGCTACACTATTCCTAGGAGGTACTGGCTCTTACAACACTCTGTGACCCCCCTGCACCTGACAGACTGAATGTTATCTCTGTCATAACACCCACTAGAGTGCAGCAGGGGCTGGCACGGGGCACTCCAGCAGGTTCCCTTACCACGGCTACTCATGCTAAAGTATGCGCTCCTCAAACCCGAAGTACAAGGCCCAATAAAGCAGGCGTGGCTTGCCCGAGATCACTAATTCCTCAAACACAATGTCTTCCACAAGGGTCCCAACAGAATAACCAGTTGCACAAGCCCAGGCATCAAGAGTTTAATCCTTTTCAATAGATTTTTTATGTATTTAAGCCTTTTAATTATTTCCTGCCATGTCACTTCCTGCAACGCTCAGGAAACAAGTTATCCCAAACAGTGCAAGTATAGGTCATACGTATTGTATGGGTCTGTTGATATTAAACTGACTTCCACTGATTTAGTGTGAGACACTAAAGAGTCATTTGAATGTAATCCAAGCTGCTTCACTAAAACTTGCTGTGAAACATTTAATGCTTCTGTGATGATGGCATTGCATTTGGCAGGAAATGAATTGCCACAGAAATTAAGAAGTGGAGCTTTCTATCTTCAGCTGATGATGCAACATAAAAACGAAGTACTTGCAGCTCTGTTTTCATTTAAAGACATCAGTAAGACCACTTCATCATGGCGTTCAGATATTTCAGTAATAGTTTGGTTCACACAAATACCTTGAATGCAACATGTTAAGGATATAAATACCAGACATGTTTGAACATTAGGAAGACTCAGAACCTTATCCTCAGTGAATCAAAGCTTAAAGAAAAACAGAACAAAGTAAAATATTTTGCTTCCAAATAAACATCCTGTTTCCCAACTAACTGATGTCTTCAGCCAGAAACTGAGGAGCCTACTCTACTGTCAGTTGTTGACCTCTGAGTGTGTCCTCCCACTTCTAGGACCACATATGTTATAAGTAGTAACTGTTTCTGCATCTTGAACGTGTGCAGGTTGGGGGTTGTTTGTAAATGCCCAATATTTGTATGAATTAATTTTCCTGAGAACCAGGCTTAAGAATTTATTGTGTTCTTATCGACTGCCTTTATTATAACATTGTGAATGATTCATTCTGAGAAAGAAAATTCCCCATTTTTAGCTCAAAATATAATGTTTTGTTTCATTATTCTTAATTAAAAAAAGATAAAGTTGAATTCAACTGCAAATGAAAATATCATTCTAAATGGAAAAATCATGAAATTTCATTTTGAAAATACCAGAACGTATTGTTCTCATGGTTTTTAGCCATATGATTTCTTATGAAAAATATACATGTTTTGAAATTTTTTAAAATCTTAGTAATATATGTTGCTTCAATAGAATCTAGTTTCAGAATGGTCCACAGATCAACAATTACATATTTCAGAATAAATATGTTCTGTTCTGTAATTTCAGAGTTTTCCTATGTTTTAGGAAAGGAGAAGGACCTCTTTAATTACGTCTTACCTCAAATCACCACTTAATAGCAATAAAGTCTATATTTATTATCAAAAACTCTACGCTGTCCAAAGTTTTATTTAAATTAATAAGCAGACTTAAGTGCCCCAAAATAGGAATTTTTCCCACAAATACATTTCACAGAAAAAAGAAATTTTTGCGACTTCAATTTTTGTAAAAATAAACTACACAAAACATAGCACTTTTCCCTACACACATTTACAAGGTTCTGAATAGCAGCTATTTAGGAATACTTAGTGCTAAAACTTCCCTGCAATCCTTTTTCCTTTCACAAGTTGTATTTTTTCCTTTCCCCATTTCCCAAACAATTTTGCATGATAGCTTCCTCATGAGGCAGGTCGGTTCTGATTAAATGATTAAGTCAAGAAGCTGAGGTTATAATAATAATAAAAAGCAATCCATTGCACTTAAATGGAGCTTTTCATCTTCAAAGTGCTTTCAAAACATTAACTAATTAAAGAATGAAGGAAGAAATTAACTTTAGGGGACTGTAGACCTCTTGGTTAGCAGACATACTTAGGAATAAGACATTCTAGGCTCCCACCCAGCACTTAAGTTGTTCAGCAGAAGGGTAGGCAAAGCTCACCAGGCCTGGGTTTATCAATGTCTCTGGATTTTATACAAGTTACCCATAAAACTTTTCAATCAGTGAAAATGTCTACATTTGTGGATACAAGGGTTAATTGATGTCCGCAAATGAGTCCTCCTGAGTAACTGGTGGGGTAGTTCACCTCTACTCACTAGAGGCCATGTGTAGCTGTCCTATGGGGATTCTGCTGATCTTGCATCAAGTGGCTCATCCACATTGTTTTTGCATTTGTCTCTATTGGCTTCTCAAAGGAAAATATCAGCTGACCACCTCTAAGAAGAAAGTTAAGCATGGATTTGTCCTTGTTCCTACATTCTGTCCCTGTGCGTGCCTCTTAGCTTGCCTCTTAGCTACTGAAAATGTCCATAAGCAGACAACAGTCTGAACTTCTACAAAACTGTGTGCTTATTTTAAACAACTAAACACCACTCTGGCAAAATTGCACCTGTACTACTTCGTGTGGCAACAATAATGCTTTTTTCATGGGAAGAAGTACCTGTGATTTTGTATTAATGGGGTCCTGATGGTCTTCAAAGATCTCTTTCAATCAAATTTTATGGCTGACATCAGAAGAATCAATCAGACTGGGCTATGATAGTTTCTTGACTTTGGCTTCTTGTTCTGCTATTGTAACAAGACCATCAAGTAGTCTGGATGCTCTTTCTTTTGAGAGAGTGAGGGGTCAGCAAAAGCACTTTCTGAAGAGACATTTGCTAATTTAAAAGATTTCCATAGTGTGTTGCAATTGTTGTTCTCATAATTGAGATCTGATTTGTAACTTTTTCCTGAACATCTCCAACTGAATGTCAGAAAAAGAGATATTAATATTGATAGTGTAGGTATCATGGAATTTACACAAGCAGAAAAAACCTCTTCATCTTGTCTTTGCAGGAAAGCAGAAAAATTAAAAGCATGGTTCTGTTCAACGAACGTGTTGGAATCCTGATGATGGTATAACCTCTGGAAGGATAAGAGATTATTTAAGTATAATTTCACAGGATAAAAACATTCCTGATGTCCCCCACAAAATCTAATGATGAAATACAGAAGCACGCTGGCATCACTTGTATGGTTGTTCTTAGTTATATTCTGCTGCTTTTTTTGCTCTTTCTCTATAAGAGTATACTAAGAGATAAATTAAGTTGTTTGAGTTTTGATGTAACCAAGACTTTAATAGCATGTGATTTTCTTTCCTTTATTTTTAAGTCAGCCAGCTTGGTGCCTTTCTGATGGACCTAGGGAGTTCTTAGACGGCATTCTTGCTTACCTGACATGCGATCCATCATGCACGCCTTGGGGAACAGTGAGGAGGTGTAGTGATGAAACACCATGGGGGTTTTGAAAGTGAGCAGGTATTGATGCCTAAGATAAGTTGCAGAAAGGGATTGTATTTCCAAATATTGCGGGGGAAAGACGGGGTTATGAGGACATCATTGGCTCTTTCAGCTCAGACGGACAGGAGGGGAAGCAAGTGGGGAGAGATAGTCGAATTATTAAATCAAAGACAAAATTATGTTTTTCATCATTTCATTATTTATTCACATAGCAGTCTGACCTTTGATCACACCTTTAATAAGATAAATAACATCCAAAATCACTGAAAAAGCTTTCAAGGGTATACAATCTCAAAAGTAATTGAGCTCAGTTCTCTGTTTCATGAAGCACTTTATTCCACTAGAAAACATCAAGGGGAGACTTAGTAAGAGGAATAGCAATGCATTATCTTTTACGTCAGTTGGAGAATGATTTCAGAATCATAACCAGTAATGGGGCGCGGAGGGTGAGTAATCTAAAAGGATTTTAATTGGCTTTGGATTTATTAATTGTTTTCCTCTCCTAATTCCACTCTTCATCAATAAATGACTATTTCATAGGATAGCAAGGAAAAGCCATTGGGAAGGAGAGAAGATATAAGGAGTACAAGCCTGACTTCTTCATTTATTTAAAAAAATATCAAATTTGACCATCTCAGCAGCTGGTATTTTTCATTAACAAAATGGACAATTATCACTACAGTTTAACTGGGCTTTTTATCTGTTTATTTTCAGATCTTTTTAGAAACATATTTAACACAGAAAAATATGAATTCTGTGATTACTTTTCTGGCTTCTGCCCAGTGAATGTCCTTCTCAGCAGATTGCCTCTGACCACTGCTGCTTCTCAAAGTACTCTGCTATTTCTATAGAGAATTTCCTTTTACTTCTCAGGGGCTGAAGGAGACCTCATATGTCCAGAAGACAGCAAAAGAGATGGCATTTGACTCTACTGAAATAAGGGTATTTTTTGTCCTATGCACAGTTAAGGCCAGAAGGCCTATTCTTTTCCTGGGTTGTTTAGTCCCATGTTTTATTTGACCTTTCTTCATTTTCATTCTTTCTCCTCTCCTCTCCTTTTTTTCCCTCTCAGAAATCCCTCAAGGGCTCTGTTCTCTGTTAGTTACAACATAATGTCATTGGCCAGGTTGAAAATATTATTTCTTATATAACAAGATATATTGCAGGTTTTCAAATATGTTTCTCACCACCACTTTTCAATGAACCCTCCATAAATCCAGCTGAGGGCAGGCAAGATCCATGTAGCTCTGAGAAACAGGGTAAACCTAATTTACTAAAGATTCATGAGTTGTTTCCTCACACCCTGCCAGCTATTATACCCAAGTATAGTATATCTGATGGAATTACACTGAACATGAAATAGTGTTTCTGCAGCAACTGAATTTGAGAAAGATCACCACTAGTCACAAAAGAAATAGAAACTCTTTCTCTTAATTTACCATAAAATATAAATTCATTTTAGTATATGAGTTTAAAATTAACTGTAATGACAGTTTAATTTCTTCAAAGACAGCATTGTACCTCTGCCTTTCTTGATCTGTGTGAGTTTGCATACAGCATAATGTGTCCCCTGCATACTCAAAATACGGAGTGCATGCAAGGCAGATAAGATCCAAATAAAATTGGAACAACTGATATTGTTCCACTGAATCTGGCGTCACTGATTTTAGTCATTTAAATTTGCAAGTGTTTGCATCTGTGTATCCAAGACTTGCTTGCTTTTTTCCCCCCCACGAAATGCTTTTAGGCCCCAGCAGAGCAGCTACACAGGAGTAGCAGCAGCCATATTCACGTGCATTAGGCATCCAGCTCTTGTTGCTCTCTTCATCCCTGCAGGGCAAAGCACGTCCATGCTCTTGTCAGTGGTAACCAGGTGCTTGAGAAAGGGGTATGTCTGTGTCCTCTCTTCGTCGCTCGGGCCTATCCTGCCTGTCAGTCATTGCATTAAGAACCATATATAGGAGACCATCCAGCCAGGAAAAGCTGCAGCATGCCTGGCAGTCAGTCAGGCAAGGTAATTTCCTTTTCTGCCTGTATTACTGGGAATAGTGATGGAGGCAGGAGACACTTAGCCAAAGTGTGATCCTCTCATGTTCTGCCATTTAGCCTGCTGCATTGCTCCAGTACTGAGGAACAAAGAAATTTTCCACGCATAGTCCTCTGAAAATTAATGGTAAACTGTATTTAAAACTGAGAGGCAGAATTTCTTGTGTTGTAGTATGTTTGTTAGTTATACTACTGGTAATAATGTAAAACTTTTTCCTATGAAGGTCAGTAGGTTGCTGCCTCATGCATAATCTTAAAATGCATGTTCTAAAAATCAAGTGTATAAATGGAGTTTATGCCTAGGGCAACTCTTCCTTGTCTGCCCCTCACCTCCCCAGGAAAGCTCAAACATACCATGTTTTCTAAAGCTGAGAAGGGATTTAATTATCAGAAGCCTATTTTTCCATCTTTAGTTGGGTTGGCTGGGCTGCTCAGAGAGAAAAAAAGCAGACATATCTCTTCATATCTCCTCACATCTCCTCACTGTGCAACGAATACATCAAAGCAAGGGGACACCCCACTCCTAAGTAATTTTAACTATAGGAATACCTTGTGGGTAACAAATACACTGAACACTGTATTGGAAAATTTGATATTAAAACTATTTATAAGGGGAAACTGAATCATTCATCCTCTTCTTACTTCTGAGTTTAGTATACCAAATATGTGAGTTTTCTCACTGTTTCTTACTTACCATTGCACTTCACTTGGAATGTGCATTTCAAGGGAATCAGATTTCAAGAAAATAGATTTTGAGGAATTAGATTAGAACACATCAATCTGGAAGAAAGGTGGAGAAGCCTTGATGAGAACATAATTATGCATTTAAAACTATTATTTATGTGGGGGTTGGGGCCAGGAACAGTGTTCTATGAAATTGTGATCTCAGCATAACATAAAGCAAACAAGCATTTCAAGTGGATTAAGAGTACTCAAGTGGTCTGAGCACAGAGCTATAACAAATATTGACTATCAAACTGAAGAGAGGGATGTAGTGAGCTACATCAGAGGGGTTCATCCCTGTCTATATTTATTTTATGTATCCCTGGCAGTTGAAAATAATGAATGAAATGTGGCTTTATAAATAGGCCTCTTTGGGAAACAAGAATATTAGCCTTGTTAAGTGGCTGCCAAACAGCTCTGCTATCATTTTATGTCCTAGAACAGGAAAAGATTTCTTTCCTTCTCTTCTGTCCCCCGAGAAACCCTCTGCCCTGCTTTCTTATTCCAGTGCACAGCCCTGTGGCTCAGGCTGTGCTGCAAGATAACACCTTGACCCCACAAGGCTAGATAATATTCCTTATATATGCTCCACTGTTTCAGTCCTTCTAACATGGAATGATAGCTCCTAAGGGGATAAAGGGTGTTGTTATCAAGTTAAGTTCCTTTAACAAGCCAATGGTCCAATCCAATATAAAAATCAATTTTTCAGGGCTTCACAATGAAGAAGCATGATTTATTTTTATTGGATCTAGCCCTGAGCTATCTTGTCAAAAGTTAGCAAAATATTGTTCAAAACCTTTTATCGAATCAGGGGCTTCTGAGTTTTGCATGATGTTTCCCAAACACAGAGGAACCTAAAGAATTATGAATCTGAGAAAGAATGAAAACAGTGAGTTGTGCTAGGTGACAGAAATTGGTTATGCATTCTTTAAGTTAGCAGCTTTCTGGAAGAGATAGCTTAATAAGTTTTGTTTTGGTTAGTTTGTTTTTTTAAAGCTCCATTAAAAATCCAGGTTCACTGACCGAGATGGACACAAATGAAACTAGAAACTAATAATATCAAGTAAATGACCTTATGCTTTCCACAAATCAGGACAGTTTCCCCAGTCAGCAGAGTTCTGGGTCACTAATTAATATAGAGCAGCACCATTTACTTTCTTTCTCTTTAGAAAACTGCACAAGAGAAACTTTTGAATTTTAATCAAGATTTATGCTGGAGGGAAGGAGGAAAAGATTTTTGAATGTTTTAGCTTGGAGATAGTTTAATCATATTTATTATAATACATTATACCCATCACCCATTGTATGATTTTAACATCATCCTAATCAGGAGGGAAAAAAAGGCTAAAGTCACACTACCAAACCTTTTCTCATTATTATTATTTTGCAAATTAGTCATTTGATCATGATCTACATTTTGGACATTCACCTCTATTTTGTTATTTAAATAAAGATCAAATAACAAAGTTAATTGCTATCCAAAGCACAGGGCTTTTTTCAGTGTTTTCTCTCAATTATGCTTACACTTATTCTTTTGCAAGAATATGCATTAAATGAACATCACTGAAATGAAGATGAAGACCAGCGCTGGAGCCCTAGGACTCTTGAATCTCCTGAGTTTCCTGTGTTTGTCTTTCTACAACAGTACAGTCTTATTTCCAGTTTGATATTTCTTTTTAATCAGCCGATTGGTCATTGAAATGATGACATAATTTAAATGTGGGGAGTTTAATGGGACAATATGAAATGATTTTCCTTGGAGAACACAGAGAAATCTGGACAGGATTAGATACACACAAAGACATTCAGTCAGAGAACTGGCCAAAGCCAAGGTGGAAATTAATTTCAAACCATTATTTCTTTCTCAAGCCAGAGAGGAGCTTAAATCATTACTCTGATCTTCTGCTGAACTCAAAGAGAAGAGTTGAAATTACTTAAGTGGTGTATAAACCTGACCAAAGACTGGAACAAGAAGTTTGCTGATTTGAATGTTACAGATAGCCAGAAGAGACACTAAGGGAAAATCACACACAGACATTTCTTCCCTAGTAAGATTTAAAAAATTATTTTGCCTTCACCAGCTGGGAAAAAAAAAAAGTGTTATCTGGTGGATATTTTATACCAAATCTGACTTAATAATTCAAGACTGGCTTCTCATTGAGGTATTTTTCCTATTCCTTATTCATTAGGACACATTATCCTAAGATTTTCTGTCAATTAATTAATCTTAGCAGTTTGGGCATAGTTGTAGCTGTGAGGCACTCCTTTGTCACTTTAGCCATTTAAGAAAACCTGACATGCCATCCAGTAAACATACTGGGTAATCAGAGCTGCAGAAGCAAATCTGCATCATTTTAGTTGCAAATCTGTTATGAATTTTACAATGGTGCTGATTTTGGCTGAATAATGTCTTTTTAAGTTTTGTATAAATACATCTTGTCTTTTTTTCCATTTCAGAGCAGCAAACATTGCATCTGAATGCCCAATTTATTTTTTTCCCAATTGTATCTTGGGTTTCAGAAATTATGCCTTTTTACATATTTTTTGAAAAAGCTATATAGTTTTAGGGTCCAGTCCCTTGACCTGTCGTTCAAACATGAAATCTGATTACCTTCAGTGAGATTCCTTATGTGAGCTGAAAATTTGGGGCAAGCTGTGCTTAAATGTTTAAGGAATATTTCCCCATACAGATATCTTTTTGTGAAGATGCAGAAAACACAAATCTTTAACCGAAGGATTTTCAGTGCTTCCTTCTAATATCTGTTAAAAATACATGTATCTTTGAGTCTAAACTCTTGTTCTAAACTCTTCCTTCTTGACGATAAAAAAAATCAACAATGTATTAATGACATTTTTATAGCATTCAGACTCAATGGCCTATATAATGGTATCCCGAAAGCAAATATGTCCAATATCACAAGTTTCACAAATGATTTTGAAATGTATAAAAATACTTGAATTTCAGAACTTTAGTACCTGTGCCCATACTTTTTGCTGTGGAGATTACCACTTTTAATTTTTTGTAGTGGAAGTTTCCTTTTTTTTTTTCTTTTTTAAACAAATAACATCTGAATATCTGCTTCACAGTATTTCCTAAGCCAAACAGGAATTGCAAGTATGATCTGTATTGGGATTTTCCAGACTGCCTTGAAATGACATAATCAAGGAATTTCTAGTTACCAGTAAAATAAACATTCTCCAAAACTGAATAAATAAAAAGTATTGCTTATTATGATAGGTTACAAACACTAACTACCTGGCTACATGACATATAAAATGCTCGGTTGTCAACTGAATTCAGTGAAGATTTTTAATATACAGACATTTGTGTAGTTATGTCTTGGCTTCCACCTGCATTTTGAACTTGATACTAAATTCCCAACTTCAGCTTTCAGAATCTGGTTTCCCATTGTATTACATCTTCTCTCGAAACATATTATTATTGATCTCTTGAGTGACTACTAATGACTAAATCTTTTTTTAAAAGTCATTAGTTCCACCTAAAGCCTTCAAGAGCACATTAGGTATTTGAAATTGTAGTTTTCTGAAGTATTTCTGCACTTGCAGAAATGTCAACAGTCTGGAATCTTCATATGGACTGCCTGAAAGAGTTTTATGTCTCCATACATTTCTACTTTTAAAAATCAGGGTTACTTGTTCAGCTTTTGAGGACTATTGGCTTTTCATGGTTATAAATTCTCTCATTTATATGCAATACTGAAATGCGGTGTTTTTCCCAAGCTCTGCAGATTACTGACGAATGAACTTTTGTAGTGCCATAGCAGGCTTATTAAAATAACTAGGAGCTGTTGTAAACAATGCCAAAGGTAAAATGCAAGTCACATACTTGCATGAATAACATTAGAAAATATCTTCTGCAGTTTGGGGAGGTAGGTATATGTGTGTAGATATCTTTAAAATTATTAACTGGTCAAAATGAGAAAAAATGGTTTCAGGAACAAAGGACAATATAAAGAAAAATTCCTGCCTGAATTTCAGATGCTCCTTACAACAGTGTGCTGACTATCATAAATACGTAATAATTTGCTTCATTTTGGCCTGGGTCCTCTGCTCAAATGCCATTCTTCAGGAGGTGAAGAGGCATGATGAAATGTTAGATTTTTGAATTTCTCATCTTGAGTATATGTATGAAGGTTTTAGGAGTAGCACCACTGCCTGCTTAATTATCAAAGAGAGAAATTATATTATATGTAGTAATCAATCTCAAAGCAGTGATTTCCCTGTTTCTCTTGTGTAAGACAGTCTACCATTTCTGATATGATTTACCATCTTAAAAATACAGACCATACAGGAAAAAAGAACATTTTCTCACATACATGAGTTTTCAGGTGGTTAAGAAATCTGGAGCTTTATTCATTATTACTGCCTCTTAACACGATATGGGAACTTCTATTCAACCATAAACTTTTTTCTGGTCTTATTATTCCAACCTAAATATATTTCTTTTCTAGAACTTCTACTATTTGATACATTTCAGGTGTTATATTGATGCGATGAAGCTCAGTCAGAGCAGAGACACACTGTGCTCTCCTTTCCCAGACTAGGGTATACACAGTGGTCATTCCCTCAAGGAGGGGAAAACTACATTGTGATCTTCACAGGCCAACTGCTGCCTTTGGATGCACTCTCACGACCAGATGCTTTCTGTGTGGGGACAGCAAATCTCTGTTCTGATCTCAGTGAAGACCTGTTGACTGGGAAGATATGGAAGAAATCTAGGCAAAGAGGGAGATGGAGAGGAAAAAACCTGGAGAGAAAGTACCTGGAGAGAAAAAAATGTATAGTCATTTTATTTTTACTCTCTTTTAGAGTTACTTGTCACCCTTTGGCAACAGACTCCATGAATTAGGAAAGAGAATTTCTTCGGACTTTGTGAATCTAGATTTTTTAACTGTTTAAAATATAATGCCAACATTTTCTATAACCTGCCACTGAGAAGTTTGAAGTACAGTGTTGATTAACTCTAGAAAGCGTAATATCATCTTGTCAATTTTCATGTTCTGTAAAAGGCTCTAAAATGGCAGGATCAATTAGTTTTGATTTCCATACCAATCAGTCCAGATGGTTCCCATTATTTGTTGAGGATAGCTGCAAACTGAATTTTTTGAACCCATAATTCACATTACATAAAAGGTGATACTGAACTATGTTTTTGCAGAATAATCAGAGCTGAAGCCTGACTAAGCTCACCTTTCTCCAGACTTGAAAGCAAGTTTGAAAAGTACAATGTACTATTTAAGGAAAAGGGAAAGAAAGGCAATGTTGCATTCTTTTCAGGGGAGATGGAAAAATGTTTGCTTAAATAATTTCTTAAGTGATTTACATACTATCCTATTCCAAGATATTAGAAATTATGGTGGATTTTACAAAGTGTAAGTACCTTACTGTAACAATGATTCTAGGCACAAGCCATCACTAGCATGCCAAGGATGTCTATAGCTGAACAGAATCTATGATCTGATTACTGTTATTTTATATCATATCAAAACACTCAGAAAAAAATTTTAATAGGCAATGTTAATTTATCCATCAGTGCAAGCTTCTTGCAAAGGGTCCCCCACAATCTACCATGTTCATATAATTTATCTGAAGAGCATTTATTAATATTTCTTCACACTTATAAATGAGAATTTAGGCAGTTCTGATTCCTCAATACTTTGAGCATAAAAGTCTTAAATCCCTACCTTTTATCATGTAATGTATCTCGGGTCCATAAATAATACAGATTTCAGTCCGCATATGATGCAAAAGCCTGTATGTGGCAGTTTCATCCAGGACTACCATTGCAATGTTGATTGCACATTCTACCATTCCCCTTGGGTAATAAGAATTGCAAAAAGATATATATGTATATAAGCATGAACACACACTATATATAAATCCGTGTTATATCCTTCAATACATTATCTTTATATACTTCTCATATATATATGTCCATACAATATCTTTAAAGGTACCATTATATTCTTCTCTTAAAAAAGCCACTTGAAGATTATGTCTTTAGCTATTTATGAGCCATCTGGAAGTTTTGATTTAAAATATGTAGGGGAATTGTGCAATTTTTCATGATCAAATAGCCAAAGCAATCAACAATCTAAGAACATGACCTGTTATAGCCACATTACTGTTAAATAGCAAGATAATACTTACGTGGAGACAGGTATTAGTCATTATTACCTGTATCTTTTTTTATCTGTTTTAGAAACTATTGGAGCATTAATCATATAATTTGCATAACTCAAGAGTGAGTTTGAAGCATCCTCAGCTGTCTTGCAGTAGACCAAAGGAATGGGAATTTCAAAGGCTAGGAATGCAGTTAGCACTGGGCTTTGTAGTGTTTGGCTTCTGATAACAAATTTATCTTTGCATGCCAATTAACTATCAGGCATTTATTCCACTTCTACTAACATGCGCTTTGCCAGTTCCATGATTTTTCTTTAAGTTTTTAAACCTGATTGCCCATGAAAGAAGAGTTGTGTGATTACATTGTCAGCCTCTTTTTTTCCCCTTTGATAACATTTGAATTCACTGATTAATTGCAATCCAAATTTGATAGGTGGACAGAGACTTCAAAAATAATTAAATTCTTACAAGCTTTGTAAAAGTAAGCAGCCAAGGAGATGAGGGAGACTCTGTGAGTGCCTGGATGAAGGGAATGGCAACTGTGGGTGTGTAGCTAATTAGTCACTGGCAAACCAACAGCAGTGAGAGATATAAATGTCTCCACTGCTGGAAAACCTTCAGCAGGATCTTGTACCGTCTCATACACCAAAATAATTGCAACCCTGCAAGTAGAAAATGAAGTTGTTTGTTTTCTTGGTACTTGGAAAAGGAAGCTGAACTATCTACCTATTATCATTAGAAGCATTTGGGAAACAGATGCTGTTCTCATAGTTGATTTTTACAAATTCTTCTAAAAAATCAACACTTACTACTTATTATGCCCTGAGAAGTTTAACATTTGGATGCTCCTGCCTAGAGAAGCTGTGAAGTAAATGAGATTGAGCAGAGCAACTAATTGAGCCCTTCAGACACTGTCAGACCTGAGGCCTAATAAGCACCTTGCAATGTCAGTGGAGGTAATTGGCTTGCAGCTGCTGCTGAAGATGCAGGCTGAGTTTTAGGGGGAGAGAGAAAAAAAGAAGAAAAAGAAAAAGGTCAGAAAGTCTTGAGCATGAATTATTGGGTCCAGATCATGCCATCAGGCACCTGTGCTTGGAGAATAATTGATGACAGAGAACCTGCTAGCAAATTAAAAATGAAGGCTTATATGGAAGCAATATATAATATGAAAAACATGTAGCTGCGTGTAGGGCAGATAGAAATGACCTTGTTTTGCAAAACTTTACTTGTCTCTAATTGTTATATGATAATCACAGTAGCAATGAGCTACATACCAGTTTTATTCTGATACTGTGGAATTAGGGCCATCCTTATAATAGCAACTCACTTGAAGCAAAATATCCTGCAAAAATACCAGAGAACTGTGAAACAAAAAGCATTAAAAATTCTTGTCTCTCGTGATAACTCTGCAGTAGCTGACACCTGCAGAGCTTCATGGCTCAGAGGTCACCAGGAGTAGAGCAACCTGCAACCACCAGTGGCCATCAATTTATGCAGCACAGTGTGAAGAATCACTCCAGACCCCATCTGAACCATCTGAGTCACCCTTAAAGGACTTTCATTCTCCAAGGCAACCTTTCTCACACTTTTTTGAGGATTCCTCTTTGAGGCATATCATCTAAAGAACAAAGACCAAAGCATCCTGTAACTTTTACACTTCCCTTATATTTTTATTTAGTTTCTAAAGGTTGTTTCCCCTCTTTTGCATTAGGAAACAATTCTTTACTTGAAAGCTAATTGATATTCAGGGTAATGAATGTTCTTCATATTTTACTTATGTAAACCACAGCCAGGAGAATGCTTACAATAAATCAACTGCTTTTGCAGCAGACATGAACAGGACTTGCATGCCAGCACATTTCTGGTTTAAAATCAGTCAAACTGTACCCCAGAGCTGCAGAGGTTTCTTGGGCTGAGCTGTGTGAAGTGCAGCCTTACTTACACCAGAGCCAATGCTCCCGGGTGCGGGAACTCTCCTACAGCAGCTGAAGAGCAATCACAGCTTGTGGACCACTTCTTTAAAAAGGGTCTTTGGAGAGGCACTGCAATCATGGTCAATGTACTAGAATGCCTGCTTTTAGGTGACGTGTCACAGGGCTTTGAGTTGGTTTAAAGTCAGGTAAATCAATGTGTTTAGATACACACTTATGGCACAGTGAATTACAGAACACCTTCTACCTCCAGTAGATTTATTTTCTGGTACTCTGTGCTAGACTTCCAGGTCATGGGCTGATGCAGATGATACACTATCTCCTGCTTCTTATGATAAGATTCCCTCTTACAACTTCACAGCCAGTTGTGGGAGAGAGGTCTGGGCTGAGGATTTCTGGAGAGGGGAGTAGTCGGAGGTTCCTCCCGTGTGGCATTGGGGATGACCAGTGTTTCCTATTGTCCCCATCCCCCTCTCTCCATGCATGGCCAGCCTCTTATACCCTCACTAGGACAGGGAGGAGAGGAACACATTCTTTCTAAGACCCTGCCCATTGATAGTCTTTCACTAGATATCTACCCATGGTTTCTTTCTTCAAAGTCTCTGGGAGGACTGAGCCTTGCATTCATAAAATAAATGTTTATTACAGCATAGTGTGGTCAGGGCCTCTTTACAGACTCTTAGTGAGCAACTAAATAAGCTTTTCACAGGTTGTCACAGCTAATCACATAAAGCTGCAAATGTCCGAAGGATCCCTACCTGTACCCGTGTGTGTGTGACAGAGAGAGGAAAAGGGAAGAGGAAGAGGAATAAGGTGGCAGGTCTGGAGGGGAAGATACAGAAGGCGACCAAAATCCTTAGCTCTTGTTTTGGGTTGTATGTGTCAAGAAAAAAACCCCCAAACAAACAGTGAATTATAGATGTAGTAAATGACATCATTAATCTGTCTGTATTGCCAATGTGCCTCATCATCTCTTCAACATCATTTTAAGGCAAAGTTACTTCTCACAGAACAATGTGAGGGTTGCTGTGTGGGAAGCACTCCTGTGCCTCATGCACTGGGGCATCATGTGCCCTGGTATGTGTTTCTGTGTGTTCTTCTTTCTGTATGCTCTTTCCATATCAACAATACCAGCATATCATATTTCATTATTCAAAAGAACTTACAGCCATATGTGTGTTTATAGGTACTTATAAACATACATACATGCAAACATAAATATATATATATATAGTATGATGCCTTGCTTCCATTTTGCCAATTCAATTGATTTGGTAAACCTGTGGTTTAATAAAGCTGGAACTTTAGCATGGGAACTAAATTTATTCCAACAGTTGAGATTATATGTTCTCTACCCAGAGCTCATGTCTTAAAACATGGAGAGAAAATTGGACCCAAACTTTAAATTGGTCTTAAATGTCCAGTAAAATATTAAAAATATAACTTTATCATAAATATTTTACAGCAGAGTCATACCAGTTCACAGTATTCCCATTATAGCTTTTAATTTATTCACTTTCTGTATGAGGCACTTCTATACATGATCCATCTTTATTGTGAGTTCACAGATGAATGGAATTCATTTTATCCTTACATATTGCAATTTTAACATAAATATTTGTTCCCATTTGTACAATCTGTCCTTGAATACTGTTGAGGAAGAGAGTATTTGAAAGTGGAACTTTCACCTCTACTTTATCAGGATATTATAAATGAATATAAACATGCATGTTAGTGCATGATCTCTAATAAGTTCATTTTCATAACCCACAATGTTAGAAAGGAGTTTAGGTGAGTGAAACCTGTAAAAACAACAACCTATTCCCCAGTTTTATATTGTAAAAATTACATTTAATAGGTTACAAAAGCTCTTCATGATGTTTTTGACCTGATCACTTTCAAAGAAACACAAGTACACAAATTTCTGGCTCTGTGTAGACAATCATATGGATCTGATTCATTAGAACAGGAAATTAAGAAAGAAGAAAGCACTGCTGTGTTCTAAGTGGAAGAACTAAAAATAATGTGCACATGAATAGTAAACAAAAGGTACGATAGTACTCCTAAATTGTATTATGTATTTTACAGTCTTTTACAAGCTATTCCGTAGCATTTTGGCATGAATAGGTATTAAACAAATGTTTAATTGCCTCACCAAAGCAGCAATAAAATTATGCTATGTTGCAAGCGTAATTCACTATGCATTTTCTGAAAACAGGAATCAATCAGCCCAGCAAACTGAATGTGCCAACTGATTTAGCAGCTACACATACCTGGGGCCAAGGCAATAAATGCAATATGGAATGCATGTCTAATAGACAAGTATAGTCAGTTTTTCAGTCTACAGATTTTACAATTTTTTCCAATAAACACACAGGAGAAAAAGGGTTTTACATTCTCATGAACAGTTTTATAATTCCATTTCAGAGTTATCACAATGTACGCAGCAATAAAACAACTGATAGGCACCTGGCAGAGTTACTCATGAATTTTTGGTTCAAAATTGATGAGTGCATGTTATTCTGTAAGTAGGATGGGGCCAAGGACAATACCCTCTGCTTACACAGTAGGTGAAACTCACATCTCTCCCTACAGGCTGCAAATAAATCTGAGATCAGCTGTGGTACTTGAACAGCTCACAAATTCAAAGGTCAGGAAATTGGGAGCATTCTCTGCAAACTTTGGAATTTGTGTTACCACTGTCAGACTGAGTTTGACCTTTAAAGGACTGAAAAAGCCCTGCCTTTCAAAAATAGTAAGACTCCTGATGCCCAAGCACTTCCAATCTGTACCAGAGTTAATGGAGCAAATATTTGCTCATGGATATAATCTACCACTGATTTAGGATTGCTTTTGATATATACCCTCAAATGAAAGTTAATCATATTATTGTAGATACATATGGGTAGAATGAGAGTGAGTAGGTTTTAAAGGGTGTATGATATGACCCTTCACTCAATTTGCCCCATAAGTGGTATTTGCCCGATAACAAATGATATTGATATTTTGCCCAGAACTATTTCAAAGGCTATACTTACTTTGCTTGTAATATATATATTCATATTACAAAATGCAACCTCTTTATTTGTTTAGGTAAACGCTACGGAGAACTTAACCCTCCACTATATAGAACTCGGCAAAATGGTTTTGGCCACCCAAAGCTTTGTAGGAATTGACTCAGTTGGAGGTCAGCACACTGTCACTCTGACTTGCTTTGCCATCAGAATATGTGCATTTCAATCCTGGCAGAGGTAAAGCCTGTCAGAAACGCGTCTTTCTCTTGGGGATTTTCAGCTGCCTGGTCTCTTCAAATTTCTCTTTGAATAGGGCCACTGCCATGCTCTGTGCAGGCTGTGAAAGGGTGGCTTGTTGCCTGATTACTGACTCCCATCACAATGTTGGATGAAGTTCATTATATATGTATAGGAAAGAACACAAGCTCCATTATTGCTGTTTATCCTCCTTGTAGAGCTCCTATGTAGTAATTCTGTAAGAAGGACAAACTCCACATACAGATAAAGCACAAGTACTTGTGTACATAATAAGGTGTACCGAAGAATTTAATTTGATCAATACAAACACCAGTAGAGAAAATCATCATCTCTGTCTTCACTGTTCAGTGAGAAAGGGTAAGATAATGCTAAGAAAACATTATCACTGGCTGGCCTCATTTTAAAAAATCACCTTGCTTGTTGGAATTCTCATCAGATAAAGGCCAGTTTATTTGGTTAGGAATGTTGTTTTAGAAGTAAGGAGCAATATTACATTATTTGCATTCAAACAGCTGAGCAATTTTGTTTCATATTAGCATACTTTTTTTTTCATACAGATAACTACAACACTTCATTACTGAACTATAGTGGCCTAAGAAATTGTGGCTTCCACTGTATTGTGTACAGTAAGTGGTTAGGGATGGTTAGTTTTTCAGAAATTAATTTAGGTCCTTAATTTTTTTTTGGTGCTCTGAAATTCGAATATAGCTTTCTTCAGCATAGGATTTCATTTTTGTTTGTGATCTCTGATCCTCTGAGAAACAGGAATCTTTATTTTTTTCTAGACAAAAATCATGACTACCCTACCCAATTTAATTTTTCCCTATTTCTGTGAAAGGCTTAGAATTTGTAAAATGCATTTTTCTCACTGAAAACAATTACTTTGTAAAAATAGTTTCAAATGGGGACTCAGGTAGCTGATAAAACAAAATGGATTAGTAAATCAAAGGAAAATATGACTTGAAGTGAAGAGGATACCAATTTTCTTCCTATTTAGCTCAGGAGGCACTGGAAAGAAACAGTTGCAGCTTGGTGCAACATTTTGAATATGTGAGTAGTGCTGTGATGGTATCTTTAAAGTAAAACTGAAATAATTACATTTTAAGGATTGAAGACCTGAACTGAAGTATGCAAGCCTTACTCTGGGGAAGGACAAAGGGGCTGAAAAGAGAAAACCACATTATATTATTACGTACTGTCACCACAACCATTCTGACCAGAAAGCAATATAGCCTAACAAATTGGGTCTGAGGCAGGGAATGAGAAAACCTAGTTTCTGTTCTTGGCACTGCTGATGACTAATGGAGTGACCCTAGTGAGTCATTTCAAGTCACTGTTTCTCTCTTTTCAGGCTTGGACTGGAAATGCTTCTGAAGAGGGATTGCCTTTTTTTGTAGGGTCTGTGTAGTGCCAAAACAGATCTGGGTCTTCTAAAAATGTGATAAGATGAATATTGTTAGAGAAATTCTTTGCTAAAACTTGAGGTGACCCTGACACATGCAGCATCAAAAACAGTATAAAGGAATCTCTTTCCTTGTTTCATTGTGTGTTCCTATAGGATGTTATTCCTACCTCCATGTATAAGAACAGAAACTCAGTCTTCAAAACATCTCAGTAAAGGCTGGCTTTCTTTGCAATTTTGCACCCCAGAGTATTTAAATCATCCAGACTTTTGGGTCTTTAATTACACATTGTCACTGAAGTGAACTTTTGAACCTTTTTATTTCAGCCTACGAGAGAGGTTTCAAAAAAAATGAAGTAACTTTTATGTACAATGTTCCTGTGCTGAATTGACAGCATTTTCATGATTTTTTTTTTATTATTAAACACAGACTTCAAAAAACTATTTCTTCAAAGACTTGTCTGTCTTCAGAAATGATGAGAGGCATTTCTCACTTTAGAAACGTTTTCTCTCCAATATGACACTATAAGCACACACAAAATTTAACTTTAAACAGTGTAAGGGTTTGGCTGTGTTAAGTTTGCAAGAGATATAATCATGACAGGGAAAAAGTGTTGCTTTTCTCATTTGGTAATATTGCTACTGCTCTGTAAGTAGCTGACATGATCTTTTACAGTTAAATCCCTGACCAGAGGAGAGGGAGTAAATAAAAGCCTTTAATCATCATGAATTTAAGGTTAGTCATACACAACAGTGAATTCAGGGCAAGAACACTACCATTAGCAAAACCAGTCATTCTTAAAAGTCAGAAAAGCTAAATTTCTTTGAAACCCATATATTTGTGGTTTGCTAATTTTTGGGGAAAAAATGAAAGTTGCTACAGCCCTTTTTCCGTAAATCTCAACAGTTACACAAGGCTATAAAATGTAAATGTATGGAGCTCTTCTCAATCCTTGCAAAACTCAGGAGACTTACTAAGCTTCTCCCTGAAACCCTATGTGCTTGCTCAGGAATCTGATGACCCACAATCCTTAGATAACCTTTACAAGACTCCCTGAGAACTTCTTAAACATCTACCCCCTCTTGCCATCCTTTGGAGGAGATGGCTCATGATCTCAAACCCCCTGCTGGGTCAGGAGCTCTGTCAGTGCATCTTTTCTGCATCCTTAAAAGCCTTCCTAGTTTTACCAGGTTCCATCTCCATCTGTGGTAAGCTATTGGGGATGCTTATGTACTCTTTGATTAAACTCACAGTTTTTAAGCAGTCAAACAACACCTCCTCTTTGTACAACTCAAAATTATCATACGAGAAACTAAAATAAATGGTTTGTACTTAGGCCCTTTAGCATTTATCAAATCTTAAGACCATGGTGATAATGATGCCAGGCTTATCTAAATAGATGAAACCGTGACTATGGCTTTCAGGAAACTTGTTGCCAGAAATTACTGTTTTGGCTGGACTCACAAGATGTGTCATTAGGTCTTACCTGTTATCAGATGTTGATAATTTAAATATCTGGCTGAGCTAGTTATCCAAGGCTCCATTGTAATCAGTGGGGATATAGGCAGAAGAGTCAATGAAATTTGAAGTGTGATTGATCTTACTAGGTATTTTATTTTCTTTATGGTAAGATGAACTGTGTTTCTAGACTCTTAAATATGCATTGATTTTAGTAGGAGTCCAGCTGATCCATTGAAGTGCAAGTGGTTTTAAATGGAATCCAAACTTCTTCTATTATTCCCAGTTTACCCTGCTGTGGTAGAAGACTATTGGGAAGTGTCCAATTTTGGGACTACCTGCTGTTTCCTCAGTAGCAGTCTGGGATGTTCTGGCACTACTAGGACATTCAGGGAGATCCACATAAATCTGGATCTTGCAGATAAATAAGCCATTTCCAAAAGAACTGATATATATCTGTTATCCACCTGAGTGAGTTAAAGTTGTGTTTTCCATCAGCAAACCTAAGAACCATCTTATACTTGGAATTCACCCTTGAGAAAAGGTATCAAGACTTTCGTGTCTTAATGACATCTCAAATATCAAGAAGTTACTGCAAATATTTTGGATTCATAGTGATTTTAAGGATATTATCAAAGGTATTAATTTAACATTTTTTATCCAAGTATTTAGGGAGTGTTTTGATTGTATAGAGCTCCACGATTGTGATGACAAGGCCGAGCGCTTATGGGTAAGGATGAGGGGGAAGGCAAATAAGGCAGATATCCTGCTGGGTGTCTGTTATAGACAACCCAACCAGGACGAAGAGGCAGACGAAGCATTCTACAAGCGACTGGCAGAAGTGTCATAATCACAAGCCCTTGTTCTTGTGTGGGACTTCAACTTACCAGATGTCTGCTGGAAATATAACACAGCATAGAGGAAACACTCCCAGAGGTTCCTGGAGTGTGTGGAAGATAACTTCCTGACACAGCTGGTAAGGGAGCCTACCAGGAGAGGTGCCTGCTTGACCTGCTGTTTACAAACAGAGAAGGACTGGTGGGAGAAGTGCTGGTCGGAGGCTGTCTTGGGTTTAGCGACCATGAAATGATAGAATTCTCAATTCTTGGTGAAGTAAGGAGTGGGGTCAGCAAAACCACTACCATGGACTTCTGGAGGGCAGACTTCGGCCTGTTCAGGACACTGGTTCAGAGGGTCCCTTGGGAGACGGTCCTGAAGCGCAGAGGGGTCCAGGAAGGCTGGATGTTCTTCAAGAAGGAAATCTTAAAGGCACAGGAGTAGGCAGTCCCCATGTGGCAGAAGACAAGCCAGTGGGGAAGACGACTGGCCTGGCTGAATGGAGAGCTTTTGCTGGGACTCAGGAAAAAAAGGAGAGTTTATCACCTTTGGCAGAAGGGGCAGGCAACTGAAGAAGGGTACAAGGATCTCGTTAGGTCATGCAGAGAGGGAATTAGAAAGGCAAAACCCAGCTAGAGCTCAGTCTGGCCACGATCGTAAAGGATAACAAAAAATGTTTTTACAAATATATTAAGAACAAAAAGAGAGCCAAGGAGAATCTCCATCCTTTACTGCATGTCAGGGGGGAACATTGTCACCAAGGATGAGGAAAAGGCTGAGGTACTTAATGTCTTCTTTGCCTCAGTCTTTAATAGCCAGGCCAGGTATCCTCAGGGTATTCAGCTCCCAGAGCTGGAAGACAAGGATGGAGAGCAAAATAAACTCCCCATGATCCAGGAGGAAGCAGTTAACGACCTGCTATGCCACCTGGACACAAACAAGTCTATGGGGCCTGATGGCATCCACCCAAGGGTACTGAGGGAGCTGGTGGAGGAGCTTGCCAGGACACTCTCCATCATTTATCAACAGTCCTGGTTAACGGGGGAGGTCCCAGATGACCGGAGGCTTGCCAACGTGACACCCATCTACAAGAAGGGTCGGAAGGAGGATCCGGGGAACTACAGGCCTGTCAGCCTGACCTCAGTTCCGGGGAAGATTATGGAGAGGTTCATCCTGAGGGCACTCACAGGGCACGTGCAGGATAACCAAGGGATCAGGCCCAGCCAGCACGGGTTCATGAAGGGCAGGTCCTGCTTGACCAACCTGATCTCCTTCTATGGCCAGGTGACCCACCTAATGCATGAGGGAAAGGCTGTCGATGTTGTCTACCTGGACTTTAGTAAAGCCTTCGACACTGTTCCCCACAGCATTCTCCTGGAGAAGCTGGCGAATCGTGGCTTAGACAGACACACTCTTCGCTGGGTAAAAAACTGGCTGGATGGCCGACCCCAGAGAGTTGTGGTGAAAGGAGCGAAATCCAGTTGGCAGCCGATCACAAGAGGAGTCCCCCAGGGCTCAGTTTTGGGGCCGGTCTTGTTTAATATCTTTATCGATGATCTGGATGAGGGGATTGAGTGCTCCCTCAGCAGGTTTGCAGACGACACCAAGTTGGGAGGGAGTGTTGATCTGCTCGAGGGTAGGAAGGCTCTGCAGAGGGATCTGGACAGGCTGGATCGATGGGCTGAGGCCAATGGATGAGGTTCAACAAGGCCAAGTGCCGGGTTCTACACTTTGGCCACAACAACCCCATGCAACACTACAGGCTTGGGGACGAGTGGCTGGAAAGCTGCCCAGCAGAAAAGGACCTGGGGGTGTTGATCGACAGCCGGCTGAATATGAGCCAGCAGTGTGCCCAGGTGGCCAAGAAGGCCAACGGCATCCTGGCCTGTATCAGAAATAGTGTGGCCAGCAGGACTAGGGAGGTGATTGTCCCCCTGTACTCGGCCCTGGTGAGGCCGCACCTCGAATGATGTGTTCAGTTTTGGGCCCCTCACTACAAGAAGGACATTGAGGTGCTGGAGCGTGTCCAGAGAAGGGCGACGAAGCTGGTGAGGGGTCTGGAGCACAAGTCTTATGAGGAGCGGCTGAGGGAGCTGGGGTTGTTTAGCCTGGAGAAGAGGAGGCTGAGGGGAGACCTTATTGCTCTCTACAATTACCTGAAAGGGGGTTGCAGAGAGGTGGGTGTTGGTCTCTTCTCCCAAGTGACTAGCAACAGGACAAGAGGAAATGGTCTCAAGTTGCACCAGGGGAGGTTTAGGCTGGATATTAGGAAAAATTTCTTTCCTGAGAGAGTGGTAAAGCATTGGAATAAGCTGCCCAGGGAGTTGGTGGAGTCACTATCCCTGGAGGTGTTCAAGGAACGTGTGGACGTGGCATTGCGGGACATGATTTAGTGGGCATGGTGGTGTTGGGTTGATGGTTGGACTTGATGATCTTACAGGTCTTTTGCAACCTTAATGATTCTGTGATTTAATCTTTACCATATGCACTGCAGCTTGGCCCTATGAGTGCTGCAAATTAAATCTTATGCCACCCTGTCATGCTTTGCTTCAGATTAAAAATAAATCTTATTTCATGTATAGTGAACGTCTCTATATTTAGATTGCCATGATCTCAGAATCACTTTTTAATTGCATTCAAATGAAGTACAAAAGTCCTAATACAAATCATGTTTTACTTTGTTTCTTATAACAATAAAGCATAAATACACCTATTCTTATTTTTTCTTTCTTCCTCTCACATACTTACACATATACATATGTAAGGCTGACTAGCTATTCTGATTCTGTGCTTTTTAACTCATTTCTATTGCTACTTAACAGCCCTTCCTTTTGGAGAGGAACAGCTGTAGAGAGTAACAAATTTAGCAGTTCAGCCTATCAAACAAAATAAAACAGTTTTCTTCATGCAGAGGTACAGAATATATGACATTGCATGTTTTCCCATCTGGTGACTTATAAAGAAAAGTCTTTCTGCTTTATAATCAAGAACTGATTAACATTTATCTTGGTTTTTAAATGCATCTGGGTTACAGAGATCTGAAACAAAAGTGAATGTTAAGTAATTGGCATTTGATTGTTTCTAAAATATTCCTGAATTTCTTGCTTATTTGCAATGTTTGCCCAGGCTTTTATTCTCTCTTTTTGTGACTGCATTTCAGTCATATGAACCTTCAGATATAGTTTTAACAGACATACCAGTACACTGGCAATACAGCTATGTGATGTCCAATTTTCAAAATAGGTTTTTCAAATTGAATCCCCTTTTTTCCCTTGAAAAATCTGTCCTGAGTAAATAAATGTCATATTATTAGAAAGGAAAAGATGTGTTTTTGTTTTAGAGTTTTGGGTTTGGTTTGGTGTTTGTCATACAATGCCCAAGACATTAGTTTTTGCTTAAGTATGTTCTGTTTATATTTCCACAGGAAAGTTTCTGACAGCACCATCTATAATAACAGGAGAAGAAGTAAATAAATAGGATAACCCTCTGCAGGTCTGTGAACAACACTTATGTTTCCCTAATATGTCCACCATCTTAGGGAGATTGAAACAGAGAAAAAGTTATTTCCAGGACAAATGTGTCCATTTTGCAAGTCAGATTTTCACTGAGAGCTCTGTATCATCAGCACTTTAGGGCTGCATGGCACAGGGAAATATATTTTTTTCCCCCAACGTAATTTAATACCTCTAGCTATGTGCTTCAACAACTCTGCAGATAAGTAGATTCAGGAAGAACTGATGGACCTGAAAAGTATGTAGAATCAGCTGGCTGGAGTGTGGGTATCCTTGCAGAGTGCAGATCTCAAAGTAGCAAAGCAATCTACAGAGAGACTGAGAGAAACAGCAATCATGTATTTTCAGGGTGGTGATTTAGTGTACCTAATCCCAGAAAAGCCCTGAGTCTCTGTACTTTTCTGAGCGTACGTCTACCTGCTACGGGCACTGACTCTGCAGAGCTGGTTTCTGTGTTTTCTGTCGATACTTCTCCCACCTCCACTGTAGATTTTTTTTACTCTGACTTCTGCCCATAGTGTCTTACAAACCTCTCCTTAAAAACTGTTCCTTTCTAGGTCTTCACTGGAGATTTCTGCTTCTTTTTGTCTTGCTGTAAATTGGTTTCATTTTTTTTAAATAAATATTTTCTATGAACTCCACAATAAAACCTTATTTTAGCTCTGATTCCTTCTTTTGCTAATTCTGACTTAGTTTCCTTGTTGCCTCATGTATTCTGCTAATTTTGGATTGGATGATATTGCTCTTTCTACATTTCCTGTCAGTCACGGCCCTTTCCTAGTACTATTCCTTCAAAAGTATCTTACAATTCAAGCACATGGTTGGGTTCTTTGCATTAGTACGACACGTACAGCTTCCAGCCATTGAAATGATACTGGAAGGGGGCTGGCTATAAACACAGGTAACTTACATGTAGCCATTGCTAAAACCCTAAAAAGTCTCCCAAAATTCCTGGAGTCCATGTTCCTCACTCATGTTCCTCTTTTATTTGTACATAAAAGCCAAGAAACAAACAGGAAAAATCTCTCCAAAAGCTCCATACTGCTGTCACGGATCTGGAAGGGACAATCTGTTTTTCAATGAAGAATGTTTCCCACCATATAAGCTTTCCTATCTCTCATGGATCAACAAACTCGTTATTTTCCCTCACTGATGATTTAAAGTAATTAAACTTGTCTAAAAGACTGTGTTTTCTGCATTTGGGGAACAATGTATTTATACCTTGAAGCTATATTCACCATTGAGAACTTGTTGTTCTGAAAGTTCATAGTTGATTACTCAGTCCTGCTATGAGTATGGTCTATTACTCTGCCACAACTATCTTTATTGAATTTATTTTATTTTGAAATATTTTTGAAGTTTGGGATTTATTTTGCCTGCTTTTCTGTCTTGCTTCCAAGAGATTGTTGTGTTGTCCCAGAAGAAGGACAAGGTTTAGTGGAGACAGTTAAACTTGGCCATAGCTTTTCTGGTCTCTAGCTGGGACTACAGTGACTGGGACAGGTTGTTACTCCTTCTTGAGCTGTGTCTGCCTCTGGAAGTCTCCCTGCCTGGTCACAGCAGGTCTCCAGCCCTGCTCTTCCATTCAGGGTCAAGGGGCTGAGGGAAAATGAGAGGACCTCCTTGCTGTGCTAGGTACTAAATTAACTCTGCCGCCAAGTGCTTTGGAGAACTTTTGAGATTTACTAGCTACAGACTCTTCTATAGGATTATTTATGCTACTTTAAGTAGGCCCAGCTGTATCTGGTTTGTTTGAGTTTGTGGTTAAGTGCCAGGGAATTCAGCAGTGGCTGTGAGGTTCTGGTGACACTGCTGGTGGGGTGGGAAGAAATGTGAGAGGAGTGGGTGAGTCCTTCTGCCCTGCTTAGCTCTGCCCCAAAAGGACCACAGGGAGCAGAGTGAGCTGGGAAGGGGAATGCCCCCCGTCTCACCCAGACCTGCAGTCAGAGCAATCATGGGGCATGTAGAGCTTCGATGTTAGAATGAATGATCTGGTGATTAGCTATAAATAAAAGCTGTAAAAATTTTAACAGGGATTTTGCTAGAATAAATTTGTCCTGACGTTGCTTTTCAGAAAATGCTTGCAAGAGGTTTTTATTTACAAACAATACATGGTTGTGTGTTTGGACTTGATATGTGAAACCATACACCAGTTTACTCCTTGGTAAATAAATAATATTGCTTTTTTTTTATTAACAGTAGAAAAGTGTTCTGATCCAAGAGATTGTTCCTCAGATAAAGCTAGAAGCTAGTGCTAAAATGAGTAAGATAACATTCCATGCGCTCACTAAAACATTATATTCCATCCAAATAGAGCATTTATCAAATTGGTAATTCTATTTTCCCAGTTTGCAGTTAAAAAAATTAACTAACAGCCTGGAAGTGCATAACATTAGCTTCTCATTCAGCAATTACAAAATTTAATAAGATGATGCATCCTCTATTCTCTACCCTAATCCCAAAAATGGAGAAAGACTCAACTTTATTTTTTCTATGGCTATGAAAAGACATTACACCTTTTCTGGTCATTTCTTTTTCATCCAATTCATTCCATTATTTATTTAAAGTTACAATAGCTGATCATTTCAGACTGATGGATGTGCTAATCCTGGTCTTTGTCTCCTTTCCCTCTTTCCCTTCATTTACTCAGCTTTACAAGTATTTGAAAATAACTGATAATCTTAGTGTGTGACTTTTCACTTTCCCTTTGCACACAGAACCATTTGTATAGGTAGAGAGAGGAAAAAATAATGTAGATACTTGTTCAAGAGTGCTTGTATTGCGTCCTATTTCAGAATAATTGCATTAGGAAATCTATCTTTTTCTGTTGTTTTGAGTGGATTAATCAAGAGTTCAAGTCAGATCCGCTTTCATTTTGACACTTAAAGACCATACTACAACTGTGGCTAGGAAAGAATTTGGATAGGGTGGTGGACGTTTTACAATCTTTTGGAAGAACAAAGGTAAAAGACACCCAAATGTGATGCTCCAAAACACCCTCACCTGAATTTTCTCTAGTGCTTTTAGCTTACTGTGCAGCACAGCCAGGTAAAGACAGCCTATACTACAGTGGAAACTCCCTCTTCACAGCTTTGTTATGACTTGTTTTATTGACTTCTTCCACATAACATCACTACTTTAACTTAATAGGGAGGATGAAGAAATATTTTAGTGAGAGGCTTTAGGAGAGAAAAGAAAACACATCAAGCACATTTGTTACTAACGTTTTCAGTCCTCTTTTCTGCTTCCAAAAAAATTGTTTACATGCACAAATTGCATATATGTTATCTCTTTCTGTATAAAGAGAAAAGAAACATGCACACTACGTTTAATAGCTATCAAGCTATAACTTAATTTGCATTGTATAAAACTAGTCACAAGTAGCTACCTATAAGTCATATTTACAAGTGCTGTATTTGTGTGCTCATCTACCTTGCAGCATTGCACAAGTTCCTCAGCACCCATGCAGCATCCTGCAGTGCTCTGTGGCCAGGTGGGGCTCTACAACAAGAGGCCGTGGATCTGACTCTCTGCACCTTCCCTGGATATGCTGTGGCCCCCAGCATTGTACTTGTAGGGAACCAGGAACCTCTCAGTACTGAAGCAAGTGCGGTATGTGCACCATGTGGTAGAATGGTATGAGCCCAAAGAATGTACCCTACATGTGCTTCATTTGCCATTTTTTGGTAATTTCTTTTTTTATGGGCTTTCTGCTGTTATTTTTGACCATAAAAGTCAATGATTCTGAAAACTCTTCAATTCTTTCTCTGTTCGCTAACATCTTTCTTTTTTATATGCAAAAAGCCAGTACATGTTAATGGACACACAAGGAAATATTTCTGCTGTCAAAAAAGTAAAACAAAAACCCTCACTCAAGCCTTCTTTTTAGAGGGAGTGTCTGCAAGTCAAAAGCTGATCAGTAGAGGTATGATAGAGTTCAGACTGTAGGGGTGGTTTAGTGGAGGCATGTACTCTTTGTTTATAGTAATGCTCCCTTACTTATAATTTTGGTGTTGAAAGAGACTGGTATTTTGTTGTGCTTTTTGTTTCCTAGCCTCTGGTGCATGATTAGAAATATTTGTCCTCTCCAAGTCGCAATTAAATTTCTCTTCAAAATTGGGGAAACAAGAAGAAATGTAAGTGATTGCAAATATCTTCAAAATGTGATCTGGTAAAACATGAAATGTTCTTTAATGTTTCCCTTTCACAGCTGTTACCAGCTGTATTACTGACTTGTGTAGCCTATCATGTCAGGAATGACTTACATGCCTTTGCATTTATGAAGTGTCTTTTCTCAAATGGGCCAGACCATCTCCTGTTCAAAGCAGACTCTGTGACTGACGTCTCTGTTGGTCATCTGAAAGACAGCTGCCAGCCAGCGTCATCATCCCAAGAGAGCATCTTTTCTCCTCTGCTGCAGGGAGCGACGGTAGCACTGACAGGACTGGGAGCAGAACCTGTGCCTGTCTCTCCATTTTTTAGTATCTTTCATGATTTAAATGTGATCGGTACACGTGCTGATGTTCAGTTCTTACTCATTTTGCTCAGCAATGAAACTGAAAGAGCAGAATTAAGATCTTTGCATTATTCTGTTATGCTGATGGACCCTGAGTCATTTCCAGTTACACTGGTTTAATGGTACCTTCATTAATGAGTGACAGTATAGTGGTGTAAATGAAGTGTTTTAAAGGAAAGAAGCACAACTCTCACTCCCTAATTGTTTATATATATGCTGGAGAATCCCTGAAAATCAGTTGCAAGGCAGCGTAACATTGTCTGGTACTGTAAACTATTTCCAAAATAGCTGTGGGTCTAAGTACACCTCCTTGGTGACTCAATTTTCTAATAGATTTTGTATATGTTTATATGAGTATTCATATGTTTATATGAGTAGCTTTATGAAGAATTTCTATTAAGGTTGTCAGTGGCAAAATTACGGCACCTCCAACTTTAATTGATTGGTCCAAGAGAGAGATAGCATCCTCTTTGGGGTCTTCTAGTAAGAACAGGCCTCAGAAACAGGGATTCATCTGAGAAAATTCTGATAACTGTGCCTTCAGGACATGTCTATGTCACAATATAGAATGTAGCTAAAATTAATTATTCAGTGTGATTGAATTCAGTTGACACATAAGCTGGCCAGAGGTAAAATTAATTGTTGAAAAATGTGTCCATGTAACTAAATTTCTGCACACAAAGTATGATTAAAGAAAAATTGAATAGGCCAGGGTTGTGGAGTTTTTCAACGCTGACTCTAATACAACTCAAATTAGTTTAAAAAACTATTGTGCAATATTGTTGTGGTGTTATAAGAAATATCTTAGCCTTCAGTTTACTTCCTGGTGGACAAAAGTCTGTTTTGGTTCAAAAGGGAAAGGGAAAGGGAAAGGGAAAGGGAAAGGGAAAGGGAAAGGGAAAGGGAAAGGGAAAGGGAAAGGGAAAGGGAAAAAGAAAGACAGGAAGAAAAGATAGAAAAGAGCAAAAATGAGAGAAGTATATAAAAAAAGTTAATTGGAAAATCAGTTAAAGGCAACAAATTATGATGAGGGGACAGTGCACAGCAAATATATATATATATGAATATCTGCAAATTTTAACAGACATTATTATTTTCTGCAGAGCTAAGCACAGATTAACATTTGAAATAGGAAATTACAATTTTTTTCACAGATTTCTACAAGGGAAATTTCACAGTCTCTGATGGAACTGCTGTTACCCAGAAAGGACTGTAACTCTGCAGCAATTGAAGCCAAACCTTTTGCTGCCCCTACGAGCTAAGGTCCTGCTGGCCACCTTGTTTCTAGCTGGTTTCTGAGAAACAGCTCAGAGCCAACAGAACCCAATGGTGCAAATCTAAATGAAAAAAAAAAATGAATAAATGAATTCATCCAAAGACACTGCTAGTATTTCTGCTGCTTTTAAAGTTTTCCTGAAACCAGCCAGTTTATCAAAACTTAACCCTCCATATGCTGAATGTGAGCTGTGTGCTCTAGGAGGAATGAGGGTCAACAGCCTCTTGGGCTGCTTGAACAGGCTGAGCTGAAGAGGCAATAGGTCAAGGGAAGTGATCATTAGACTACAGTAAGTTCTTGCATCCAGTGCTGAGTCCCACAATGCAAGAAAGGTGTAGTTAAACTGGAGCAAACTCAGCAGAGGGTCACCAAGCGGGTCTGGGCAGGAATACTTGCCCTGTAAGAAGTTGTTGAGGGAGAGAAGCTTGTTCGGTCTGGAGAGGGAGATGTCTTTGGGGGCTCCCAACAGCATCTTCCCATAACTATGGCGATGTGATCAAGACGTCAGAGCCAGGCTCCTTGCAGTGATGTATAGTGGGAGAATGAGACAGGGATCATAAACTGAAGCAAAAAAGTTCAAGCTGAATGTAAAGAGAAGCTTTTACCCCATGAGGACAGTCCAGCAGAGGAGCAGGATGCCCAGAGATGTCAACCAGTCTCCATCCTTGGAGATCAGCAAGACCCAACTAGATCAAGACCTGAGCAACTTCACCTGACCTCAAAGCTGTCCCTGTTTTGAGCAGGAGGCTGTACTAGATGCCTCCTGTGGTCCCTTTCAACCTGAATTATCCCATGATCCTATAAGTCCACTTGTCTTTACTAAAAACATCGAAATGGAAATTTTTTTTAGCTGGCCTGTCAATTCTGTTTAAATGGAAGTCTAAGGACCTCTGGGATCTTGGAAGCTGGAAAGACCAACAGGTCCTGTGTTCATCAAGGGAGATGTTTGTTGGAAGCTCTCTGAGATCTCCCATGTAAAGTTTAAGACAGTGTAACAACTTGACAGATACATGTCTTTTTCTACCTCTGATCATTGAAGGCACACAAACATGAAAATACAGTTTGTATCCCTAAAGGGGTATGAAGGTATCTTGGAGCTAAATATATCATACCCAGCAGTTTAATACAGAGTTTTGGTCTGCTAGTTGAGCTTGAAGCAATGATATGAGTTTCTGAACTGGATACTGTTTCTTAGTGTTTGTATCATTTTGTATTGGAGTACGGTTCATGGCAGATAGTCAATCTGAATGGCCTCCCAGCTCTTTAATCCAAAGGCATGAAGCTGATCCTAGAGCATGAAAATCAGCTCCCTTCTTCTAAGATAAATTGAATGTCTAAGAGGAAAAATGAAGAGGGCTTTCAATTTTTTTGACATGCACCAGTCCCAAAGATGGATCCACACTTTAATCCACAGCCCTTTGAAAAACATTAAAAAATTATGGGTCACAAATTGACTTCTTAATTATACCTCTGGAAGTTTTTCTTGCACAGATGAAAAGTTATGTATTATTTGCCTTCCAGTGATTTTTTTATAGCTGTCCATATAAAAGCTACTAAAGCCTTGATGTAGAAATCATCACCACAAATGTGTTCCTAGGTTAATTCATTTGGCTGAAATGAAGGATTTGGTTAAGAAAAGTAAGATTTAGGGAAACTGGGGTCAAAATCCCCATATGACCTCAGTCATGCTGTTTAATCTCTTTGTGTTTCAATTATCTGGCTGTAGACTGAGGAACATAGCAGCATCTGTTTTTCTGTATATTCAGTCTTTTCTCTGACAAGTTTATAATCTAAATAAAGAAGACAAAGTGTTCTTTAGCATATGCATGTACAAGATATGTGACAAAACGCCATTGCTGGACTGCTAGATGTTATTGTGATCATCAATGAAATAATCAAATAACATCTGAGTTGAACACTACTGTCTAATTCTGCAGCTGGGCTTATTTCTCATAATTGTTTAATATCACATAGTCATGCACCCCATTGGGAGTATGATTGGAGGTTCAGTCTTTAAAACTGCTGCAGTCATGAGAAATTACACATCAAGTAATCTTCTCACTTGCTAGCTGAATGAAACTTCTTTTGCATAGTTACAGTAATTAAAAAGAAAAAAGGTATTTCTGTTGCAGAGTTTGAATAATAAGGTGATTTCCTAATTGATCTATGTAAATTGATGCAGTTTTTAAATTTCAGCTACCTATGTGCATGTGAAGAGCATATAAACTCAGCAGATGAACATTACAACATATATCCTCCTCTTGCAGTATGAATATGTAAATTGTTAACTGGTTTATTATAGTTTCTTAGAGGAAGGATTTTTGGATACTCCAGTACTTTTTTAGATTAGTTATTTGCCACCAGCAACCAGTGGTTCTAGGGATTAGACATGCAGATTAAATTTTCAATTAAAATTAGTCTGTCTCTCAAAAACATCCTTGTCTGCAGTCAAAAGCTATGTGTACAAAGGTTTCTCAACAGATAGTGATTTTCAATATCAAACCCATCTTTTGGTACACCTGAAATAAACAGCATCATACTAATGCTTATAAAAAGGCAATGAAATTTTGAATCTTTTAATTTGATTCTGAGCTCAGGATAAAAAAGTGTTATTAATAGAAGTTATTTCCTTTACACCTACCAATTTACTCTTATTTATGTTCAGAGGATAAATGCCTAATTTTTAAAGGGAATTTGCTGCTCCCACAATGCTTTTAATCAACAGCTTTGGAGGCTGAACTCCTTTATGTAGCCACAGAGTATACGTGAAATGAGCAACAGGTGCACAAGGCTTGCAATACTGCCCTCCCAATGTGTCACACATCTCACTAAAGGGAAAACCGTTTTTGAAGTCCATTTGATGAACACCATGAACAGAAGGCATTTGCTATAAGATTCAGGTGTCTGAAAGGGAATCTGGTTCATTTTGGGCATGAGCCACTGTTTAAAACAGTCTTTGATGCTGCCAACATTTTCAAGGGAAGAGGAGAGAAGCAAATATCTTTGTGCTGTACCTTTTCTCCCTCTGTTCGTGTCAGGTGTTGATCAGATCTTAAGGAAAGCGCATGTAAAACAATTTCTTGTTATGATTTTGCATATGTGTTCTAAAATACTTAAACAAATATTATGTAAATGCTAGTCCTCTCTTTGAACGGAGGCTCAAATATCAGGCATGTTAGAGACTTGAAAACAAAAGCAAAGAGCGATACAGAGACTAGATTGCTCTGAAAATGTAAAGAAAGGGTGGGATTTTTTTCTTGTAAAGCAGAACGAGAGGATAACTGAAAATGTTCAAAATGTATCATCTCTGAGATGACACTAGGCGTGAGATATTTCAGTTCAAAGGCTATGACCAGCTGAGAATAGAAGTACCTTCTCAACTTCTGAATCATTATTCTGGGGCTAATTGTGTATGTATCTATATCTATGCATAAAACCCCCATACAATATAACTCTACCAAAACACGTTTTAAACATCTTCTTCACCCTTTGTATAATAATGTAGCTTATGTCTAAAAACACTTCATGGCACATTTTATTTTCAGAAAGGATCAAAATGTCAAATCTAGAAGCAGTTTTAGTACTGATACTATTGTTTCTTTTAAATTAAAAAAAATGCAAAGGTCCCTGAATAAATTAGCACAGTTGCCATGGGAACATAGTGGGCAAGAAATATTTATAGTTGCTGCAAGCAATAATTTTGCAGTTTAATATTTTAAAATGTCAAGCAACACATAATCTCTAAAACAGAAAAAAAAGGGCTTTTTGTTTGTTTGTCAGTGTGTATATTCACAATTTTCTGTTAAAATATATTTTCACCTCTTGTCTCCAGAAAAAACCACAAAACCTCACCAAAAAATCAAACCCCAATATATTCTCTGGTTGGCTAAAAGCATTTTTCAGCTATAATGACAAATAACATCTTGTCAGACTTAGGTATGCTATTTTACATGTGTGATCATTAAAGTCAAGAACTGCAGATTTTTCAAAGCTAATTAAGTTAAGAATCTTTGTAAGGTGTGTGAACTCTAACATTAATTGTAACTACCGAAAATGTACGTGCCTTCTTCATAAATGCAAGATAACAAGTATCTGATATTCCTATTAAAATGAGTGTTATTCCTAATTTGTTAATTGAAATAGTACCTGATAATAACATATAGGGAAACACTGGGAAAGTATCTCGGTATATATTGGATACGCGAGGTCTAACAAAGTTCATTATACCTCCTATATCCACGCACAGCTAAACGCAGTAATCTTGCACGGGAAACAACACGTTTAGCTTCATTATGCTGGTACGTTGGTATGAACATTGAGCTTCATAACAAGGAGAGGCTAGGTCTTCACTTGTCCTTAGCTACCAACCACAGCATTTGAAAATGCTGTTTGTCAGTTCTGCATTCACTCAACACCTATGTAGAAAGGATTCTCCATAGTGCAGAGAAGTGTGCGGTGTTGTGAAGTGATGTATGAGCACATGTGAGGAAGGGGAAAAGTGAGTGTTGTGAGGGGTGAGAAGATGGCAAAGTGGTATACTCGAGTGTGCTTAAAAGGTGCTCTTAGAAGATGCCAAGAACAAAATCAGACTTGAGTTCCAAGTACTAATGGCAATGCTTCTAGCATTTGTCCTGCAATCCTCTCTCATAGATGCTTCATGACATGCTGCACCCATCCATGATTTTGAAATGTTCCCTCTTCTCATCACACCTAGCCTTATTTGATTATAAATACTTAGTAACAATGGGAGAAAGCATCAGCAGTATTAGCTCTCCGGCTTTCAGAAAGTTATGTGCTGCTTTAAGTCTCAGGAACACAGATAAGCACTATGATAGCTAATAGTTAAGACCTTCCTTGCTGGGCCTGAACATCTGGACTTTAGTAAAGCCTTCAACACTGTCTCCCACAGCATTCTCCTGGAAAAGCTGCCAAATCATGGCTTAGACAGGCGCACTCCGGCTGGACGGCTGAGCGCAGAGAGTCGTGGTGAAGGGAGTGAAATCCAGGTGGCTGCCAGTCACAAGAGGAGTCCCCCAGGGCTCAAGTTTTGGGACCGGTCTTGTTTAATATATTTATCGATGATCTGGATGAGGGGATAGAGTGCTCCCTCAGCAAGTTTGCAGACGACACCAAGTTGGGTGGGAGTGTTGATCTGCTCGAGGGTCGGAAGGCTCTGCAGAGGGATCTGGACAGGCTGGATCGATGGGCTGAGGCCAATTGTATGAGGTTCAACAAGGCCAAGTGCCGGGTCCTGCACTTGGGTCACAACAACCCCATGCAACATTACAGGCTGGGGGAAGAGTGGCTGGAAAGCTGCCCCGCAGAAAAGGACCTGGGGGTGTTGATTGACAGCCGGCTGAATATGAGCCAGCAGTGTGCCCAGGTGGCCAAGAAGGCCAATGGCATCCTGGCCTGTATCAGAAATGGTGTGGCCAGCAGGAGCAGGGAGGTGATCGTGTCCCTGTACTTGGCGCTGGTGAGGCTGTGCCTCGAATCCTGTGTTCAGTTTTGGGCCCCTCCCTGCAAGAAGGACATTGAGGTGCTGGAGCGTGTCCAGAGAAGGGCGACGAAGCTGGTGAGGGGTCTGGAACACAAGTCTTATGAGGAGTGGCTGAGGGAGCTGGGGTTGTTCAGTCTGGAGAAGAGGAGGCTGAGGGGAGACCTTATTGCTCTCTACAATTACCTGAAAGGGGATTGCAGAGAGGTGGGTGTTGGTCTCTTCTCCCAAGTGACTAGTGACAGCACAAGAGGATATGGTCTCACATTGTGCCAGGGGAGGTTTAGGCTGGATATTAGGAAAAATTTCTTTCCTGAGAGAGTGGTAAAGCATTGGAAGAGTCTGCCCAGGGAGTTGGTGGAGTCACCGTCCCTGGAGGTGTTCAAGGAGCGTGTGGACGTGGCATTGCAGGGCATGGTTTAGTGCGCATGGTGGTGGTAGTTGATGGTTGGACTTGATGATCTTACAGGTCTTTTCCAACCATAGTGATTCTGTGATTCTGTGATCTGAAGGTACAGCTGCTAGCCACCTAAACAGTGTAGTGAAGTTGAAGGTTGTTTCCTTCCCCTCTCACTAATGGGATTAATGGAGAAAAATTCTGATGTACTTCAAGGTAACACAGACTGTTGCAAAAATTAAAATATTTCCTTAATTAAGAATTAAAAATTCTGTTCCTAATTTATGTACCACTTCAGCACAATCTATTAGATAGAAATGTTTTTTAAACTCTGACTTATTTAAGTATTTGAGGAACTGCCCTACAGGCTCTGCATTCAAGTGGATGCTATCTAGGCACATCACTAAACATGGGCACAATTGCACATGTACTGTTATCTCTAAGGAAATCAGAGTGGGTCAAGAAAATAGAGAAGAAAAACTACAAAATAAAACCAAATAGTTTCTACTTAATTCCTTGAATGAGAAAGGAATCCCTTTTAAAGCTAGAGGGATTCTTCCTGTATAGTTATTCTTCTGTTTGAATAAAGGGTAAGAGCAGAATTAATCTAACCTCTCATAAATTGTGTGAAAGAAGAGAAATAAGTAAGATATTCACTTCTGATGTACACTCATTTGTTTTCAGGATTTTACACTGCAAATAACTTCAAAATGCTGTCAGTTATAACAGCAAGTCAGTTCTAAGCAAGATGAAAGTATTACATACATTATTGCATTGGATAGAACCATATACGTTTAAGGAAGACCACACCTTCTAAATGTTCATCTCCTCCCATTCAGCAATGCAGATCCTGAAGTATTAAGAACATTACTTAGAAACAGAGGCAAAATACTGAACAGAAGGAAGAAGAGCTCAGGTTTTGTGCTAAGGAACACTTGTTTATTTCTTCAGATGACCGATGCCTATGTATGATTTTACCATCAATCACAACAGCAACTGCTAACTGCCTGCTTTGTTTACCAAATTGGAAATGATAATTTTATTATTTATATAACAAGGAGAAAAATGAAGGTGACATTTCTGCTTGCATATTGAAAGTGAAATTTCTGAGTGCTAAGTTTGTAAATAACAGGAAGGCTTCATGTTAAAAGATGTGATTTCTTGATGATTGGTTTAACTATGTGCTAAGTTGCTTTAGAAGCTGTTTTCTTGTTTTTGTCATGTTCCTCATCTTGAAAATTATTGGTTTGCTCTGTCATTTCCCTGTTAGAGAATTGATTGATTCCCTATATTTTTGAAGATGTGCCTGTAGCACGATTTATTTTGCTTTTTCAGTTTAAATAACATATTTAATTAAAGGTTTCTAGAAATAAACAGATCTTGCCAGCACTTTGCTAGATTGTTATGTTCTGTGTTGTTACTCATGATGAAACACATTGGGAATTTAATTGCCATTGCCATACACCATATTCTTAAAAATGTATTTTGATTTTTTTTTTGTTTTAATGGATAAAATTATTTTAACGTGTATGTAATGGATATCTTAATGTGCTACAGGGCAGCAGTATATTCAAGGTATACAGCACCATTGGTGATTCAGTGAACTGAAACTTTTTTCACTGCAGCGGCAAAGTTAGAAATAACAATGTGTATTCAAGGAACATCACAGATATTTTCAAAAAATAAATTGCATATTAAGTAATGTACTGTGAAGCAAAGGGCAGAAGAGAAAGTGTGTAGCATTGCTTCTGATCTTCCAAAGAATCTAGATTAGGAAACACTGTCTTACACTTATTTACATGTCAGCCTCCAGCAGGATGCAGCTTGACCTCAGGTTGACTCCAGAGTCACAAGCTAAAAGGAACAGTTATGCAACTGTGAGTGGCTAAATTTAACCATGCGAAACCCCAGAAGGCTGGGGTGAGGGTACCCAGAAACCACCTAAGTTTAAGGAATAATGTTTGCTTATTTCACTGAAAGAACTGGCTTGCATTATTGCACTGCCCATCTTTATTGTGCTTACAGACCATTATCTTTCAATTTCTTGGCATAATTTTCTATTTGCCAGCTCATTTATTGCAAAATACAATATTCTCTCTGTTAGATATAAGTTGTTTAGCGAATGCCCAGGAGCCCTGCTTGAATTTAAATTAAAAAAAAAAAAAAGAGAGAGGGAGGAATAAAAAGACATAAAAATGTAGCTGGGATTTTTCTTTGAAAGCTTCAGCTTTTTATTATTATCTGTATTCAGCTCTAGTATTTCTCCAGTGAGAAAAGCAGAATCCCTCAGCAGAAGAGCATACTCTGAAACTGGTAGGAGGACACAGATGGGAGGAGGAGCAGATCCTCCCTTTCACATTTTTGCCCTTTCTGTCACCAGTGCAAGATTACCTGCAGGCAAGGTATGGCAGAGCTATTGCTCCCCAGCACCACTTAGGAAAGAGGGAGTTACGCCCCATAATAACCATCTTTGTCCAGAATCAAGACTCTGGAAATTTCCAGTAGGTGGTTGGGGGCCCATAATATCTACTGAGAGCCCCTGCGAGGACTTGCAGGATAACAGAAGGACAGAGATTGTCACAGGTGACTCCTCTGAAACCTGTGCTGCCATGTCAATGAGTAGCTTAGGAGTAATAACAGTTATTGATTGTCCATCAAATAGCCCTTTTCTGAATAACTTGAGATTCACCACGTGTTTATGCAGGTGTTACACTCCCACAACCAGTAGCTGTGGCTTCTGGACTGACACCTGTGTTTCCAGTTTTGCTCTCAGAAACAGGAGCGTCCAGCATAGCTTATTACATAGTGATAACATGGACTAATCAGAAAAACTGAAAGGCTGAAAAATAAAATATTGCAAATAAAAATGCCTCTTCATGCAATCCAAGGACTATGCCATAAAAAAATAAAATAATATGACATCAGAAGACAGTAGATCAGAATTGCTATGTTAGAAAATAGGCCTAACTAGCAATTAATCTAGGGGAAGCAAAGACTACTCTTTCCACTGTAACTTTTAGATACCATTGCAGGAAGGATAAGCAACAGGATTTAGCAAGGTTTGTTATGATTACAGACACCATGCCTAACTTCCAGACATAGATCTTATGCCCCAGCTTCAGCACTGAGATCTGTCGTAAGAGCCCTGGGGCTTTGCTAGTGTGGGAAAGCAAAAACTCTATGCAAAGGCTGGGCGAGAGAGATAGAAAAGACAGTATCAGCACTACCTCCTTCCTTGTGCTCTTGAATAGCACCTGGAACACGAAGCTTGTGTTATTTCAGTCAGATCTTCCTTACCTCTCCTTTCCTTTCACCACCTATTTATTTTCTTTCCTCTTTTTTCTTCTTTCACCTTCAGTTTAATAAAAGTCTGGCTTACCAAAGTAAGTCGTTATCTTTTGCACACTTCTCTGCACCAATGACCAGAGAGACTAAAGAAAACAAAGTTTAAAACACTTCACTTCTAGTACAGGACTCAGCTGAGAAAATCTGTTATGTAGAAAGATGATGCCTTCAAGTTAACGCAGACGCAGAACAATACAACACAGTACAGCAGAGCCCTGTTGTGGAGCACAGGAGGTAGAAACGGCAAATGCACGTGGTCTGTCCCCATCTCCCTCATCCATGGAAACTTTACTGCAGTAAAGTTACTGCAGAAAACTTTTCTACTACTTTACTGTAGCACACAGCTAGAGCTCCACAAGAGATGTTGTCTTAAGGCTGGTGAAGACCTGTGTTGGGTTTGCTTTTCTCCAGCAGTGAGGTTGCAAGGAAGTCAGCTTTAGAAAAAGAAATGGTGTTTCTATCTCTATCTTTGCAATACTTCTGTGCACTGAGTGTGCTTACAGGTTGTTGTCAACTCTAATGATAAGAAAGAGAACAGACAATCCAGCTCATTTTAGCTTTTTTTTGCTTTTCCACCCAAAAGGGGTAGTTAGTATTTTCAGAGTCACAAACAGGTCTTTCAACCAGGACACTAAAAGCTGTGGAAAGAGAGAAGCAATGTTAAAATAAGAAGCTTAATTCTTCACATTTCAAATGTTTAACTGTATTTTTGGTTTGGGGTGTTTTGTTTTTTTTTTTTTTTTTTGCATTATGCTTCTTTCCAAGAAGTCTAAAAGATTTGTAATGGCCATTATCTGACAAGACATTAAAAAGCCTATCCCTATAGTCAAAGCTTCAAATCTCTAACATTGTAGAGTGAAAGGTTCACATAGACTGTTGTGTGAAATGCAAACCTTTCCTGGAAAATGAATATGATTCAGGGATATTAGTAAGCTGAAATTCACAAAATCCCAGACAGCAAGACGTTTGTTCTGGTGTGGAGAATTATTAATTTACTGAAGTTCTGACAGCATATTAATGTTATGTATAAAACACAGGGTACATCTGAAACCCAAGGAGTATGCAAATCATAAAGGCAGATGGGAAAAAAAAATCAATGACATCCTCTACAATACAATTAGGAGATAGGGTTTAACATAAGCATATAAAGAATTCGAGCATACTCTTTTCCTTTTCCCTGAATAATGCAGCTACAGTTAAAACTTCCCAAGCTCTCAATTTTAAGCTACCGAGTATACCTGAGAAAGAAACAGGAGACTAGTTCAAAATGAAATTATGACCAGTTTTTATACTGCAAGACAACAGATGGTAAAATCTACTTCATACTATGAATTTCTTGTTCTAGGCCAGTAGCAGACCTTATTATACAGTTGTCTTTCAAGAAGTGCTATCTACAATATCATAGCTAAAAAGGAAAGTTACCAAGGCCACGATGCCACAGTAGCGTGCTCAGAAATACCATCTATAAACAGAAAACACCAGGAGCTTATTTTTCCTTGGCTGAGACTCCTGTGCCATTTCTAGAGCTAATAAATAGGTCTCCATGACATTTTGCAGGAAGGAAAACACTGAATTGAAGACTCTTTAGAGCTGCATTTTGTGGAAACCTCTTTAATTCACACCACCTTTGCTCTCTTTGTTATCATCCTTGCTTGGAATATCAAAATGAATCCATATTGGCATTCATGACAGATATTAGGTAACTTGATGAAAGAGATAACATGACATGATGCCTCTTGTAACAAGAGCCTGAACTCAGTGATGTAGAAAGTCCCTTGCAACAAAGTGCCTGTACATATGCATTCACTCAAGCCAGGCTTTTTTTCCTTACCTAGGAAAAGGCTGAAGTATATACTTAATTCAAAGGATGCAAGCTGAGAGGTGGGAAAGGGAAGAAGAAGGATAAATTAGGGTTTTTTTGCCCAAAATAATTCATATTTATGTCAAAAAGGAATATCTGAGTGTAGTACAATAAATCCTACACACGTTCCTGTTTAGAAAAAGAAAATCTCAGTGAGGCATGTCATTAAAGTTAAATATTAAATAGAAATTACTAGTATGCACTTTAATTTTTTGATCCCTTTAGGAAAACAGTCACAGACACCTTCCAAGATAAATGTTCAAACTTCTTATTTCTTATGATTTATTTCCTACTTTTTGTGATCGTAAAGTAAAGGTAAAGGTTTATTCAATTTTTTTTTTTTTTTTAATTTAGGTAGAATACTGTAGTGCTGAAATATGCAGACCACTTCAGAAAAAAATTGCTATGTAAAAATAATTTCATTCTTCTTTGAGCTCAGAATGAAGATGGATGATAGCTGTAAGTACATTACTTTGCAATAAAAGAAGTAAAGTAGAGGCTATTAAGAGAATTTTATGAACTTACCTGATTAATAGAAAACATTTGATAATATGCACTTTAGTGTTCTATTAGAAGAAAGTAATCCTTTTTGACTGAAAATCTGCCTTTTTATTTTTCATGCCTTTTTCTATCACCTTCAAGGCTTTGCAAAGCAGTGAAGTTCACATTTTGCAATCTTAACAATTATCAGTTTTAAATGATTTGGGGGAAAAAATGCAACACACGATCCCAACAAGATCTGCTTTTTCCTGTGTGGCTATGTATATGTCTGTGTATATATATGTGTCTCTGTGTGTGGGTGGTGGGGGTGATTGTAGCATTTGAGCTGACAATGTACCCTGTAGAGCTAAAGATGCCTGGTGTTCTTTTAAATTGCTTATGACTTAGCCAAAACTGAAATGTTTGGACTGAAATGTTCCACAGTAGGTTTATGCATCAGACAGAATCTTACTCAAAACATTCAGACAAAATAGTTCAGCTATTTCAGAAAATGAGACTAGGCAAAGTATGTTGTTTTACCAGTGTTAAAGAACATTAGAGAACAGTGTCTTGCAAAAGCTGGAACACAACCCAGAAGCTGTTAGTTATGCCATCTCTCTCTGGCAGCAAGTAGCAGTAAAGCCAGCTGCTGAGTGAATGTCTCCTTTGCTTTCTGATCCACATAGAGAAAAGTGGAATATTTTTGCTACCAGACCAGGAGTGATGGTGCTGCAGGTTAGTTATATAAATGTTGCAGCTGTGCCCCACAATTAGGACATTTCATTTTAAATACAAGTTATGAGAAAGTGTAGAGAAGGTGAAACCAACACCTCCCTGTTAAACTGTAGTTAAAATTACAAGTCAAGTGACAGAAGAGAGCAATTGCTGAAATTTCCACCCATACTCCTGCGTCATGGTGTTGTCCCTATTAGATGATGATAGACTTCCTTTTTTTTTTCCTTTCCAGAAGACCCTTGTTTCATCCAATGATTAGTTGTTCAGTTACTAAATATTTGTTCTTTTCACTATGTAATGTAATGGAACATTGTTGGACGATGTATCTCAGATCTTTATTTTATTAGACCAGCTTTGAAAACTGTCCAAGGATGATATGTGAATTTAAAACTTATTTGTATTAATAATGCGGGTCCTTATTGAACCTTGAGGTGCAGATGTTTGGGGCATGTTCATTCTGGATACCTTCTGGCACGGTCCTGGGCTTGACCTCTCACCCTTAAACTCTTAGAGCACTCTTGGCCCTTGCAGTCCCCCATACACATTTGTTATACTATCTCTATTTCTTGTAAAAGAGGAAACTTGTCAGGGAAACCTCATACAGGGACCAGACCCAAATGCTTGGACTTCTCAGTCACCAAGGTTTGTCAGTTCCTGTACCTGAGAATACACAGAGGTCAAGACGATGAGTCCATAGCTCATTGGCTCAGGCTGTAGGGATGGTCTGATGGAGCAGAAAGGTTACTTCCCCACCTTAACCTCCTAAGCCACAAGGTACTGCTCTTCCCTCTTATTTTGTCTGATGAATGAATTCCCTCTTAGAAGGAGTTCTGCAGGCCTGAAATCACGATGATTCACCAGGGACAGGGACAGACAACTGCCACAAAGAGGGAGCAGAAGGAAGGGACTGTGCTCAAATTTGTGTTTGGGGGGAATGTAAGAGCAAGGCAGCAGATAAAAAACAGTAGAGTACATAAAAGCAATTGTTATAAGTGCCATACATGTTATTCCTTGCAAGGTCCTGGGAAAGGCATCTGCTTGCCTCTCCCACAAAATCTTTAGACAAGAAAATACACTCCATAACTATGTAGACATCTAGAAACTACTCAAAAATACACTAAAAGCAGATTCCTTATGGGGACCCAAATGACAGAGAAGGTCACAGCTCACTCTGTCTTTAATGTAAAAATCCAATCTGTCTCCCTAAAAATTGTTCCTGGTGTGGGATATGGGTTCACAGCCTGAGACAGGTCCAGGCAGGACTCAGGTACAGGATGGTCCAAACTGCCTCAGGGGATGCATAGAAGGGTGGAGTGGTCATCATCAGCAATGTCATCTTCCCTTGCTGTGCCAAACATGACGCTGTCATGGCATCCAGACTGCATACTAGGAGCTGGACTGTGGCTGGTGAGAGACTTTGGCCCTAAGGACATAGTAGACCTCCACAACAAGGCAGAGTTATGCCATTTTGCCACCTTATTCTCCATGCAGTCCCAGTAACTTGACTAGGCCTGGTAAAGTAAAGAAATACTAGTGTAAAGACCTTTTAGCCATATTCTGCATCTTAATACTACCCTTCAACCTTCCTGGGCTGAGCCCATTCTCTAGTGCATGGCAAAACTCTCACTAACTTCAGTCGAACCCCAGAAGTAAATGGCTGTGGGAGAGAGACTGCTCGTCATTTAGGGCAGTGAGACATGATTATTCCCTTCCAGATGAGTTTGCATCAGTCATCACTACTAAGTCTGGAGCTGGCTTCTAGCTGACAAATTCATACGTAACTCCCTACACAGATGCTGGGACCCAACAGAAGCTGTGTGCACTACTGCCTCTGTTTGCAAAATGTTGTGTCCTAATTAAACACCACAAAATCCACCAAGGGTTTTGTTAAGCAACCTGTCAATTACCAAAGAATAGGTGTAGCTCTGTTTCAGACTATAGTCCCTCTGTCAATAGCTCTGCCTCCAACCAGGTAAGGCAGCAGCATCCAACAAAGCTGCATTTATCATAGAATCATAGAATAGTTTGGATTGGAAGGGACCTTTAAAGGTCATCTAGTCCAACACCCTTGCAATGAGCAGGGACATCTTCAACTAGATCAGACTGCTCAGAGCCCCATCCAACCTGACCTTGAATGTTTCCAGGGCTGGGGCATCTACCACCTTTCTGGGCAACCTGTGCCAGTCTTTCACCGCCCTCATTGTGAAATTTTTTTTTCCTTATAGCTAGTCTAAATCTACCTGCTTTTAGTTTAAAGCCATTACCCCTTGTCCTATTGCAACAAGCCCTGCTAAAAAGTTTGTCCCCATCTTTCTTATAAGCCCCCTTTAACTGGAAAGGCTGCAATAGGGTCTCCATGGAGCCTTCTCTTCTCTAGGCTGAACAACCCCAACTCTCTCAGCCTTTCCCCATAGGTGAGGTGTTCCATCCCTCTGATCATTTTTGTGGCTCTCCTCTGGACCCGCTCCAACAGGTCCATGTCTTTCCTGTGCTGAGGACTCCAGAGCTGAATGCAGTATTCCAGGTGAGGTCTCACCAGAGCGGAGTAGAGGGGCAGAATTATCTCCCTCGACCTGATGGCCATGATTCTTTTGATGCAGCCCAGGAAAGCAAAGTATTTTTGAAATCTGTTTGGCACATTATGAGGCAGGTGTGATTTCACTGGAAAGCAATACCAAGATAATAGTCACTATAAAAGTTTATCAGCCAAACTGATAATTGGTACTTGCAACTGCCATAGTAAGTCTGCTAGTGTTTACATTTTTATCTTGTATTAAAGACTGCTTCTTTTGAACTAAAAATATAATTAGTGACTAATAAAAGAGCATATTAGATTCTTCACAGTGTAAATTGATATGGTACAAATTAACTGAGCTGTGTCAACTGAGGTTCAGGCTTGAGTTTATGGGATAGTGAGGGAATTTGCAGACCACATCAAAAGAAACTCTGATAATATCAAAATAACTGAAAATTCATAAGCAAATCTTGTAAATTCTTTTGCTCTCTATATAGTTCTTTTAAAATTCAGATGGAAAGATAATTAAGATAATGTATCTAAATATAGAGGACATTTATGACTGGAAGCAGAACTGGTGATTTATTTTATTATTATATGTTATTCAGATTGCTTAATTGGATTCAAATTCTTTCCTATTAAATTTATTATATTTGACATTCCATATGTATAACAAATCTTTTCCCATGGAATTTTTATTCATTGACCGTTATGAATTGTCTTGTATTTTTTAATAAGATTACTGTTAAAATATAATTTTGGATGTGTGCAAAATTATCCCTATCCACATCCCGTATTCAATCCAGTTTGCAGGTACTAGACACTTAAACAGTGGCACAGCACTTTAGAATCAATCATAGAATCATTTAGGTTGGAAAAGACCTTTAAGATCATCGAGTCCAACCGTAAACCTAACACTGCTAAGTCCACCACTAAACCATGTCCCTAAGTGCCACGTCTACATGTATTTTAAATACCTCCAGGGATGGTGACTCAACCACTTCCCTGGGCAGCCTGTTCCAGTGCTTGATAAACGTTTCAGTGAAAAATTTTTTCCTAATATCCAATCTAAACCTCCCCTGGCACAACTTGTGGCCATTTCTTCTTGTCCTATCACTTGTTACCTGGGAAATGAGACCGACACCCACCTCTCTACAACCTCCTTTCAGGTAGCTGTAGAGAGCAATAAGGTCTCCGTTCAGCCTCCTCTTCTCTGGGCTAAACAACGCCAGTTCCCTCAGCTGCTCCCCGTAAGGCTTGTGCTCTAGACCCTTCACCAGCCTGTTTGCTCTTCCTTGGACATGAAAAGCAGTTTGTTATTATCTACTAATGTTTGACAATGATAAAGGGCCAAATGTTTCTTTCAGCTTATGAAAACAGAAAGAAGGCCAAACGAGAAATATTCAGTCCACAGTATTGGTCTTATGCTTTCAGCCTGGTGGAAAGACAAATACTATTCAAATTAGACTGGAACAGACTACCTATTTACAGTTCTGAGAAGACACTGGAAATAATAAACACCATCTTTCTTACCTCACAGTAGGAAATCAATGGAACTTAATAGGCACATGGTACTTCAGGACCCAGCCTGCCAAGGGTGAGGACTGTGCAGGATCTCAGGGTTGTAACATACATGGTCCTGAGCTTTAATCAGCTATCAGAGTTCTGCAAAACCTGAAAGCTGAATAATTTTCTTATTAAGTGGAAATCAGCAAACTGTGCCACATACAAATTACAGACACCATGAGAATGGAGAGAAGACAAGCTATGAAGAACAGCACTTCTGTGAAAACCTGCCCCAGAAAAAAAATTTGAGGACTAAGGTTAGGTGAGGAAAGGGGAAGAATGGGTCTTCTGGATTAGCATGTGTATGCACGTACCTATGTCTGTCTCTGGGTACAGTCAATTGGAAGATCAGAATTTATTTGGTTTTTCTTGAGGCATAGAATTAGCAGAAAAAATTGTACATGATAGATGCAACAAATTTCATTTTTGTCAAGTGTAAAATACTATTTTCTACTCTATTTTGGTGAACAACACTTCTGAAAGGCAACAAAGGTGTGAGTGCTGACTTAGAAAACACCTAAGAGATGTAGCATAGACAATTCTGATATGGTCTCACCTTAAGAAATTGTTCCAAAATGTGTCACTTACCAATGACCCAGGGCTGGGCTAATTGGGCATAAACCCCCAAAACTCAGAAAAAAACAGGGAATGCAGAAAGATGCCTCCAAACCATTCTACAGATAACAGTGCATCAAGCACTGTAGCATTTGTCCCTAATTAGGTCAGCATCCCACAGCATGAGGAGTGCAGATCTTACCCTGACTCATTGCACTTCAGTGACCTTTCAAATCAGTGGAGAATGTACTCATGCCTTTTACCAGATAAATAACTTGCATTGCGTTTTCAAACAGCTCATCCTTCTATATTACGTTTTGGAATTCAAAAAGCTTAAATTACTGTCTTCTCCTGTATTTTATTTTTTTTTTTTATCTCTTTGTTGCCTGGCTAAGGGAAAAGAACATAGTGAAGTGCTATGAAGACTGGTCTTTTCAATGTTTTCGCCTAACCAGAAAGTAAAGATCCAAGAGCGTTACTGAGTTATACCTAAGCCACTATTGAGCTTTTGCAGTCTTTTCTTCCAGATCCTCAGATGCTCTAAAAGTTTTGCCCCAGGTAGCTTGACAGCTCTGTCCTGATTTAGGTATGGGAAGAAGTGGGATCCACTTGACCAAGTGGGGTAACAACATGTTTGCCAAGAAGCTTGCCATCTTGTTGAGGAGGCCTTTAACTGTGTCTTGCTGGGGCCTGGTGATAGCACCTTGTGATTAAGCGCTTGAATGGAGGTCAGAGGTGGTAAATAAATGAGGCAGGATAATGGGAGATACAGATCCCCCAGAATAAACAAGATGGGTCAAAAAGGGGCCCACCTCAAGTGCCTATGCACAAACGCACACAGCCTGGGAAACAAACAGGAGGAGCTGGGGCGCTGTATGCAGACGCAGGACTCTGACACCACTGCAATAACTCAGAAGTAGTGGGACAGCTTATGTGACAGGAGGTCTGTGATAGGTGCTATGGGCTTTGTAGAAAATACGGATAGGGAAAAAAAGGGTGTGGGTTGCCATTTTCATGAAGGAGGAGCTCGAAGTTATGGAAGTGAGTAATGAGAAATAGGAGCTGGCCCTATACATGCCTATTCTGTTACTGTTTTCCTTACGCTTTATACTGCAAGATCTTTCTTTCCTCAGGTTTTTGAAGCTATGTCAATGTGCTGTTCACCAACAGCCCGCAGTGAAAAATTATACACAATACGATATGAAATAAATTAACACAGATGTGCTTCTGAGGGTGGTATCGTTATCCCATCATAAAAACTCTGTATGGTAATTGTATGGTGTTTGGAATTCCATTTTGACATAGTATAAAAATCAGATTGCAGCAATAAACTTTTACTTGTTATCTGCTTCTACATTTTAAAGATATATTTTAAAATATATAATCTTTTCTTTTTGTTTGTGCTGCTCAAACCAGTTTGTGACCTAGGTACAAGAGAATTGGATCCATTTGCTCCAGGGTGAATGAACTCTTTATCTCTTACTGCTATTTTTATTCTTGATTTATTTTCCCCCCTCAGAGGGGTTTACTTAACAACTTAATCCAGCAGGTTTTAGTCTGTGAGACAGAGACCTCTGAGGGGAAGTTAACTAATAAACTGTTTATATAAAAATTGAGATTATTGCCAATAAGCTAAATTTTGCTGTATAGTAGTCCATCATCTTCAATAGAGCATGTGTAAAATTTTATGAACTGAAATATGCTTTGATTTGGTACCTTAATTAGTACTTTTCTTAGTAGCATTCACAATCTTATTTTAGAACAAGACAATAATAAGAGCAATAGTAATAGGAATAGTAATAGCAACAGTAGTTGCTAGCTGTACTAATATTACTACCACTACAACTAATAATATTATATTGGCTGTCATGTTTTCCTGAAGTCAGAAATCAGGATTTGAACTGGCAGTTCTCCACTGATTTCGGAACTACTCTGATTTCTACTAGCTGAGGATCTGTCCCAAAACTTCACAGTCAATTCCAAGTTCTTCACTTATTACTCATTTGCATAGTACCTTGCACTGAAGTCAGCAGATATAAAAAATGTGGAGTTTGTCTCTCATCATGCTGCTGTTGATCACAACAGGCAAAACAAACTTCTGATACGCTTTTACCCTCAGACAAGTGCCTGTGACTCGACACCAAGTAGCGAATATAAAATATGTCTGCTGTTTTTGAAGTCAGGCATAATGTCTACTTCTTGTATTTTAATAAAGATAGTATACATACTAAATTAGCCAAATATTTTTTATTAGAACAATAATGTTATCACAGTATAGTACTGCATTATGAGGCCTGTGATTCTCCTGTCATTCACACAAATGCAAAGACATCTAATGAATTAAATAGAATTACACTACCTTATCATAAATAAAACTAAAAATATAATCATGCTCCACAAACAAAAAAGCATCATGACTTACTGTATCGTGTAAAATTCAAAAGACACAGAATGTTTTTATATTGATCTCAGAAAATGCAAGCAAATAACACTTAGACAAGTACAATGTAAGCGTACAAGAAAGCAGGACAGGGAAAAAAGATTTTTCTAAAACAGTTAACAGTGTTTTCTCTCTCTTCCCAATGACCTGAAGCAAAATTTCTCACTGCACTTAAATTGGAATGAAAACATATGTATTTTAAAAGCTTGAAGATTTTTTGTCACAATGGCGTTTGCATTCAAAGATTTCTTTATGAATTTCTACATTACACATACTCTCTGGAAGTCTAGTGTTAATATAGTGATATTAATGTTGTGTTGCAGATGAACAGTATGTAGTATTCTGGATGTCATTCTGGAGTGTTTTCCTCAAGGCTTTACTGACTGATGTGAAACTCTGGGTTAAACTCACCTACCTTCTACTGAAGTAATTGAAACAGTGGAACAATCAGCACAACACTGTGAGAAAAGCCAGAAAAAGTTCCTCTGCCAGGATGTGAGAACTCTGAGTCATGACCACAAGTTGTACAATCAAAGTGTTTGGGTCAGAAAACACGTGCATGTCAATAATCTCATTGTGAGCTATCCTGAGATGACTCTGTGTGTGCATAAAGCTATATAGATACATGCACAGCAGTCTGGAGAACAAGCTGTGGCATCCTTGAAGTGTTCTTTGAAGTAAGGATAGATATTTAGAGAACTGCAAGCAGAAATAAATACTATTGACCCATTAACCTTAGTATTTAAGCCAAAATTTAAGCCAATTCAATCAACTTTTTGATAGAGTACGAGAGTCTTAAAGTTGTGAGGTGAGTTTAGCACAGTCTTGGATCTTTTTTACACCTGCAATTTGACTAAATAACACACAATACATGCTGACCAAGGCATGTAAGTGTTCCTGCAGAACCTGAATGACATTGGCTTCTTCTCCCACAGAAAAAGTTTACTGTTCCCCAGCTAGCAGCTGTGCTCAGGTACAAGAACCACTATCCCTTTTCCAGATCCTATTTTGATATTTGTTATTGCAACTCATGGATTTCTTGTTGTGCATATACATGCTTGTTGCTGCCCTTGAGAAGATCTTAGTCTCCATAGTACTTTGCGGCAGAACTCCACTGCTAATTGTGTAGGAAATATTTTCACTTCTCAGCATTGATTTTCCCACCTTTCCCTCTCACTGAAGTCTCTTTATTTCTCTGTTATGGAAAAAGATGAATTTAAGTTCCTTAGCTGCCTTCTCTATCATGGCCCATTTTGTCTTTCTTTTCTGTGAATTAAACACTTTGTCTTTTCAGTCCCTACTGCTAGGAGAGCCTTCCCACGCCCCTATCTTCTCATAATTATATGTCAGAAAGAAAGTCCCTTGGGGTGATAAGCCGAATGGACCAGCATTATCTAAGGAGAAGAAAGAGTTAATGAAATGAGACACAGGGTTACACACTTAAAATAAGTTTTATATTTCCATCTCTTTTCTATTTTTTTAATTACAAATTTTAAATATCATTGCAGTATAAAATAATTAACAAAAACTAATGCTTTTTTAAACTGAAAAAGACCCCTCCTAAGGCAACATTGAAGTTCTTGAGTTGAATAAGTGCTCTGGGCTATAACAACATTTATTCTTGCATTTAACTCAAGAAGAAATTTTCTAGCCCTTTACAACAGAAACAAAATGAAAGAGTTTGTTGTGATTACTTCGTATGTGGCTTTAAACCTGAATATAGTAAATGTTAAGACTGGTTATTTTATAAAGTGACTAAAAATTCAATATTTAAAAACAGTGATTAAAAATTCTTCAATTTTAAGCACAAAATGAAATTTATATAGCTTTTAAAACTTTCAAATACCCCACAGGTACACTAGATTTATGTGCAATTTAGCCTGAATTTCTCCTTGCGACTAGAATATATTCATCCTTCACTCAATTATCCATCAAATCACATATCTCCAATACTGAATCACTTTTCTTATCAAATTACTTACATCACCTATCAAATCGAATTATCTACATCTTGAATATACTACAAACTCCCTATCATTATTTAGAACACCAGCTATGAAATGATATTGTGTATCTCTCAGTAAGTGATTAGATTAGAAAAGGTATATGGCATACTTGATAGTAATATAATTCAATACAGTTTTTATAATGTAATATGTGGTTTGCCAAAGTAGAACTTCCTTGACACTTTCAGAAATTGTAGATTTTTAAGCCTTCTTATTATCTCATTAAAGGATTATTGTTCCTGGCAATTCCTGATGGATACTGGGAACTGCATATTGGTAAAATGGTCATGATTCATGAGATACTTTGTGAAATTGTTGGGGTTCTGTAGGTCAAAATAAATGACCATAATTGCCCCTTTTCAATTTAAAAAATATGACTGTTTAAAAAACAATTTTAAAATATGAATTCAAATAAAAGCCATCAATTGCCTTGGACAATACTTGCACTGATTTCCACTTTTATTTCTTTCCATAATCATATACATGAATTCTTCCTCACTTCTTCAAGAACGTTTCTGAAGAGGAAATATGAATACTGTTATGGCAAGAAGTGTTCATGCAAATATGTGTCTGCATAAATGTTTATACTATTAATATCTTTCAAGGTCTGTTCCTATTCATAAATATTCAATAAGGAAGCAGCACACGGAGTCCTTCAGGAAGAGTAAATACTTGAAATAACTATTGCAGTGAGGAATTCATGAAAACTGTAATGCATCTCCATGAAAGAGTTGCAGAATAAATTTCAGTAAAGAAGAATCCTGAAGATAAAAACTCCTGTTGATTGCTTCCCCAAACAGAAGACTGCGATGGATACATTTGTTAAATTAGCAACTGTTCTACAATGAAACAATTTGTTGAGTATTCAAAATATCAGTAAAAATGTAGTCCCTGTTCTACTGATAGAATTCTAAAGAAAAATGCTTGTAAAGCATCAGACTCCTCCAGCTGGAGTGGCTTAGAGGAGACATGACAGAGGTCTACAAAACCTTTAGCGTGCACATACTGTGGGTACAAAAAGTATACAATAGTTCAAGGGGAGATTGGACAAGTATTTTGAAGAGTGATCTGTTGTCACTAAACTGAAAAAACACATCAGGCTCATGATATTCCTTTGGCAGAAAATAGTAAGATCTGGGAAAGTATACAGGGAAATGCTATATCCACTTTCCTATCCTTATTCTTTCTCCAGCACCCACTGCTGGAGACAGCATCCTGTGCTTGGTGGACCTTGTCTGAACGGCTGCTCTTGCACTCTAAGGGGACTTTTTTTTGATAACTGTTTGGTATCAGGCAAGCTACCAGCAAAAGAGCCAATTTGGAAAGATTTTCTCTTTTTACTATGTAGAAAGTGGACAGGAGTAAAAGTTGAAGAAAAATGACCCAGTTTTTGTCCTAGTTCTAGTGATGTGAGTTAATCTGAACCTCATTAAAGGCCTGCTCTTGATGTCTAACTGAAATACATTGAAATATATATGGTAACTACTGTGGGTTTGAATCAGGTCTAAGTTGGTTATAAAGAATTCCATTCTGTTTACAATGGAAATTTTAAAGAGCTCTCAGTTCTTGCTTAATATTTTCCTCACTGAGAAAAAAACTAACAGGGTTAATATCCCATGGAAGGCAACCAGAATGCACCTTGAAAACTCTTCTCAGTCATTAAATGAAGAGAGACTGGGGTGTAGGTACCCCTGACATTTGTCCCTCTGTCAATATCTGTGATCAGAAGATAAAGACTTGAAAACCAAAATTTAGTCTTTGGAGATTAGGTTATATTTTGAATTATATATATGCTAAGGGATAGGTGGTTTGTTTGCTCTTCAGAATATTGCACAAGACTGAAAGCCATACACAGTTCATCTTCCTGGTTATGAAGGTCCACAGTGATTCTTGCTTCTGTTTCCCATTGGGGAATCTGGGCTGACAAAAAATTGCAGGCCTACAATGTTTAGATAGCTAATGTTTATACACTGATTTGAAAATTATTTTAAACTAGTGCTGCTTCTTTTTGTTTATAGAATCTCTTCAAGTGTATTCTGATTTCTCAGTTTGATTTTTAATGAAACTTAGGAGTCATGTTTGTCACTAATTCTTAGACTATGGATTTTAGAAAAACAGTTTATCGTCAATATACATTCTGCTTCTCTTTATTTTTATGTAGACACCTGGGCCACATTTCTTGTCTGGATGCAGTCTTCCTGGAATAATGCTTCTGATGTAAATACTAGTTTTTCCACATTCTAAATTCTGTTTCAGAAAGTATTTCCTACTAGTGACTCAAAATCCAATTTTCATAGACATTACTGTTAACTGACTCATTTAGAGTGTATGTACATAATTAATACTGTACAGAATGCCACATGATCAGTTAAAGTAAATCATTACTTTAAATGAATATTAATTAAAATATTTTTTCATGCTGTGTTCCCTCAGCTGAATTCAGAGTAACTCACAGAGTAAAGAACAATAAGTAGCAACCTGTAGTTATTATAAATCACATACAGCTTCAACCCTGAGAGAGAAACACTGGTCACAGAATCCAGGTTACCCCACTATTCTTTCCAAAATCTATTTTGAAATGTACTTGCCCCTTTTGAGTAATTGTCAAAAGGAAGACAAAATTCATTCACCTAAAAAATGTTATGTTGAAGACTGCAAAAATTTCCTGTCCCGTGAAGTTAAGTGACCTTTGGGAATATTTCTTTGTGAGGGACAAAAGAAGATGGGAAAAATATGTTTTGAAAACATAGAAACATTTAGGTTGGAAAAGACCTTTAAGATCATCACGTCCAACCATTAACCTAATACTGTTAAGTCCACCAATAAACCATGGCCTTAAGTGCCTCACCCACATGTCTTTTAAATGCTTTCAGGGATGGTGACTCCACCACCTCCCTGGGCAGCCTGTTCCAGTGCTTGACAACCCTTTCACTCAAGACATTTTTCCTAATATCCAATCTAAACTTTCCCTGGTGCAACTTGAGGCCATTTCCTCTTGTCCTGTCACTTGGGAGAAGAGACCAACACCCACCTCTCTGCAACCCCCTTTCAGGTAGTTGTAGAGAGCAAGAAGGTCTCCCCTCAGCCTCCTCTTCTCCAGGCTGAACAACCCCAGTTCCCTCAGCTGCTCCTCATAAGACTTGTGCTCCAGACCCCTCACCAGCTTCATCTCCCTTCTCTGGACACGCTCCAGCACCTCAATGTCTTTCTTGTAGTGAGGGGCCCAAAACTGAACACAGTATTCGAGGTGCGGCCTTACCAGAGCCGAGTACAGAGGCACGATCACCTCCCTGCTCCTGCTGGCCACACCATTTCTGATACAGGCCAGGATGCCATTGGCCTTCTCGGCCACCTGGGCACACTGCTGGCTCATACTCAGCCGGCTGTCAATCAACACCCCCAGGTCCTTTTCTGCAGGGCAGCTTTCCAGCCACTTTTCCCCAAGCCTGTAGCGTTGCCTGGGGTTGTTGTGACCCAAGTGCAGGACCCGGCACTTGGCCTTGTTGAACCTCATCCAATTGGCCTGGGCCCATCGATCCAGCCTGTCCAGATCCCTCTGCAGAGCCTTCCTACCCTCGAGCTGATCAACACTCCCACCCAACTTGGTGTCATCTGCAAACTTGCTGAGGGTGCACTCAATCCCCTCATCCATATCGTCGATAAGTATATTAAACAAGACCGGTCCCAAAACAGCCCTGGGGGACTCCGCTTGTAACCGGCCACCAACTGGATTTAACTCCATTCACCTGAATCCTTTACGCCCAGCCATGCAGCCATTTTTTTACCCAGCAAAGAGTGCACCCATGCAAGCCATGAGCAGTCAGTTTCTCCAGAGGGTACCCACCGGATCTCTGTCTGGGAGACTGCGTCAGTCACAGTGGGTGTAGAGCTGAGAGAGGCCATGGCTTTCTGCTGGGTGGATGCCATAGCTCCCTTGTTGAGCCGGCTGGGCGTTCTGTGCTCTCCCGCTCAAATTGCTGTGCCACACCCTGGTCGCTAGTGCTCCCTAGGGCCGTTTAAATCTCCCACAGTTGCTCCTGGCAACGCCCAAGTCACGTCAGCATCACTCACAAGAGTTTCCGGCTTCTGGTGGGTCTGTCTGCTTTTCCTCGGGTTTCCCTGGCTCTTTATTACATAGAGTTTTCAGAAATTTTAAAGTCAGATAATAATAATCATGATAATACTTATAATTAATAAGAAGAATACTTGTACATAATGCTATGACCTGAACACCTCATTGTGCTTCAGAATTATAACTTAATTTAGCTTCTCAGAACAACTGTATAAAACGTACAAGAAACTTAGCTATTTTTCTGAAGAAATGTAAAGAAGTACAAGAAGAAATAAAGGTCAATAGTGTAGCTTTCTTATGGAGGTGGAAATTGCACCAACAATACATATGCCAACGGTTTGGCAACATCAGTCGGTGGGATGAGAGACCTGATTATTTTTACCTCTTCATTTCTGGATTCGTAACTCTAGTAGCTAGAAGCATACGTTATTGCGTGTTTTCAGTTTGCAGACCTAATTTTCACCTACAAAACAGACAAGCAGAACTTAACTCAGGTGAAAAAGCTACTTCTTTCTACTGCAGCTGCAAGGCCCAGAGTTATTCCCTAGGACTTCTAACTTCTACCTTCCCTTCCATATCAGAAAGAGATGCTCAGTCCACAGTACTTCCTTCCTCTGTTAAATATGTCGTAGTTTAAAAGATAATTACATCCTTTCATCTTTCAGTTTGTCCTGATTTAATTAGAGTGTGAGATTAGAAAGGATTATTTTGAAATTTGTCAATTTGTCCAGGGCAGTTTGTCCAGACAATGCAGGAAAAATGTTTAGGCAGGACCACCTGCTTGTGGAAGAAGTGGTTCAGCTCTTTCAGAGCTCTGTTTTACTGATTTTCAAGGCCTAGAGTATCCCAGACTCCTATCCGTTTCACTTACTCCTTTCCAAATATAACCTTTAAAGCCTGCTGAGATGATCCGTCAGCAGCCATTGCCTGGAATCATAGTTTTATTTGAATAAGACACTGTCTAAGACACATAAAAAAGAATTGTGAATGTCTAGCTAGACATGGATGAAGAAAAGTTGATCTAAATGTACTATTACAGACATTAAAGCCAAACATTTCTATTTTGGAAGCAATTCGCATGCTCATTTTCTAGAGATGCACGTTGATTCTTGGACTAATCAGGTGTTTCTTCCAGTTGCATCCTTCTTCATTTTTCTAACTCCTGACCTGTCAACAGAGTATTTTTATGCTGTCAGATGAGCTAGCTCTCTGATGCATTTTTGGGTCCTGATCTCCCAGTGTTAGTGGAACAGCTAATTAACTCTGGGGTTTTCCAGCTGTTTCCTTGCAAGACAAACCCACTTGGGTGAGGCTGTAGAGATTGTCTACTCCAATAAAAATAAGGTGGGTTTATGCATGCATGTATGGTATAGATGTGCCGGTAAAGCTGCACCAGATTTGGTCCCCTGGACCCTCTACTGATTTTGTACCCTTTAACATCTGCACACTTGCTGCACCCTAAGGCATGCAACATTTCAAAAAAAACCCACCAGTCTCAGTGTTTCAAGCTGTCACATTGAAGCATTTGAACAGAAAGAAACACTCAAGAAGTAACTAGCATGTCTGCCACAGACACAAAAGTCCCTGAGGAGTCCCAAGGAAAGAGTTATACAGTGTGGCTGTAATTGGTCAGCTCTGGACATAGCCTTCAGCAGTAGAGACATAATTGTCCTGTAACAAGCTGTCTGAGAGCTACAGGGGCCTTCTTGCAGGTCATGGTTGTTATAGTATAGGTATAGCTTCAGGGACCATTTTTCTCCCTCACTCTTTCTCTTCCTTTCCCCAATTTCCTTATCTTTTTATGCAAACATTGCCTTGAGATATTACCAGTACTACATGTACTGATTCTTCACTTTGGTTAATCACTGTTGCTTCCTCCTTCTATTTTACACTCAGAACAAAACTCCCATGGTACTTCCTAGTTGCAAAATAATAATAGATTTATTTAATAAAAAAACCTTCTGGCTTACTGCCAGTTTTCTAGCATGTTCCCAAAATCTCTTTTGGGCTTTCATTATTTTAAATTAACATCAAAGCCGCCTGTGGTCACCTGAGCAAGTGTCCATGCTAGAACCTACTTTATTAAATTTTTAATGATTTTCTTATCGCAGGAAGACTCTTCTGATGGCTTTTCCAGAAGTGATGACTCATCTCATTTCCTTAAGTCCACAGGGTAAATTGCAATAGTGAGTAGAGGCAAGCTTCTCATAGATTTTATCAAAGGCATACAGGTCTCACAAAACGTTTTTGTGTGTGTTACGTAGCCTATTTTCTATGGGAATTTTAAGTTTAGAACAGCTTAGTGAAACTGCTACATTGTTTGCAAATTGCTCATGACTTATGGTAAGTCTTAATCATCAAAATTCATATCAATTAATTCTTGCTCAAAGATTTATCTATTTTGATGCACTAACAAGTTCAGCTGCTGATTACTGTGTTCACTATTAAAATAATTTTGTGCTATTTATCATTAGTTATCCTTAATGGAATGTGATACAGCAGCCTCTTTTGAAGCTGAAACTCAGTATCTGCAAAAGGCATGTTTTGAAAGAACTCTTTCTTTTTATTACGTTGAGAAAGATAAGGTTAAGTCTGCCTTTTCAAAGATGAGCCTAATCTAGATTCTAATTACATCCAAAAATCAATCTTTTGAAAAATCTCAAATACTCTAAAAAACCAGAGGCTACAAACACTGTGACAGAACTGATTATTTCTTAGATCAGTGTGTTTTTTTAATGTTATGTAAGTATAATGACATTAAAGATCAAGTAATACAGTTTTATTTTGATCACTCAATGGGTGCTATATACTAGTTAGGTAACAGGGTGATTGATACTGATATTCATACAAGACAGTCTGGGTATTGCAGTCTTGCGTGTTCCAGAATTCATCCCATCCCCTCCATTTCTAAGCACAGCCATGGAAAGCATCTGCAAGTGCAGATTTACCATCAATAACTGTGGGTAGGATTTAGTAACCTGATTTAGGAGCTCTTTCATAAGAAATATGAAGTTCTTCTGTATCCATGGGATCCAGTCTTGTCCTCTTTTGAGGACTGCAACTGAATGAACAAAACCACCACCCTTCTTTTGTAAAATAGGGACATTATCGGGACATCTGGGCTTTAAACTTTTAAAATCTAATAATTAACTCCTGTCCTCTAAAAACAAACATTTCTGAGAGTGCAGAGAGTTGAAGTGAACAACAAGGAAAGTTTCAGGAGATGTAGAGAGAATTTTAATGAGTTCAGGTACCTACAGTGCGAGGTAGTCTCAGAAAGAAGCTGGTCTGGATCATACGTTAGGACAGAGTGCATTTTGTCATTGGCAGGTCTGATTCCACGCTACCCCACAGATTTATACTGAAACATGTTAATACACACACATATTTAATATCTATTAATTCTTAAACTTTTTTTCCCTGCAGTTCTTCTTCCACTTCATTTGTCTTGACCCTGTGAAGCTCACTTCTACGTGCACTTTCATCTGCACTGTTGCATATGAAGTTGTGACTCTTAGGAGGACTGCAGCTCCCAGTGGAAAACATACTTGTAGCTGTTAGAGGAAAAAATCCATGTTGATTTCTTTCTTGCAACTAGAGATTTGAGAAACAGATCTTGACACAAAATTCTAAGGTCCTTTCATGAGGAGAATTTCTGGGCTGCTATTCTTATCCTGAAAAAGCTTGAAGACCAGGGGAATCATTATGTGCTTCCTTTCATAAGACCTCCATGAAACCTGCAAAACTTTTTCACAGGGATTCTGGAAGCTATTGATGTCCACGTAATAAATAACCTTATCCATTAGTTATCACCACTTCTTCTCAAGTCTTATCATAGGATGCATCTTATGCTAGAAGATTTAGGGGTCAAGTGTAAAGTCCACTGTCCCAATATATCTTAGACAAAAGTTCTCATGTGATGACATTTCTGATCTGATATAAAAAGACGATAGCTTGGGGCTGATTTTTGCAAAAGCACCAAGCAGTCCTGTAGATAGTGTTGCATTCATAAATCATTTTGTTTATCTTATATCATGGCATACTTAAAGTGCAGTAGGGGGTATCATGAGGTTGCATGTAGCTTCTGTTAGCCCTCCCTTGAGATGATGATTATGTTTTGGGATTTATGTATAAAGCAGAGAACAGACTAGAATTCCCATGGAGGATGATCCCTTTGATGATGGCACAGCTAGTGACAAACATCCCACTGCTGAGATTATGGCAAGGAATTTCAAATATATGCCAATAAAAATCAGAATGCAGATGCCTGTTGGAGTATTTTCTAACATTTATTCATGTTTTACTTATTTATTACTGTGTGGAAAAGGTGGGTTGGTTTTTTTCCCTGCTCTGAGGGAACTGTAACTAACAGGTTATTTGCAGAGCAGAAGAAAACCAGGAACAATATATGGAACATATGTCAAGGCTTATTTCATTCAACCTACAATACGTGTGAGATTCTTCTGTAGATTCATTAGATTCTTTTATCCTGGGGATGCCTGTCTTGGACAAAGAGTACCTAAAAGAAGTTGCATATTTCAGCTGAAGTCCCTCAAAAACTTTATATTTTTTCATATTTCTATCATAACGTCAATTCAGGATCAACGATTTAATCTACTGTTTGTGGTAGACTTAGTGCAGGGACCACACTGACAGATTGCTAGGTATAACTCCAGCAATTGAAATAAAAGCAATACTCAAACTCTGCCAGCTGTATCAGTGGCAACAGCAGCAAGAAGAGAGTGCTATGGAAGCAGCGCTTCCTGCCAGGAGCAGAATGATACCCCCCTTCCTCCCAAGGTTTTGGATATCTATTCTTCTTGTCATTTGATAAGATTATGTCATGAACTTGCTGCAAATGTCTGTAAATAGTGCTGCCTCACTGGATTTTTACTAACTTCTGTTCAGGTTTTCTATGTAACAGAAGCAGCACAGTTCGTTAGTTTGCATGGTCAATAGTAAAATGCCTCTGTATAGTGGAAAATATAAGATGTTCTCAATTGGCTGAGGAAAACATTTTGAAGTTACATCAGTAGTACTCATAAGGCTGCTATGATTGGAAAATTATTTTTACAGAAACACAGAATCACGGAATCACTACAGTTGGAAAAGACCTGTAAGATCATCAAGTCCAACCATCAACCCAACACCACCATGCGCACTAAACCATGTCCAGCAGTTCCACGTCCACACACTCCTTGAACACCTCCAGTGATGGTGACTCCACCACCTCCCTGGGCAGCCTGTTCCAGTGCTTCACCACTCTCTCAGGAAAGAAATTTTTCCTAATATCCAGTCTAAACCTCCCCCGGCGCAATGTGAGAGCATTTCCTCTTGTCCTGTCGCTAGTCACTTGGGAGAAGAGACCAACACCCACCTCTCTGCAACCTCCTGTCAGGTAGTTGTAGAGAGCAAGAAGGTCTCCCCTCAGCCTCCTCTTCTCCAGACTGAACAACCCCAGCTCCCTCAGCCGCTCCTCATAAGACTTGTGCTCCAGACCCCTCACCAGCTTCGTTGCCCTTCTCTGGACACGCTCCAGCACCTCAATGTCCTTCTTGGAGTGAGGGGCCCAAAACTGAACACAGTATTTGAGGTGTGGTTTCACCAGCACGGAGTACAGGGGCACGATCACCTCCCTGCTCCTGCTGGCCACACTGTTTCTAATACAGGCCAGGATGCTGTTGTCCTTCTTGGCCACCTGGGCACACTGCTGGCTCATACTCAGCCGGCTGCCAAGCAACATCCCCAGGTCCTTTTCTGCGGAGGAGCTTTCTAGCCACTCTTCCCCCAGCCCGTAGCGTTGCATGGGGTTGTTTGTTTTGCAATGTTTTGTGTGTTTTGCAATGTTTTGTGTGTTATGCAATGTTTAAGCGTGTTATGCAATGGTTTAGGAAGGAGAAGACAGCCAAAGGGTGGGGAGGAACAAGGTTAGGGGCTAGACAGAGAAACTGAACATATGCAAATACAGTTCCACCTAGGGGAGTCACCCATTGTACTAAAAGAGACTGTCATCTAATGAAAAGTTCTAGCATTCAGGGTCCTCAATGACTGCAAGAAAGGGAATATTACTTCCATCTAAAGAACAGCAAGAAGGACCCAGGGAAGTGTAGGCTTCACCTCAGTCCCTGATCAGGAAACGTGCCCTGTTGGAATTAATTTCCAAGCAAGAAAGCAATCATATTAGTCACTATGGATTTACCAGGGAAAATCTTACTTGACCCAGCTGCTTGCCTTCTCTGAAGAAAAGACCAGATATGTGGATGAGAGGAGAGTGGGTTAATGCACCTTGACTCTAGCAATGCTTTTGACACCAGCTCCCAGGCATTCTTACTTGGAAACGGAGGAACTGAGGGCTGTGCAAATGGACTGTTATACAGGTTGAAAACCAGCTGGACTGCCAACCTGCCAAGCTCATAGCTCAGTAATCAATAGCTTGATGTTCATTTGGCGGAGGTAACAGAGTACCCTGGGGTCAATACTGGAGCTGATATTATTCAATATCTTTATCAGCAGCCTGGATGATGCAACAGAATACACTCTCAGCAAATTTATGGATGATGCTACATGGGGGAGAAAATTGACTGACATGCCAAATGGCAGAATTTCAATCCAGAAGGACCAGAGTAAAATACAAAAAAGGACCAACTGAAGCCTCATGATTTTTGCTATGAAAAGTATAAATGTCTCAACCCAAAGACAAATAACCATGTAAATCTGCACAGGCTGGGAACTGACTGACTGAGTAGCAAACCTGCTGAAGAGGACCTGAGGAGTCAGGGTGGATGCCAGTCTGAATATCAGTCAATCATGTGCTGTTATTTCAGACAAGACAAACCTCACAAACCAAATCAGATAAAATACAGAGGTACATTAGGAGGAGCATGGCCAGTGGATCAAAGAAAATTGTTGTCTTCATTTCCCTCTGCTTGTCACTGGTGAGGTCGCATCTGAAATTCATCCAATTTTGGGCCTACATTTCAAGAAGGATGTTGAGAAAACAGGAGAGTGTCCAGTGGAGTGCTGCCAAGATGGTCAGGGACCGAGGAAAAAAAAGTTGTGAACTGTCATGACTGTCAATAAATGTGTAGCTCTATACAGTAATGTTGATACCCCATGTACACTGTTTCATTATCTCATGCTTACAATGTGTATTTGAAGTTCTTTTCTGCATTACTGACGTGATTTTCAGGGATGACTATTTTCAGAGACAGATTATTACATAGAAATTCAACTGGTATGACCTTTCACACCTTTCCCAGATGACCCCAGATGGGGAGCAGTAGGCCTCAAAGGTAGTATGAATAGGGATGTTCATCCCTGAAAATGGTTTAAGATGTCAGCAGACTCATACAGAGATAGCTCAAGTTATGTTTTGAAGCCTTGCTTTTAATTGCACATAGCTAAGATGTCTTTTTTTAAGTAAAATCATTGATTTTCATGTAGTGACAAATGATACCAGCAACTGGGACCTTTAGCGCCTGTCTTAATTTAGACTTTTTCTGTATCTTCAGGTATAATTTTTCACCTATAGTGATGTGCTACAAGGATATGCTACAAGGATATGCAGATGGCTGCTTCTAGAAAATCATGTAATAAAGTATCTGACATTACTGTCAGTGTAAGGAACTTTTTTTTGTAAGCATGAAACTGCATCAATAAAACAGTGACCTGGTTTAGTTAAAAAAACCAAGTCTAGCTGTACAGAGCTCTTTGCAAAATCTGGGCTTTATTTTTACCATAAACATAGTGTATATAAAAGGAAATAGCATAGTCATGCTGAGAGTGGCCTACTTTGCAGCGTGCCTGGATACTGAAAGGGCTCAGCAGTGCCACTTACTGTGATTCTCCTCTCATTGAAGTGAATGATCTTGGCATGCGATGTGTAGATGATAACTATAGACTCTATTGTCATGGCTGTGGCATTTGGACCACTAATTGTGTTACTGCCAAAGTGGGCACTGAATTCAGCTCTAAGTGGCCTGGAAGTCAAGTTAGGACTCACTGCACATCTTGCATGTAGCTCTGTATATTTATTCTTCCCTTATCATTGGTCATTATGTATTCAGTTGATATTATGGACATAATGATCTTCTCTCCGCTTCTTGTCTGAACATCTTGTTCTCTCTATAAGTTTTCCGACCTGTTGGGAAATCAGCCAGGGATGCTGAAGCTCTCCCCTTTGGAATTTAATGTGCTGTGGTAAGTCTGTGCAGGCTGCAGGCAGTCCCACTAGGGACTTCAGCATTTTAGAGTCTTATAAAAATAGGGTGGCTGGTTTTCCTTCACAAGTCATGACAACAAAGTGACAGTGTAATCTCAGGAAGGTGGTTTCTCACTCCTACAGAAGCCTGAAGTATATCCGACATTGGCCTTTGGCACAGAGCACCCACTTTCCACCCTTTCTTTCTATTATACTGATGAGTCTGACAGTACTTTAGCAAGCAGCCTGGTGCCAGGGAGTTAACAATTTACTGGGCCTTTTCACCCGGAGGCATGTCTTGGTGCTGCTCTGCTTGGTTACTTGGACACACTTCTGCACTGGCTGGCTGTGAGACACTTGCTTGTATGTGTGAAAAAGCGCGCTGATTATTCTTCTGCAGCAATTTGTCTCTGGTTAATTTTAAGATAAATTTAGTTTAAGATCTGGGGAAAATATAATCACATAAGTGATTCTGGAAAAGAAGGTAGCTCTAAAATCTGAAAGACAAATATCGGTTTAAATTGTTTGAAACCAGATCTTTGTAACAAGGGATTAGAAATACATATATTAGTTCCTTGGTTCTGATGTTGTCATCTCTGTATTCTAAAAAGCTATAAGAAATGACATTGAATATGGATGAGAGGAAGGACCATAGATTATTATTTAAACTACAAAGGAATGATTTTAAGGAGAACCACATGACTCTCAAACAATGGAGACCGGCTGATTGAATAGCCCTATGCTGCTTTGAAAATGTAATTAAAAATTGATGAGCACCTGGGAGTGTAATTCTGAGAAGGGAAGAGACCTTTAAACAGTTTCTTTCTTTCGGGTTCTTAAATAATAAATAAAATGCAAAATTTATTAAAAAAATATACTATTCCTGAAGCAGAATACATTAATGAAGCCTGCCTGCTGATTTGGCTTTATACTACTCAAAACCATAATCAAATAAAGAAAGAACAGAGAGATCTTCTACCCAAGGATCTTATACCCTTTAGTTAGTCCATAATGTATAATTTGTTCTGTTGGAAACTAGTGCTAGTAAAGCCAGTACTATCAGGATATCGGTTACACAATTTAAAAGTGGACAAGAACTGACTTGCAACATGCTTGTAAAATAAATAGCGTTGCAATATACATATTAAAAATATATATAATTGTTTAGAATAACACAGGTTTTGAGACAGGAACTTGTGATATGGATCTTACAGCACATAAATCTAGGTCTCTATGTGTCTCGCAATTTAGAACAGCTAAACATTTTCACCACTGGTAGGATCCACTTCCCCTCTTTTGGCAGAGAGCTCTAGTCTTACCACCAGTCCTGTGGAATGCAAAGATTGTATCCCACAACGTGGGGAGACCTGTTTCATAAGAGGTCTTTCATATCAGTCCATCTTGTTCATATTTCCAAATAAAAGGGAGAAAAGGTGGGGAAAGGAGCCTATTTTTTTTCTCTAGCACTAATTTAGACTGAAATTCTAGTGTTCACAAGCTATAATCCACTGATGTCACCAAAAAGGATTATCTTCCGTTCAGGAAAAGAACTCCAAAAGGCAATTCAGTTAACTTTGCCAATGTGTTTACTGTCAGGTAACACCAACCCTGCCTCATTTCCAGTTCCTGGTCTCCTGCTCATCTGCCCTGTAGGTATATTGTTTGCTCCTCTGTTCTTTCGGGATGAACCAACTGGACTCCATGAGATAAAATCCACCTACAGTTCTGGGGATAGTTTACTCCTGTGATTTCTCACAACCAGAGATAAAACGAAGACTGCAGCCAGCTATCCCAATAGGCTTATGTCCTCAGTCTCTCCTACACATCCTCCAGCCATGCCACAGGGCACATAACAGAGATCCAGTGGCCATCCTACTGAAAAGAGGAGATGCTGTGAGGGTCTGCCCTGTTCTGGGTGGATATGAGTCAAGGGGGGGTGTGTGGACAGACTTTGAGAACTTTTAAAGACAGGAACATTAAAAGGTCTTGGAAGGCTAGATACAAACATCAAACTACTCATCCACATTGCACCTCTGAAAGGGAAGTGAAGTGTACACTCAGAAGTGCTTATCTTCCCATCCATGTAAATTTTGTCCCTAGAATCATAATTACAAAAATGAGCTCAATACAGCTACTGAAGTCATTACGGGTAAAGCGAGAATGCTGTTTCTGGAGGCGATAATTAGAATTATTGTATATCTAACTTCTGGGGTTATGATCTTGTCATGTACATAGAATCAGTTTAGTTATCTACTGGGAGATGGAGCCTCAAGGAAAAAGCCAATACAGGTCTATTTCTGTAACTGTAGTTGAACATCTTTCCTCTGCATCACTACCGAGCAAATGATTGTCAGTGAGGCTTAGAGTATTGGTGGAGTTTCCTTAAGTATATGGCTACTATCTATTCCTGAACAACTTCTGAAAAAGTGAACTGCATTCTTATAAATCAGGTTCACTTGTATAGATTCATTTGAAGGAAGTTGTCATATGTACAGTCCTGCTGGTGGAATAGCAGCTCCAAAATATAGATCATGAGAAAGAATTCCAAAGGCATGAGCGATTTAGCCTGCTGAACAGGAAAGAAATAAAAATAAAAATAGAGGGACAAAAGGTGCAAACTTTGGTTTATAAGGAAAAAATCAAGTGCTTAGTAAAGGAGACAGTGTGGCGGAATGTGGTGATCAGAGCTGGAGATGGAGGTGAGAGCCATGACCAGTGTGGAAAGGGTAGTGTGCAGAAGTTACAAAGCAAGGACATGGAGTCAGAACTTGCATCAGAATAAAGCAAAGAACTACAAAAAAAATTGGAGAAGATTCTTATGCTATGGAAATATTACAAAAGTCATTTAAGAGTTAAATATGTGTAGACTAGTGCACAGAAGAGAATGCTGAGAAAGAAAGAAGGGCCAGCCTGGAAAATGAAAGAAAAGTAAAGGGAAGGAAGAGTTGGATTCCTAAGAGATGGGTAAATTTGTGAGGATGGAAGTGAAAGCATGAATGTGAGGGGAAAGGAACAAGGAGGATTAATTTTGATTTTGCAGTCTGGTTTCAGTGACTGGTGAAAGGAAGGAAGGAATACTAAAAAATACCTAAAGATGTGTCTTCTGAAGTTCAATTTTAGAATTTCTGTTTTAATGATTTGAAAAAGTTAGAAAGGTAATCTGAGGAGAGACAATAATGTGAATCTGATTAAAGGCAGAGTGATGACAAAAGTCAAGTTGACAGAAGACAGTCGCTGAATGCAAAACTCATTTTCTGAATTCCCCTTCCCTCTGCTTTGCATATACAAAATATAAAGGTAATGTTAACTGCGAGGCCAGGTATTCTGAAGAGTTTGTCTTATCACTGCTATGAATCTAGAGTATCAGACCAGAAAACCTCAAGGTTATATATAAATTTAAAGTGGTTTTGAAATGCCCATTCCTCCTAGACATAACAACTGCTATTTATTTATTTATTTATTTATAACTAATCAAGAAATAGCATGGTGTCATTGTAGATGAAGGCTTTGGCAACTAGTCCACTCTTTAGTCAGGTTCAGATTATGTTAATGTAGCTTCTGAAAATGACTGACATAAATAGGGAGATGTCATCCTAGGAGAGAGAAAGAAAGAAAAGGCCTAATTCTTGCTGCTGCTGCTCCAACTGCTGGAGGGAGACAAGGCAGTTCTGCAATGTGTGTCCTCTCCAGCCACTGTGAGGTTATTCTCATCCACTGCTCTGTTATTGCCCTATTTTATTTCAGGGATAAGCTTCAGTAGTGGATAAATTGATTCCTACATGGACTGTGAATGTAGTGCCTTGGGAAACTTCAAAAAGTGGAAATATACAAATAAAAATAACTATCATTTTTGCTATCAAAAGAAAAATTATAAGGGTGTGTTCTACCAGCTGGGAATGCCTTCTGGTGAATTACTCATGACCACCTACAGCAGACAGTCAGAAAGTCTATTCCTGGCTTCTGCTTTCTTTCTGATTTGATCCCTGCCAGTACCTATTTCTGGCTCATAAATTCTTCAAAAGGCAAAATGAAGCCACTTAAAAGTCTTGATACTTCTCCTCCACAACAGCCGTTCAGCTAAAACTGCTGAGAGAGAGATCAGGACAAATGGTTGCTTTTTCAGGGGGAGTTCTGCCCCGTACATGACTGTTTTATGTCTATGTTTTTACATCAGGATTTTGGTAGTGATCAGAGGAAACTACTGATTTGCCTTGAGCGTATGACATAATCCAAAATAATTTGGGAGGGATATTTTTGCAGCGCGAACTCCTCAGAGCACAGAGCACTTGAAGGGCTGCCTTTTCATTGTCATTCCATTAGTGAGAACAGAAGCTGTACTTGTAACTCCCTGTGTAATTCGAGAAACTTCAGTAAGAACTGTAAACAACCTGTCAAGTCTTCCTGACTTTTAAGAAATCTTTTATTCAGCTCAGTGAGGTTTTACCTCACAATCTCAGCTGCTGATTTTTCTTTTTGCTAAAAGTGTATGGGGTTATTTTTCTGTTAACAAAATTGAAAAGACCAATTTTCTTCTGACTAAGCTTGATTAACTTTTTGTCTCTACCTTAGTAAAATTGATTTTCTGTACAGAAAGATTTAACAAATTATATTAATTTAAATACACTCAAAGCCATGATGTTTATTAAAGACACGGCAAATGTGCCTCTCAGCTTGCAAGATCTAACTACTTCATCTCGCAGTTCTCTGCTGAACCTCATGCCAAAAGCGAATATATGCTCCATGAATTCTATAAAACGTGTAATAGTTATTTCCCATTACTCATTATGACTGTAGTTAATGTCAAAACAGAAGTTTAGAGGCATTTGTTGGAAGATGTAGAAATCCTGGTGAGAAGTCAATGTGTGCTACAGCCTGTGCCTAAAAGGTGTCAGCACAGCTGACAGGAGCGAGGGGATAATCATGGGCTGGTACAGGTCTCAGCTGCGAACCTTTTCCTTCACTGACACTTCTCTTCTTTCCAAATCTCTATGAGAATACTTGTTGCAGGCTTTGCCCCTTGGCAGATATTTGAAATGGTAAGAGCAGACATATCCACATTGAACAGGTACTGCTAAAAAGGGGATACACCTGAGCGAGGCAAGGAGGAATGAACATTTTCCTTGTGCCAGAGCCCAAAACAATCCTTATGACTGAGAGAAGAGGGTATTGATGTTTGAGTCAGAGAGCTGAAAGACAGAAAAGATGCTTTTTGTTATAAGACAGAGTTACATTCTTTCCATTAGTGGCCACAAAATGTTACCAAACCAATGTTCATGCCTTGGCACTATTAGGCACTCAACATTGCCATCTTGGAGGGGGTATTTAGGATTAGTTTGCCCATTTTGGTTATTTAAGACCTTAAACAATTTCACAGTGTCTTCTTTACTGGAGCGGGGGGGAGTCTTTTTCTTTTTGAAAGGGTGGCTAGGGGTTGCAAACTGAAACCTTAACTGCTTGTGTATCAGCTTGTTAAAGAGGTAACAGTTTCTTACGAAGAAGAATGAATACCTGGCTAGAAAAAAAAAAAAAAAAGAATGAAACATAATGGAAATTTCATTTAGTGCTCAGCCAAAGCAGGACCTGTGACTATAACTTGGCTTAGTCATATTTCCATTTGTTCTCTCATTTCAGTGGGATTCAGTCTGATGGGATTTCAGTACTACCTAGTTGTGAGGTCGAAAGTGTAAGCTTTTCTTTATCTGTGAAAACTGACATTTTTCATTTTCTTCTTGAAATAGCAGTTTGAAGCTATACTGTATGTAATAAAGAGCTTCTGCTTTCTTTTCCAGAGATAGCTAGAGTCCACTACCCTAGGGAGTGACCCCTACGTTTACTTTTTAAAGTACTTTGGTATCCTGAAATACAACCTGCTGTGTGAGAATGACAGTTTTTTCTGTTACCATTAAGTCAGAAGCTTGACAGTTTCACACTTCTACTAGTTCTTCTTGATGTTGCTGCCAAAAAAATATAGGTGAAATGTCATAAATTTCATACTCAGAGCAGGCTGGACAAAGCCTTGCCTCTGGATTTGTAAATGCTCATATAGAACTGACAACATATCTTAAATGCTGCCATTGTGGAGGCTTTACTTCTGATCTGACATAGTCAGAAACTGAATCATGTTGTACATGAACATTTTTCACCTAGTGGAAACACAGGAAGCTCACCAATATCAGAAGTGATTGTGATTTTATCCATTAAAGAAGATTAGCTTACCAGGGCAGGAACTGTTGTTTAATGCAAAGCTGTATGATATGCACCTGGAGGTAGATAATACTATTGATTAACCATGCTTAGGTTAACAAAAGGAATCTCCTTTGAGTCAATGGCCTTTAAGGAGATATGTAGACAAGAACAATGAGATCCTGTGGAATCTCCACAATCCACTTGGTCTTAGAAGGAGTGAGAAGCAATCCTGAATACAGCTGTAATAGCATTTATAAAATGCTGAAATTTAGCTCAGCTCAGTAACTTCAATTATTACTATTTATGTTACATCAGTGGCCAGAGACCTAAGCTGCAGATCACAACTGCAGTGAGATGAAAAGGTACAAACCAGGGCCAGTTTTACACACATGTAGCACAGGGTGTCAAAGTGAAAGGGCTAACTTACAACCTGCTTTCCTATATTATGAAATCCACTGCTCTGGCCTTCAGACCCCTGCTGCCAAGGCAGTTCTACTATTGCTATTTCTGCTACCAATGGAGAGGTCAGGTTGGAAGTGATGATCCTGTATTTCATAAAAGTGAAAGGCAGATCTAAGTAGAGTATTGAAATCTCAGAATATTGAAGAATAGACAGATAGTTAAAAACACATTTGTGTCTACATCCTACATCAAAGCTCTGTAGGGCACAAAACTTTGTGACTTCAGAACTCCTTGAACTCTCACTTGCCACTCCAAGCCACTCTGTCCTCACTCATTGGTATGCAAAATTACCTTTCTTTCCCACCCAAAGACACCCTAAGCTTTATCCAATACCAGTATACACAAATCTCTGACAGAATACACCTTATTAATGAAAGAGTGACCACCCATTCCAACCTCAGGAACTCAGGACATGATATTGAACGAATGTAATTATACCACACAACTCTCTTCATTAAATGGTACTTTCAACTTCTTCTTATCTATGAAGTCTTTAGAATTTAATTATCATGATTGTCATATTTTTCCTCTTTATGAGAAAGAACGTAGAATCAAGGAGAACAATATTCTTTAAAGAATAGGAAGCTATAATGAGACTTCTTATAATTCAAGTCACTTATTTGAGTCTTTATATATGCATAACTCTCATTAGAAGAATTGCCATGTGAAAAAAGCATAAGTAATTTTGGTTTCACAGCCTGTAACTTCTATTTAGTAGATTTTAATTTCAGATATACACATACATACTTACATATTCGAACACACATATATATTCCACACCATAAGGACACCTTGAATTTAGCCACATGAATCAAGAGCTAAAATTAGAAGAAATGAAAACTACAAAAAGAAAAGAAAAGAAAAGAAAAGAAAAGAAAAGAAAAGAAAAGAAAAGAAAAGAAAAGAAAAGAAAAGAAAAGAAAAGAAAAGGACATAAAGAGGAACTTTATGTGTGATACTTCAATGACTTTCCAAAATTCATTTTTGCAAGCCTTTACTTCCAAATTGCAGATTAAGCAAGCATTCAATAATGAGAGCAGAGAGTGACAGTTTGTATTTGAAGAGAAAGAGTTCAGACTGAAAAAGAAACTGCGCTCATCTGTATGTGCAACACAATTTGTATGCAGCTATACATACTTTGTAGAAAGGGGCATTTTGATGAATCTACTCATGAAGCTGCTCACATTTGGCAAACGTAGAGAAAGATTTAACCTCTTCTAAACTGTTCCTGCAGAGAACAGTCTGATACTCAGAAATTATATTTATGTCTAAATGTGAACTCACATGTATTTTACCCAACAAAATGAAGGTTCTGCCATTTCTGATCACATTTAGGGTTTGTCCTGCAGCGCTACTGTCCATGTCAACTATCAAGAATACTGCAGTTATTTACCTCAATATTAACTACCTGCACAACTATTAGCATTGTAGTTTGTGAGAAAAAAAAGCACATTTCAAGTTCAGTGTTCCAGTTCCAAAATACAACTTTTTGACTTTGCAACTGTGGCAATTCAGGAAATTCTGTGATATAAATAAGTCATTAACTCAATTTCCATTTTAAAAATTGCTGCATCCTGGCATACTCCAGCAGGTGAATCCAACGGCAAAGTGTCAGGCCTGCCCCCCCCCCCCCCCCCGAGATTAAGGAGCTGAGGATGATGGAGATCAACTTGCAAGGAGGGAAGTTTAAAGTGCTGGGATTCCTTCACCCAACCCTCCACCTCTGGAGGTAGCAGCTGGACAGATGCAGAAGGTTCACAGAAGTAGAGAAAGGTCAGGCAGGGGCATATATTCATAATAGATGAATCTTATTTAATTGTGGGAACAGTGTAGGGAGAAGGAAACTGATTCCATGCAGAAGTTGTGCTCCTGTGGTGAAGACATATGCACAGCTGTAGGAGGGGCATATGCTCCTTTTTAAGCAGAAAACATAAACCTCAGAGTCTGGGTGTTTTGTTGGTTGTTGCAGTGAGAACTGCTGGAAGAGTAGCTGTTCCTTACTTTATGCATATACAGGGAGGAACTGTGCATTTTTGGACAGTATTCATGCACCAGTTTGTAGCAGCTGCATAAGACAAAGCCTATGTGGTATCCTTTTCCTCTGGAAAAATGTTGTCTAATTTTGAAGAACTTGATCAAGAAACCACATTTGCAAAAATGCACACAGGTGTTATTTTCAGTCTGTATGTTTCTTAATGTTTTCTAATCTGAAAGGGTTATTTTCAGAACCTTTGTAAAGTCTTCATACTACGTCTCTGAAGAGGTGAACTGTAAAACCAAAGTACTTCCAAGATTTCAGCTCTGAAAAAAGAATATTTAAACTAAGAATTTGGGAAGGGGTTCAAGCCACCTGACTCAGTTTGTTCGTTAGATCTCTCCTTAGCAGATTGTGAACTGAATATAAGCAGTCAGAACTGGACAGCAATGGAGAAAAAACTATTTCCTGTATGAGATATTCCATTTTATATTCATGTGCACAACTGGTATTTGCACAGTACTCTGTTCATTTAAATTTTAATAGCATATTGTAAATGCTATCATTAATATTAAACCCGGTATTAATATTAATGATCTGCTGCTTTCAAAAACTGCCACATCAAAAACAGTCCACCACCCCTTAACACTTCCATTACTTTAGAAGAAGGAATGCCGTGAGGGCTTCAAACACATAACAACAACCCTCACTTTAAACCTGAACTATGATTTTCTGTATGCAGACAAAGTACAGTGTGTGTGATGGACCACCAGCAAGTCAAAATTTTTTTCAATAAGAATCACTAATATTAATTAACTATTAGCAATTGCAAATATTGGTAACTATTTTATAAAAGGACTAAGCATTTTGTTTCAGGATACTGTGACGATTGTTCTTAGCTGAGCCTGGATCTGACAAGGTTGTGAAGTTTGGTGATCAAATGGTACTCCATTAACAATTTCTGTGATACATTAAGTTATATTAATTCCTCTGTGACAAACAAAATTGCTTTCAGATTTACTTTGCAGAGTTAAGTCAGAGACCTCTGGTGTTGAGATACATCAACTCCTTTTTTAGCACAACAAAGAGAAATTTTTCTAGACATTATAAACATTGTTAAGACAGATTTAGTTGAAAATAAATATCTAGAAGATATTCAGTGTTACAGGTAGAAACTTACAGTGAGAAATAAGGCCTTGGCTGTAAGAGAAGATACAAACATGAATCCATATGAAATGCAGTAGGTTGGTTTTTACATGGTCATGTGAGACATTTGCAAGACACTATGAACCAGGAAATGGATAATTAATTTTTCATTAACCAGATGGAAACATCATATTTTCCATTAATCTTTTTCCTCTCAGCTAAAGCACAGGCTTAAAAATTATTATGAGTAAGAAGTTAGCAGTCGTCCTGTTCAAAGCATGGTTAAAATAACAGAAACAATGAAGCTATTTGCAAAACTCAAGTAATAAAAAAATAATATTTGCATTTAAAATAATATAGGTATTTATATGTTTTCAAAAAGATTTTATTTAAATCTAAAAAATGTGAAAAAATATTTTTCAGTTAAAAAGTTACCTTCACACATTTATCTTCAAGGATTCAGGAAAAAAAGCAGTATAATGGAAGGCTGTGCTTTACTGCATTTGAGGTCACAAGCTTAATTTGCTCAGTCCCTGCTTCTTGTTGCCAGTTCATTTGGGATAGAGCATGACATTTTAAAATCTGTTTGCAGGTGAAAACACGGCATTGAAAAGCACAACACTTGGCAAAACTTATAATAGGATGTTATCCAATTCATTGTGGAGGCATACCCTGCCTTCAGCTGGTGAGGCATCCCAAGGAGGGAATTGAAGGCAAGGCTGCCACACTCCCACGCTGTGCCCGCCACGTGCACACAGCATCACAAGTAGTTGAACTCACAGAATGCTATGCAAAAGCTTTCCTGCCAGATTAGTCCAGGTCACAGTGTTTGTCCCTTCTAGATACTAGCATAATTTTAGCCTTCTTCCTATAGGGTGACATGCCTTCCTAAAATTCAGCATTAATGATCCAGAAAACTCCTCAACAACTTTGAAGTTGTAGGATATAAATTATCTTGACCTGTATTTTTAATACATTCTCCTTGTCCGCTCTTTGAAGCTTCTGTTCCTTGTAGCAGGGAAAGAAACTTCCTCAAAATACGGATTGCCAGCTCTCCACAAGCAGCCAGTTGATTCCTTTCCTTATAAATTGTGCATGTCAGTATGCTTCCCATGGAAGGAAGAGTCAGCTGTTAAAAAATGAAACAGCAAACAAACAGATGAAGCTATAACATTCACTGTTTGTTTCTCACTTTAGGAAGAACAGAAAATCTTCATTGTCAGGCATGCATGACTAGTTATTTATCAAGCCAATTCAGAAATGCTGAAAATACTCTTATGAAATGTCTATACAGTGGTTCTCTGATAAGGAACTGTTGAGTAGGACTAATGAGAAAGGAAGACTCTTATTTTGCAAAATGTTTCCAGATCTGAGTATTTGTTTAATTTTGTTAAATATGGGGATGGAACTGATGCTTTTTGAATTATTTCAAGGAATATGAGAGAGAGAGAGAGAGAGACCTCACTCCCCAATCTTGTAAGCTAGCATGGGCTTACCTGCTTATGTAAGACATGAAAGTCCTAAAACAACTCTTCAGGGAAATAAGTTGTTTTTCAGATTGGGAGGGATACTAGAATCCGGTCTGCATGAGTCAGAAACTAAAACGTTTGCTCTTCATGAACTGTGTAAAATTTCTATGCTTCAAACAACTTCAAAAGAATGTACAAATTGGGTTTTTCGTATTGTTACTCGAGAAAAGCTGTTGGATCCCACTGATTTCTCTCCAAAGTTCAAACTGATGAATCTTTTGGAGGTATAGATATTGTTAAACATTTGTCACATATTGATATATGTTTCCAAGATTCCTATGTTAACTCTAGTCATTTCCTAAATTAGCTTCCTTTGAAGAATTGTACTGGATTTGCATGGCAAGTTTTTGATAGCCAGCGGGCTACAGGGGTGGCTTCTGTAAGAAGCTGGTAGAAGCTTCCCCTATGTCCGATAGAGCCAATGCCAGCCAGCTCCAAGACGGACCCACCGCTGGCCAAGGCCGAGACAATCAGTGATGGCGGTAGCGCCTCCGGGATAACGTATTTAAGAAGGGGGAAAAACAACTGCACAAGGGCAGCCAGAGAAGAAAGGAGTGAGAATATGTGAGAGAAACAGCTCCGCAGACACCAAGGTCGGTGAAGAAGCAGGGGGAGGAGTTGCTCCAGGCGCCGGAGCAGAGATTCCCCTGCAGCCCCTGGTGAAGACCGTGGTGAAGACTGTGGTGAGGCAGGCTGTCCCCCGGCAACCCACGGAGGTCCGCAGTGGAGCAGACATCCACCTGCAGCCCGTGGAGGGCCCATGCATGCCAGAGCAGGTGGATGCCTGAATAAGGCTGTGACCCCGTGGGAAGCCTGCGCTGGAGCAGGCTCCTGGCAGGACCTGTGGACCCATGGAGAGAGGAGCCCACACTGGAGCAGGTTTGCTGGCAGGACTTGTGACCCCATGGGGGACACACGCTGAAGCAGTCTGTTCCTGAAGGACCACACCCCATGGAAAGGACCCAACACTGGAGCAGTTCGTGAAGAACCGTAGCCTGTGGGAAGGACCCACATTGGAGAAGTTAGTGGAGAACTGTCTCCCATGGGAGGGACCCCACGCTGGGGCGGGGGAAGAGTGTGAGGAGTCCTTCCCCTGAGGAGGAAGGAGCGGCAGAAGCAACGCATGATTAACTGACCGCAACCCCCATTCCCTGTCCCCCTACACTGCTTAGCAGGAGGAAGTAGAGAAAATCGTGAGTGAAGTTGAGCCTGGGAAGAAGGGAGGGGTGGGGGGAAGGTGTTTTTAAGATTGGATTTTATTTCTCATTATCCTACTCTGATTTTGATTGGAAATAAATTAAACTAATTTCCTCAAGTCGAGTCTATTTTGCCTGTGATGGTAATGGTGAGGGATCTCCCTGTCCTTATCTTGACCCAGGAGCCTTTCGTTATATTTTCTCTCCCTGTTCAGCTGAAGAGGAGAGTGACAGAGCAGCTTTGGTGGGCACCTGGCATCCAGACAGGGTCAACCCACCATAAGAATCTATTATTATTAGCTCGAAAAACTGTACCTAAAATCATAAAAGAGTTTTCTAACATGACATCCTAACAATCTGGAGGTTAACTACTCTCTAGATGGAGGTCCTTCTCTAGATGATCCACAGTTTTAATCTTCATGAAAAAAACAAAGGCGATTGAGTTAGTTAGTATAATCTTGGTACCTGCCTTATATGGAAAATATAAAGTATTCATGTCTGAAATAGAAATAGTTATGATTAAGAATGAGGTATCTCTGTCCCTTGATATTAGCATGAAAAGAGATTTTCTAAAGCAAAGATTAGACTGTGGTATAAATTGATTATATCAGACATATGGCTGTGAGAATCTTGTACTAAACATCTTTATACCATATTTCAACTATATAGCCTAGGAGTACATACAACTTCCAAGGATTTTTCCAGTGTGCAATATTATATACTTATTTACATAAAGTATCAATATTTATATACACTGATGGAAAAACAACATGACTTGGTTTTCTAGATAAAGACGGCACATGTCAGTTTGACAGACACAGCTTAGACAGCTGAGTTTATGCTTCTAAAAAAGTATACATTTTGTACTTTTTTTATAGAATACTGACAAGGGAATTGCTAATGTAGATAAAAATGCTAAGGGTGGGATGTGTAACAGACAGGTGGCTCTGTAGAAATTAGAAAAAGATATAAAGCACTGTTTTACTTTCCAGTACTATGCTGAACACTGTCAGTGATACTATTTTAAAAGAAATGAGATTCACAGTGTGCTGTAAGAAATATTTTTTTTTTATTTCTACAAGTTACAAACCATATCACAGAATTTTCTAATTTGTGGGTTGTTGTTAGAATACAGACCTGATCTGATAAGTGACTTCAAAAAGTTTTACACATACCTCTGATATAGCTATTAAAGCTATCTCTTTGGTTCCTTGATTAGGCCATTACTGTAAATCACTACATTTTGAAGATTTTGTTTTGATAAAGGCTTATTTTTAGAAACCAAAGACACAAATATTTAAAAATTTTGACCTTAGCTTCTGTTGCTGTAATTTAATCTGTTAAAAGTATTGCAGAAATATAGAGGAGAATTACAAGGTGGTTTCTTCACTCATATGGATCTAACATTTTGTAACAGTGTGTAACTAACTGTAGGAATTTTCTCTGTCAAGGATCAGTTACTTCATTCGTGCTAGTGTAAGTCCAGACATCTTAAGTTTTTCACTGGGTTATATTGGAATCAGAATAAACAACAAGGAAATGGCAATCATTCCTGTTGTCACCAGTGAGAACTTCAACATAACATCAAATTAAAAGAAGAAAACTTGCTTGGATTCATAAAGTAATGCATAAATAAAAATAATGACCTTTCTGATACTGCATCAGGTTCCATGTCATGTTGGATTACCTCACCCAGGCTGTTTAAGACTGCATGAATCAGGCATGATTCAAACAATCTGACATTCTTTCATACAACTTGACACTGTCACCTGACACTAATGAGTCACGTAAGTCATTAGAAAGTAGACTTGCATAGTTCCAGAAGATTGTAACTATTTATTTTATGTGCATATATTTGTTTTGTAAGTGTCAAAGGACACATAAACAAGTTGAAAGCCTGAATGAATACACCAATTCATCTTATTTGAATTGATTCTATATATTAAATTATGCACATGACAACATCAACAACCTCTAGTTAGCAGCAGGTGGAAAAGATTCCGTATTATGTCCTAATTAGCTATTAAGTTATAATTTCAAATGTTTCTGTGTGACTTCTATGCCTAAATTAATAAAACTTTAGTTCACACTTCTCTTAAATACTCTTGAAACTGTATCCATTGTCTTCAAACAACAGCAATTTTTTTTGACAAAAGAAGTAATATTTTTTTTCCTCTGGTATTTATTTCAAAGGGTAAAAAATCAATCATCTGAATAATTTAAAATAAGATTTCTTTTAATTGATCTACTCCAGTTGAATTACAGCTCAGGAATTGCAAGGTGACAGTCTATCACTTCTGCTTTGCATCCGAAGAGGTAATCTTAATAACAGTTCTGGTCCTAACATCTGTGGAAGAAACCTTGTCTCCAATCGAAGTGTTGTCATTCAGGCAGGCAAGGATTTCAGCATGTCAATCCATGAACTCTGCTAAGGCTGCCTTTCTTAGCCTTTCATTTAGCACGTTGCCATCTTCTTTATGGAAGTGATTCTTGCTAGTTTGCTGTGTGCAGACTGATTACAAAGTTGAGCGACCAGCAGGAAAATAAAATAACATTGCTCACACCTTTGTTTTGTGGATGCAGATACTTACCCCACATGTAAACCAGCACAGAGTCAGAACTTTTATTCTCTTCCTAATCCAGGTTTTGTGTGTCACATACTCTGTATACATGTTTTGGAACTAGATCTTTCCCTCTTTTGCCCCACCATTGAGGACTTCTTTCAGGAACATTGCATTATTAGAAACAAAGGTTTTTCTAGCTCAGCTTTTTTGTTTGTCATTCTAGAAACATATCCAAACAGACACAGAAGAGCTGCTTTATTCTGTAGCAATTTGATGCTTTTTAAGTGCATTAAATGCTCTTTAAAATGTAGGGACAATGCTATGTGTGCATGTGTGTGTGTGTGTTTTATTGTAACAAAAAAAAGCTATTTCATTTATAATTAATAGTTACATTTATTAGCACATCAGCTGTTTATTATGGGCACTTGCCCATTTCTATAGCTTTTTAATAACAACCACCACCAAAATTTAGTGTGTTCTCTCATAAAATATATTTAAATGTTAATTTAAGTATTCCCTTAATTTTCAGGGAAGAAAAAATCCCTAGCTCTGATGTTGTCTTCACATATTTAACAAGAATTCACACTTTTTAAAGAATGTGTTGTCACAGCAATTACATTTTTCCAAGCCATGTAATGGTGATTAAGTTTTCATTAACTACCTCAGGTACTAATGCTCTGCTGTGAGTGTGGGAACTGTATTTATTTCTTGACATTCTTTTACAAGTGAACATATTTGGAATCATACTATTTTCCAGGTCTACAAGTTGAAGTGCAAACAACTTTTTTTCTCTCTGAATATTGTTACTGACATGTTAGATGTGGTCTTGTTTTTTTACTGGGGTCCTCCACTTCTCCACCTCACACCTCATTAGCTTACACCTTAGCTCTACTTTGGAGCAACGCTTTTACTGGAAGAACTGAGGTGTGATCTCAAGCACTGTTTATGCCTATACTTCTTAATAGCCTGCATGTATCAGACACTAAGTTAAAGTAACTCAAGGCATGGTACCTCCAGATTAGAGCCAGAAACTGGCACTTACTGGCAAATAAGCTGGTGGTCCAAACAGCATAAGATGTTTCGGGAGGGAGGGAGTCTGTGATACAGCTTTATCTGCTGCCAAACACTGCAGTCTGGTCCTGGTTTCCATAGTAGACCCCTGAAACCTGGAGCCATATGTGTATCTGCCGCAGTCTCCAAGCCATTGATGCAGCTGAGGAAAAGGGTGAAAGGGTCCCTATTTGTGGCCACTTGTCCCTTCCTTCCCAAAAAAACAAGTAGATAATGGCTGATGAAGAAGTCATCTCTGACTGAATCCTGAATGCTAACTCCAATACATGGTTTTGACATGGATACTTATGTTCGTGTTGGTAATTGCCTGGGAAAACACAGGAACCATGGTGTCAGTATAGGGACTGACACTTTTTAGGTGATGGGAAGCCCTTGAAAGACAAGAGGTGTGTTGCCACTGGGATAGACAACATAAGGCAGGGAATAGTTTGGGAAGACCGTCATCTGTCTGGGTTCTACATTAGTCGCGCAAAAAGTTAACACGTGTTATTTACAGGGAATGGACTCGTGCCTTCTTGGTCACCCTCCAGGTCTGTAGTGGGCATCTGCTTCTCAAAGTTAATATTCAAATAATGCCTAGAGACACAGCCTGGAATTAAGTCTCTTCAGTAAAGAAATCTACAGACAATAGTAAAAGCCTATCCCTGCAACAAATGCTCGTAATCTAAATCAACAAGACAGTCAAAGGGGAAATGGAAACAAAAAGAAGTGAAATCACTTGCCTGGGACCATAAAGCAGGTTAATGGAAGAGCTGAGAATAGCACCTGGTTCTCTTGAGGGCTGAACACATGCCCCCCATTAGTCATCAAACCATATTGCAGTACTTCCTCATGGTTCTTCCTGGGATGCATGTGCCAGAAAAAAGCAGCCCTTGATCTTTCCTGAATGCAGGGGGACTTGATAAACCTCACCTTTGCCCAGAGAAAAGGAAATAAAGTGAAAGTCATCTTTCAGCATCCTTTCTTTACGTTTTCTCAGTATTTTTAGACACTGATAAATGGCCTACACATGTAAATATATGTAGTAATCAAACTACCACTTTGTTGCTTCCCAATATTTCAGTAGTAGTCTTCCACAGAGTGAGATTTCTGAACATGCTTTTGAATACTTTGTGCAGAGATATGGCTTTTCAGCAATTTAAGTTATTAAGAGAAAGCTTTCAACATACCTTTGAAATGCTCGCAGGCTTACATGAGCGACTGATGGTCTGTGCTGTAGTTTATGCTTCATCTTACTGTGTCTTTACCTATGCCTAGGTTTATTTACATTTAATTGTGTTGTGAAGCTGACAGTCACAGTGAAAATTTTGCCCTGTCATAGAACAAACAAAACTATTCCCGCTATATTTTTTCTGGTCTGTGCTACACTAAAACTTGGGCCTTCTCTCTTAACATCAGTTAAGAAAGTTCAAAAAAGCCCACTCCTCGAAACAGACGTAGGCACATTGGTAAAAGCCCTAATAGTTATTCACTCACATGGTCAGAATAGGTCTCTTGCCAGCTGATTTTGCTCCTGTTGACGTAACAACGTCAAAAGCGCTGTTTTGTCAGGAGAAGCTCTGTCTTCATTGCAGCAATGTCTTCACATACCTGTGTGAGTATGCTGATGAAACAGTGTAGCTTTACCATCAAACCTTTTCCAATTTGAAAAGGTGCCCACTTCTGCTCTTGTACTTGACCCATCAATGACACTGAAGCTTCAGTATAGCAATAGCAGTGAGCAGAGTCACATTTTAAGCAATATGATTTTCAGAAAATTTCCTCCAACAAGCCTTGTACTGATTTCCTGTTCTCTAACAATGAATGGTGAGTGGTAAAACACAATTTTCCCTAGCTTATATTTTTCATGGTCAGTTCTGTTTCTGGGTTGGAATAGACATTTTTCAACTAAACTAATTTCCATATGAAAATTCTGCTTTCTTAATTGAATGTTTTCATATGAATAAGTAGGTTTTGAAAAATTTTCAAAAAACTTATATTTTTAAAAAGTCTTTTGTGTTTTCTGTGTTGATATTTTGGGGCTTAAAAATACATGTAAGATATACTGTTGAAATCTTCACATGAATTTTCAAATGTGATATGGTTAACCATGTCAAAAGAAGGTATAACTAGAACTAAGATATATTCAGGATTTCCAGTTATCGTCATTCCCTTCCTCCAAATGCCTGTGAGTTATCTTAATTGGATGTTAAAAAGATTTTCAAAACCTTAAAATATTTTCCAACCTGGAGTTTGAAAAACTTTGATAAGTAGTTCTATCCCACTTCTTGCTGCTCTCCTGAAAGAGGGAATGTTTGAGAGAGTAGCTGATGATCCCACATCATCACATATTTCCCTATGTCCTAATTAAAGAATAGTGAGTCTAGTGTTCTGGAAGTTCATCTTCAGCAACCTGCATGTTTATTATGAAACTGCTGTAGAAACCTGGAGAAAAATCCTGTGCATCTCCTATAAAAGACAGAGCAGGCAATGCATGAAATTAGCTATAATGAATTTATAACTTCAGTATTTTTTTTGCTGGTAGTGATACCAATGCATGTAAGAATACTTAGAGTACATATTCCTAAATCTAAATTAAAAGCATGTGTGTAGAAAGGAGGTTATCTCCTACTTCCATTAAATGTCTGAGTGTCTTTTTTTTTTCCTGCAGCAGATATTTTGGGCTAAACTCTAGCTCAGACTATAAGGGAAATACAAGGTGAGTTATTCTGGCAGTACGAACAACTTGTTGCTTGAAAGAAATTCTTCAGGGGAAGCATCCCTGGCACTGAACACATTAATAGCTCTGACAGTTACCAGAGAGCAACTGGAAAAATCCACAGGCAGCATGTTACTTATTCTTACTAATAGCTGTACTGGTGACCATTTTTATTGAGTGTCAGACTGAACAAGGAGTCTCGGAACCCCAGACTCAGGGTGTTTGCAATTTCAGATTAATCAAGACTGCACAGCGTGGAACAGAAAGGTAAATCCAAGAAACAGAAATGACAGCGTCCTTAGACTTGCCGGTAGACTTTCTCATACATTCTTTACTTTTTACTTCTTTCTTATTATTTTTTAGTTTAGTGCTGTGTTTCCCTGGGATACGTTACTCTTGTCTCAGATGAAACCTGCCATTCAGCTTGCTCAACTTCGGCTCAGGGCCGTTCCATTGCTGTACAGAGAACAGATATCCGCATCATTTTTCCCATCCCTTTCAGAAAATGGGATTACAGTCTCAATCCAAGACACATATCAGTTGACAAAACTGTAGAGAGCAGAAAGAAAAAAGTTCAGATGTTGCAGATAAATCTTAGGAGGCTGTGGGCCATTGGTGTTCACCATTACTACCAATGACTTCAGGAAAACTCATGCTCTTCCCAATGTCCTGAGTGCTAAAAACCTATGAAATTCTGTGTGAGAATTCAATTAAAAATCCAGGCCAAAGGCTTTCTTAAACAAGGTGGCAAATGGGGATGATGCGCAGAGAGCTTACTGCTGGCTTCACCAGAGATGAACCGCACAGTGATGTGGCTATTCTCAGATCAGCCACTTTCTCTTCCTTGGACTGGGGGACTGATGAAGATTGCACCAGCACACAGACACTGGTGGGAGCACTCACTACGAGGCATTCAAAATCAGGCCTCCAGTTCTGTACCAAGTGTAATGACACTCTGCTACCATGCGACAGTGATAAATTTTTAGAAACAGCTTATTTTCTATAGCAATTTTATCTCAGCTTTGTCTAACACGTGGTATATTGCAGCACTTAACAGATACTTGTTCTGAGGTCTTTCTGCATTTCTCATCCTGCTTCCTTCCCTTTTTATAACATTGTGTAATTTCAGCTTTGGTAAGTGCCTCACTGACTACAGCTTCAGCTTTTTCTTTGGTAGTGCTTATATGAATATTTAAACGAAAGGAAGGATTCTATCACCAGAATCTTTTTAAAGCACATTCACTTCTTTTGATACCCTTGAGACAGGACTCTTTACAACAGAATAGAACAGTGGTAGGGTGCATAAATCTATATTTACACAGTATTTGTTTTCTAACTCAATTTTAAAGCTTTTATCTGGAACTCAGCACATTCTAGCTACACAGTGCACCATCAGAACTGCCTGGGAAGTTGACCTGGTGCTCTGCAAGACCTGGACCTTTAAGAGGAGCAGGGATGGGTGTTAACCATGCCTTAACAGGTGTGCTTGGAGTTTTTTCATAATTGGGGTGGGAATAGTATCAGCTGGTTTCAGAATCTCTGGTTTGGAGGGGCAGTGTGGGCATCTAGATGGAGTTAAGCTTGGTGAAAGTGAAGCTGTAACGTGCATGGTAATTAACAACTAATCTGGTGAGTTCAAATCAGTAGAGATGCAGAGGTGAAAGTCTGGTATGTTGTTTGGAGTGAGGCTTTAAAAGCAGTGCTCAGTATTGTGAGGTTTTGAGACTAAGGGCAAGAAAAGGTAACTGAGGAAGTAATATGTGCTAATATGGGCTGGATGAGTCCTCCTGAAGGAATTAGTCTCTGAATGGTAAGGATGTGTTTGTTAAATTCACACCTCCCCTCCAAAAGACTTAAGAAAAGCAGGGAGACTTCTTTATTCAGCTGTTCATGATAAAATTTTTGCCTGTGTTTTTTCCTTTGAACTATTGTCTCAGGCTGTATCTAGCTAGGTATTTTCTAAGAATGACCTTGAGCCCAAGAGGCTGAGGTTGTGTAGTCACAACCCTTACACTCTGCACAAGTTAAATGTGGATAATATTACACATTTTGTTTGAACTTAAATACTGTGCAAGTAATGGCATTAGTGAAAAATACTAGTGTAAGCTGGAACTCCTGGTATAGTGATTTTGGATCCTTCTAACTCCACACAGTTTATATGAAGCAGGTAGAGAGATGATTCCTAATTTCACAGATGGAGAGACTTAGATGCAGAGAGATATAAGCAAGCACTTTCAATTTAGAACAGTGGGAGTTGCATGTATGCCTAAATGGCTTTATTTTCATGGTTGCGGTAAACATACCAATAATTTTAGAGTCAGGTGCTGAATTGTTTCTTGTTTGGAATGATCTTACCATGGTGTTACTAGGTTAAGTTTCTTAAACAGGGCCACAGCAGATTTATGTTAACAAAAGTTAGAGTAAAACCCATCTGTGACACTAATTAATAATTTGTTGCTTACAAACTGCTGGTATTTTATATTGAATTTTTGACCAAAAGGCATAAGAATATTACCTATTGAAAGAGCATTCCGATACACATCAGTGCATGTTCCTTAGCATAATACTCTGAGTCATTTTTCTTTCCCCAGCTCAAAGCTGTTTCAATCTGGTGCCTGAGTATCCAAACCAAATTTTCCTCCTTCATATTTATCCTCTGCTTACCCTAGAGGATATGACTGAATTAGTGACAGAATTACGCTATTTCCTTGTGTCCTCTGGGGACTGAACTATCAACAACTCAGTGCTTTGAGAAATCTTTACAGCTGTGAGTCAGAGATGACCTTTTCTAAGACAGACTGAAGGCTTCAGCCAGGAAGTGAAGTTGACCTTGAATTGTGAACTAAACTTTTTCACTTTGATATCTTGTGACACTTATCACTAAGATGTGGCTCTATTCATGACATGCTGTGACAATGGGGTTTCATGCAATTTTTAAGCAAATGTGATATATGTGCTTCATAAGTCTTGGTTTCATCCTGTAATAAACCTCCTTTGAAGGATATGTACAGACGGTTAATTGTTGCCTCTCCCTACTGAGCCAAAATCAAGCTTTCCAGGCAAGCTTGATGTATTTGAGCAAAAATATGGTAACAAACAATATAAACAAACAGAGCTCATCCTTATAAGCTGTTGTGTTCTGTACGTGAAGAGATGCACGTGGCACACAGTAGGGGTGGCTGCCATGAAGAAGCTTTTTTTAAATTCCCTTATTTTTAGGGCTGACTCCAGCTCATGATCCATATAGAAGGTTCAGCATAAGATTGTAAAATCTGTCAGTAATGTAGGCTGCAAGATGAACTGATGTTATGGGAGGGCTGCTTTCCCCACTAGCAGTTTAGAGTTAGAAGAAAATGCACTGCATGTGTACATGACGTGAAAAAGTAGAGGTCTGCTTTTTATTGCTTGGCATGATATACAGTCTTAGTCCTGGTGGACTTGGCAGTGATAGGTTTATAGTTGGACTCAATGATCTTAAAGGTCTTTACCAACCTAAATGATTTTATGATTCTACAATATAAGAAGGGCCTTGGACAGGCAATGCTCTTCAAGCACATACTGTGACTGCAGTAAATGTTGGAATTTCCTAAGCAGAAGAATATTACAAATAGGATTATTATAATTTTCCTGATAGGAACAAAAGAGATATATAAATTCTACCTTTGAACTATTTCCTCAAGGAAAGAATAACAATATTTATCCTCAGAGTATTTCTTTCAGAAGCTGCAGAAGCAGTAGCTATATATGCTAGGGGCTATACTGAGGAAGCCATTTTGCAGTCTGCAGTACACTTTGCTGTTTCTATAAAGTTCAGGAACTAAATTGTGTACCTCTGAGGAGCCGTTAAATAATGTATCTCTCTTTACTGTTATTGTTGTTATTGAGTAGAATGGCTGTGATTCATTTTTTTTAATGTCTCATTTGTGAATAAATCTTCTAATTAGATAGGTATATTATTCTATACATATAAATCCCGAGTTGTGGTTTATATGTGTACAACACAAAGGTGTTACCAAATGCACAGCCACGTAAAAGACTACTCAGCTGGAATGCTGTGCCCCGTTTGATCATCTCACTTCAACAAAGGGTTGAATCACTTTGAAATAGTCCAGATGAGAGAAGCAAGAATGGCCCAATGTGGGTTTTTTTGTTGTTGTCTTAAAAAAACCAAAACAAACACAAACAAAACACCCCCCACAAAAAAACCTACCACAAAAAAAACCCCAAAAAACCAAAACCACAAAATACCAACTCTTGCTGTAGGAGGACAGGTTAAACAAATTTGTGGTATTTTTAACCTATAGAACAGAAAAGACATCCATTTTTAAATACACGACAAGCTGTTACAAAGAAAAAGGAAGGATCTGTATCTTCATTCCTGATCAGTATGACGAGAAGCAGTGTGCTTAAATTCCAGCATGAAGAATTCAGATTAGATAATAGAAGTGTTTCCAGTCAGGAAAAAAAGTGACTGCCTGGGAAAGCTGTGAATTTGCCATCACTTGAAAGAGAGAGCAATTCATTTTACATTGGGGCAGATTGATACTCTTAATGTTCCCTTGAGACCCCTTTCAGTCTGATTACGCAACATAGAATCATTAATCTATGACAACAGAAATCTGGTGTACCTAGCAAGTGTAAACCCCACAAGCATAATTTTATATGTGCTTGCATTTGAACTGTGACCCACGTTGTAGAGAAATGTCTGAGCTTTGTCCCACTTCATATTGGACATCTTTCATAACCAAAAACTGCAATGAATAGAGATTCCCCACCTGCAACAAACCAAAACACACCACACCACCCTTTCTGTAATTTGCCAATACCTAAGGTTGTCATTCAACGTGTATAAATGAGTAAACCTTAGACCTTCATCAGTAATACAGTTTCTTATCTGTGGAAGCTGTATTTTAAGTCTAATCCTCAAGACTCTATTATTTTCCTTGGGTCTTACTGCTACTATAAAGTATTTTCTTGCATATTTTGGGAGTCAATGATTCATTAAACAAAGCTGCTGTTTTGCTGAAATTTACTGGTGTTGAAAATTAGCGGTTTATTCCCTTAATTGGTCTACTCCAGACACAAATGCTAAAAATTAACACTCTGAAGTACTTAGTGGAGTAACCAAAAGTTGAATTTATACATTTATATCCACAAACATTAAATGGTCATATTGTATCCTGGTTATCAGAAGTACTGGCAAGAATTTAGTAAGTTAATACTAAGCACTGCACTATAAAAGCAGTTTTGTACAGATTTTTTTAATGTTAGTAGAAGGAGGTGTTTAAGGTGAGTTATTTATTCAAGCATTGAAGAAGATATTTCCAATTTTGCTTGTCTAGAATACTACCTTACTGACTTTATATCCAGAGATGAAAAAGCATATGGTCATTGGAAAGAATGAGCTTCACATTTTCAGACGTCTTTATGAAAGAAAATGTAGCCTCTGGCCATGGTACTTCTTAGGAAAGGGTCATAATATTCACCCTTTTGCTATATCTGCCCTTTTCTGTTCTGAAGCTGTCATTAATGATCATCAAAAGGTGAAGGAGACCAATAGTAAATTCTATCTATTTACCAATAGTAAAGTTCTATCCTCATGGGAAATAAGTTCTCTCTAGAACTGTCACGTTAGAGTCTAAGAAGTGTTTTGTAAAGATACTTCTATACTATAATAGCTAGTTTTCATTTTTGGTTTCACATAGGATAACATAACCAATGCAGTTTTATTTGATTTACAAAGTTTACCAAAAAACCAGACAGGGAACAAACAGGGAAGCAGAATGCAAATTATTAGCATTTTGTGAATTAATGGTAAGACAAAGCTGAACAAAGATTTCTCCTTTTATGCTTCTAAGTGTGGAATGACATTACTATAATTTTTATACCACATTTCACTCATATTTATAATGTTGATTAAGATAGTGCCCGCTTTATTTTGTTAATATTGTATTTACTAAAAACTTTAGTTTATTGAAGCATTCACATAAAATCTTTATTTGCTAGTAAGAGAGAAATTCTAGTTAAAAGAATGAGATGCATGGTGTTAAACCAAAGAGGCATGAAATCTACTCATTGGAGATCTGCTGTTTCTGCTTGGTGGATGATTCCTTCATTCTTCAGAGCAACTGGTCATCCAAACTGACATAGCAATTTTCTGACTGGCTAACTGAGGACACGGTGCATTTCCGAGGACAGCATGACATTTTCATACTCATTAGTTTAAAAAGTCATCTGGAAAGAAATTGCCTAACACTTAAAACATTTGAGGGTTATTGCCAGTGAATACTTCTTGATTAGTTTTTATTTCTTTTTCACTCTTGTTTAATTGATATGTAATTACGGCATTATGAAGAGTTTTTCTATAAACGTATGCCACAGGTAATAAATAAGGATCACCTTAATTCTTCCATGTGTTGTCTAAGAGGAGGTTTGGATCAGGATAAAATAGCACAGCTCACTTATGAGTTGTCCTCATAGTCCTTAGGACTTCTCAGTACGCTGTTTCAGTATCTGTTAGAGTAGGAGTAAAGAGCATCTCTACCTCCTCCTGTATCAGAGATCAGGACTTGTCCCAGAGCATGTTTGCTTGCTTGTTTTTAAATCTTGAATGTAAGATTTATTTGACTGCTGTATGATCAAAAATACTTTTTTTCCCCCCTTATTACGTGTTTTGAGGGCCATGTTCAATAATGAAAGAGAAATGTGCTCACAGCATTTTGACTTGGACTAGGATGAGTGATGTGATGAGGAGGATAGCTGTTTCCTACGGAGTGGATAGCAAATGAGACTTTACCTACCAAATCAGAGGGTTATCCCCTGGAGTATTGTTGGATGGAGGCTGGATTGGGGCTTTCCAGAAAGAAGATTCATATTCCAGACCCTCCAAAAGTTGGGTGGCAAACCCTCCAAAAGTTGGGTGGCAAACCTTCCAAAAGTTGGGTAGTAACTTTAATAAACATCACATCAAGTGTGTGCATATCTGTGCTGGAGAGGCTCTCAAGGAGGATACGGTCAGTAATAGCACAGGCCCGCCTTTCATAATAGCCCTTTCTAGCTCCTGTCTTGCTACAATAGACATTCCTGTGCATGTTCTCTAATGTTCCTTTCTTCTGGTGATTTCTCTGCATTTTTATATCAGGCTAGTGAGCATTCTAGCTTTCAGCTGTTTACACTGCAATGTGTCTGAAGTGCCTGGTATTGACATCCTTTGTAATGGCCTACAAATAGAAAACAAAATCCCCATGTTACAAATGCAGATTGTGCTAGCAGCTTCTCAAAAACTGAACATGCCTGTTTTCTTCTATGCAATTTCTTATCAAAAGCTGTAAGCTTTCCTGTGATAATATGAAGCAGCACAGAGAGAATATAAAAGGCAAAGAAACAGTGGTAAGGGAGGCAAGAAACTGAAATTCTGTTCCCCAAGTTGGCCATTGACCTGTTCTGTGTAATGTGTCTTCCAGTCTTGCTATCCATCACCTGTTTGCTTTATGTATGGTAAGAAATCATGAGTACTATTGTATGTGTAAAATGCTTGATGGAAGAGAGTCTTCCAAGTAGCACTGTAACACAGAGAATCCTCAAAATGTGCAATATGTAAAGATTTTGTACTTTATTGTGAGATGTCACTGTTTCAAGCTAGGCAAATGCTAGCCATTTTGATTCTTTGGAGGGATTTTCTTTATGCTTGTGTACTTCTGCAGATAAATCACATACCCACACATCTCTATATGTATATGTACACGAGTACACATAAACAGACATGGAAAGGTCAATTCAATTCAGCTAAGACTGAGGTATACACTTTTTACTTTTCTGTATTTTTAATGAGTATACTAAGTTATTCACTCCTGATAGCACCTGGGGTGGTGAAAACAGGCAAGAAGGCTTATTTCTGTGAACTGTCTCACTGTGTGTTATCAATGCTCAGAAGCAGAGAAATAGGCTAGCTGGTTGATTCTCTCATTCATTTAGATGCAGGGTTTATTTAGTCAGCTGACAAAACGAACTTAATGTTCATGATACGTTGGCCTAGCTCCATGTAGGAAAATAACAAGACTCTGAATGAAGAAAAATATTAATTTTTTTTTTTAAAGCTCTTTAATGATCTTGCATTAGTCTTTAAGCCACACTTTCTGGCTTTTTTCCCCCCACAATATGGTGTATGGTGTATTATTGCAGTAGTTCAGTATGCCCCTAAAGCCAAAATATGATTTGTTTTGTCTGAAATTTTACAGCTGACTGTGTTCAGTTTATTAGCACAATATTCCCTTAAGAAATCCATAATAAAACCATAAGCCTGAGATAATTTTGCAATTACAGTTTAAAGCTTTAGGGCTAACCTATATGTTAAGCTCAGAGTAAAAAATAGCCTTCAGTGATGTGAATTGGTACCCTGGCTCTGGTTGGAGAGGCTGCTTTTACATCTTTGGAGGACCTTCGGGTTATTTCAAATTATAAAGGTATGAACCAGTCAGTATGAGGAAATGCAGTTCTCAGAAATGATCCATAATCTGCCCATACCTCAGGCTTTTTACGAAAATATCCTTTACCAAATTTTCAGGGGACAAAGTAAATATTTAAATGAAATACAATATCATATGGAATATTTATATGAATACGAAGGATGTTAAATCATCAGTCAACAGTAAGAAATTGATGTTGTCCACATAAACCTAATTGGTTCCTGTTCCTTCGTAGGTATTCCTTAGTATATAGCTGTAACGACATCACCTATAAAATGTTTTCCAGAAGACTTCCTTGTCATTCCTTTCAAAAAATATATGGTGTTCACTGAAAGAACAACCATTCCATTTTATGTCCTCATCAAATGCATGTCCCTTGCCTTTTTTGCTGCATAGTGAGTAAATCCTGCATCCTCATAGGTGTTTCAACAGCTCACATCACTAATATCAGGGATAGCAATGAATGTGTCTTCATAACGATCCCAAATTCTTCTTCACAGAAGTTTTCAGTTGCACAGATGTCAGAAGAGATCAGTCCTTTTTTGTATCACTTTGAAAAGACTGTTTTCCCAAATATGTTGCTGATTTCTAGCCCTAGATTTCTCTAGAGCACAATGTCATTATCTTTTAACTTAAGTTGCAAATTTTCAGCGCTTCTGCAGATCAGGCATCCCCAGTTATCTGAAGCTGGTAAATCAGCTGTGGGGAACAGAGAATCTATTGACAGCTGTGAGTGGTTTAAATTATCTGGGCAGGATCTTGTAAGTAGGATAGGTTTAGCAGTGTGCAGCTGCCCAGCTCATAGGACTGTGCAACTTCTGCAATAAATGAAACAAGAATATTCCAAACATCAAACTTCATCACTTCATACCTCACGTTAATTCTCAGGGCACTGTTTACACCTTTTACTGAAACAGCCCTGGATTGGATGTATTTGGAGCTGGAATAAACAATTAGATGTGATCTTGCCCATTCTCACCTCTACATTCCTTTACTTCCAGGATACTAAGTTTAAAATGCTCTGTGATACCAAAAAGTCAAATACTGCAGTGATATAGTCATCATTTCTTGGAGGTTCTTAGTTTCACTTCCTTTCACAAATACATTTTTATTGTATGTAAGCAAGTCTATTGAGAATAAGAATTATGGTTGTGAATAAGGACTAATTTTAGACATTCTAATTTTAAGATTTAAGGCAACATTTCTTTAATACTTCAGCAAAATATATGTTCTGAAATGCATGTACTATGCATTTGTTTACTAGTAGGTTTATTATAGCTGTATATTGCTTCCTGCTTATAAAAACATTTCTGAGATAAGATGCTTATATTAAAACATTTTCAGATTGCTCCAAAGAAAGTCAAAATATTGGAAGGGTAAATATTGTCAGCAGTGATGGGCTACTCCAATTAAGTGATTCATTATTTCACTTCCACTACTTACGAACTTTGCTGAAAGAGTGACATGCTGAATGGCCCTGCTAACACATTAATATGCTGATCTGTCTTCTAAGCTGGTGAAAGCTGTGTTTTCAGCAAGTATGCAAAAATCACAGCGGTCTGTAGAAGTAAAGATGCCACAGAATGGATGAATTTTGGAAAATAGTGCCTTCATAAGGGATAAAAGAGTTTCAAAGTTTGCTCACAAATCAGCTGTGTTTTGTAATGAAATAGTTAGCATAGCTTTCATAATGAAGTGATTCTCAATCTTAGACATTAACTTCTTAAGATTTGTAAACTCTTAGAGGGCAAAGTGCAAGGATAGAATTTTCAAAGGGGAATTACACGCTCAATTTCTACTAACTAATCCTTTAGGCAGTATTGAAAATCTCAGCCTTGCATTGCAAATGCGTCTGAGGAATCGGCTAGTTAACATAACAGGTTCTGAGGCAAAGGGGAGGGATGACAGTTTGGTTTTACAAAGAATGTGTCAGAAAAGAGGAGCAAGACTGGATGCTTCTAGACACAAAATGCACTGTGTTAATTGGCGATTTTATCTTCCTGTTTTCTCTCCTTTTAAGTCATTCTTTGTCTTAAGATTTGATTTTTCACATCATGGTGCATGGCAGTGGGGAGAGAAGGTCATCCTCCTTCCTTTGCTCTCACGATTGGTAGCTGACTCTATCCTGAGTTGTCCCTCTGTCCTGGAAGCTGGGGAGCAGAGCTCCCTTCAGTTTTTGGCTGCTTTTGCATGCCTGTGTGGAAGAGCAGAAATGCTAGTCAAAAAGCTACTGTCTTTGCAATTTAGATATGAAGAGCTAAGAGTAAGGATCCTGACACTTCTTAGGACTAAATTAAGTTTATAATATTTAACTGGGTCCTGAATGAGGCAGAATTATTTCACCCCTAACTTAGAGGCAGAGGTACTTGATCTTAAAATCAAATCAAAAAACGTAGGCAGCTAGGAAACTCTGTGCCCTCAGGAAACAAAGCATGATCTAAACTTTGGACTTTAGTAGTGATGAAGTAACTAAAGGCTGTGTAAGTTTCTTTCAGGTTTTATCTCTGAATTTTTATAAAAGCCCTACTATGTAAGGAGCACAGCCCTTGAAGGTACTTAAGGGCTCTCCTGGAATCCATGTAGTAAATGGGTAGAAAAAATCTTTACAGTAACATGTGCCAGAAAGAGAATAGGTAGGAGAATGGATGCTTTCATCTCAGCATATTTAAAAATATGCCATATATGGAAATTTCTTGCAGTCTTCAGTGGAGAACTCATGCCTAGTTTAAAGGAAATATTTTATAAAGAAATATTTCATAGAATCATTTAGGTTGGAAAATACCTTTAACATCGAGTCCAACCATAAATCTAGCACTGTCAAGTCCACCATTAAACCCTGCCCCTAGGCGCCAAATCTACACATCTATTAAATACCTCCAGGGATGGTGACTCAACCACCTCACTGGACAACCCACTCCAATGCTTGATAACCCTTTCAGTGAAGAAAATTTTCCTAATATCCAATCTAAACCACCCCTGGCGCAACTTGAGGCTATTTCCTCTTGTCCTATTGCTTGTTACTGACACCCACCTCTCTACAACCTCCTTTCAGGTAGTTACAGAGAGCAATAAGTTTTCGCCTGAGCCTCCTTTTCTCCAGGCTAAACAACCCCAGCTCTCTAAACTGCTCCTCATAGGACTTGTTCTCTAGACCATCCACCAGCTTCATTGTTCCAGCACCTCAATGCCTGTCTTGTAGTGAGGGGCCCAAAATTGAACACAGTAGTTGAGGTGCGGCCTCACCAGTGCTGAGTACAGGGACACAATCACATCCCTAGTGCTGCTGACCACACTATTTCTGATACAGGCCAGGATGCTATTGGCCTTCTTGGCCACCTGGGCACACTGCTGGCTCATATTCAGCCGGCTGTCAATCAACACCCCCAGGTCCTTTTCTGCAGGGCAGCTTTCCAGCCACTCATCCCCAAGCCTGTAGCGTTGTCTGGGGTTGTTGTGGCCAAAGTGCAGGACCCGGCACTTGGCCTTGTTGAACCTCATATAGCTGGCCTCAGCCCATCGATCCAGCCTGTCCAGATCCCTCTGCAGAGCCTTTCTACCCTCGAGCAGATCAACATTCCCTCCCAACTTGGTGTTGACTGCAAACTTGCTGAGGGTGCACTTGATCCCCTCAAGTGGGTCACCTTGTCATAGAAGGAGATCAGGTTAGTCAACCAGGACCTGCCTTTCATGAACCCATGCTGACTGGGCCTGATCGCCTGGTTGTCCTGTACATGCTGCCTGATGGCACTCAAGATGATCTGCTCCGTAACCTTCCCTGGCACCGAAGTCAGACTGACAGGCCTGTAATTCCCCAGATCGTCCTTCCATCCCTTCTTGAAGATGGGCATCACATTTGCTAACTTCCAGTCAACTGGGACCTCCCCAGTTAGCCAGGACTGCTGATAAATGATGGAAAGTGGTTTGGTGAGCAACTCTGCCAGCTCCCTCAGTACCCTTGGGTGGAGTATCCCATCCGGCCCCATAGACTTGTGGGTGTCTAAGTGGTGTAGCAGGTTGCTAACCATTTCCCCTTGGATTGTGGGGGCTTCATTCTGCTTGCTGTCCCTGTCTTCCAGCTTAGGGGGCTGGGTACTTGGAGAACAACTGGTCTTACTATTAAAGACATCAGCCTTTTCCTCATACTCCACCACTATCTTCCCCCCCCACATCCAATAAAGGATGGAGATTCTCCTTAGCCCTCCTTTTGTTGCTAATGTATTTCTAGAAACATTTTTTGCTGTCTTTTATGGCAGTGCCCAGGTTAAGTTCTAGATGGGCTTTGACCCTTCTAATTTTCTCCCTGCAAAACCTGACAATAATCTTGTAGTCCTCCTGAGTTGCCTGCCCTGTCTTCCAAAGGTCATAAACTCTCTTCTTTTTCCGGAGTTCCATCCAAATCTCTCTCATCAGCCAGGCTGGTCTTCTTCCCCGTCAATTCGTCTTCCAGCACACAGGGATGGCCTGCTCCAGACCTTTGAGACTTCCTTCTTGAAGAACGTCCAGTCTTCCTGGACTCCTTTGCCTTTCAGGACTGCCTCCCAAAGGACTCTGTCCACCAGGCTCCTAGACAGGCCAAAGTCAGCCCTCTGGAAGTCCAAGGTAGCAGTTCTGCTGACCGTCCTCCTTTCTTCTCTAGGAATCAAGAACTCTTATAATTTCATGATCACTATGCCCAAGACAGCCTCCAACTGTCGCATCCCCTGCAAGTCCTTCTATGTTTGTAAACAACACGTCCAGCGGGGCACCTTCCCTAGTTGGCTCACTCACCAGCTGTGTCAGGAAGTTATCTTCCACGCACTCTGGGAACCTTCTAGACTGTTTCGTCTCTGCTGTATTGTTTTTCCAGCAAACGTCTGGTAAGTTGAAGTCCCTCAAAGAACAAGGGCTGGTGATCCCTGATTCTTACCCACAGACACTCAACCCTATTGTCACCTCTAGACAATCAAAACACTCCTTGACATAGAGGGCTATCCCACCACCTCTCCTTCCTTTCCTGTCCCTTCTGAAGGGTTTGTAGCCATCCAGTGGACCACTCCAGTTGTGTGAGTCATCCCACCATGTTTCCGTGAGGGCCACTATATCATAGTTTTCCTGCTGCAGAATGGCTTCCAGCTCCTCCTGTTTGTCGCCCATGCTGCATGCATTGGTATAGATACACTTCAGTTGGGCTATTGATCCTGCCACCTTTTTGGGGGGAGAAGCCCTAATTCCTACGTGACCATTCTCAGGTGCTTCCCTGGTTTCTAACAGATCAATAACCTTTGTGTCTTTGCTGCTGCATGTATCTCTACCCCCTACCTCCACTGAGATGGCAGACTGAAGGACCTCGCTAGCATACTATCCCTCAAATGCTGGCGTGCTGCCCCCAGGCTTATCTCTAATGAGCCTGATTTTATTCCTTTCCCTCTTCAAATCTAGTTTAAAGCTCTTTCAATGAGCCCTGATAACTCCTGTGCAAAGATTCTTTTCCCTTTTTGAGACCCAGGTACTCCATCTGTCACCAGCAGGCCTGGTGTAGTGTAAACTGACCTATGATCAAAAAACCGAAAATTCTGACAGTGACACCAGTCTTGGAGCCAGGTATTGATCAGCTGGCTCTTCCTGTTTCTTCTCTCATCATTCCCTGCCAATGGAAGGATAGAGGAGAACACCACTTGTGCTCCTGATCCCTTAACCAGTCATCCTAAGGCCCTGAAGTCTCTCTAGATTGCCCTCAGACTTCTTGTTGGAATTTCATCGCTGCCTACCTGAAAAATTAATAATGGATAATAATCTGAGGGCTGTACCGGGGCAGGAAGTTTTCACATATTTTACCTGGGCCCCAGGGAGGCAGCAGAATTCCCTAAGAAGTGGGTCCAGGTACATATTGAGCCTTCTGTTCCCCTCGGGAGAGAGTCTCCTATGACAATGACTTGTCTTTTTTATTTTATGGAAGCAGTTTTGACTCAACCTCAGCCGCCATTGCTCCTGGCCCTGCCCAGGTCTTGTCAGCTGCTGTCACGTCATCTGCGGGCTCCTGGTAGCTCTCTCTGCCCCCCCTGAGGTTCCCCCGGTTCCGTAAACCGTGCTAGAGCACTCTGCTGCAGATTGTGCTGGCACCAGAGCTGCTTGCCTCTGAGTATATCTAAAGATATTCATGTTTGAATTCAGTGGGCCGCAGATTGACCTGAGATCACAAGAGGATCTGCTCAGGATATGGATTAAAGAAAAAAAGAAAAACAAAATCAAACATATTTAGTTTTACTTTTCTGACAAACTCTTCACATTTATTTACTAAAGCCGAAACCACAGGAAAAAGACTGGAGAGATATGCACTAGGGAAGTCTTAAAGAAGATGAAAGAGGAGTCGTCATGGGTGAATAGAAGTGGCAGAGCAAGAAATACTGGCATTCAGTGTTGATTGGTAGTGAGACAAAGGCAAAGATGTATGAAGAAAAATGTGCAGAATGAACAACAGCTAAGTATAGTGATGATGTGAGATGAGAATGTTTAACATTATCATTCTAATCTTATCTGGAAACCTTTTCATAGACAAATACAATTGCACAAACATAAGTGGATCAAATGAAAATGACATCCAGGTCAACGAGGCAGCACAGCCATCAGCAGTTTAACCATGTGACAGTCTCAAGATCCACTCTCACACTGCCAACACGGCTGCCTATGGACCTTGCCAAGCAGCCAGATGCTGCTGGAAGATGAGGACCTTCCACAGTTGGCATTTAACTCTGGAGAGGGCAGTAATAACACTCAGGCTTTATTTTGATGACTGAATTACATCTTGCTTCAATAGTTGAATTTAAATTGTCATACACTGCTACAACTGTTTTAGAAATGAATTTTATTTTGACACTTGTTATGTAGTACATCCTGATCTAGTAAGAACATTGCTTTTTCTGTGAGAACATTAATACTGACACAACTCCATCCCAGCTCCATCGCATACTGCTTTAATTAAGACTGCATTCATTTTGGAAGGTAAAAGGGCAAAGGTTTGGTTTTTAACGTAATTATAATAACAAATGTTCATTAATCACAGACATCTAATAAAGCATTATGAAATTATGGAACCTTAGAAACCTGACAGATCTCATCACTCCATGTCATAACTTCTCAAGCACAGTTTCTCAATGCAGTGTCAATATTCCCCATTTGGTTATTTTTTAAAATATTCTCTTTGTAGTAAGTATAAGAATCTGTTCTTACGCAACCTATGTGATATTTTGTTTCAGAGCACTAGCGTATAAGATTCCTTTTCATCAAAGGCCTTTCAAGGCATAGAAAACCCAGCCTTTATTGAATCAGATTTATTGAAAATACCCCTTAAACACTTCAAACTTTTCTTAGGTGTTTGTAGAGAAGCCATTTGGACTCAAGACACACTGTGAGAACCTCCAACTACTTCAGCACACTCTCAAAGTTTCCATTGTGGGTGGGCTTTACTTAGTGTGGTAATACAAAGATTTGTAACTTCAAATTTATAGGAACTGCTTATAAGAAGACTTACTCTTATTCATAGGGAATGATGACAGGAACATACCATATTTGTTGCATGTAGAGGAACACCACATGTAGAGTTTTTGGTAGTTGGCACATTGGGTACCCAGCTACAACAGGGAAGTATCTAACTCATTTAAAATTCGTGGCTATTTCACTCTAGTATGAGCTATATCAAAGATAGTATGCATAATACGCAGTTGTTCCTCCAACATCAGCCAAGGAAAGCTGACATTCAAAAGACACTCTCTTGATACAATTCAATGGCAACCTGTTTTAGAATATTGGTTCCTGTGAAATAAGAAACAGAACAACGAAGCATGGTAAATCAAGCAATATTTGTTTCTAGCTTACTTGATAAATGCTATTGAAGTAGAATTTAAGATTGAGGAGAGGAACTGGCAGGGAATAAGGGAGAAAATGAATTGTTTGGTCTCTCTTGTGAGACTCATTCTAGTCATAAAAGTATTTGTGTTTGTTAGTTTATCTCTGCTGTCCTTGACCAATGTAAATCTGCAAAGATTATAAGGCAGAATAGAGACAAGTATACCCTTTTGTCATGCTGTTTGGACAGAGCTGGTGAAAAATACCTTTTTTTTTTTTTTTTTTAGTTAACAGGAGACATTTCTTTCAAGAATTGCATGAAAGATTTCCCCCTTGTTTTTCAATCCTCTCCATATCTCTAGCTCCCTATCTACAGGTACCTCACTCCCTTGTTCACATTCTCTCTACATCAGTTGTGTATCTAGCTGATAACTGCAGAATTTGTTGACATCCACACTGGAATGTTACAAGATATACAGATTGTCAGAGACTGGGAAACAGTCACTATTGCCTAAGAGTTGTAGATATGCAGAAGATGCCAGGGGTGATGCTCAGATCTGTTTCCTCTGATCCTTATGGGAACAGAAGGTACAAATCAAGGAATTCAAGGGAGACTAAACTGAGAAGAAATAACAGCTTGCACTAATTGTTTAACTTTCAACTTTTCTTTCATGGTATATCCAAAACAGGATTGCTACCTTCCTCCACTGTCTGTGACTTCTGGAGAGTTTTCTGAAATTGCACTTACAAGCAAAACCTAAATTAATAAAAATATTATGAAGAGATTATGCCTCAGGATAAATACAGGGTGAATTTTGTACTGGATATCTGTTTGGCAAGTTTCGAAAAATAGGGAAAAAATATGATTTTAAATAAGCAGAAGACTTTTGCCCTAGCTATAAAAGTATCCATGGTGCCAAATCCAAACTAAGATTAAACGTGTAAAGCCCTCTGCTGTGGTGATGCTTATCAGAAGAATTTCTGATGCATTCACTAGAGGAACTTCTTGTGAATCTTTCCAATAATAATAAAATAGTTTAAGAAATCAAAATCCCATTATGCAGCATTAGTTAATCACTCCCCAGGATGCTGACCTTGTAATGTTCAGGCAATAATTCTTCAAACTCACTGTCATCACAAAGCAAGCAAGTAAAGGTATTAGTAGGTGGCAATAGCTACGATGGAAGTCTGAAAAATGTGCACCTTAAAACTAAGCAGCTTTCAGCATGTCCCAGAGTCACCAGCTGTAAATATGGACAGGGTTTTCTACATTTCATTTTCAAAATGTGGGCATGTCAGCTACAGATAAGTCTATGCAAAGTGAGCTCCAGGTTTCTGTCATCATAAATCATTTTTGGTGGTTTATTGGGTGTTTTGTGTTTCTTTTGCATTACTCTAGTTTATGAGGATATGTGTGAGAAGAATTCATTTTTCAAATGAAGGAAAATTCATTAAATTCTAATCTGAAAGCTACATATGACCTTTATAGCAACATCAGTGTCTATTGCAGCTTTACAATAGTCTTATCTGCACTCAGAAGTGAAAGAGAAGTCTAAGACAATGTCAAAGGTAAATCCTAAGTGGAAATCGTGACCTACATGTTGAAAATTCCCTAGCAGAACACAGTTTAAAAAAAAAAAAAAGTGAAAGTAATAACTGATTGAAACACTGAGCATCCATGTATGCTGAAAAGCTGTAATCTTCTCTATAGCTGAAATTCCAGTACAAAGGACTGTATTTAATCAGAGTTTTGCATATGTGTGTCATTTTCATGAATCTTGGAGCACTAAAAATTGGACAACTTTTGGGTGGATTCGTCCTTTAATATAGTTGTTTTGTGCTGCCAGACTTGAATTTTTTGACAAGTTAAAATTGCAAGGTGGTATGGAGCCACTGTGGCAGCTCACTTTTGGTAGAGCTTTGGCCAAATGGTGGAAGAGGAAGTATGGCCACGATGCATTTAAACCTAGGGGATTGTTTACTTACCATAATGGGATTTAGGCAGTGGAGAGTCTACTAGTAGAAAGATCTGGTGTTCATTTCCAGCTTTAGCACTGGGGTGTGTGTCTGTTTGCATAGGATGCTTTGCATAAACACCCCTTAAATTCCCTTTTTACTTCCTCATCCCTTTTCTGAATGCAGCTATGATTCAGAGCTTGATCCAGTAGCACAGGATTTGGGCTTTCTTGTATTGATATCTGATGTTAGGAAGCTTGTGAGTACACATTAAAATGTAATCCAGAGCTGAAAACAGTGAAATATATTTTCTAAAATGCACTGAGCATGCACTAAGAGTTGGAGGAAGTGACTAGGAATAGGAAGAATTTACTCTAGGAGAGATGCTGAATTTGCTTCTCAATTTATACAAGTAAATTTTTTTAAAAATGTTGCTCTAAAATGTATTATACAGTGCATGATTTTTAATATTCTTATTTCAAATTGAATGTAAGGGTAGATATGAACTTCCACCAGAGTTTAATTTTATTCTTTGGCATCTTGTCTTGTTTTGTTAAAAGTTAAGCCTTTGAAATGCCACTACCTTTAAATTGCAAAACCTCATGAAATTGCTATGCAACTAGTGTAAATCAGTGCACCTCCCATGACTTTGGTGCTGGTATGCTACTTTATACTAACTCAGATTCTGGTTCACTTAAGGCATCAGGTTCTTTCCTTTGATGGTATAGAGTGGTGGGATTTTTTTCCCATCCTTTACAAATAAAACCTCATCAGCTGATTGTTTGACCACAGTGTCAGCATGGCACTTAAAGAAATGTGTGATTCTTGCTTCTAATTCCTAGTCTATTTCATTTATTAGAAACTGATGCATATACAATGCAAGAGAGACATGATGAAAAAAATTCCCTGTGTAGAGAAACAAAACAAAACACCCTCCTATGGATTTTTTTCCTCCTTTTCCAACAGTTCTGAGGACCCATAGGATGGTTATTTCATGGTTGTACCAGTAACACATGTAGCACACTGTAATGGCTAGGCATGCAAGGTATACTAATCCCATACTTAAAAATATGTAATGCCTTTTTTTTTAATAGCATGCACCTCTTCTTTCATCCCTGTTCTGTTGCCGCAGAGTCTGTGTGGTTCTATAACTTTCACAGAAAGGTTTTTTAGCTTACCATTAGGAGTAGGTCAAATGCTTTTTTTCCCAGCAAAATCAAAAACCTGAGAAATTACATTGATATTGTCTTCAGTCTAGCACTTTCTGGGAATCCACAGAATAGAGAATAGCCATTTCACTGTGAAGTCTTGCTAGCCTAACTCTTTGTGGCTGGTTTGGAGGCAGATGGGAAGCCAGCAAGGCCATGCTGGATGTGATCCTGATGGAGCTTTAAGCTACCGCCCTGGTTGTCTGTCCATGGGTGGTCCACATGGCCAGCATGCCTGAAGTCAGGGACACACATCTACTAACAGGGGAGAGACATTATGTTTCTGATAACCTGGATCTGACTTATTTTCAGTCTTTCGGTGATTTCTCTTACAACTAGGTGCTATGAAGGCACCAGTAACATAAGAGATGGAGTGGAACTCTAAAGATCCATAAGCTTTAAAAAATGGGAGCTTACAGTCACGGTGCAGAAGAAATAGATCTTAACAACTCCTGTAAGCATTTATTGCTGAAACTTTTGTTTTGGGTGAATGTATAGGCACTTATTATTGGGAAGTGAGAAAAAGAGGGTAGTTGGGACCAATTAAAAGGATAACCTGTAAAAGTTAATAAACTTTTTTTTTTAAAAAAAAAACCCAACTAGACAGTTAGAAAAATCTTTTGTTTGCTTTATGGACAATCAGTGTAACATTATGAATAATAAACTCAAATCACTGAAGTGTAACAAAAAAAGAATTTTAGTCCTGGTTGACTTGTTCAAATCAAATTCAATGTCACCTTTGAGGTTGTAACAGATGTCTGTATAGACTGGAAGCTGAAATTCCTTTCCTGATAATATTCAAAGCATTCAGTGTTCGCTCTGCAGAATTTGATATCGCATTTGCTGTCTACTAAGAAGAATTTTCTCTCCACTGGAATCAAGAGGAGTTTTACGTTTGACTATAGCAAGCCTCAGTTTAAGATCTCCCTGTCTTCTTTCAAGTGGTTACTTTCCTTTCCTTTCTTTAATTTACTGTTTCATTAATAAGAAGTCCAAATTATTGAAGCAAATATTGTTATAATGAATGCTTGACTTGTATAATGTCAGCTTTTGTACTAAATTATTCAGATAAAAATAAACATGAACAGTTTGGGAACAAAATAACACAACACTGAATAAAGAATTCATGAAAAACAGTGCAAATAATTGTAGGTAAATTTAACTGTGAGGATTAAGTGAAAAGGGAAGAGATAATTTTATTTAAAGAAAAAGACAAATTAAAGATTCTTCCTCATGTTTATTTCACTGATAGATCTATTGTAGCTGTGCATGCAGGGATTTTGCTAAGGATTTATTCCATATTCTTAATATCTTTATGGTCATTCCATAGGTGCTCCAGATCACTTAAAGAAGCCTTTACATGAAGGCTGTTTTTAACTTGGGTTATTTTATGAATTAACTGCAGTCTATGAAAATGCAAACAAGTTGTCACAGAGAAGCAAAATTCCTGTGTCATCTCACAAACACATGAATGCTCTGTCCTCTTGTGCATATATAGGTGTGCAGTGCTGTTTTAGATGACCTAATTTTTAGTGGTGATTTAGTCCAGCTACTCCCCAAATGCTGCCTGGGCACCAGGTGGGTCTCTAAGTCACAAGTGTGTGCTGCACCTGAGCAAAGGACACAAACAAATGAGATATTCAGGCTCTGGGCTCTGTGTTCCCGTTGCCACACTTGCTGCGTGTCCAGTCAATTATTGTGGGAATACCACACAAAGCCAGCATCCCCCAAGAGACATCTACAGCTGGCAACTTTTCATATCTACAGATGCTCTCGTGCAGCTATGCTGCTGTTAGACACCCACACATGAGTGACGCCACAGCTCCCAAGGAATGGCAAACAGTCCCCATGACAGCTGGGCTCTAGGTGCAAAGTCTGCTCCTGTGCCCCCCAAGCCACTGGTCAGGGTAGACACCTTTAGTGAGGGGACTCAGTTGTAAATAGAGCGGTATACGTGGAGAAAAGGAAGGTATCTTCCCGTGGATACTTATGTTTGATTAACTGGATGGGAACCAATAGTTCTTGTGCAAGTAGCTGAGTTAGATTACCCATTTTTCAAGTTCTGGAAGAGTTCAATGAGCTGAGCAAGAATTCAGTAACTCATGAAGAAAAGCTAGTTATTTTGAATTAGATGGGCTGAGAAAACTGCAAGAGCAACACCATTTATGCGTAAAAGCGTTCTTAGTAAAGTATGCAAGACAAAGTGGTACATTGCCAACAAATTCAGACCGGGCAAGCCAAAACATTAGGTCTTTTTTGCAGAGATATAGCTTCTTTCCAATTTTGTTCCTGTAAAATATTCCAGGGTACTGAAAGGAGGATGATTTGTACCTTGTTGTCACATCATATAGATGCTTCTGGGGCAGAAACATAGATACCCTGTAGTCTTTCATTAAACTGCTAGTGGGATTTGTGAGCATGTATGGTAGTGCCTCATGGTGGTCATGAAAAGGGGTTCTGCTGTGCTGTACAAACACAGGACAAATATCTCCAGCTCCAAGGAGCTTCCTAAACTTCCCAGTGTTTCCAGACAGAGTACTTCATGCAGAGCCAAAAATCCCACTGCAGTTATTACTATTCTTTTAGACTGCCATCACTCTGTACAAAATATATTTCACTGCCTATCAATATCAAAGAAAAGCAAAATATGTATATAATTCATATATAGCTCAGCCACATAAATAAATTTCCAGGCACACCCAGTATTTCTTTGTGTCTTATGTTTTTTATTAAAAAAAAAAGAGGAATTTCAAAGGATTGTACTATTCTCTTTTATCTGAGCTCAAAGATGCACAGCAGAGGAATATGTGCAGAAATTAGCTTTTATTTATTTCATTTTGTTTGTGATAGATTCATTGTTTGCTTTTGCCAGGCTTCAAACCACCCACTGAATAACATGAATATTCAGGAGTTGTCAGCAGCTGCAGCCAGTTTGATTTTTCTCAAGAATTCTAGCACATACTATGACAATGAATTCACTTTTCTATGCAGTGGTTGTGCATGAGATGTGCCCTGATGATATTATGTTGGAAAATGTTTGGAAAAGACTGAAAAATACTCATAGTTACCCCAAAACTTCATCAGCCTAGAAAGAAAAGACTCCAAAAACCCCACAAGCTAAAGATCTTTCTGTTCAGACATACAAGTATCTGCTCCCTTAAAGACAGATTTAGGAACGTATACACTTGAATAACTTTATTCATACAGACAGGCACAGTGAACTCAGCAGGATGCATGAATTAAGATACTTGGGTGTGATCTCAGAACAGGATATCAGTCTTCAGTGACTAAGTATGTGTTTTTGGAAAGGAGGATTTGTGATTACCCAGAGAAAGAGGTTACAGCATAAGCATAGGATTCTGGATCAATTTGTGAATGGAATTTGTGAGTGCCATTTATTCTCTTAATCAAGATTCTGGAGACCTAAAGTATGCATATGCACGATGTTCATGTTATAGTCAGGATGACAGTGGTGACTTTAGTTAATAATGGGGTCTATGGGATTTGTGTTAACAGAAAGCCACAGCAGCAACATGGACATCTGAGGATGACTTGGAGAAAATCTCCAATTAGGTGTAGTTTTATTAATGGGAAGACACTGCTCAGTGTTCTTGAGAATGCTGTAGTGCTCTGAGATATCCCAGATATACTGCTACAGGAAGAAAACAGATTGTTATCCAGACTTAAGAAAGAGTCAATGATATTCAGTCAGACTTCTAAATAACTTAGTATTTGCTGTAACAGCAGCTTGTATTTTTACAAGCGGTGATCAAAGTTTTCTTTTAAGAGGCTATTTTTTAATACATGCATGGATAAGAACCTGCCTTGACTGTAGAGTTTGGTCAATGTGAATATTCCCTTGTGTGTCCATGTCTACTCTTCTGAAGAACACCACTATCCTTTAAATGATCAGAGTTAAAACAGATTCTTCCTCTTGACATAAAATAGTTAAGATCAGAGTGGAGAGGTTTTTATGAGGCTAAGATTTCAGAATATAGTCTGTCATTTATGATATAATTCTGGTTTTAGTTGTTTCTAACTTCCTGAAACACAAATTTTTTGGGCCTGAAATTTTCCATTGTTGGTATGAATTTATTTGAAAGTTTGATTACAACTCAGGTAACCTTCTGAGGAGTTTTAAATTACACAATAGTGTCTGTTTTTACTAATGCTCTAATCATATCGTCACATTAAAAAAGAATCAGTACAAGCAAAGACATTGCTAGTACCCAGCAAGACTGTTCCAAATTCAGAATACAACATAGATGTTAATTGTAAAGGGCACCTTTCCTCCCTCTTTGAGCATCCTCACTGCTTTAGATCTCATCAACCCTTAAAGTCTGTCTTCATGCTTCCCTTATAAGAAGATCTAGCTCCCCAAACATCCTTGCATAGGATCCTTGTATTTAGTTTGTTTTCAATTAACAATAATAATAGAAAATCACAGCAAAACACAAGATACAGAGATACAGACTTAGTCGTATACTCATGACTGGTCATATGCCTGTGAAAAAGCAGTCAATAGATTAAACACACTTACATGTGACCTCTTTTCCTGAGGAGTCTTCCCCAAACTCTGCATTAGGTAGGCATTTCCCAAGCAGCACCACATTACCCAGAATTTTATCAGGCCTAAACAGTTTATCAGTTATAAACAATTCATTTTTTATGTGGTTATCACAAAGAAAAGCTGCTTTGCCTGTTGGACCTCTGCAGAATATATGAGATCCCTGGGCATTGAGAGCTAGAAAAATACTTCCTCTCCAAAAGGAGTTATGTGCATTTTTCCAGAGTTGGACTTGTCACTGTTCATCATGAACAGTGAGGAAAACTGGCCTGTATTTTTATCTCAGGCAGAAATGCTCTAAATCTGCCTCAAACAAAAGCAAAGCAAACAAAAATAAACAAAACATGACTCTAACACCAAAAGCATGGCTGCAGTGAAAGGCTCTCCACTGTGCTGCCCATTGGAAGAGAAAGAACATGTTATTAATGGTCCTACAGGTTCCTCGTTTTGCAGTTTTCCAAAGGCAGATACAGTAAGTATTTTGGCTTTGCTATTTTTTTTTTTTTTTTTTTTTGGCAGGGAAAGAGGGAATAAAGGGGAAATCCAATTTCATTAACTTGCATGAAATAAGTAGCCCAAGTAAACTATTGGTGCAAAACAAGAGGGCAGCTGGAATTCAGTTTCTTACTGATACAACCTTAGCCATATTTTTCTTTCTGCTCTTTCTTCCTTTCATAATTCAAGTATTTGTTTTTCAGAGGGGTTTGGGCCTCTCACAAGCATTTACAGCTGTCCTTTAAGCTGTGAAATATGAGGATAAAGACCACCTGGAAGTGAAGAAGTCCCATTTTGGTTTTACAAAATCCTAGCAACACCTGTGCTAGTTTTGCCTCTGTAGACCAATTCCATTTCTCCAATGTTCAGCTTTCACTCACCCTCCTCATATTGCAGCTCTGTTTTAATAAATTTTTAATAAATTTACAAGAAGTTCCATTCTAGTAAAAATTGATTCGAAGCTCCAGCAAGCTATCAACTCTTGGGGAAAAGGAGGGGAAGTAAAAAGAAAGAAATATGGACTACCTGGAAGGAGGTTGTAGAGAGGTGGTGTTTGCAAACAAGGCAGAAAAAGGTTTTAAGCAATACATATTACTAATGAAAGCTAATGACCCAGAAAAAACTGAGTGCCATCCTTTATCTTTTCCCAAACTGCTTCTATCTCTGCTCCTTCTTCCTCATCAAAATTATTTCTGGGGAAATGTTATGAAGATGTTATGCTGTTTCTACTCCCCTCATATTAGTCATACATGCAAACCTTTGTCATAAACCTTGTTTATTAATCTGCATGAAGAATGGATCTGGTTCAGCTTGAACCGCAACAGCATTTAACAAAGCAAGAAAATAAAGGTATTTAATTTTGATTCAAACAAACTTTTTTTTAATGGGGGGGAGACATGGGGAAATTAAACACTTTTTCATTCTTGAACTGCGGTTCACTTACATAAACAAGTTGCGCTGCTTTTCAAGCAAAAAGTTGGAAGACTCATTTCAGATCCAGACCATTTTTACTGAATAACCTCAGGGGGCCTCTGGGACCCCTGTTTGCCTCAAAACCTGGTGAGGTTTGTCCTGGGTCTATGACCAGGGTCAAGGCTGTTCCAATGTTTGTGGTTCTATGGCAGTCCAGCAGCAATCTAGAAATAACTCATCTGGAACCTGAATTGCATTTGTTCGGACTGCTAGGAACCTGAGGTCTTCTGAAGGACATCCAGAGCTGTTTTGTTTGAAAAGTTCAAGGCATCTGTAGTCATACTTTCTTCTCTTGTACAACTGTCTTCTCAAGACTTAACTTCTATAATGATATAATGATGATGCTGGAGAGAGGCAAATAATGTTTGATTTAAAATAATGGTTTGGTACCTCTGTTGCCAAGTCTATGTTAAATCTCTACTTAAACTGTGAGCTTTTTGTGCCAAAGAGTCTTTCTTTTACTTCTATGCAGGACTTCATGGGTGCTACCAGAAATTCTTGTTAAATACAGTGATTTTACAGCTTGCTTTACTTACTTTTACATACTGAGTTTTATAATAGGTGTGCTTTTATAATGCCATCAAAGTACTTCTTGTTTCTTGTTGTTTCAAGCACTTTGCAGCTCACCCTCACATGAACTGCACACAGAGCAATTATTATCAGAGTTCACTTCTTAATAATTACATTACCCTCATGGGGAATGGACTAGCAGTCACACAGGTGAAAAGAAACATTGCTGTTACTGTTCATTTATAGACAGAAATTTTATAGACAGGAATTGACATACGGCTCCATAGTAAATAGGCATAAATTTATAATTTCTTTTACTCTAATATTTTATATATTTTTGTAGACCTCTGAACATAGTACCCTTTTTCAGTATTTTTGTTACTCACAGTTGCATGCTATTGTAGGGCACAACAAGAAAAGTTGGTTTTTTAAACACGCAGTAAACTGAATCCTGATCTGCAGTGGACCACCTAGAGAAAGAAAAGTTCTTTCTCTTCTATTTCTCTCACATGGGTTTCTGTTGTCTCATTCAGTAAGACTAAAAATTTATCACACAAATTATCCCTATTTGTGATACAGCGTATGTGACAATTCAAAAATTTCTTTCAATGTAGTCTTTAAAAGTAATTCTTTACAAAACCTGAACTTTAGATGCAGAAATAATAATAAACAACCATTTGCAGAAGGCTCAAATTGAACATTTCCTTACCTGCATATTGTTACGTATTCAGTAACATCTCTGAAAAATGTCACCCACTGCTTTGAAATGTTTCTTACCCCATTCAGAAGAGAGTGACTCTGCTATTGTCTGCCATTTTACATGGTCTCATATGGCAAGGTCTGTAACCTTTTTGTTTCTGTAAGTGAGGTACAGTAGCAAACTCCTAGTCCCTACCAGGCCTTCAGTCTCTGTCCCTCCCTTTCAATTCTTTCCTGGAAAGGCCTGTATTAGGTCTGGTATGAGAAGTATTGCCAGAAGTTAAACTCTTTCCAACATAGCTTTGAAGATCATAAAACATGCAAAGGTTCCTACTGTGTGAATGCCCAATAAATCATTAGATAAGAGAAATATGCAGGTAGTTATAAATAAATAACTGGCAGAATCAAAAATCAGGGAAATCAAAAAGAAACAATCCATAATATAAATATGTTTTGCAAAATTAAAAGTATGCTGGTATATTTAAATGACCTTCTGACTGTGAAATGCAATTAGTTCTCTTCCCTTCGATGTGTTCAACTTGTTCAATGTGGGACAAAGTAGAAACTATATGTGCAATCCACAGCACAGCACAAAGTATCTGGGATCTATGCAGTCCTGCAAGCAACTCATACCAAATACTTGTGTTGTTCAGAGAGATGCTCTGCAAAGAGCCTTTAAAATACATTTGAACTGAATGTGTTGCTTCCTGTCTGTAACCATTGGACACAGTACTTCTGTAAATGCTGTAGTAATATGAACGAACTAGCTAGCAATCGGATACAAGTCTTTTGGGTTTGTTTTGTTTAAAGGTAAAACCAGAAACAAGTGGGAAAATATAAGACAGTGCTACTCTCAGATATGTTAGTATGGTTTTCCCTCAGGACATGAAGAACGTCTTTCATATTCCAGAAGATTTATAAAATTTTATTATCAACTACTTTGTTCATGTTTTATAGCATACACTTCAGCAGATGCTTGTAGATTCACTTTCACTAGAGAAGACTTAATTCACTTTGTAGACCTTTTGCCTAGGTATGACAAGTAATTACTACTTTCATCTGACTGAAGTAATACAGCTCAATAAATAGCTAAATTCAGATATATTATCTAATTTTGTTCAAGCAGTGAAACAGAAGACAGGAAAAATTTGAAAGAATTGGAGGAAAAGGAGAAATAGGTGGGTCAAACAATATTTTAGGTCTGTTTGGGCATGACAGATTCCTAGGGATCTAGGGATTCCTAGACATCATCATTCTAGCATATGAAAATAATAATCTCCTATAAAGAATCATTGGCTACAGTTACTTGCTGTAAAAGCTTGACTCAAAATAACCTTATCCAGCTAAAGCTGGAAAATATATGCAAACTGTCCTTATGATATGAACGTGTGTATTATATTCCTGAAATTACAGCACCTAAAAGTACGATACTTATTATTCTAATTTGGCAATTACACTTTCGCACTTCAGAAACATATGTGTTAAAAGGAATATAGACAATGTACTTAACCATTATACAATTTTGTCCACCTGAGGAATCTAAAGAAACTTCTGGCATTCTGTGTTCTCTTATACATTAAAATGAAAGTTGTTCTTTAGATGAAACTATGTATCCTTCGCGATTGTTGTATCTGGCGTCTTCATTAGGGAATGCAAAGGATGAAATTTTAGCTCCCACTGCATGCCATACAGGAGTAAAATCTATAGACACCTGCTTCCAGTCCATGTCTATCTTTCTCTTTCCTGTCTTCTTGAAATATAAAACATATCTGGTAACATTTAGTGAACTTTTGCACTAAGCATTTTTGCCTTTTGGGGGATAGAAATTGATTTTCCTTATCTTCATATGTGGACAGCACAACGAAGCTGGTAAAGGGTCTGAAACAAGTCTTATGAGGAGCAGCTGAGGGAACTGGTGTTGTTTAGCTTGATGAAGAGGAGGCTGAGGGGAGACCTTATCACTCTCTACAACTACCTGGAAGGAGGTTGTAGAGAGGTGGGTGTTGGTCTCTTCTTCCAAGTGACAAGTGATAGGACAAGAAGAAATGGCCTCAAGTTGCACCAGAGGAGGTTTAGATTGGATATTAGGAAAAATTTCTTCACTGAAAGGGTTGTCAGACATTGGAACAGGCTGCCCAGGGAGGTGGTGGAGTCACCATCCCTGGAGGTATTTAAAAGACGTGTGAATGAGGCGCTTAGGGACATGTTTTAGTGGTGGATTTGGCAATATTAGGTTAATGGTTGGACTTGATGATCTTAAAGGTCTTTTCCAACCTAAACATTTCTATGATTCTATGACACTTTGAGTGCCTTCCTTTTTCCTCTCCGTGGGAGGTGTTCAGTGAAACCAGCAGTACAGGATATGAAGGTACTGCCTTTAGGGCATGAGAAGGAGCAAATTTATGTTAAGGGAGTTTTCCCTTATTTTGGAAGGAGAGAAGCTGAATCAATCATCAGTCATGAAAAAAAGGATAAGTGTACTGTTCAGATGGAAAACTAACTGAAATTGGAAAAAATTGTCTATAAAAAAGAGACAAAAGATGAGCTAAACATTAGGTTTACTTATTTTGCTGAGCATATTCATTTCTTATGAGTACCCTGAGACTTCCATCAGTGAATGTAAAATTATTCCTTGTAGGCAAACCTTGGTAGAACATCTGCAATACTTCCATCTTACTATTCTGAATAGTTAAATGGGATTGTAATAGAACATGGACCTTTTCTTAGCCTTCTTCCACAAGCTGGCTTTTACCCATCGTATCTGCCAACTCTGATGTAAAATACACCTCAGCATGGGATGAGATTCACAAGTGATGGATACATTCAGGAAGTACAATTATCCTGTGGCTAACTGCAGTTAGCATGTAGATGCAGTTAATGGTTAGATGAAGGCATTTGGACTTTAGCTGATTTCCCACATTAAGTCAATAATAAAATCTTCCTAGATTCGATAGAGGCAAGGATTTCATTCGCTGTTTTGGTACATGAGTTGTTATATGCAATAGAGAGAGAGGGTTAATTTCAAGAAAACTGTTTTCTTGGTGACCTTTAGACATGATGCCAGGAAATCAGACAAGTCCAGAGTTTCTTCCAAGTGGTCATGACAAAATGGCCCAGAAAAGACTCAAGATCTACAGGTGATGCTTGTAGTGCTCAGTTTATAGTAAACAACAGTGCAGTAAATGCTCAACATGGAAATAAATCACATTCAATGGATATAAAATATGATCGTCATCAGTGCAGAAGGGACTCATGTTAAGAGAAGTGAGAATCATACTTTGTAATAAATAGTTGCAAAGAAAATGACTCGTACCAGACAATGAAATAACAATTACAGTATAGCATACAACAATAAGGGAATGAGTCATAAACCACTTGAACCAAAGGAGAGAAACATAACTGACAGTTTTATGGTGTGGAGAAATGCAATGACTGAGACTTCTGAAAAATCAAAAAAACTGAGTTGTGAAAAACAATTCTCTTGGAAAAGGGAAAAATTCTCGGCTTTGTTTTATATCGCCAAGTGCTGTTTCTGTCATTCTAAGTTAATGGTCGCACTGTGGTGAACTTCTCTGTATTTGCATTTTTTCTCACTGAGCATAAAGGATTGTCGATTCTTCATTCATGCTGTGTAAGTCATGAGCAAGAGCACTGAAGTGTCATTGCAATGGCTAAACCAGTATCTCAAAGAATAGACAGGATGCATCTGACTGAATTTTGCTCAGCTCAGTGGAGCTTAGAAAACTGAATTGCTGTGTGAGCCCCAAATCCTCCCCAGAGCTTTCTAGTTCCTTCAGTCCAAGGCCAAAGCTGGTTATCATGTAGTGAGTGACACCTGGCAGAAGGTAAGCACAGATCCTGCGCTCTGTTTCAGAGTACTGGGTGGTGCTGACAGGGATGCAGAGCCCCATACATGGCATAAGTCACCTTTTAACTTGACTCTAAGGTTTCTTTATGTTAAAACAAACACAAAATGAAGCCTGTTTGGCTTCCCTTTCCATGATATCAGACCCATTAGAATTTGGCAGAATTGCCAGAGGAGAAGTCGTTCTTGTGGCAGTCTTCCCTTGACTTTCCTCATGCCTCTGACTACAAAGCATTTGAAATTCATGGTGCTTAAGAATTTAAGCTAGTTTACGTCTAAATCTTAAAGGTTTTAAGATGTTTAAAGAACTCACAACACAATGATTTCTTGGAGTAAGTTAGCACTCCCCTAATGCATTCAGATACCAGTGTCTTGAAGTCATGTCTACACAGAGAGCTTGGGTTAACTTAAGACCACCATCAAAACTCCACCTGCTGCCATATGCCTGAAAAATACCAGGCTGACTTCCAGCTCAGCCTGTTTCTGAAAGCTCTGCTTCCAGATAAGAGACCAAGACGTTCCCATTAGGTTTCAGCTCTCCCATCTTTAGAGAGCACTTGGCATCTGGTCCCTTTGCACTCAAGTTCCTATCTGTGCTGCTTCCATGCCACAGAGGGGGTCAGGATGGCTGCAGGCCTGATCCCGAAAAAAGTCTCACATTGCTTAAAACAAGGAAACCTGGAATACTCCATACTTCCAGACATAAGAAATGGAACGTGGAGAGACTGCAATATGGACCAAGGTGCCAATGAGGAAACAGTAACTTATGTAGCTCTGGTAAGCTGTGATGGGCTTTAACTTTAAACACCTAAAATATCCCTATCTTTTTCTTAAGTTCAGAAAACCTTTTTGTAATTATTTTCTTGTAAGACACATTCAATTTAGAAGCAATTCTGCAGCTTTTTGCACTTTTACTTAATATCCAACTGCTGCTTTAATTCTTCTGATAAAGCAAATAATGCTTGTAGCTTGGACAAATCTTAATTCCAGACAAGAACAACCATAATAGCTGGTAGAACTGAAATAAAGGGGGTGAAATGTAGTTCTGAGAGTCTTTGAGCCAATGACTAGACCTGAAATAGATTTATTTGGAACTCTTCATTCCTCTCAAAAGATGTTATGATTCTATTATCAGAAATTGCATTAAACTCAGAAGAATTTTGTGTGTGTGTAAAATGAATGTAATGCAAGTTTTGTTATATGAAGCCTAAGAAATTGAATTAATTCCTCTAACATACTGTAAAATTCTAGAATGTCTTTATTCCTTTCAGCAGCAATATCCTTTGTGAGAACATCTACCATATCTGAAGATGATTGCACTTGCTTTTTACCTGTTTCTTTATTATAAAATATTATCATCACCCCAGGACTATCAGAGAGAAAAGGGCAAATGCTTCAGAATTAAAATGGTAATTGATAAATCATAATTTATTCTCTGTTGATATTTTCTTGCTTTCAGGTTGATTCCCACTGTGTTGATAGTATTTTATGGAATCAAACCAGGTGAAGTCAATGCAAATCAGTTTTTTACTGCAACAAGAATGAAAAACTTTACGAAACCTGGGAAAATAAAGTGTGTCACAAAACATCATGTGCAGTTCAGGTAAAGCTAGGAAAAACATTTTCAAACAAAGCCAATGCAACAAAACATCATGCAATTTTCTTCAAGTTACTTTTGCCAAAACAGTAGATAAACAATGTAAAACAAGATGGTGATTTTTTTTTTTTTTTTTTTTCAAATAAAGTATAAAAGATTGTTTTATTAAGTTTTAGGAAAAAATACAGGAACTAAAATGAAATTAAAGAGGACAAAAAAAGTTATTAAAAAACCCAACAGTTGTTCTTCCCTAACTGTAGGTCTCACATATATTTTGAAAGCGTGTGTATTTACCTTTGGTATTTGCCTTTATAAATTACACTCTGTAGGTTATATTGAACTGCCTGTAAAAGACAGGATGTAAAATCTATTGGAAATAAGTGTGTTAGGCTGAAGCGTCAAGAATGATCTTGGATGGCAAACTGCTTATTCATTTTGTTCAGGAACAGATATCAAAAGATTGAAGTACAAGCTGAAGAAAACCCCAACCAAACAGAAAAAGCTAATGAAGTTTGGTGTTACAAGGGAGGGAAAGGGAGGGATATGGAAAATTCCTATTGACGACATGGGCTTTGGTGTTCAGACACACTTATTACAGGAAATATAAAGAAACACTGTGAAGTTCTCAGCTTTTGCAGCTCTACTCAAAGGATTATACTAAGGAAAAATCAACAAAACTGCTTTTACCTGGTCCTATGGGACAGTCCAGAATCACAGCAACATACCTGATGGGGAAAACACGGACTGCAATTCTATTAATTTTATCCCACGCAAACTTCCCCCTCATCATACACACACCAGCAGAGCTGCTTGAGAGCATGAAACTAGACTATCAATATTGTAATGCATTTCTCTTCAATATAAAAAGGAAGCTCAAGAAGAAAAGCAAATTGAAGAACTAAATATGGTACACAAGTCTCAAAACTCAAGGAGGAACCTAAAGACTAGGTGTAGTTCTAGGCCCACCTGGGCTTGGCTGACTAGGAACTATCGCACAGCCCCTTCCCACGGATTTTGTAATTCTTTGTAATGTAAGAATTTTGAACAGAAAACAGATTTTCCATACCTGTCATTTAGTCAGTGTGCTGTGAATGACACTAAATTACATGGAACTGCAAAGAGGATGGAGTTAATGGAGGAAGTACAGCTAAATTAATAAAGAATGCAAGTATGAGTGGGAGGTAGTTTCTAGGCACAGTCGGAAGTCTAAGACACATCTTGTTTTCCTTAATTGGATGAAAAATAGATCACTCATGCATGCCCCATGCTGGTTTTCAAAACACTTGTACTGAAGCCCAATTTACCTTTATGGACTAATCAGGAGAAAAGATTTTGCAGAAAACTCCCTTCAAAATGCAGCTCAGAGTGAGAGAGAAGCAGATCCTCAATGTATGTAAAAAGTACCTAATGCAGTCAGTGGAACTCTGCTAGGGTATCTGGCTGCTAAAATTAACTCTCATTTCTGGCCATCCTGATTACCAGCTTTCCACTCTAAGCTAGAGTACCTTCCTATAAGAACTGAGGACATTCTTTGTAGGCTGAGCATTATTGGTTGTAGAGTTTAGGGTGGGCTCAATGAGGGGTTGCTTGAGATGCTTGAATGTCTTTGGAGAGATTTTAGGGTTTAACTTTATAGACACTTTAGGAAATTTAAGATGAACTAGCTGTAAGTTTTATTCAAAATTGCTTACAGGTATGGTAAGGCCCCTTACGTTTGCCTCAGTGCCTTTCCCATTCTCACAGAAAGAGTAAAAGCAATTTGTTAAGGCCGTAACTGGTCCAAACTGGGAATGTCATCCCATGCCACCAGATTGGTCACCTCTGCTGAACTCTTGCTACCAGAACATGGAGATAATGACTGTGTTACCTCAGGGCGAAAGGTACTGCTCAGGTTAAATGTCTGGCTCAAAAGAGAACCATCAAGCTTTCTTGAGGAGAAAGAAGAGAGGAAGGCTCTGTCTTAGGACAGGTAGCAGGGAAACGTTGGTGGTGGTGGTTTTGCAGCTGCCTTTTGCTGAGGAAAGTCAGGCTTTGCCTTACAGAAGGAAGCTTTTGAGCAGTTGGAGGGAAGGAGCTCCTTAACAAAGTTCTACAATAGCCCTTGGTCTTCAAGATTGTCTCCAGAGAGCTCATGATGAAAGCCAAGTGGACTTTAACCCACAGTCATGTGGGCTCTGGACTTTTCTCTTTTGGTCCTGACTTGCTAAAGAAATATCCTGTATGGTCTGTTCCTGTATCTGGACTTGAGCAGAAGCGTGGGTTAACAAGAAAGGATCCACCGTGCTCCCACTACCACCTTCTCTTGGCACTGCCTTCTAGGTAAGAGAATGCATCCTCTAAACTGAGTTCTTCAGATGAATTGTCTCTGCCCAGATTCCCTTCATTGCTTGGCAGACATCGGTACTATTGCCCATATGGAGGGAAAAAGAAGCTATGAATATAACTGCTTCATATTTTTCCAGCAAATTGCAATATTTTGACACGTAGCAAATGAGGAAGAAGTGCCTCAAAGTCCTTCTCTAGTTTAACAACAAAAATTAAAAATTAAATTAGAGGTTTGTTGACCTAGGAGTCGTGTAGGAGGGATAAACCAGGGAAATAGAAAGTGTCCAGGATTTGTGGGGTGGTTTTTTTGGTTTTGTTTTGTTTTGATTTTTTTAACATTTTGTAAGATATACATTAGTGATGACTGCAGAACCGAAACGTGTCCCTAGATATTGGCAAGACTAATTCAGACAGGTGTTGTGAGTTTCCCCTAACTGGTTTCCACCCCGCTGGTGAACCCTGATCCATACCACCGTTCTTGTTCCTGTGCTGGATGTCCCCTAGAGCACAGAACACCTAGCTGAAACAAATAGTGTGTGGTGCTGGTGGCAAGAACTCAATAGATACTAGACTGAGAAAAGTCTTGTAGTCTTTCACTTGTGTGATTGGGATGAGTTTTCATGAATGCCTCTGCAAACTGTTCCTTTGATATTGCCATCAGGAAGTTTTGAATGGAAATCATGGTTCACAAAAAAATGAAGTATTAATCTTCTGGGTTTCATTTTTACTCATGAAAGGTTTCTATACCAATGTTGATGTCAAAAACACTAGACTAATAATGCACTGTACTTCCTCACATTGGAGCTTTTAGGAGGGATAAGTCAGTGAGAAATTCTTCCCAGTATACTCAAGATTATAAACCATGGTTAACTCTTTGCTTGGAAACAGATTTGATATAAAGTACGGAAAGAAAACATCCAAAAACTACATTAGTTTCTGTCTCATGACAAATAGCAGAACTTGATCACAAATCTTCTATCAAAATGAATTCTCGACAGAAAATGCGTTCTCTGTAGAACTGGCAATGCTTTGATTTTATCAACATTTTATTGTCTTATCCATTATTTTTAATCAAAAATATTTTCCTCATGTAAAAAAGACTGAAAACTCTTGGTAAAAATCTAAGCAGAGTTATGGGAGGTATTTATTTTTAATTCATTTTGTAAAATCATATAACCAATGTTACTGGAAAATGCACTTTAAGAAGCAATTAGACAATCTTATGCAAAAATTCATTCCACAGTACTCTTGCTGATGTAGCTAGCAGAAACCAGAAGAAATGCTTGGATGTACATACAAATTCTTTTCTTGGTTAGTCATGCCTGAACCTGAAAATCAGAGCTCAAGGACAAATACCTATGAATTCAACATTTCAAATAACTGTATTTAGAAACATATCCAAAAATCAGTAAAACTCCTTTAATTCCTCTGTTAGCTTACTATGTAATAATTTATAAATACATTTTAGAAAGACCAAGAGGGGTTTTTGTTTGCTTACAAAATTTTTAAAAAAAAGGTTGCAAAATTTACTTTTAAAAGAAATTGTACAGAAAAGTCTTTCCCTAAAACATTTAATTTCAGTAATTAGCATTTTCTGATGAACAAAAAAAATGTTTATGTGCATAATACCTGGCTAGCTCTCAAGAATGTTGCTGCGACTAATAGGAATCTGTGTGTGAGCATGTGTATGTATCTCCACAAAGCAATTGGTGCCCTTCTGAAATTGATACAAAACGTGATACTCAGTATGGAAGTACCAGCAAATATTCAAGATAGTTTTCAAAATAATGAACCTTTCACTGAAGTAGGAGGGAATGATCATATTTGTCTGATTCAGAAGAGAATATTAATCAGAAACGTACTGTTTGCAGTCATCAGAGCTGTGGTGCTCCTTGACGACTATGCTGTCCATCCTTACTAGGTTCAATCAGTTATAAGAAGAAGTTGCAGTCTTTGTTAGAAAGGACAGCTGTTGTGAATGTAACCCTGCTGTGGAAAGCTGAATTCCCTGTGAAATAAACCTGTTCTTTTTACTTCCATGGGATTTTTGTGATTAACTTTCAGTGATTGTTTCTATGGTGAGCAATTCATTACATAGGTACCTCAGACATTTCTGCAGTCTATACTGGGATGGAGGCACGATGCACACCCATCAGGGGAAGGGAGCTGCAGCATCTTCTAATGTATTTTCTGGCCTGGGACTATCAAGGGATCATGCTGCTTTTTCTGAGATGTATCACAGAGAGAATTTACCAGTGAGTAGGAACGGCCAACAGCATATTGATTTCATTCGTTAACTTAAAGAGGTCTGTAGGAGTGCAGCCACAATGAAAATATGGTGACCTTAGATCTTTAATTCTCATATTTTTGCATTGCAAAAAGTGATCTTTCAGGAGCTATGCAGACAATTTTCTACCTTGACGGAGATACAGAATTCCTTATTCGCTGTCTTGTCTGACCATACCACTCCTGCCTGCAGTGGGACTCCTCTCACACAGAAAAAAAAATTCTTAAGAATTTTATTGCAAAAACTCTTTTCCTTAGAGCAAATGAAAGATAATGGTATGCTGCAAAACTACTTCTCATGCCTTTTTACATTCTCTGGTCAGGTTCCCCACTGAATTCTGCTTCCTTTTTTGCTAATTCTAGCAAAGGACATAATATGAGATATAATCAAGAAACATCTTTCAATAGAAAGCATATTTCGTTAATTAACAGATTCATCCATGAGGTAAGAGGAATTTACTTTTGTGGATATTTCTGTTCAAACAATTTCTTTTTTATGCTCCAAAGGCATGATATGGCTTTCTTCCATTGTTACGTATCAGACGGGACAACTGATTTGGCATCTAATCTGTTTCTTTTCTTGCTCTACCTTTAGATTGCCACAACATTATATTACGATTTGTTGATCTTTCTCTGGGGATATCTAGAATGTCATTTACGTGTTAAATAAACTAAAACCATCCAAACTTATTTAGCTTTTATAGAGATGTCATTTTTTGTCAAGTTCTTTTTTCTACTGAAATAACAGACTCAGTGTTGCCAAGTTTCTTGGCAAAGGGAATTAAATTCATCGAAGCCCATACTAAGTCTTTTAATTGTCAGACCTCTGTTCTCCTATATAGACAAATAACAGTTTAGAAATAACTTAATCTTTTGGAGTAAGATGTTTTCAAACATGAACAGTATGTCTATTTCTTCTGGCAGGGGATCAACAAACTTCTTCAAACACATCAAATCAAAACACTGATGAAGCTTTTGAATTTCTGTTCTGGCACAGTTCAGGCAAATTCAACATTCAAAACCATTTTAGAATTCAGCATGCCACTTGTTGCTCATGTGTCCAACATTTCTATAATAGATATTCTCTCAAATACAAGCTCTTTCATGGTTTTCTGACTTGCTTGATTTCAGAGAAGTCTTAATAATTCAGTGTGGGCAATTTCTTCCACCTTCCATTTCTTTTTTATCTCCTGTACAAAATTTCTGTTCAGAAATCCTGAGAATAACATTCCTGTGTAGCCAAATTGAGGTTTGGACAGCTGACAGCTCTCCTAAGTCCTAGGGTGACCCAGTCCTTTCACTTCACAGTGCAACATTTTGCACTTGATATTTCCCTTTACCTTAAACTTTAGTACCTGTTTCAAGGAAAGGGGCTTTGTTTCTTTCTTACTGCAATCTTTTTTCTTTTTCTTTCTGAGAGCCATGTGTATTTTTGACATGTCTGCCCTCACAGGATGGTTTGGAGCACAGGACTTCCTATGGATGTAGGTGCTTGGAATTCCCTATCAGTCCCAATCCAGCTGCAGATGAGAAGAGTCCCATAACTAGTCTGAATCTCCCTTGAGAGGTCCTCACCTCTTTCTCTTGTCCTTGAAAGGAGTTTAGGTGCTTACTTTGCAAAAGCTATTCTCTCCTCCCACTTGGATAGAATCCAAAAGGTGGGTGAATCAACATCAAAAAATGTCAGCATCAATATCAGGTACCTCTCAAAGTGTCTAATTTCTACCTGAAATTACTCAGATATGTTTGTTGTCATTCTACTGATTATTTATGTGCATATTTTAAAAACCTGAAAAGCCTGGGAAAAGATTTCAAAGCCTTACTTGCCACAGTAGTGAAGAGTCATAGTAGTGAGTCTTGATAAAACAGTGAAAGTTTTTATACAAATACAGTCTCTTAACATTAATGGACATTTGAAAACTGTAGCTTAAAATCTTCCTGGATCTCATTACTCCATTGATAGGTTCGAAATAACTATCTACAAAGAGTCCTGGTTTAGCCACTATCGTGAACACCTGCCTGAGGACTTGTTCATAACAAATGTTGTGGGAACATTGACCCATATGGAAGTTTTCTTGTTTTTTTTCTTATTATCTTCAGGAAATAATCTCTTTGACTCATCTTTTCCATCCAATACTGTGGGACTTGACAATCTCTCCAGGGTTTTGGTACAATGGTGATAGGATCAGGGTGAGATTGGAGTGGGGCATGAAAGAAAGCAGGGACTATGGAGAGGAGAAGACTCCATCACTCTTCTGATTGTCGGAGAGGTTAGGAAAAGGTACAGGCTGAAATGTTGGTCTTTTCCCTGAATGGAAGGTAGCAACCTTTGGCAGCAGCCTTGCCTCTGGATCCCTCAGGCTTCCCCCACTTTCTTCAGAACCTTGGTGCTTCTTCCCTTAACCCTGCCACGTCTGTGTACCCGCCACCCTTGCAAAAGTATTCCAGGGTCCTTTTTTTTGAACTGCGTATTTTTGTTACCTTCAAGGGGTGGTGGGAAAGAATATTCATTGGTAGCTCTGAGGCTATGAGATGACATGGAAATTAACACAATAAAGAATCTTATATTTAATATGTTTGCACATAACACTCAAAATGAGTGTCGGGGGACAACAGGTGGCTGGGGAATATTTCTGTACCTTCAGAAAATAGGAAATATTAACGTTTTCTCTGGAAATTACTTTTAGAAATTCTGGCACTTGTCTTGTAATAACAGCTTTTTAATTGTTTGATAAAGACAACATTTTTAGTGCTGCTTCACAGAATTATACCCTGTTCTGTCATGTTGAGAATAAGAAAAACTTCTTGTAATACAAGCAGAGTATTTCAATGTTGAAATCCTAATTCATCAATTGTTTGGACACAGGTCTTTTTTTCTTTTACAATCACATACTCCAATACTGATTTCTAGGATTAATTTTCTTTTTTTAGTGTTTTATGGATCTATTTTGAAAGCTTAAAAATGGCACATTATTTCAAACAACAGAGTTGGAGGTATCATCATTTGAGATAGCTCTTGTCTGAAAAAACTTGTTATTCACATAGCAGATCCTCCTCACATTTTTGTTCAAACTTTATTATTTAGAGGAACCTGAAAGAGCAGCCACATAAGGAAATATATACACTAGGTTTCCAGAAACAAACAGGAAAAAAGGTGAAGTAATTGCTAAAAGAAAAGGGCTGTGAATTTCATTTGCCAATTAAGAAAAAAAGGTTCTCTCTCATGGACACATTTCTCTAAGAAAATCTAAAAAATACGTATTTCCTTTCCTGGGAAAGAAGGACTTATTTTATTTTATTTTATTGTGCTCCTGTATAGTTTCAGTTCCCACAGCCATCCTGTGTCCTCCTGCATCATGGCTCATTCTCTGTGTTCATTTTTTCCCTAAATCTCTCCCGTCTCAATAGATGATAATAAATGACTCATTTATCATTGCAATAAATAAATCAGTTAATCTGAACACTGACTTTCCGGATATTAAATAGAGAATACTTATTTATAAGCATCAAGTAGGATTTTTAGAAACTGTTTGGGCCACATCCAGATAACTTAAGCAACTACGAGTGTCTGTTTTGTGAGAGCTGGCAGAAATTCCCACCTCCTGAATCTGAATGTGACCCCGTTAGGTGACTGACATCCTAACTCAATATCAGGATGAGATCTATGCATGTGCTTTCCTCCACCCCCATCACCTTGGTTTCATGGGTAAGAAACTCAAGGGCTTGGTCCAGAAAGGAGTCATGGAGGGCTTAAATGGGTCCCTGATGGGTACTAACGGAGAGCAGTCCTGGAGAAGGTGCCAAGGACTCCTGTTGTTCTGTGGAAAAGGCAAAGGCCTTTAGAATAAAACATCTAAGCCTGGTGGTGCAGACCAATGGTCTGGGCTGTGGCTGACTATTGCCAGGATCACCTAAGAGCCAATGGTGACACTCCATGTGCATTTAAAGTTTCCCATGCACCTGAAGGTTTGTTTCTGCACAGTGCCTAAGCTTCACAGGACTGAGCAGCTTGTGCTGTTATTCTTGCCGAAGCCCAGCTTTCAGAAACTATGACATCTTCTGCATAAATCCTGGGTTTATATTGTAGATGAAATAGCTGTTGGCTATCACACATCAAACGCCTTCTCCCAGGATTACATATTTTTTCCCGTTTTATCTCCCGTGCTTTGGCCACATAGCGTAAGATCGTTTAAGTACGTGAGCAACACCACAGTTCACACCGCATTTTAGTAAGGCTTACTCTGTGAAAGGGTGTGGGAGAGAAGATTAAAATAAGGACACAGAGCCCTATGTGGAGGATGCAGAGCAAATAGGAATTAAAATCTTGATTCCAAGATTCTCTGTGTGCTGTAATAAAAGATGACAGTCTTTTGGATTAGGGTGATAGGAGTTATTGAAATTAATAATCTCCTGCAGGCAGGAGAAAAAGTTTTCTGAGGGAATGGTTTGATTGCAAGAGTAAGGACCCCTAGTGTCTTCTTTCATAGTACAGATAGGAGCTCTTCCTGTGGCATCAAGCAAAACTCCAAACTACTAAGGAAGTGTTGGAGCTTAGAAAGAAGCTCTGTTCTCCCCCCCCTGCCCCCAGTGTTTTAACTGACTATGTTTAAATAATTATATGATTCTTATTTTGATCTGTCCAAAATCTTTTAGAAACTTGGGTCTCATTCAGGAATTTTACTGTTCCTTAAGTTTTTTTAATATTCTTATTCTATGGAGTTAATGATGGCAGGAATATAAGAGAAAATTAAAAGAGAATCACATTTGCTCACTTTCAAAATGAAAAATTTCTGACTAAATCCTTGTTGAATTAGGGAAGTCTTTTTTAGTTTAGTGTGAAATTATAGTAAATTTAATGAATTATAAAGATTTTGACTTCAGAAAAAGTAAACTAGCTCTTTTTGGCACATAAGTCATTGGGGACTCTTTCATAAGTGCTCTATGACGAACTGGAACTGGTCTTTTTTACTCTTATTGAACATTTTGCCATGGTCAGGAACATGTTGAGTTTTATTTTAGGGAAAGGAGAGAGCTACTTCTTGCCTTTTCTTGAAAGGGGCAGGTAAAAAACAGTAGTCCTACTTGTTTGGTTTTGGATCTGAAGATGCAAGTGCATAGTTTCCATAGATACCACTGGGTTATCCAGCAAAAATGTAGGCTGCTCTGTGTGGAGAGTTCAAACACTAGATTGGCCACCCTATTCAGAAGGGCTGTAAATCTCCCTTTTATGCTACCTTATGACTCATGCTTTGAGCAGTACCTTTGCTACTAAGAAGTTTTCAGATGTTTATTCCAAAAGCAGCCAACTATCCTCCCCAAATTAATTTCATTCTGCAAATTTCAGGGTATTGAAACACATCACCATCCTCTACTTCAAAATGAACAGAGGTTTCAAAACGATTTTATAACTGCTTCTGAATGTCCATGTTTGAAAGAGATCATAGAAAGGAGACTATTTGATTGATTAAAATGTGCTGCCTTTTTTTTCCTCTCTTTAATGTCACTATTTCGCCTTTGAAGTCTAAGTTGGTGACTTAGGGCAAGTGGGCGACTCTGGGAAACGTAAGTGAGGTGACTTTGAAATCTAACTCCCCCTGGGCTTGGAATATTTCTGTGCTGATTGCAGAAGATGACCATGCTCCATTCCTGCTCCATTCCTAGTATGTAAGAGAAAAGCCACCATACAACAATGAGCAAGAAGAATGCAGGGAGCAGCTTCCGAGCTGTTACTCAGACATTTTTTATTGAGCCCCAAGTTCCCTTCAAACACTGAACTTGTATCCCTGGGAAAGGTGAAGCCCATAGGCAGTTTCAGTCAGTGTTGGGATTGAGGGAATGACATTATGAGGGTACCATGTTAATTTTGTTGCTTCCCTGTCCAGTTTTCTCTGCATAATTATTGAAAATGTATCTCCCAGCCTTGTAGATCCTATTAGATCCGAAAATTGGGTCAAACTCCTGCCATCATTAACAACAATAACCACAGAAAAGAAAATTGGCAAATACCAATTTTTAAGTTTTGCAGTCGGAGTTTACCTGATAGTGGACAACTGCATGCAAATACAGCTGAGTCCTCCATTAATTCATTGGTCTTAGAAGTGTAGCAGTTACAAACATTGTTTTCTGCCAATACGACTAGCATTAATCACAGTTAACGGACACTTCAAGAAGCAGAAATGGTACTTGGTCAGTTATGAGCATGTCATTTTAAACAGTCATTTTTTAATACGTAAACTCATTTTAAGAGCTGGCAAAAATTCAACTTAGAGAGGACTTCATAAAGCAAAAATTAAGGAGGAATCAATCACTTTTTTTTTGTTGTTGTTCTTTTTTTTTTTTGTTCTTTTTAAATCCACCATGTTAGGTTTGATGTCACTCAGTTTAAAACATCAGAGATTAACTTTGTATTCCAAGAAAAAAACTGCCTACGTATTTTTCCAGTTAAATCAAGCTAGCAGTATTCACTTTTTTACAAAATAAGGCAGTGAGGCTGAGAATGTTTACTTCAAGATTAATTAGCTAATTGTTTGTCTTCTGTCTTCCTTATTGCTTTTGCACCTTTAGTGTGCAAATTTATCTTTGGCACAAATACACTGGCCTTCAGCCAAGTTGTCTCACAGATTTTTATTGAATCTTTCAATTTAAAGGAGCCTGTAAGCAGTCAGAAATTGTATGGGATATCCCCAACAAAAAAATCAGATGTTGTGCTCAAAAAAGGCGATGATTCAATAGGGGGTTGTCTGTCCTCCATGACAGATTTGAAAAGCTCCTCAGTAATTTTTTGACCCAATAATATTTTCCTTCCACAGCTTCTTAAATTCTCCCTTACTTTCCAAGGGTGAAGGATACCTACATGGTATTCTGAGCTCATCCACTAAGAAAAGCAACAGTTTTCTACATTTATGAAGGCCTGAATGTAGTATTATTATGATATACAGACCAGTTTCTCTAAATTTCACCCTGCACTGGGTGTCCTAGGGATCCAAAATAAGTGCAAATGAGGACAGTGCTAAGAAATCACTCTGTAGCAGAGAAACAGCCCTGAACTGGAAATGGAAGTAGGAGGTCACCTGGCGACCGAGCAATCTTTCCTCTGAACTTTCTGCCCAGTTAGTGCAAAACGGCAGGACAATAGCCTGTTCCTGTGGCTAATTGCTACAGAGCACCTTAGCAATCATTAATAGTGGCATATTTAAAGGCATACCTTAATTTGTACAGATAGAATACTAGGCTACCACAAAGATGTTTTTATTGTGGATCAGGACAATAACCCTGACTCACCCATATCTGTGACATTTCCAAGCTTGTGAGTTGTTCAGGAATTAACATCCTACTCAGTATTTGACAACCGGGGAGTCAAGGCTGACAGTTGCCATCCCTTCTACGTGGCGCCTAAGGCTAGGATTTGTCTCTGGTTTCATTTATTAGTTATATAACCCACATGCTATTTTTGAGCTATTAAAAAAAACAAGAGATAAGCCAATGTAGAGAAAAAGAAATCCCCATCTGGGAATTACCCACCAGGTAGCTACATGCAGTGGACTGATCTACATATGCATGTATTAATTTTCATTTCAAATGTTCATGCCAGTGAAAACTGAGCCAACGAAACCTTTTAGGGTTATGTAACAATGATAAATGTACTGCAACAGTTCCAGGCGGGCACGGGGCCTCTGAGATTTATGGGTTGTTTATCTCTTTTTTTTACCTCTTAACTAGAAAAGCTCAGCTGCAGTGCAGCATCTGTATTTTGCAACGTGATCTTGCTTATTTTTATCTCATGCTTTAGTTTGGAAGGCCTGAGCCATGTCCAAGTCATAAGGTGAATCTGAATCGTAGATACTATCAGCCACCACCTGATTCTCAGTTTATTCTCTTACATTAATAAAGAGTGAGGAAAACAACACATGCAGTGCCATAAGCTGTGACAGTCTGAAACCCACACTCTCACCATTATTATGGTAGCATCTGAGGCCAAATTTGAGGGGAGCAGTGAGGGCGACAGCAAGGGACATGGAGGTATGAAGCTGAGTTAAATAATGGCAAGGCAAATCAAGCAAAGCATGGGTGGGGGTGTCCCACGCACACGCTTCTGCCGGCTGCTCCCTGCACTGCTGGCCGGGAAAGCAGCCCCCTTCGCCCTGAGCTTGCTGTCGGCGGGGTGCAGCCCTCAGCCCCTGCCAGGGCACCCCTTTTCCTCCATACACCGACAGCTTTGCTCTTTGGTGCTGTGACAGACGCCATGGCATCCTTTTGAAACCACTGCGCTGGCAGCCCATGGCTCGGTTCCCTGCCCAAGTGTGGCAGAGACCCAGGCAGCGGCGTGGAGAAGAAAGAAAAAAAAGCAGTAAAATGAATGAGAGAGGGAAGAGGAAAAGCCTATGAAGCAATGTCTGGTTTTCACAGGTGAATGAAGTTTCCTTCAGCCCAGCGCAGCTGACGGGTGTCATTCCCCTGCGGAATTAGAGAAGGACTCAGTCCTTCAGCCGCTGCTGCAGCTCAGCTCTTCTCTCAGGGTGGGCCGGGAGCCCTTTGCTGATCACAGGTGCTGTCCCACCAGTGGCTGTAAAAATAGTTATTGTACGTGGAAACTGAGAAGATTTTCACCTTGTGAAAGTTTTGTACAAGTAAACACAAGTTCAATTAGGCTTTGCTCTTTAAAATGAAAACTTTAGAGATGATTTAGACGTAGTTTACCAGCTGTTTATCAGTTCTCTGGCTGAAGACACTCCAGGGAATATGTAAGTCAGGCTACCCAGGTTAGTTTCTTTTTTTGTTGTAAAAGAAATAAGATATAAAAGACAGAGCCAGCAGAGCAAGTCACCTTGCCTTAAAACTGCCTGTCACAGCAAAATACAGCTGAAAACCAGAAACATTTCAGGTTTGTCAACAGAAGAACCCATACATTATCTGTTACTGGAACTAACATTTTTTTATTCTACCTAATGATTAAACAAAGTTGATAGCAGTAATAGAACACTAGCAGCTGAAAACGGTCTAAAAATGTAGCTTCTGCAAAACTCTGAGTCTCGATCGTCAATACAGACATAACTGTTTTCAGAGAAGAGCATAGCACTTCAGCATGATGAAAATGTGAATCTGATTTTCAGGTTCAATTGCTTCATTATTTTGCTTTCTTTTCATCACTTCTACCTATAGATCGCAGCTTAGGTTTTCACTTGGGCATTTTTGTCTGTGCAATGTAATACTAGTGCTTTCAAACTGACAAATGGGTTGTCTGCATACTTTCATACAGTAAGTTAACTACCCTGCTGAAGGCCTTAATGAAATCATCAGTTTTAGTTTGTTTTATTTTGCTTTATTTTGTCGTATTGAACAGAAGACTGAATTATCTAAGGTGCTAAAACTCACACTGGTATATCAGAGTGATTAAACAGTTTACTTTTATATAGATATAGCTAGATATAGATCATATAGATATAAATATAGATATAGATATATAGCTATATTTAGTCCACACAAACTTCCAAACTGGGATTTCATGACAAATTATCAAATATTCATGTTTTCAATAAATTCAATTATGAGCACAATTTTTGCATCATCTTTTCCCAAATATTGTGCTGTTGTGAAATATCACCAGAGCACTTTCCACAGAAAACTTGTTTTTCCCATGGGAAGACCTTGCTCTTTCCTACCTCTGCCCAACACAGAGGTGAGACCCACTGGTATGTTCTTCTGTTCACTTCCAGCCCTGTATTCCCTGCTCAGTAAAGGGGAAGTCAAACTGAAATTGTCAATAATTGAAAGTCTGTGTAGAATTGTAACTATGATGTTATTGATTCTCTTATCTAATATTTCAATATGTATCATTTTTCTTTAGAGCTCTAAAATACAGCATGTGTACTCCATCGTTGGAGTATACACCTAAAATGGAGAGACTTTGAAATAGAAGGAATCAGCATAAACTGAAAAACTGTTCTTTTTGTATGGAATCAGCATAAATTGAATAATCGTTCTTTTTGTATGCAACACCAACAAGAATAAGGTTGGCTTGATCTTATATCCTGCAAAGAATTATATAATTTAATTCAGCTCCATGAAATAGCTTGGCTAGTTTTTTCGAGTCACTAACAATTCTATCTGAAATACACTCCAGTGATTGGGCCACATGTTGTGACAAATATTTGGCAGCCCATCTGTGCTATGACCTGCAGCTCAGTCTGACAATTTTAGTGGTACATGGCTACTTGCTTCTAGTTAATTTAGACTGCTTTTCATGTCATTGCCTGCAAGTCTAAACACTGCATACCATATGTAGACAAAAAATATAACAAAAAAACCCTCAAAGCTGAGCACATCTTTTTTAAATGTGAAAGTGGTGGTGTAAGGAAAGGGAGTTTTTAGCAAGGTAGGGCGACATGGCTCTAAGCCATATTATAATGGCATTGTCTGCCTAGAGGTAGAAATCTTTTGGCAATTTCCAGTCTCCTTAGAATCGTCAGTCTGATATGTATGACAAGGTAATTTGCATAATTTTGTAGTGATGTTGCATACAGCTTGCTTTTTTAAAGAAATGAGAGTTCTTATTCCATAAGTTAGTTTTTTAGCCTGAGAAGGAAAGCAGCCAACTGGGCAAGCAGCACCCATATACGATGAATGTAGGAGTATGCTGGCAGCCTTCACACCTGCATTATGGTTGCTTGAAATCTGTATAGTTCTAATAGCCTGGGCTTGAGGAAAAATAGGGGCTGGTTCAAAATGCAAATGTTGTCCACAAGAAAACTCTTCTGTTTGTGGAAGAGTTTGAAAGAAAAACAGTGCACAGGCAAACACATGAAATGTGAGATTTGGGATGGCTGCCTTCTCCCTGCTTTTATTTGTGCTTGGTTCAAAAAGTGTTTCTGTTGGTTTGCTGTGGTCACCTCTCTAGTGAGAGCAGAAGAGAGCAGCTGAATCACAGCAATCATATAATGTTCTCGGGAGAAGCAAACTGGTGGGGAAGCTCATTCATAGCAAAGGGTGTGAATGAGGACAGAAAGAAAACAAACAGTAGTTATGATGAGGCAATATGGAAGTCAAACATAGCGGAAATATTTGGTATTTGTGCTGACACTCCTTGGTTTTGCTTCAGCTTCAAAAGAAAAATTCTTACAAGAAAAAATACCAACCTTGACAGAATAAAAGGGGAAAAATTATTTAGCTGAAATCAATTTTACATCAAATAATTTAGACAGGATTTTGAACAGCCTATATTTATATATTGCAGGTACTGCAGAACAAACGTATAATCAGTGAAGCAGTTTAGCTATAGCTTCCAGGTATTGTAAGTGCCTCACAGTGTTCGGTATAGTTCAACTTAGATAGCAGAAACACTTTACAAAATAATTCTATTCTGCCACATAACTCAAACACTGGAGGATACAAGGGAAACTTTCAGAAATCTCATAGGCATGTTTTAAAATGGGTCCTACCCTGGGTTCATCTCAGAGTCCTCACATATGCAAATAATTTAAGCCTTGTTTACATTACTGAACTAGAAAATGTTTATAACATGTCTTAACCACTGAGAGTCATGTAAGTATTGTGAATTGGAAGACATGTGACACAATTAAACATGCATGCAGGTATTTTTTAGATATTCATGAACAGCTATGCAGCAAGATTAATTTAAAACCTACAATGCTTTCTCTTACCAGATCTCAGCCAGGTGCTGGGAAAGGAGTTGGCAGGAAGTGGGAACAGACTTATCTCAAGAAAATTCAGGTATAAATAAAAATTGTCAGGAAAAGGGATTCTTTTGGTGGTCAGATATTCTTTGAAAATGACTCATACTAAGTGGATTCACTGTGGTGTATATCTGACTATATACTTGCATTTGAAAAAGAAATATAGGAAATTAGATTTTGGCTGCATTGGTAGTGTTATGCCAGTACTTTTTTTCTACTTTTTTTGTTTCAGTCTAAGTACACAAATACATACAGTGTAGTAGAAATTCAGCAGTCATATTATATAGTTATCAACACCAGAAAACTTTCCATGACCATGGTACAGCATAAAAGAATAAAAATTTGCCAACACTTCTGCACAGTGTATGGATTGTCTAATCTGAATATAGCCAGTTCTCTGATGCCACACCTTGAAGCTGTGAATAAGTGCTGAAACTTAATAGTGCCAGATTAGATTTAAGCTTTTGGTAGAAATAATGAGCTAAATGCTCTTCCTTAAAATACTGCATGAAAAACAACTCTGTCACAGAAGCCTGCCTATGTAGGCTTTGCCCTCAATAAAGCTGTAGTGCCTGCAGGTCCCCATTCACAGCACCTAATTTTGGAATGAAAGGATGAGAGTACTGGGACACTGCTTTCAAGCAAAGTATTGGGGGTTTGGTTTTCCCGGCATGCCTTTGAGGCACAGGTCTTCTTGAGAGTCTCTTCTGGTGCCTGGGAGACACAGGAATAATTTTCATGCTTTACCTATCCAGGGCAGTAAATTGCCTTCACCCTGCACAACCACATTACGAGTGTGACAGCCAAAACCAGCTCAGAAAGTCTTAAATGACACATGCAGAGCTGACTGTGCCAGCCAAAGGATAGGTGGCCATGGTGAAGCCAGTTCTTAAGAAAGAAAGTGGAGGAGGAGCTGAGATGAGTACTGGAAACTTTGGTTTCTTATTCTTACCACTGTTAGAGGAACAGTGAGAGTTGGTCACCACTGAAGATAAATAGGACCTCCTCATCTAGCAGGATTTATACAATCCCACTCCCAGTGTCAGGCTCTAACCTGGCTTTCCAAGGCTTTGGCTGAAACAAAATTGGAGTGTCAAAACGGCAGTGGAGCCTGCATGCTAATAGCTGATGTTCGGCAATGCCTACTTTACCTGTGCCCAAAGAGAGCCCTGCCCACCATGGCAGCGTATAGGAGCCAAAGGACCCTCCAGACCTTCTGCAGTTCTGCCCCCTTCTTCCATTTCTTGTATCGTGGAGGAGTACTGCAACATTGCCTGCCTTCTCGCATACAAGCATAGGCTTCAAAAGCCTTGATAGAAGTCTCATCAGGGTCACACAGGCAAGGAGACACTGCCTTTCCTAAGCATAGGTATAATGAGGTTAGAGAATCTGGTTCTTTACACTGTAAAGCCTTTGCAAGTGCTGACTTTAATATATCTCTGCTTTCTGTAGCTTTGTGTGGATTTGCAGTTCTCTACAAATAACAATAGAATATGGCAGTGCAAATATTTGCCTTAATTTTGCATCCAGCATGAATTAAGGACACTGACATAGTCAAATCTTAATTCCCAGCTCTGGTTTCTTTAATTAGAATTTGCCAGCTGCAATGCATTAAAACCACCCCAATCAAATGTATATATTATTCCAGAAATAGAAAGATAGTGTAGTGTGTTTATTATTCTGCATTAATTCCTTTTCTAATTTGGAACAGCTATATTTTTGCAGTCCTTAGGATTAGCAAATGTTGAGTTGTCAAAGTTGCTACAACTGATTGTTGCTGGTATTCCTAGGCAGACGTTCTGAATAAAAAGCAAGTGAGGAAGGAGGAATGAGCTTCAGCTTCCTCAAGAATCAAGAATTTCAAGCATTTCTTCCAGTATTGGGGGGGTATTAGTACTTAAACATATATGTTTGCTCCATTGTCTGCTTGCCACTTAAGTGTCCAGAGTAGCCAAGACATGATGGAAAATAATACTTTGTGTGTTTGGAAAAAGTAAGTAACACCATTCAGTTTTCATTGTCTCCTTTGTTACCATGGCAATGCAATGATGTATCTGTTTTTGGTAACTCCCGTCTAGTTAAAAAACAGATTTTTTTGCCGATCAATGTGATAAAATCCAATGGTATCTTTCCTGTTTTCAGTAATTCATCTGACCTTGCAGAGGGTACCCTGTCCTGCACTTGTTTGAACTGTTCTCTGCTTGGATTTTCTCACCTAGCAGGTCAAAGCTAAACTGATATCTATCTGCAGGCCATGTGATCAGAACAGGCTATAAAAAGATAATACAGATACATTTAAAAGAGCAACAATTTTTTTCAAAGACTAATAAAATAAAAAGATTTATTGTTTTCATAACTTAGTCTTAGACTCTGATCCCTGAATCTAGGAAGAACTTCAGTTCTTCACATTTTCCCTTTGCTTGCCCTGTCTCCCTTGAGCTCTGAGAAGACATTAGCTAAGCTTCTCTGTCAGCTCTCTCACACAACTGGTCTCTCCCCTTTCCCCTCCTGGAGCAAAGATGTGCACTGTGCATCTTTTAACATTCCCTCAGCTCCTGAATGCCTGCTGGAATTGCTTGAAGATCTGAATGGTCAAGGTGGGATTAAATGCTTATTCTGGCTTTCCTGGATGGGACTTGTCCTCATGAAAATTCTTGCAGCACTTGCTTCTTGTTTGGGCAACAGATAACTATTAATCTAAAATAATTGTGTGAATTAGGCAGCTTGTTGTAGTCAGTGGAACTGAGAATTTAAGGTCAAATTATCCATGGAAATAGCTCTCAGTAGACCTACATTAGCAGGGAATTCATCTTTTGGTTTTCAGGTAATGTGATATTTCTGTGAACTTTATAATTAAAGAGGATGCAAGCTTGTTACTAAATCACTCGATTGACAAGGTTGCTGTACAAATGCTAATGACTTCATCTCGCTTACCTCTTGTAGAAGAGCACTAATGTCTTTTTTTTCCTGCCATAAAACAAAGGCTCCATGAAACTGTCTCATGGTTATAGACTGCAACTTAATAAATTCGAGTACACATGGAGATAACTTGCACCCTTTAACATAATATCCATCAAGCTTCTGGTGCCAATTGTATTCTCTGTACTTGTTCGTTTGGGTATGTGTTATAGCAAAGCATTAGGCAAGCTATTGAAGTGATGGTCATGGCTTTGTGGGAAATTTGGCAAGCCAGGATGTGAAGACTCATCTGACAACTTAGTGCTGAATTCTCTGTGGGCTATTCTCTCGTCATTTCTCACAGGAGAGCTTGATCTTTCATTTTCAGGAGATGCGGTATTTTTGTAAAATGTGTAATTAATTAGGGAACACAATGTGATTGAAATAATAATTACAGTTGCTTATTCAGGTACCAACATTTCTGCTACAGTATTAGTTGCTTAAATACCTTTGTGACTGTGGATTTTGAATCCATATTAATCCAACTACCTAGAATCAGTCCCAAAATAATTTGGTATGGACAGTCCCCTAAGCCAAAGCAAATTACCGTTAAAGTTAGCGAAGCTTCTGAGGGGAAATGAGCAATGGAGGCAATTGCAAATTACAACTCAGTTGTATCTGGATTAGTGACTTTTTTTCAAGTTTTTAAAATGAGTGTTTTATTTTTATTTTTTTAATCCTTCCTTCCCATCGGCTGGCACTTGCATATTTGAGTTAAATGTTCTGGGATAACCCACCATGTTGAAATGCATGGCAATAAAACAATCGAAGTCTGATGCCATTATCCTAGCCTGTATGATGATTGCTGGCATTTTCTGAGTCTGTTATTTATCTTGTGACATTTTTATGTATGTCTGTAAATGCTCCTTGTGCTGAGGTGCTTGGAACTGATGTGAGGTTTGGCAACATTGAACCTGAAAGAAGGGAGGAGAATTGGAATGTGCCATTAAATTCTCAGATTGGGCACAGTGTGTAAGATATTTCCAGCATAAATCGGTTGAATGTGGAAACCAGTGGTGATCATGAAACCTCTTTTCCTTCCAAATCCATCCTTTGGTGGAAAGGAGGCCTCTTACATTATGTGCAAATGACCCCTTCTGGAGCACGCTTGGTATGGCACTGCCACGCAGAGTAGCTCTGCCAAACCCACTACACTTAAACAGTTCCCCTTCACACTGGCATGTATAAAAATAGGGAGTAGAAGAACCCTTAAGTGTACTCATGACTAAAATAAAATCGAACTGTATCACTGAAAGTAGTTCTTTTGTGGATTAGTCCCAGGTAGATTTTTTCTACCAATGCATTTCTGTGAAACTCATTTCTTGGCTTACCCACACACCATCTGTCTTGTGCTCTAGTTGTTTTATGATTATGGAGTTCCAACTCACATGCTGACTGGGCAAAAAAGGAAAACAAAGGAGCTTAAAAATCAGAGTGCGATAATTTCTGTCCAATGTATTCATATTCTGAACATAACATTTTTTTTTATTGGGTCAGTTGCTTGGATTTTCTTAACTGTCATAATGGAATGGAGAAATCTAGGAGTTTCAAGAACTATCTATTTGACCTGCCCTTGTTTTTACACAGCAAGATGAGAATATACTCTTTCTTTTGTCCTACCTATTGCAGCTCTAGGAGTAGGGTGGATTTTAACCCTGAGAGGGAATAAAATCTTTTGTGGACATTGAGGACAAAACCAATTTTGGTCAACAGAGTTTGCACATTAGTGCATGAACTATATAGTTCAGCAATAATAAACAAACCCTTCTCTCAGTGGCAAATTGTTGATAGTGATAAAAATTAGTGATGATAATTTGAAATGATAAAGTATCATGCCTTTCCTCACAGGATATGAAATTACTCTGCACTTTAACTGCTGAAATATTGCATCTCCTTGCTGGTTAAGTAAAGTATGTTTTCTTTTGCCCATTTCTCAGCTAGAGAAAAGAAGTAATTTTTTGTCAGTAGGGCAGAACTGTAATTCCCAATAGTGAAATAGTGAGGCTGAAAGACTGAGGAAGTCCACACCTAGAACTCAAGTTTTCTGTGCGCATGGCTTGTGTGTTGATACAGGCTATCTAACATTTTTTTCCATTCTGAGTACAGTACTTCTCTATGTCAGCTCTCTGTTACCATGCAAGTCCATGCTTGTTTTGTTTAATATGTGCTTCATTCTTTTTCTCCACTAAGATATTGACCAATAATACTAGGCAATGAGCTACCTTTCATCTTTCCTTAAAGAAAGCTGAACTTTGAGGTTTACTGATGAGAAAAAAACAGCTGTGACCTATTTATTATTGTATTCGTCACTGACACAGGCCACATAGAAAAGAAACTCTTCAGTCTTTTACTGACTTTTATGTCCAGTCAGGGCTTTTAGACTTTATGTTGTGGTGAAGTCTTGTGATTTTGAAACCTGTTTATTCCCAGCAGGCAATATCTTGTGGATAAGTTTGATTGACAATGTTATTGTTTAGACGGTTGAACTAGTTTCATCCTAATTAATTTTAATTGTTGTACTGATTATTTTCTCTCTCTGGGTGTCAATGAATTCAAGCATGTGATGGCTGTACAATCCTCTTTGTTTTCGAGGTACATACTTGGAAGGCAACCTTATGAATCCTATTAGGAGAGTTCTTTAAATATGCAATAAACACAGATGGTTTGGGTTATCGTTCAAACTATGCCTATAAAAACTGTTGCACAATTATTCTGACCAATTGTTTAGAATCAATTTACAGATACAAGCATATTTTATAGATTTACTTGGGTGAAGCTGGACTTGAGCTCAAAGTAGGTTTAAAAATTCTAGCAGTAAGAAGTCTAGTAACGTGACGTGAAAAAAAGGCATTCTACAATGTCACTATTATTTGAATAAATACAGAAACAATGAGCAAGCTCTTACAAAAAAAAAAAGCCTTGAGGGAAGTGCAGATTATTGGGTTAAGCCTAGTTTGATGGCCACTGTCTGAATGAATCAACATTATTTCCAGGTAGATGACTAATAAGAAATCCTGGTTTACCCAGCAGTGTCAATAACAGCACTATTTTTATTTGGCAGATGAGAGGTCAAATTCATAGATTTTTGTGAAAGATTAGAAAGTGAAAAACTGACCTCATATGGATGTCTGTTTGCAATTTTAATCTGCCTTCATATGAAAGAAATACTTACAGAATATCTCAGTTATATTGATGTTCATTATTATTACTTTCTCCTGAACCTTGACATTGCCAGAGTTGCCATGGTTGTAAAAACCAGATGTTTGATGCTGCTATAGATGATATACTACAGCAACTGAATGCCTGTTATAATTTAAAATGCCTTGATAAATGGTACATGTATAAAAGGAAAGAAAAGAAATAGGAAAAGAAAAACCAAGGGAACAAATAATAGATGACCCTTGGCAGAAACGTGTTGATGATTTCCTAAAGATTTTGTAAGCAAAATACTTTTTAATAATGATTCAAAAAATATAGAGAGTCAGCAATTTATGCAAATAGTTCATACATAATTTAATGAACCTCCTTTATTGTTTTGGATAAATAGTAAAAGCATTTTCTCTGAAGGAGAAAACATACACCTCTGTGATACTAGCAGGAACAACTTGTGTACCCATCCACCTTAACAGCAATTTTGGTTTGCATTGACATCACTCTTGCCTTATATTCAGGGATCGTATCACAAAACAGGGACTATTGAAATAGAATATTTAGTCTAGAAATGCATTTGGGTTGTCTTTTGTGGACAGGCATAGGCAGTCTATTTTGGATGGTACTGTGTTTTATTCTTGTCAGCTCCATTGAGGCACAGTGGAAAGCAAATATCCTAGGGACTCAGTGCCACCCCAGCTTCATGGCCCTGATTTAATGAGTATTTCTGATGAAGGGCTGTCAGTGGAGAACTGCTTATAGAGAACATATTGCTGTGCTGTAATCACTTTGCAGAAGTTCTTTCCTCTCTTCTCACCCGTAAACTGATGTTGTGACCAGTTGTGTTGGATGTCACACAGTTGGCTAAGGTTCAAAGGAAATTTCTGCAACATCAATCTTCTATATTTCACAAAATCACAGAACCATTAAGGTTGGAAAAGACCTGTAAGATCATCAAGTCCAACCATCAACCCAACACCACCATGCCCGCTAAACCATGTCGCACAATGCCATGTCCACACATTCCTTGAACACCTCCAGTGAGGGGCCCAAAACTGAACACAGGATTCAAGGTGCGGCCTCACCAGTGCCAAGTACAAGGGTACAATCACTTCCCTAGTGCTGCTGGCCACACTATTTCTGAAACAGGCCAGGATGCCGTTGGCCGCCTTGGCCACCTGGGCACACTGCCAGCTCATATTCAGCTGGCTGTCAATCAACACCCCCAGGTCCTTTTCCGCAGGGCAGCTTTCCAGCCACTCTTCCCCAAGTCTGTAGTGTTGCATGGGGTTGTTGTGACCCAAGTGCAGGACCCGGCACTTGGCCTTGTTGAACCTCATACAATTGGCCTCGGCCCATCGATCCAGCCTGTCCAAATCCCTCTGCAGAGCCTTCTTACCCTTGAGCATATCAACACTCCTGCCCAACTTGGTGTCGTCTGCAAACTCACTGAGGGAGTACTCAATCCCTTCATCTAGATCGTTGATAGATTTATTAAAGACGACCAGCCCCAATTCTCTATGTATCATTTAGACTTTCAGGATAATCTGAGGTTCAGCTGTATTATACCACATATATGTTGGTGCTGCTACTCGTAATGAGAGGTGGGCACACTTCTAAGAATAGCCATAATGAGTTAGAGCAAGATCAGTATCACCTTTGGCAGTGGTTAAGAGGGGATGCCTAACAAAGACTATGAGAACAGATTAAAAATACACTGATCCTGGTCCTAAATACTGTTCCAAACTCCAGCATTGTGCAGCTACAGGTCTGCCTGAGCTAGAAGAACCTTTTGAACATCCTCAACAGATTTCTCTTCCACGAGTTTGTCTAGTTTCCACTTGAATCATGTAAAGTTTTAATATCCACAGCCTTCTGTGGCAAGGAGACCCACAGTTTACCTACCTAATACATATAAGGAGCTCCTCATTTGCTATAAACTGCATGTATGTTAACTTCTTTGGATGCCTTCTAGTTCATATCTTGGAAGAGACAATAGAGAAATACTCCCTCTTTGCCCTTGTCATGCCACTAATCATTTTGTAGATGTCATGGCTGCTGTATGTCTCAAGTCTCTTTCCCCTACTCATGAAACCTGGTCTGTTTAGTCATTCCTTCCACGGAGACTGACCTACAGCTTTTGCCATTTTTGCTGCCCTTCTCCAAAGCTTTTCCACTTCTAGTAAGTACTTTTTGAGATGTGTTGACCGGGATACTACACAATATCCACACTTTGGATCCACACTGTGGCATAAGTATATTATTTGTTAATCAGTAATTCCTGACATTCAGTTTTCTCTTCTGGCTGTTTCTTAGAACTCACCCAGTGTTTTCATTCAGAGTTATAGTGAAAGCACAGAGAGGCAGAAAGTTCAGAGATAAGTTTATATTGCATTAACTACCTAGTTAAACCTACCAGAGTGCAAGGAAAAAATGGTTTTATGAACAGGGGACAAGGAAGAGTAAAATGGAAGTCAGACAGTTTGACTTCCAGAAATGGAGTAAGCATTTCAGAGATGTCACTATATTGTATTTGAACATTTTTAATGAATTTTTTTTTTTCAAAATGGTAATAAGCTGATCTTTAAACAAACAAAAGAAACTATTTCATTTTTATTTAAAACACGTAACAGTATTTTTGCTAAGAGGTACTGCTACTTCTTCAGAGGTTGTAGTTTCATATTTTTGACACTTAGAAAGTCTAAATCATGCTAGCTGAGCAGTCCTGTTCTGCAGAAGACAGGTGGTGTGTATTAACCCCAGCTGGCAACTAAGCACCACACAGCTGCTTGCTCACTTACCCCCAGCAGGATAGGGGGAGAGAACCGGAACGGTAGAAGTGAGAAAGCTCATGGATTGAGGTAAAGACAGTTTAATAATTGAAATTAAAATAAAATAAAATAAAATAAAATAAAATAAAATAAAATAAAATAAAATAAAATAAAATAAAAATAATAATAAAGTTGTAATGAAAAGGAATATAACAGAAAAAGAGAAATAAAACCCAAGAAGGACAACTGATGCAAATCAAAACCGTTGCTCACCACCAACCAACTAGTGCCCAGCCAGTACCCCAGCACGGCCCCCCTAGTTTTATTGCTGAGCATGACACCATATGGTATGGAATATCCTTTTGGTCAGTTGGGGTCAGCTGTCCCGGCTGTGTCCCCTCCCAACTTCTTGTGCACCCCCAGACTACTCACTGGTGGGGTGGTGTGAGAAGCAGAAAAGACCTTGACTCTGTGTAAGCACTGCTCAGCAGTAACTGAAACATCCCTGAATTATCAACACTGTTTTCAGGCCAAATCCAAAACACAGCCCCATACCAGCTTCTGAGAAGAAAATGAACTCTGCCAAAACCAGCACAACAGGGTTGTGAAAAGTAAGAACCACATTTTCAACTAGCTAGACAGAAATCAGGAAAACATTTTTAAAATATGGCAAATTTCATCTAACAAGAATCAAGGAGCATTAAGATACCTAGTAGGGGTAAATCTGAAATATACCTCCAGAGAGCAGAGCATAACAAACTCATTCCTTCAATGGAGCACTAGTATACCTTTTGTATATTTGTACTGTACTTTCCTATAGGCATTAATACTTTCTATTGATAAAAACTTTGCAGCATCATTGTATATGGCTGTGAAAGTCAATGCCACTGTGTTTGACTGCCTCTTGCTTGACAAAAAGGTGCTTGCTTTGAAAGCTGTTCTTGTGTTCTGCGAAATGCAGCTGTATGAGTTTTATAATGGCTTTTAAGTTACAATTTTGTAAATAAAACATCTTAATGAACACACTTGAAAAGTTAATAGTCTATAACATTGCTTAGAGAATGCATTAATTTTCTTGGGTTGCAAATTATGTCCTCTGGTTTCTATACTTAAGACAAGCACTCATAACTGCCATTATTGAAATCCAGGTGACAACTTCCTACTGACAAAAACAATTTTATCTATTTTTATTGGCACCAACTTCTTTTTTACATTCGGCATTGACTCATCATGTCTTCTTAAAACAAAAAAACCCCATGCTTTACCATGTGTTTTGGGTTTTTTTTTTGTTTTTTTTTTTTTTCTCCCTGTAATGATAATCCTGGAATATATAATGATTATTCTGGAAGGGAAATTCCTATTTGTACCATCACCCTTTCTGATAGTGCTTGACTGGCTCTTAGAGGTCTCATTTCAATCCTCTAGGGCTCATATCAGTGACAGTTGTCTGACTCCTGGCTGTTACATTAGAAAGCAAAATAAAGCACATAGTTATAATGACAGCAAAACAATTAATGACACTTTTCCAACAAAAAGCCCACAGAGTAGGATGAAAAAATGGACACCACATTTTTAGCTGAATTTGCTGTCACCAAAATGATGATTGCAGCTGGGCTTATGGCATAAAATTTAGCAATATTCTTGACAACAGCTGAGGACAGATCAGCTTGTCACACCCAGAAAGAGACAGAGGCTTTTTTAGAATATTTAGTGGTGCCAGATTTAAAACACATTGTATCAGTCTTCTTCATGGTTTTGTGAAAAGTGCAGAATTCTGACAGTCACAGAAAAGCTAGGTCACTCTCTTAATGCTGCAAGCTTATTTTCAGCAAAACAAGTGTTCTCAAAATGCTGAAAAGTATGGTGAGCTGCCAGAATGGATCATTTAAAGCCTGTTTGCATGGTTTTAATAGTATGAAATATTCTTCGTAACCCATCACACTGGTATGAAAGAGTCGTTGGTTGTCCTACCGAATCATTAAACTGAAAGTAAATCTATGAAGAAAGGCGACCCTTAGTAGCTGTTGAACAGCATTTCACCTAATAGTTTTAATTACCTTATTTAGTTTTCCTTGGTAAAACAGTATACTTTGTGTGCCTGCTTAGATGCTTTCATCATTTATCTGGTATTCAGTTTCAACGATTTCTCAAGGACTAGTTTATAGTGGAAATATAGCTAGATTCAGATTCAAGAATATGTAATTATCAGTAAGCTCCCAGCTGTGCTTGGTTTTTTTCAGTTTTAACAATTTGGCAGTTGGCAAGAGTTAAAGATAAAACTTTACCTGGTTTTAATATTTTGCACTTATTATAGATAAAATCAGAGATTAAAAGTGTAAATGAGTGTAAAAATGTAAAAAATGTAGATGAAAAGCACGTTAACCTTCAACTTTATGTAAAGCACTATAAATCCATTGGGTTGTAGTGATTTAATTTTATTAATAATATCTTTTTCACAAAAAAGCTTTTATTCTAGAAATGCCCCAGATATCTAGCTAATGCAATTCTTAGTGCTTAATTGAATCCGATTGTGTCACAGATCAGCAACCAAAAACTGCAAAACCTAGCAAAGTTAACAAAGCAATGTAGTACTCACTATTTTCTCAAATCTAAAAATAGAACAGGCCACCTGAGAGCACACGTCCATGGTATGTGCCACATTTGTTCCACTTCTAATAAATATTTGATCATGACTTGTGCTATATTTTGTTTGTATGGTATCTCCTGCGGTTTTTGTAAAGTAATACTGTTTATGTAAGATCTATTGTGTGAAAGAAAGAATTTTTGAAGAAAAGAAGATACATACATCAGCTATGATGAGTAGTATTGAACAGTCCCTTAGAGATCTATGGTTCAATAACATTTTGATCAATTTTATGAATAGCAGTGTTCCTGCATGTTGAAAACAATACCTTATTCCGAGCATGAATTTTTAGAATTTTTGAGCATGTTGAGACTCTAGGAAGTATTTCACAAACTGATTGTTCATAGTTTTTGGGGAAGAACATGTGTCTAACACATGAATTCAGGTATGAAATTTCTAATGAAAACAGGCAACTGTGCAATATAACCTTTTAGATTACACTAAATTCTTAACAATCTTCACTTCTGATTTTTTATCCAGGAGAGATTCACAAATCAGTGCTTAGATTTCTCTTTAAATTGCCATCAAACATATAGTAAATAGCCCATGTTAAGATGCTATTTGCTCATCACAGCATTCAAAGTAGTTTAATAACTGAAACTTAGCCAAGATACTCTGATGCACTCTGGCACTGTTTTTATTTTTTTTTTAAACAACAGTTTCGGCATGCTCTAAACTTTGCTGAGCGCACCAGAATATCCTACGAGAACAGTAAAAGCAAGTGGCATTATAAATAGGGTTTGCAATTCAGAAGATCCATACTTGTCATTATAAAACTACTGAAAACCTTCGTATTTGCAATGAATAAAGGAAGACAAAAATTTCAGAGTCTGTATTTTTTCAAATTTATTGATTAAAAAACAAATAAGCAAAAAATGGAGTACACTACTAGAAAATGACTGGCAGCTGGGCTACAGCTATGCTTTCTGCATCAAAGGTGTTATTTCTCAGCTTCCCTTGTAGTTCACCTTTGGAGGAAGAACATGAGGTCCATAAAGGCTTTTAAGGCTTATTCATAAAACTAAGAAATCCTAGCTATTTCTTGAGGACAGCCATGATACACTGCTAACATGTTTGTGCAACTGACGTTAAGGAAAGCTTTATGCTTTGCCAGTGACAATGGCAAACACTCACAGATAACACTCACTCCAAATGGCACCTCTGCTATGTGACAGTTCTAGTTTATCATGTCCCTGTTACTACACAACAAACAGCTTTCACCATTTTCAGTGTTTCCCCTTTTCTTTTCTGTGTTTGTATTCTGTTTCCCAAGGACTATTTTTGAAGTCATCAGTCAAGCCTGATGAAAATGAGAAACAAACTAGATTAACTTTAAAAAAGCTGCCAGTGCTGTGTATCTCTGTAGCTCCAGTGATCATGAGTCATCATGCGGTTCCTGGGTGACTGTCACATTTACGCTCAGTCCCTTGATTATGCCACAATTTATTTATATCATATTTTATACAATGACAAAAATGATTTTCCAGTTCTTTGTACAGTTCCAAAAAGAGTTCAGAAAATAAATTTAAAAAGAACATCAGGTAATAAAAGAAACGTATCTAATGTAGAAGATGATTGTTTACACATCTTCTGCAGAGGGAAAGATGTGGAAAAAGGAAAGCAAGAAAAATCTTAAGGCAAATAGCTGTGTCTCCTATGCTTTTACAAGTACTTGTCTCATCATTTTCTGACAATGAATTTTGATGTAATACAACTGGAAGCTCAGTTTGTTGTTGTATTTAGTAATTTAAATAGATCAGTGTAGAACTTCTGCAATTGGATTTAATCTTAGATAACTTGAACTGACTGAAAATTTGAAGTTGTAAGCCATAAGATCAAGTCTATATCTCGTTTTCTGCCAAAGAAATTAAAATGGGATCCTGCTTTTGAAGATCTTCTGCTGAACATGTAGCAACAGCTCATCCCCATGATGTGTATTAATCTGATCTCCACACCAACAGATTAGCTTTTTGTCATTTCTTGCATTCCCATTGTATCAATTACTCCCTTACTCTCTCAAGGATCACTTGAGCATATTTTCTCTCTTCTAGGGAAAAGTACTGTAGAGCTGACCCTATTTTGAGCAGAGGATTGGACCTGATGATCTCCAGCACTCCCTTCCAACTTAAATTATTTTCTGACTCAAGGCACAAAGATGTAGACTACACCTGAAGCATTTTGCTATCAAAAATCTGGTTTTGACCTTTTCTTGACCAGTATAACTACCCTTACCTTTCTCATTGAGTCATCTTTCCCACGTTCTTTCCTTCTTCACCTTTCCTTCCTCCCACCCCCCACACAGGGAAATACTGTTAATGAAATAGTTATGCAAGTATATGGACAAAGCTGGCATTTGTTCATTTGGCAAAATTAATGAGATAGCTAACCCTAATGAAAACCTCGTATTTAGGCATATCACAGCTGCCCCATTTCTAGTCTGTTTTAACTAGGTTACTGAAGACCATTATCAAATATGTCAATTGTTGTACCAATTGTTAAGATTTGTTAAAGATTCTTTCTTTCAGTTACATATTAATATGTAAAGCTCTGTAGTTTGATTTATTTCTCTACTGTTGTTACATGTTTGGGTTTAAATTTATTTATTTAATTTTCTTTATGTCAATTATTCTCTTATTCTTTCTGCTTTATTTTAAAAATCTCTGTATCTATGTCCATTCCACTGAACTCACAACAGCATGTCAGTTCTTAGGTCTGGGTAGTATGGTTCCCATTGCATTGGACCATGTCTATGTAGAGGCAAAAGTATACCACTGCTCTGGTTTTAGGACATTCCTCTGAAGTAGTACTATTTTGAAGTATCTGACCTACAATGTAAATATAGATGGAAAGTCACATAAAGCAGTTTGAAGTGAACTTTATTGAAAATGAGGGTATTAAAAGAAAGATCACTGTGAAAGATCTTGATTTTTACTGAACACCGCTTCTTTTTGACTCTCTTCTCTCAACCAGTTATCTTTTCTTCATTTCAACATAGGTAAACTCTTCAATGTATTTTCCACATAAATTAAAATTTTTATTACATTAGGAGTTGCTTTTATTTCAGAAATGTTGGTGCAACACTTGTAATGAGTTGTTGAGCTTTTTAAACCATTTTTATCTTAAGATTTTTTTAAATTTTTTTCATACTTTATACCATAATTTTGATTTTAATTCACTGAAATATATTATCCTTACATATTAATATAAGGATATATTATATTTATATAATAAATATATTAAACCTTAGTATCATACAACTCTTAATGAATGAATGGGTATCATTTTTAGGAAAAAAAATAGTTTGTCTCATGCCTCTAAGGCAACAGGTACAGAAGACATCTATTAGGTCATTTAATGCATTCTCCGTTGACCTTTGGAAATTGTTCTGCAAGACAGTAAAAAGACATTTTTAGAAGTTCTGACTATTTTATGTCTCTTTTCATTACATCCATCTAGAATTCTTAGTCATATTCCCCACATTCAATCATTCTTGTTCCTCTCTTTCTGTAAGTGGTAAACTATGCCTACAGCTAAACAAGGGGACCTATGACTGGTTCTCATGTCCTGAGTACAGGGGAGTGCTTCAGCTGCATCCCACCTTATCTCAGAGTGATATCTGGGCAAAAATTATCCTCTCTTCACATCTTCTTTTCTGATCAACTGCGTGGACTGGAAGGGAGCCATGACATACTACAGCCATGTCCCCATTTGGACATATAATAAAGTCCTTTTTAGCTGTCATCTTGATCAGCTACACATACTTACCTACCTACCAGACATGAAATTTTCCAACTCCCAAGACATTTGCACAGTCTCAAGCCTGCCCCAAGACAGTTTTTCATTTTATATTTCTAGTTGCAAATAGTTGAAATAGTTGCATTTTTATTTCTATGGACTTATGGTGTTAATAATGAAAAGCTTGGATTTTTCGGTTTCATAAAAAAATGAAATGCAGTATTGCCTTTCTCAGACATGCAATATGACCACAGAAATGCAGCTCTAATACTGAAGAGTTATGCTTCATGACTTTTACTCTGCCTAGATAAATATGATATTTTCAACAGAATTTAATGAACAACAGGAAATCCACATGTCCATATGTCTGCATAAGTCACAATTGAAACAGAGAAGATATACAATCTCACTCACACCTCAGTGTAACCTTTCATTACAAATGAGAATGAATCTTGGTTTACATTTTCTTCTGCCTAAGCAATCTACACTTAGTGATTGGAAAAACCACTAGATAACCACAGAGTTAAAGAATTTTCCTTTTTGTTTAGCACAACCTTTTGGATGGCTGTAAATGCAGCTGTCTACGAGAATATTTCCTGGGGATTTAAGTCATTTCACTCTGTCATTCCCCTTCTCACCTTGAAAAATATATTAAGTGCATGTAACCAGGAAAAAGAAGTTCTTAATCACATACATGATCTATAGTATGTCAAATACCTTATGATTTGTTTCAGTAAAGTAACAGCTACAATTTTAAGTGTGCTCTTGGTTCTATGGGATGCCAGCAAAACAAGGAATGAATTTTACAATTATCCTGCTTACTTTTAAGAAAGTAAAAGCATACTGAATGTCAGAAACTGATGCATAATACGAGGAGCTTAGTTAAATAATTCTTTATTTCTGTGTAGTGCTATATAATCTAAATCTCTGGGCAGCCAACAAGAAACCAGTTTCAGAAGTCACAATCAGAATTTCTCCTGTAAACTTTACTTAGTTTAGATGACATGTTCTTCCTTCAGAGTCCCAGACAGCAATATTCGCATATATCTTCTATTGTAGCTACCTATTAAATTTTCTCGTTAGTGCCCCTTTCTTCTTTTGGAATAAGCAGAGAAGAGCAGGGACTGGAATCTATTGCATTATGTACCATTTGCAATGAGTGATATTGTATAAGTAGCAGTTCCAAATCTTATCAAATTAAAGCTGGATTTGCATATCAAAGTTGATTGTGCTAAGGGCAAAAAATCATGATAACGTTATCCCTTAATCTCTAGACCATGCCACAGTACAGATTTCTTTCCTGTCATCCTGGGAGGCTCACAGCTTCTGCCTGCCTCAAACCTACAGAGGGTTCTCACTGGGAAGCTGGAGGCTGATCCCGTAGCTGGATTCCAAATAAAACTATGAGCTCAGTACAGGAAAAATCACTTTTGTCGTGTATCTGAAGCTATCAAGAATGTGTTGAAAAATTTGGATCACATTTCTGATATCTGAGTTTCATCAAAAAATTGTTGTGCTTCTTTGTAAAGAACTGAGAATTGGCAGCACAAGCACCCTAGTGGGGAAAATATATTGGTGCGGGATGTCTTTGAAGTATGAAATTTGTTTGTGCTTTCTTGGATTCTTACGTCACTGTCACAGTTATAGTGTAACATGCTAAAACAGCAATGAAACCGAACTTTCAATTTAATGAAAATGAAATATACATATGAACAAGAAAAAAGCATTATTGTGACTTTAGATCAAGTTAAAATGAAACATAGTTACTACTGAACTATGCAGGTCATTAAATAATGGCCTCACTCATCATCACAGGTCAAAGTCTGCCTTTGCCTAACAGTAACACGCAAACTAATGTTACGCTGTTGCATCAGTGAGCTGCATATTTCCCTCATCCATGTAACAACTACAGGTACATTGACACACCTGATTCATGCTGCTTGCGGCTTCAGCATTTCAATATGAAATGTTCTTTTTAAATCTCAAAGACGCATCAATTTATTTCACTTCAAATGTTATTTATTTTGTATCTTGCCACATGTTGTGAGTTGGAATGCAAAAGAGGATGAAGAGGAAGGAGAAGAGACAACATGTGTGAAGAAACAAAAGATAATGCAAATCATATAAATAAGCTGAAAAACTTTTCAGGGCACAAATCAGGGCAAGATCAGCTGTGAGGGTTAGTCATTCAGAGCTGAATCTTAAGGGGTCCAGAAAAGAGCAGTATAAGCACTTTCTTTGGCCGTAATTTACATACACAATTTTTTTTTTTTGGTTCCTTCTTTTCAGTGGTACAATTATTTCTTACAGTTGGCCTGTGAGTTAGACCTTTCAACACAGTTGGATTCCGGAAGTCATATCAGAGGTATAGTGAAATGAAATGTAATTACGTGTCAGTAGGTGGATGTGAGCCTAAGAGAGTCTGACCGAAGCTAAATGAGTAATTGAGCCTGTGAAAGTTGGAGCAAGTGTGATGTGCATTCAAAACTCTCCAAAAAGAGATTGTACAACTTTCAGTCCCTTCTGCCCTTAGCAGGCCACGGTATGGGCAGGATATTTTGGTCTGTTTGTTCAGTGAAGTATTACTTTAGTTCTAAAAGTTGAACATAAAACCACATTTAGTTACCAAATGCAAAACCGTACATTTGATGAGAAACTGCAGAACTTTATAAGGTGTGAACTCAGACTGAAACCCAATGGTTGAAGTGTTTAGGTTTAAAAAAAATAAAATAAATTCTCCTACAGAGTATATGGAACTGAATGAAAAGAATGGAAAAAAAATGTATGAAAAATAGGGAATGGTTTTGGTAAGATGACATTCAAGGTCTAAAAATTCTTGGGAAATGTGCTAAACTGGATTATTCTATGATAAATAAAACAAATAGAATAATGATATTGGAGACAAAATGTTTTCTGGATTAAAATAATTCTATACTTCCACCATTCTGGAATCCCTCCACAGTACAGCATAATCCTGTAAAAGGATATCTGTGTTACAGTACAAGATGCATAATTTGCTCATTGTATTTTGTTACAGATCAGCTACTTTGATTGGTCTAGTTACAGTATTACATTAAGTACGCACATATATACGTTGAGAATCTAAAAGGTGTTCATTTCAGCAGTAATCAAAACAGACAATGATTAATGATCAAATAAAGGCAGATCAGAAGACCAATTATGAGTTTTAGAACTGTTTTGGAATTTATGATGTGTCCCGAAAAGAATGAAAACAGTCTTTTCCACCAGATACTGTTTTAATTTAGCTGAGGAACCATTATATTAAGGAGGCCTCACTGCAGAGTCTGTTTTCAGAAAAAAAACCCATTAATCAAGGAATTTGGGGGTTTTTTTACAAAAAAGACAATTTCCAAAGGCTCAGAAACTTTGGAACTATGATTAACTGCGATTTTCATGGCTTATGCAAACTGAATTAACAATTTTAATATTTGATTGTTTGTTATTAACTGCAGCTAGATAATCAAACAAAAAGATAATTACGCTACATTTTCACTTATTGGTTATTTTTGTGCCAAGTTTTCTGATGGGGTTCCCAGCAATTAGGACAGAAACACTACTTTACTCCATGCTCCTTACAGTGCTAGAATATGGTGCATGCCAGACAAGCAATTTGCATACACAAAATGTTGGAAATGTTAAACTTGTGGTACGTATAGATTTGGTATATAATTTACAGAGTGAAAATGGAAATTCATATCCATATTGGAAAGTAGAATGTGTTCACAAACTCAAGTAGCTGTTTTCAGGTATAGACGGATATTTGCGTGCATCATTAACTGACTGGTGTAAACGTACATAACGGATCATAAAAAGTATATATGATAATTTTCAGGGAAGCTCTCAGCTACTTATTAGGTATTTAGGAAATATTAATATCAAGAAGATAATGATAACTATATCCGATCATTCAAATAACTTAGCTGGAACTCAGAGCATCACAGACCTAATTCAAATGGTCACTTCCCTCCCATGATAGGTGTAAACAAGCCAAGAATCCATGAGTCAAAATGTATGATTGATGTATATAGTGTAGGTGACAAATGCTTACATTTGTTTTCTAGCCAATTAGCAACCATGTAGTGATATTTATTGGAAAACAATATTTTGTGTTTAGGAAGCTGTAGCTAGCATCTTTGAATCCCAGCTGTTGGACAGGCAGCGTTAACAGTTTGTCCAGCAGTGTCTCGGTACTCTGCTTTGCTGCTTGTTATACTGCCTTATTAAAGGAAACTTAAGCAATGGATTTGGTGTCAATCTGAGTTTGTGGTTAGGGAGGTCAGGCATCCCCAGCTAAAATGAATGACAAACCTTCAAGGAAGAGCAAGCAGACTGACCGTTGTTTGAGTCATGGTGTCAAAGCCTCCATAAGAACTCTGAATCGATACTAAGAATAGAAATTACCTTTGACTTCAGTGGGGCCAAGCTTGTATGCTGTGTTGCTACCTAAGCACAGATAGTCATACTGTTTTTGAGCGGAATTTGGCTGCTTCTGCATTCCTGGTAGGTAACATTCTGAAACTATTATTTCTTTCAACCATATATAATGCTTGCTGCAGAAACTAAAATGTCTGTATGGAACTATAGCTATATTTTTAATCATAGATTTATCTTTTGGATTAAGTTTAGTATCTACCAGTTAATTTCAGGTTCTTTTTAGAAGGCAGGGAAATGTTATTACCTTTATCAGTCTCTGTTCTTCCATCAGTGATTACTCCGTAACTCATTTGGTGATTCATTTTCACTGTTATTTTTCATTGCCTTTACTTGAATTTTATTTTTTGCTTTAGGGCAGAGAGTTAAGGCAAAGTAATCATAAGATAAAATAAAGACTTTTCTCTCCCATCTTCTTTCAGCTGAGATTAAACAATCTGTGTTGACTGACAGAATGGATTTTTCATTGAGTGCAAAGTGTTTTTTCTTAAGCCTACTTTTAAACCCAGGATATTTTTATGTTATCAAAGTAACGATGTGAACTGCATGCAAGCTTCAGAACTTTGCAACAAAAGGAATAACATTTAATGAGTTTACTCCCATAGAAGTATATAAAATAGTTCAATAGGTTCCAGAACATTCACATTTTGAGCCAATATATTATTCCTCTAATTTTCCCCCAGATTTTAAATGTACAGTTTTGCAAATTTATGTTCACAAATGAGGAATACTTTGCCTGGATAAATGCTTTTAAATAATCGTAATCATTTTCTACTGTACACTCATGTGAAAGATGTTAACCTTCATTCCAGTATTTTCTGAAATTAACAAACAATCCTAGCTTGTATAATACATCAGCAGAAAAGGATTCCTGGAAATATAAACCACTTGAGCTAGAACTAAAAAAAATCCCCATTGATTTATTATAGATTCACTTTTACAGCCAGGTCCTCAGCTGAATTGGGAGTCTCAGTAGAGTTTCATTGCTTTACAACAGCAGTGGATTGTGTCTATACCTGGAAATTTGAACAGAATTCTTGAGCTAGCAATATCTAAAATCTGAATACAAGCTTAATTATATATACACAGTATTTTTATACACAGCTAAGCAGACACCAGAGCTCTGCTCTCACACCTACTGGATGATATCTGCTGCTATTCAAATGCAGTCTTTCTCTTCCTCTCTCTTCCAATGATTATTTTGTTAGTCTATGGAAAACAGAGTGCTTCATCCATACTGGTTAAAGAGCTTCAGAATAGTCTACAAGGAGTGGCTTGGATGCTCTTGTAGGAAATAATACTCCCTAGAAAGACCTTGATAGGATCAAGTGGAACTATAGGACTCTGTGGGTGAGGGTGAATGGCACAGTGGCCTAGGTGATGAAGAGAAGAGCAAGTTTGCAGATGACATAATATTTGGAAGTATAGGGCTACTATTCAGAGAGACCTTGATAAGCTGGAAGAATGAGCTGGCAGAAACTGCATGAAGTCCAACAAAGGCAAATGTAAAGGTATTCAAGATGCACTAAGTCAAGCTGGAGACTACAGGCTGAGGACCAACTAGTTGTGAAGTAGTTTTTAAAAAACAAGGACCTGGGGGCCTTGCCTTGGCAGGCAAGTTGAACAGGAATCCACAGTGTATTGTTTTGGTGAAGAAGGCTAACTGTATTCTGGTGTGCATTAGGAAAAGTATAGCCAGCAGGTCAAAGGAAGTAATTATTCCCCCTCCTCAGCACTTGTGAGGGCATGCCTGGAGTATTGTACCCAGCTTCAAGCCCTGGTACCCTACAGATATTGACCAGTTGGAGAGAGTCTATCAGAGGATGACCAAGGCAGTAAAGGGGTTGGAACTAATGATGTGCAATGAGTTTGTTCATCCTAGGGAAGAAAAAGCTAATAGGGTTTATGAGAGTCTAACTGCTGTCTTCATGACCTAGGAGGGATTACAGGACCAGTCTCTTCTCAGAGATGCACAGCAGAAGGGCAGAGGCAACAGTCACAGTTTGCAGCAAGGAGAATTCCAACAAGACATAAAGGGAAAAAATTCTGTAACAGAACAGGTACAATAATGTAATGGGTTGCCCTGTTGTCTGTGAACTTCTGAAGAAAAATATTCTGTCCACAGTGTAGCTCATATCATCAGGCCCCTTGCTTATGAAAATGAGATGGAAGTGAGAAAAGATTCTGCTCAAAGGGATTGGGTGTTTCTATAATTTCCCTGGTCCTGTGCTCGGTTCAAAAGACAGTCTCTTAATCTGAAGACAAGACTCTCTGACAGATGTTACATACACATTTCTGTAATTCAGCAGAACAATGCTTTCTCTTCTGAGATTGCAGAAAGAACATCCATTACGTATTCTAAACCCAAGATGAGTACTTCTTATGAAGAGTAGTTTCTAAAATTAAGTAAGTCAGTTAACTAAATCACAAGTAGTAGTACCAATATAGTTGTATGTAATATTTAGCAACATGAATGAATGTTTCTTGAAAGAGAGAAAAAGTAAGCTGAAATGGCTGTAATGCATACAGGACAATAGTGACATATCATTGAGATATGCAACAGAAAAAAAAAGTTAGAAAAGCATTATTATAGGAAAAAAGAGTAAAGTACAAATATTTTTAACTTCTTGGAAAAACATTCTTGAAACTCATTCTAAACTTCACTTCTCACAGAAATAGTCTTAGACTTTAAAGTGGAAATGTGATCCTACTACTTTCTAAACTGACTTTTTTCAGATTCCATGGCGTATAATAAAGAAATTGGGTAACTGAAGATGACAGCAAAAAGAAATGGTAAAGAAAAGTCAGAGAGTAATGAATGGCACTAGAGTAGAAGAGGAAAATAAATATCAAATTGGAAGAGGGGACATAGATAACAGGACTATTAAAGATAGAAGGACATGGCTTTTCGTTGAGCAGTTGGTTAAATGATACACAGCACAGTAGCTGGAGCTTATAGAGGATTTTAGTTATCTAAATATTATTTAGAAAAGAATACTACTGAGGAAAAAATGTCTACAATAGGTTCATGTGATCCACTGATTACAGTCTTGTTGATAAAGAAGATAGAATTAAATAAGATATAGATAAGGGCCTTATTTGAAGGAAAAAATTATTTGAGGAGAAAAAAAAAGATCACATTCCCAGGCTTTAGGAAACATGGAAGATCTAGAAAACATTTTTGAAGTAAAATTGAAGAAGCAAAATTGGACTACTAGATTGCAGGAAGAGAGACCCCATTAAACTTAGAGAATTGATCAAGAAATTTGAGAGGCAAGTCTAGGAAGTAGGGGTTTAAGAAGACAGGATTTCTTTGAAGAATCAGTAACAAGGGCACGGGTAGAAACTGTCCCACTGGTGAGAAGAGATCAGAATGGTAATAAGAGAATAATTTGACCATGAAATGATCACTGACCTCAAGTTCAAGAACAAAGCATGCAGGAAGTAAAAACTTATTCAGACTGTTAAGGACAAATAAAACTAAAGGCTAGGTATACAAGGACGAAATTAGATAGGCCATGGCAAAGGCAGATATGCAACTATCCGGGGATATCACAAGTGAAAATAAATAGCTATGCAAATGTTGCAGGAGCCCAGGAAAATCATTGCTCCACTCTCAGCAGAGGAGAAAGCTATCAGTAGATTATACCAAGAAAATCACAGTGTTCAGTGCCATTTTTCACAAGTTTACAGGAAAATACACAACATAATCATGTGGCTAATGAAATTACTACCACTGATTCACTGGGAAGAATTCATACAGGAATAGTAACGAACAGGAAAAAGAATATGTAGACAAAATCTATGTTTTAGATTGCCGACGTCTGAATACATTCTCTCTAAATGCTGAAAAAAAAGGGTGAAGTATTCTTAGATCTCTTAATGTTTACCTTTGAGTGCTCAGATTCTGTTCTGCAGAACAACTGCTCACTTTCCTGTTCTCATTTATGTAGCTGATTTACATGTAGAACTTCCCGCTTATTCTGTTACATTGCATTGTGAGTTCAGCTCACCCTGTAACAGGGGTAAAGATTTACAAAAATGTCTGGTGGAGGATGAACATAATGCCTATTTTCAAAAAGGGGAGGAAAAGAAAGGAAGACTGAGGCAATTATAGATTGGGTGTTCAGCTTAATTCCTAGAAAATGGACAAGAACATTCTATAAGCACCTAAAAGAAAACAACTTAGATGAGTAACAGCTAACATGGGCTTGTCGAGAACAATTTGTGTTGAACCAACCTCTTTTTCTTCTTAAAGAAGGTACCAGAGCTGTACAAAAAAGAAAGATGACTTGACTTTGGTAAGAATTTTGCCCATCACACTCCCACATGACATTCTCATAAGTAAACTGGGGAAGCTTTGAGCAGTAATAAGCCAGTACAGAAAAACTAATCTCAAATACATGACTGGTTGGAAAACTACTCAGAAGTATTAATTGTTTACAGTGAAAATGAAAGCGTAAAGAATTGACTTAATCAGAGTTCACCTCTGATTCTATTACCACTAGTATTTTCATTAATAAACTAAGTGACAGGACAGAGAGCATGTTCATAATAGAGACATATGGAATAAGGGAATATTAGTAGCACTAGGAAGTTAAGCTTCTGCTTTGAAGATATCCTGTGGAAGTGCTTATTTTTCTTGCATTTAGGGAAATTAACCAAGTGAGTTGACTGATACGAATCTCCTACTTTCACATCCTGGGAAACTTCAAAAAATATTCTGGAGAGATGTTAGAGATGCTCTTAACACGGAAATAAATCTGTCTTTCTGAATACAAGACTTATCCGTGGGGTAGTAATATGTACTTCTCTGACTGGCTTCCTAATGCTAGAGAAATATTATAGGGTGAGGAAGGAGGTAGGATGTGTGGACGGTTGAATAATAAAGGAAATTAAGTGCTCCAGTGCTTCTCAGAATCCCATAGGGTAGCACGTAATATATAGTAAACTTGGTTTGGCATATGTTTTCTGAGAAAATTTTTGTTCTAAACAAAAAAAAGTAAAAATTTTGTTTTGTGAAAACTAGCTGGCCATGGTTCACTCTGTCATTACACCTATGAGATAAAAAAACTGCCAATGAGCTGAACTGAGGTCGACTTCCTGAGGTTCATCATAGTGAAAAAACAGTGCAGGGCAACCTTGAACACTGGTGAGAGAAAACTCCAGATGAGAGAGGTAATGTCTGGAGATTGGTCATCTGAGTTGGAAGTGCTGGAGATCACAGTGATAAAGCACAACTAATTGAACACCATGAGAATGCAATAAAGCCGTACCAAGTTACAAGTAATGGTACAACAGAGTTTAGACAGGTAAAATAAATGTTTTTGTCTTCTGGTAATGCCATACTCCAAAGTTTTAGTTTTCAGGAAGGTAGACTCTATGCAGTCTTCCCACCAGTTTAAGCGAGGTTAGATCAGGTTAAAGTGGGTTCTGGAATTTCACTTACTGGAAGCAGAAGAGACAGGCTAAGCAGGAGATGCTTTTGCTCTCTACTGGCTATGTCCTTTGCTACAGGAGGGCTGCTGCCAGCAGATCACAATTTATTTGGCTTCCAGGAACACTTTCTGCAGGCTTGTGTATGTCTTCGTGGAGAAGGTATTGGGGAAGCACCCAAGGTTTCCTGGTTTCTAAGATGTAGGTCTTCAACTTCCCAGAAATTTGAGTCTTTTTGGTTACAAACTCTTAAGGTTCCCAGGCTAATTGCTCTGTATCACCAAGGTAGAAAGCATACCAAGAAAGTAGGTAACTCAGAGGCTACAGATTCTCAGCTCCCCAGTTTTGCAGCATGTCATCTGGGAACTGCTGAGTTGACCATCCCAGATCCATTTGGATAACTGTGTCATCCCCATGTAACTTCCATGGGAAACTAATGCTTGTGATGTAAAATTTTATGATATTTTACTCCTTCTAAAAGCAAAATGCCAATAACAACAAAAAGTTGCATTTAGGCTTTCTATCGTAATTCAGACTACTATTTACCTGAGGGACACCTCACTCTTTGCAGAACTTATATTTAGTTTCCTGGACAGAGCGAAGCAATTCCACCTCTCCCAAACACTCAGTATCCTCAGGTGGCAGAAGCTCAGAAAGAAAATGTGAGGGACCTGAATGTAACAGAGTTTTCCACTCTGGCTGGGGACCAACAGCAGGCATAGAGAGGGACCTTAGGCCATTAATAGTTTCTTCAGCTGACTCAAAGAAGACATATCATAACTGGGATACAGACAAATGAGAAAATTTACAGCTGGAGCACTGGGCTGGGAAAGAGAAACAAACCTACTGCTGCAGATTCACACTTCTCAAAGAGAAAAGAGTGGGGGAAGAAATCTTCAGGACAGTAAGGCCAAGCATCTTTCAGAAATACACCATATAATAATGCATTTCCTTTCCAAGGGCTGTAGGTAGAATGAAATAGATATCATACCTACTAGCTGGGCATGTTGCATGGTCATGGTTCAGAAGATGTTGTCTTGGCTGTTTTATATGTGATTGAATATAATTTATAGCTCAGTGTCGTGGTTTAAGCCCAGCTGGCAACCAAGCACCACACAGCCGCTCGCTCACTCCCCCCAGGTGGGATGGGGGAGAGAATCGGAAGAGTAAAAGTGAGAAAGCTCGTGGGTTGAGATAAAGACAGTTTAATAGGTAAAGCAAAAGCCGCACACGCAAGCAAAGCAAAACAAGGAATTCATTCACCACTTCCCATGGGCAGGCAGGTGTTCAGCCATCTCCAGGAAAGCAGGGCTCCATCACGCGTAATGGTTACTTGGGAAGACAAACGCCATTACTCCAAATGTCCCCCCCTTCCTTCTTCTTCCCCCAGCTTTATATGCTGAGCATGACGTCATATGGTATGGAATATCCCTTTGGTCAGTTGGGGTCAGCTGTCCCAGCTGTGTCCCCTCCCAACTTCTTGTGCACCCCCAGCCTACTCGCTGGTGGTGAGAAGCAGAAGAGGCCTTGACTCTGTGTAAGCACTGCTCAGCAGTAACTAAAACATCCCTGCTTTATCAACACTGTTTCCAGCACAAATCCAAAACACAGCCCCATATTAGCTGCTATGAAGAAAGTTAACTCTACCCCAGCCAAAACCAGCACACTCAGTTTTATTTTTTTTTTCAGAAAAAGATGTTACAAAAGCCCATCAAATGTTTAGCACTAATGTATTGTCAAGTGGAATATAAATCCCTTAATTAGCAAATACCATAAACATATTTTACCACATTTCACAGAGTAAGGCAGATAAAAAATTGCTTGATTTACAAATTCAGAATCAGGCTCATGTACAGTGTATATGAAATCATGTGCATCTTGTACAGGTTGCAAATAAGCTAGTTGCAACACATCCCCCAGACGGAGATTAGAGAAAAGAAAAACTGAAGAGAAAATGAAGACTGGAATTTAATCACATTCCACTATTCAGCTCATTTCCACTTTTTCTGATATTAGAACGCTAGAAGCAAGCCTTGACAAGCTACCTGAGCACTATTGTTGATCCTATTTTATGCCTTTCTTTTGATTAATCTTGCTCTTTGCAGGAGTAACTGAACTTGTCACATTTGGACTCTGAAATCTACTGCAATATTTGAGCAATATAACTGGTTTCTGTTGCCATACCAGTGGGAATTTTCACCAATCATGTAAAATTTTGGTGTGACATAAATGAACACCTTATCAAATATAGAATGAATTAATCATCCTTTTCTTCCCTTTATTCCCCATGTCAAGATTGTGACCAAATCTCCAAAGATATTTTAAAGTCTGTATCTGCTGTGTCTCTGGAAAACCAAACCAATTGTTCTCCCTGGCAGGTGAGCCTATATGTCCTCTGGAGCCTGTTCAGCTCCTCATACTGAGCTCCCATGAATGCAGGCCCTGCGCTGGCTCTGTGTGCTACTTCACTGCCTGCGTGCCACGCTGAGCAGCTGTTTCAAAACGTCCCTTGATTCCTAAGCTCTGCATACATCACTGCTGTCTGCAACCCCTAGCTAGCTCCCTTTTCAAGTTTCCCTTTCCTCAGTCCTCTCCATCAATTACATCAGCTGCAACTCTTCATTTCAGATATCTCTTTGCCTTATTCTGGGATGCTTCTTTGACCACCTCATTTACCAGTTTGTTAGACTTTGACCTTGCTTAATACTCATTTATTTTTTAAGATCCAGTTAATCTATCTATCTAATTTATAAGTGCAATCTCAGCATTTTCAAACAAAATCGGAAATAGGCAAGCTGAAGCCATTGTCTCCCATTTTCTCCCTTGTTCTCTTTTCAAGTTCATTCCTGTTTATGCAGTATTATACCAGTTTTGATTTGTGTGCACTTCTGTGCCGCAAACATCTTTCCAGAAAGAATCTGACTCACTATAGGTCAATTGACAAATAGCAGCTATAGGAAGAATATTCCAGAGAACCAAGTTGTCCTAAAATATAGATATTCTTAGGCGCAGTTTCGGGGTCGCTGTTGTTACTGTCTAGGATGTGTGCCATAGCTGGCAGAAAGCATTAAGACTCTCTTGCTCTTGCAAGTGATCTGAGTATCAGGCCAGACAAAGTCCCCCTGTACTTCTTTTCACATTTAGGAAAAAAAAAATCAAATTAGGTTTCGACTGTGCATATGTCTCAGAAAGAAAAGTCCTGACATAGTTAAAAGACATTGTTTTTCTTACTATTTGCTAAGATGGTCATTAAAAGTAGGGATGGAAAACTACTATCTGACCATAACATTAAAAAAAGGTACTACCTTCACAAAGACTTAATTCACTTTCAGACTCCATGATCTGAAAATCTGCAGTCTACAACTATGTTTGATTTGTCACAAAGTCTGAATGACGTACATTTTAAAAAATAAAATTCAAGAGGTATTTCTTTTAGTAATGCTTATATTAGAATGGTTTTATGCTATGACATCATCTTCAGAAAAAAACCGCATACGATAATTTAATTTTAAAACTGAAATGCCCCGGGACTGAGGTTAATAAAGAGCAAGTATTATGTGTGAGCATTTTTCTATTCATACTTAATATGCATGATCATTAAGGATAGAAAGTATTGTAAAACATTTTGGTTTTTTAAATATTCAAGTTCATAATGAGCTGGATAAAATGCATCCCCTTATGCCGTTAATACTCTATTTCCCATTGACACAGTAGACCTTTCCAATCATATCCATTTTTAAATACTCAGACTAAGATGACAGATCTATGCAGGTCAGTCTGTCACATGTGTCTGGAACAAAAATCTGTAATCACTTGCTTTTGTGGATTAAGAAAGATGGAAAGACTGTATGCCAAAGACTAGGCAAGTATCTTTGGTACACCTCTATTAACCTCTCAAATTTCTTCAGCTTTTCTGTCTTTTAAAGTGATGTAGGAAAGTATGTAATTTTTAAGAAAAGATCTGAAGTATCATCTCTTTTCCTACTCCCTGTCTTTCTTTGGATTTAAAAGCCAGCGGTTTACAACATTTCACTTCTACATAGTCACATAAAACCATGTTGATCCTTCCCAAGTTCCTAATGGAAGTTTTTCCTTTCTAAACTGCTGGTCTAGCTCAAGATTTTTCATCCTACTGTTCAAATATGACAGATTTGAAAAAAAAAAAAAAATTCCTAGTTTCTTGCTCTTTGCCTGTATAACTGTGTAGTCATCGTGACAAATATACTTATATTGACTATTGCTACAGAAGCTATATTGAGCTCTCTATGCTTTCTCTTCTCTCTTGAGTGATATCTGGGTTTCTGAGAGAAAAAGCACAATCACTCTTTAAGACTCTTCTTCAAAATTCCGTGTCTCAGAGGAGTTGATAGTTTCAAAGATTTGCAATAGCTCTTCCATCTCCTACAGACTTACACTGAGTAAACTGAACAATGTGTTGCATATTTTGCCCTGGATTGTTTGACAGCACAGTAGGTTCTAAGTGTTCAGTGTTCATACTGTTACATGGGAACAGGAAATATTACAGATTGGTTTTAAAAGCATCTTGCCAGCAAGGTTTTCTCTAGCAGTGATGACTTCTTAAGTAAAATTTAAAAGGGCATTTTTGTTTTTCAAATGTCATTGTTTCTTTACCACTAGCTTGCGAGTGACTTTTTCATTTTCATTTAGTATTGTATATGTTGGAAACAAGGTAAGTACCACTTGAATGCTCTTGACGTGATAAATTCCAGATTATGACATGAAGGTCTATCTTTCCAGATAGGCCCTTAGCCAGTGCTAATTGTACTGCTTGCAATGTTCCCTGAAAAGGCACTGAAGTAGAACACTAACAATGTTTCCGTGCTACACACAGCATTAGTCAAATGTTTTAAAAGTGAAATAGAAACAAGACGATTCCGAAATAGAGATGCTATTGAAAGGTTCAAAATATTCAGAGGAACATTTCTGTCCCCTGAATGATCTTCAAACAGTTTTATTTTCACTTGTGGGATAAGTTCAATGCAGAGCAAGAGGAATACCTACATGACTAGGAAAGTCATGATTTGGCCCTATATAGAACTTCCTTGATGCAAAAGCTAAAGGCTTTTATGCAACATTGATAATGAACTTAATATAAGCTTGCAACTGTACATGCAAATTTTTAACAAGGAGCTTACCTTGAATGAGTCTAGTTGTTAAAATACATGAAATAATTGGTACAGTAGTAGAAAAGAGTTTGTGAGTATAAACGTAGAAAACTGTTATGATGTTGACTTAATAATGCAGCCTCTGATCATTTTAATGAATATTTACCCATGAAAGTCCTTCCACAATGACCTGTGGAACTTTTTGTGTTAAGCAGTAATGATAAATACACATAGCACCATGCTGGGTACATGTACTGCTCACAATAAAGTGTGGAAAGATAAAAGCCCTAATATTTCCAGGTCCCAGCATAGTTCCCCTGGAGACTACCTGCTTGCATCTAGGTAGTACTGCACTGTGATATGCAAGCATATCCTGAATACCTGGAAACAGGAGTATAAATTACATGACTGAGTCTTAATGGTAATGTTGCTGAAGTCATTATTATAATGAGAAAAAATTACTTTCTGTAATATTAGGGAGAATGAAAGAAGAAACATTCAAACATTTTCTGTCTGTAGTTAAGCTATTAAAGTCATATTTAGCCACTTAAATCCTAATGGCTTAATTTTTAAAAATTCTGAGTACCATTTTCTCAGTGAACATCACTGAGATCACTAAATTATTGACATCTCTGGAAATCAAGCCCTCTATTTAAGTGCCATGAATGCATGAGCTTCCAAAGTCTACATGCAAGATATAAAGGTAGTCTGTGTGATATCTGAAGCTTGTGACTAAGCTTCAGCTCAAAGTCTCATGATCAGAGTCCTTCAATGTCAAGCTGTAGTTACATGAAGATTTGGGTCATGCTGGAGGAGAACGTCTGAGTTTAATGGTACCACTTGGTTGCAATGTGGATGGGATCAATGACTCTCCTGTCCTAGCTAAGTCTCCTTCACTCCCCCCAAAATATTTGTCTTGTGGTGACATCATGTGGTCACCACCAGGCAGGCAGTGTCCTTCCTAAAGCATCTTACCTCATGTAAAGCAAGACAGAGTGGCCTCTGCAGGCTGTCATACCGCTGTCAGTGCAGATGAGAGGCGAGCGGGTCAAGGATCACTGCTTACTTCAGTCCACTCCTTGACTCAGGCAATTTATGACTGTATTGACATAGCCTGGCAGTTAATTTAAGCTCCTGCATGTCGAACGTCACTTTTCAGCTTAACTCCTGATTTTAATTGTGGTTCGGTATCTCAGGCTGGCCAGGGTGAGAAATACGTATCACAATCTTAGAAGTAAATCTGGTTTAAGTAATTGCCCTTAATGGACATGGCCTTATATTACTGAAGTAGGCAAAACAGTAGTATAAGCTTAGAAACTGACAAACTGAATAACATTTTCAAATTTTTGTGCATACCAATCATGAAAGCCACCTGAGGAACAATAAATCAGATTTAATCATAAAGTCTGGTTTAAATAGGGCAAGTTATTCCTCTGTTGGTACCCTTAAAACATACAGCTACAGTATTGATATTAAAGCCTTCAAATATATCAGTGAAAAGTACTTATGTAATCCTTCAAACAGAAGGAAAAAGGATATACTCTGTTTATAACATACTAAGTAGGCAGATATGTCTCTAAAGTAGATTCCACTTCAACGCAAGACTTTGTGATACCAGTTAGAAAGCATATGCCATATTGCCTCAACATCCTGTTACCAAATGCTGATTGTTTATGATCATAAATGAAATATGTAAAGTAGCACTGAAAATAATCTTTCAAATTTCAAGTGTTAAAATATATACTGTGCAGAATGTCTACCAGGTATTCTGAAATGCAGGGTCTCAGGGATGTATTTCTATGGTGGCTTGTGGAGTACAGGAATAGATTTCAATGCTGCCTCAGGTACTGAGATATGTCCACTTCCATGTATTTGCTGTGAACACTAATACCAACGCTAGATGCCCAACCAAGTTGGAGTAAAAGATATTGAGAGGTATAGTGGAGTTCGATAGCAAAGCCATGGTTGCACCATGGTAAATAAAAAGATTTGGAAGCAGAAACTCCCAACGACATTTGGGTTCAGGCATGCTTTTGCAGTGCCCACTGTCACCTTTACCCCTGATTATTTAAAATTGCTGCTGATGTTGCAGCTTCCTTCCTGCTCCTGTCGCAGGTGGGAGCCACAGGGTCCTGAGGCTGCTCAGGGCATATGATCGCTGATCATGTCTGATCCTGACATGGGTATGGGATAGCAATTTGTCATGTACGGAAACCCAGGAGCTGGGAATGTGCTTCAGTTCCACAATTCAGATGTAGACAAAAAGGCTGTTATTATACTGCTGACTTTCCCAGGAACGGAATGGTTACTAATGTATTATATATGCTGCATCTTAACTGCAAGTCATTGGATTTGATGCAGGGATTAACTGCACCCTGATGTTCTCTGTTACGCTGTTTTGACTAATGATGACAATATTATTGCAATATTTGTGTGTTTGTTTACTAAGCTCTAAACCTCATTTTTTAAGACAAAAAATGTTTATCAGAACACCTAGTTAATGAACTGCATAACATGGACAATCAAATTTCAGAGCTTTTCCCCCCACTGAAACCAATAATCACTGTTTTCAGAAGAGCTAAGAGTCTGAGTCTGAAGACAGTCAAAGACAAAATCCATCTCACTTGTTCTGATGGTTATTCATATTAAATCATAAGAACAGAAATGCTATTCCAGTTTCAGCATGTTTCATTAAACTCCCAACCATCTTTGGTGTTGTCTTTGAACACTAAAGAATTAATCCCTTATCTAGCAAAGCTAAGTAAGTAGTATGATCAAGTAAACTCATGGTCTTAATTTTAGTATTCTAAATAGACAGAGCTCATAAAGCTAGATTTTCTTTAAATTTTCTCTAGCCATTAAAACATTCATACGGCTTTTTCATGCATCATTTCCATTTCCATTTCATTCATTTCAATTCCAGCTTTTTGAAGTACATATATACCAGAAGTGGTTTCTGTACTTTAGTATCCCTTTCAACAATGCTGAATTCAGAGATGCATCTTTTACCACATCCATTTTTAAATCAGCATTGCTCCTTTTTTGTTCTTCTGTCACTGCTAGCCCCTACTAGTTCAGTTCAAACACGATTCCCTACCTTCGAGAAGTCAGTTGACTAGCTATTAATCCATTTGTCTGAATTTTACTGGTATGGTGCTGTGATTTTTTTAATTAATATGTCATAGAATCATAGAATGGTTTGGGTTGGAAGAGACCTTAAAGACCATTTAGTTCCAATCCCCCTGCCACGGGCAGGGACACCTCCCACTAGACCAGGTTGCTCAAAGCCCCGTCCAACCTGGCCTTGAACAGTTCCAGGGATGGGGCATCCACAGCTTCTCTGGCAACCTGTTCCAGTGCCTCACCACCCATGTCATGGAGAAGTAATCTAAATTTACTAAGCAGAATGAAGATATGTCAAAAATACTCCTGTCCTTTAATGTCCTTTGTTAATATACTTCTTTATCAGTTTCTCAGTTATTTCACCTGGAGTCGCTACCATAATAAACAATTTATAATCAACTCTGAGCCCACTTTAGATGTTGTCAATGAGAAGAGAATTTTCAGTCTGTTGGGAATTCTGGCAAGCACTTCTCTTCCCTTGCTCCTTTACTCCTTTCCTCTCTTTTTTGCTTCCTTCCATCCTCCCCAGTTCAGAACAAAATTTTAAAAGGTATTGAAAAGAAATATTTCGTAATTGTTAATTTTCAAAATCTCAAAGATACTGTGTAAGACAAAGACACCATGTAAGAACTTCAAACACATTCATGCATCCCAAAAAACATTTTGGTTTTGATGAATCACACCGAGTAATCGTATGGTGAGTAATTCCTCATCTTTACCAGATGAAAGCGTAAATTCTCACTTCTTTCAACATACTGAAGTATTCACTGAATTCATTTTCCTTTTCATCATTATTATGTATTTTATCACATCCATCCTATAATGAGGATATGTCAATTGGGGCATTTATTACATCTGTAATATGCTTGAACTCATGGATCTTGCCAGAAAACATACTCCTGATGCCTTTGTTCCCTTTTCAATTTTCCAAATCCATTTTGTTCTCATTTATACTGTCTCTTTCTGCTGCTTCCTCCCAACATTTCAAATTCCCTGTACTTACTTTGCTGTTAATGGTCTCTTTTTCCTGTCTTTCACCAAGTTGCTGTTAAACCTGTTTGTTCCAAACTATTTTCTGCATTTTTTTTCTCCTGCTTCTTCTTACTTATTATAGATTTTCTTCGCTATTCATGAAAAGACCTAACAAAACAAGTTGTTTCTATACAAATTGTTATCTTTACTGTTGACTTGAATGAGAAATGTATGTAGAAATTGCTGTATACTTTTAAAGAACTGTAGGCTAAAAAAGACTTAGTGGATTAAAGAGAAAGAACAGAATAGAAATAGCAGGTTACCTCATGATAATTACCATACAATCTAGTCTTAGTCTCCATATACTGACACCACCCCCCTTTAATACGTGGTTATTTTCCCAAATCTCTGTAAGCCTCCTGATTTGGATACTAAAAACATAAGAAGTAGAAATGTTGTTTTTCCAACAAACTGTGTCAATCAGTCAGGAACTGTAGGATTTTTATAGATCCTAGCCCTTCAATAGACAGAAAAAGGAAATATGGTATTTATAGCCAAACATCTTGATGTGTTTTAAAAACATTGTATTGATTATATCCATTAATGACAATAGTAAGTAATCCAAAAACTATGCTGTATATATTCTGTACGTTTAAATTTGCAACAGTCTTTGAAGCATTCTTGTACCATCTCTAATCCAATTTGTAACACTTAACTGTATATGATTTGAATGAATAGTTCAAAAAGCATTATATATACTTTATTGCTATCAAATTGATGTGTGTTACACAGGTTTTCCCTATGATTATCTATATGCAGCTATGAATTAATATTATCATTGTAAGTGCTATGCACTTGATTAAGTGAGCATTGATATTGCTGAACGTATGTACTCATTCACATATTCTTTTATTTAATCTATTTTCAAGATAGTTGCTCTGAATCACTGATAACATTTTTCTACATCCCTGGTTGTTCATGTACATTATGAAAGTATTAATTAAATTTCTGTGTCACTGTCAGCATAAAAAAATGTTTTACTGAAAGTCAAAAACATTGCAGTTTGTCTTAGGTTATAGTTTTCTTCAATATTATTTTTCCCCCTCATCTGTTTTCCTGTTTCTCTTGAAGACTAGACTCATTTGGATTCTTTAAGTTAGTGGTGGAAGACTTCTGAGACTACCCATGGAAAAAGCAGTGATTAAATATGAATGCTTAGTGGGGCAGACTGAACTAAATAGATGAGCGGCTAGGAGGAATGTCTGCAAATACAGTTGTTTGCTGTGGTTTTCACTATATGTAATGCTTTCATTCATTTAAGAGCTGCGTACTTTCATTACAATGATTTACAAGCCTCAGATATTCCTAGAACATGCAGAAGGAGTTTGTGCTTTCCTGTATCATGAAGCATATATGACGTCATATTGTTACTATAAATTCTTTCCTGGCCATTATCTTAACAAGTATTATGATTAATCATTGTTTTCTTACATAGTGCAGAAAATATACATGCAGTTTTATAAAAAGAGTTTTTAATTCTCCTAGATTTTATGCAAGGCTGAGGCCAGCAAAAGTTAGAGAAGCTAAGGATTGGCTTGATATTATACCATTTGAGGAGGAATGCAAGGAAGCCAAGATCCGTGAGGTCTGGCATATGCTTTCCCTCATTTATTTCTCTTTTACCATGGTTTGGTTGCACAGTTGCAAGGAGCCAATTCTGTCAAGACAGCAGAAAAGATTTTCTTCCCATGGAGGAAAGTCTACTGGTGTCTGTTAACAGAATCTAGTCCAATGACAGGATACAAATAACTGATGTTAAGCTACTCTAAGCTCCAAGACTCCCACTACTAAGTATTTTCCACAATTACAAAGAAAGAGAAGAAAGGTACCTTTCTAATCAGAACAAACCACTAGAATACACCCAACTGCTAGAATAAAGGAAATACGAAATATAGAATCCTGCATGAAGCTTCTAACGGATATCATCACCTAATCTCATTTACCTGTTCAGTACTTAAATAATACATTTGTAAGCAGCTGAAAAAATGCAAAACATGTTTATTAAAAATATAACTGGTTGATAGACAGTGCTGTAATTCAAACTTGATTTTTTCTTAATTCTATTCAGGTAATGAACACTTCAGGGAGTCACAGAATGTTTCAGCTAGCAAAATGTAAATTACATACTGGTACATTATCAACTCTTGTATCCTACGATTTCTGGACTAGACTTATTGTGCCTATAAACATCTTTCATAGTAAGTTATGTACAATGGGGTCATATACAGTGCTTGCCAATAAATCTCCACAATTTACCCACAGTTTGTAGTCAATGAACTGCTGAGTTATTTCTTCATATTTTCTAAATCTTAGTCTATGTAGCTACACTAGTAGGCAATGGAAGAAAAATTTTTACAGTATTGCTGATAAAGGCAATAATGTTTTGGGAATTCAATTCCAAATAGCATAACAGTGCTTCTTTGCTTTCCTCTATACTCCACTCTTCCAGACCCTGCCTGACTGTGAACAGAATGCTGAATGCCTTGACCCTTTTATTCCTGTCAATGCAAATCTATTTACAATTTATCTAGAGAATGTGAACCCTCATATAAGCAATTCTGGCGGAATACAAGAGTATTTGCTGATTTAGAGTAGTGGACTGATGGAAGATGAATCTTGGCTATGTAGCTTGCTAATGCATTTGCTGTCTGCTGTTATTTTGAATGTTGTTCTTATGGGAGTAATAAAACTGCCCTTTCACATGCAGTTACATGGCAGCACTTTGTATGGACCTGGTTGGCTTTGTATCACTTGTGTGCTGTCCTGAACTGGCACTGCTCTGGTGGCTGCTGCTATTTCATGGCAGTGGTGTGGGAAGATCACAAGGCATTATGGCACTGAAGTGCTCAGCACCTCAGTATGAGACAGAGGGAGGAAGCCACAAAGAGAGGGGAGGCTCTTTGTGACACAATTTCACCACTGAGAAGCCTCAATAATCTCTAAGGGGAAACAGTTTGCAACTTTTAACACCTGAGCTGGAGGGAGTAGGGCATTATTATCTTTCCGTAGGGGCACGTCATTGAAGATTACTTGCTCCCTACTCCTCCTCCCTGATGATGGAAGTGTGGTAGATGTAGCCACCCCATCCAACGAGCTCTTAGTTGCATGGGTTTCTTAATCATGTGATGGCAGCCTAGCCAGATCCTATTTCTAGGAGTCTTTAACTTCCTAGTCCCCTCTGTAGAGTGGTCTTTAATATTAACTATACTCCCAATTAAAGATTTAAAGAAGCCTGAAGGTACAACTGATTGACCAGTAATATGACCTACAACATGCATTTTCCATCTGTGTACATTTCTTTCAAACAGGTAATAAAGTAGCACCACCATTACTTTCTGTTAGTGAAATAAGCCATCGCCCTTTCTTAAAAAGAACTTTGTCAATGGGAAGTTAGAACTACATAAAAAAATTTGGACTAAGGTCAGCACCAGCAGAATAGCATCAGTAGAAAAAACAACTTTTCTGTTATTTATATTTTTTTAAACTAATTTCTAGTCTTGTCTCATTCTTCATAACAATGCTCTGGCAAACAGCAGTTGTTAATCCAAAACTCTGTCAATCATCTACCAAGTGGAACAAAACTCACAGGATATGAAGTTGCAAAACAAACTAATAAAAACCAAAACATGGAAAATTTACAGATATACCTCTGCAAATCAATGTTAAAAAAACCCACAGAGAATATTGTCAAGCAAGTCTTGCCTATAAAATACATCTTGTGAGATACTGAACCAAAGGTTGTTAGGACTTCTGCTATAATTTATTTATCCTTAGGGCACGGGTTTACAGCTAATATAGCAAAAAAACCTGAACTTTGTAAGTGCTGGCTCCCTGTGTTAATATGCTAATGGTCTTTTTCTCACTACCTTTTTTTCTCTGTTCCTTGTAGTCAATAAATTTTGTCAAAGTCTTCTGTGAGTGAAAGGCTAGAAACAACATGGAAGACTGCTGTTTCAAGTACAAAACTAGAAATTGGCAAATATTTTTGGGTGTCATCAGAAGATAAATGCCTATAAAGTCAGACCTAAAAACCAGTGCATTAGTGAATTATCATACTGAGGGCAGAGCATGTATTGGGCTCAGTGTCAGGGGAAAGGTAGAAAGCGTGCATATTGGACACTGCGACAGTCATTTGGTCAGCAAGAGCTATCATTTAACGTTAATTTTGTTTCATAAAACAGCTGCAGAGGAAAGAAAAATGATAGAGAAGAGTAACAGTCACCGTAATGTGTTAATGAAACGTTTGTGCAAGCAACATCCTTCCCATCCAGCCCCACTTCCAGCCTGGTCCAGCAGACTTGCCTGACTCCCACCTGAAGGGCAGGCACCACTTTAATGTCTGTATCTGTTTTCCCACATGCTGCTGTGCTGGAAATTCTCCTCAAATACAGTTGCTCCTAAATTGGAGTCTCCATGGCAACCTTCACAGAGGTGCACATTGGAGCCAGCTGCCAGGAGAAGACAGTCGTATAATACAAACTGAAAGGATTTCTGCTTTTCACTTTTCCCAACCTGAGATAGATACAGAGAATGTAAATAATAACTTAAGACTCTGGTAGAACTGATTAAAAGTGGATGATACCACAAAGCTACTTAAAATAATTTACAAAGGTGAGAAGTGAGGTTGTATAAACCACCTATATTCATCCATGTCATTGTTTTTAATGATTAAAAGCAGTGACTTGCACCAAGGATATGAAGTTGAGAAAGTAAGATGATGGCAACATCAGCTGTACGTCAGTTTACCGCCAGCTAAATCCAATCTCTGTGTCAATCAGGTAATGTTGGAGGTAGATCAGGACTCTCATGTCTGATGATGCGGTGCAGAAAACACTCAGAATGGAGAGATTTTAAAGAATGACTTTTTGGTTTTCCCAGAGTAACTGCAAAGAAATCAGTCTGAAAGGTCAGAATGGAGACTGGGTTTAGGTACGGAGCTGAGGAATGATTAAATACAGATAAGACTTGGGAGAAACCAGGGGCACCAGCTAACTCACTATCATATTTGGAAGGACATTATTAAGCACACCATTATTTAAAATAAGAAAATTAGCTCTAAGACCCTTTTGGCAGCAGCAGATGTTTAAGTCTCCCGTGAAGCTTCTCTTTCCACATACTACGATGCAAAATAGTATGTCTTTTCTGAACTTAAACCACACATTTCTATTGCAGTTATTGGCTATTTACTTCTCCATGTTGTACTGGGTTTGCGTGGCAAGGTTTTGGTAGTGGTGAGGCTACAGGGGTGGCTTCTGTGAGAAGCTGCTAGAAGCTTCCCCTGTGTCCCATAAAGCCAATGCCAGCCGGCTCCAAGACGGACCAAGGCCAAGGCCGAGCCCATCAGCGATGGTGGTAGCACCTCTGGGATAACATATTTAAGAAGGGGGGAAAAAAACCTGTGCAACTGCATCTGAAGAGTGGAGTGAGAATATGCGAGAGAAACAACTCTGCAGACCCCAAGGTCAGTGAAGAAGGAGGGGGTGGAGGTGCTCCAGGCGCCGGAGCAGAGATTCCCCTGCAGCCCGTGGTGAAGACCATGATGAGGCAGGCTGTCCCCCGGCAGCCCATGGTGGAGCAAATATCCACCTGCAGCCCCATGCAGGAGCAGGTGGGTGCCTGAAGGAGGCTGTGACCCTGTGGGAAGCCCACGCTGGAGCAGGCTCCTGGCAGGACCTGTGGAGCCGTGGAGAGAGGAGCCCACGCTGGACAGGTTTGCCGGCAGGACTTGTGACCCAATGGGGGACCCACGCTGGAGCAGTCTGTTCCTGAAGGACTGCACCCCGTGGAAAGTACCCACGCTGGAGCAGTTCGTGAAGAACTGTTTCCTGTGGGAGGGACCCCACACTGGAGCGGGGGAAGAGTGTGAGGAGGAAGGAATGGCAGAAACAAGGTGTGATGAACTGACCGCAACCCCCATTCCCCGTCCCACTGTGCCATTCGGGGGGAGGAGGTAGAGAAAATTTGGAGTGAAGTTGAGTCTGGGAAGAAGGGAGGGGTGGGGGGAATGTGTTTTTAAGATTTTATTTTATTTCTCATGATCCTACTCTGATTTTGATTGGTAATAAATGAAAGTAAATTCCCCAAGTCGAGTCCGTTTTGCCTGTGACATTAATGGTGAGGGATCTCCCTGTCCTTATCTCAACCCATGAGCCTTTCATTATATTTTCTCTCCCCTGTCCAGCTGAGGAAGGGCAGTGACAGAGCTGCTTTGGTGGGCATCTGGCATCCAGCCAGGGTCAACCCACCACACAGGAATAATTTTGTCAATTCTTTGGCCATGGCTGTGTATCTCCATACTAACAGAAATACCATTCATCTTGATTTCAATGGAGTCACACAAAAACCTAAAACATCTTCCAGGACTTTTCAAGAAAGAATGACAGAGAATGTCTAGGCAATTTTATAATTGATATAAGGACTATTTTTTTTTTTTTCTCTTCAAAAATGACTGATAATGCAAAAGTTTACCTATGTGGTATCTTAGATTTTATATTCTTTGCATTCTACTTAGCTTCATTTACAAAACATGTATATTTATTTTTCACACAGAAACCCTGTCCCCAGAATGATGCTGCTAGACAGCAATGTTTTTTGGGACATTGCACATGCATCCAACATCCATTCTGGTATTTTATCATTTGGAAGATTCAGGTTGCAATGCTAATATATAACAGCTGGATCTCAACAGTCTTCCATGAAGACACATCCGTGATTCCTCTTCATGTCAAGGATAACGAGAAAATAGTTCAAGAAAAACATCTTTAGAAGTGAATCTTCTTGCTTTAGCTCACCCTGTTTCCTCTGTTTATTCTCAGAAGCAATTTCCACATCTTGGTACACATTCATGTCATGCAACAGGTGAAGGCTTAATTTCTTCTGTGCCTTTAAAAAAAAATAAAAGGCAGAAGGCTGGCACTGACTCTGTCTCTGCAGCTGAGCTGAAACACAGAGTTTGGGTAATATCAGCCCCAGCACAACATGGCTAGTTTGGGGTTTACCTGACTGATTAAAACTTACCATGGCTATCCTCGTATCACACCCTTAAAAAAGGTATCTTTTCAGTTTGTCCTGACAGGCTTTCTTTGACTTCATGAGCACCTCTTATGCAGCAATGATATTTTGTAAAAACAATGAAAATGTGTATTTCAGAGTGTATATCATGGAGAGTTACAATCTTTATCTAGAGCCCCACAGGTGTTACCACATTGCTTAATTTAATTTTTGTCAAGTAGAAAGATGTACAAGTGCAATTGTTGGCACTGGGCTTCTTGCTCTTGATAATGCACTACATGAAGTTGAAAAGTAATTCTGAGAGAGAGAATTCAGAGAAAATCAGTAGGCATAAATGCTGGCCTGAAATTGATGAGAAATTCAAACTAAAGCCCATTACCTTATCATCTGCAAATATTCTTTATTTGTAGCAAAACTTCAGAAATATGTAGGCAAGTCAGTAGACCTGACCAAAAATTGGAATTTCTGGCTCACCAGAAATTCTGACATTTCTGTTTACATCTTTTTCAAATTCAGTCAATAAAGGCAGGGAGCAGATATACTGGAAGTAGAGGGCAATGAGGCAAACATGAATCCTGAAAATCTTTGGAAGTAAATCTAACCAATATACAAATAAACTAAAAAAAAACAAACCAACACATTTAGAAATTAAATGTGAACAAAATCAGTGCTTAATAAATTCAAATTTGCATTAAAAAGTATTTAAGCAAGTTGTGCTTAATGCTCTTGAGTAAAAAGTGTTCACCATTAAATCGTTTTGCAAATATAGAAAAAGAGGTTTCCAGAAGAACAAAATTATTTTTGATTGAAACTGAATTTGGTCAATAGCCACAGTCAAAAACAGTAGGAAATTTTGGAATTATTTTTGCTAACATTTTTATTAATAAAATATTTTCAGTTACTACATTTTTTCACTTAGAAATTTATCTAAAGAAAAATGAAAAAAAATATGGATAGAGAAAATAAAATAATTGAAAATGAAGTATTTCACTTTGTTTGCAAAATACATTTCTGGCAAATCCAAGAGGATGATTTTCTCTTTTTTTCCCCCCTATTTTGAAAAGCAAAAAACTAAACAGCTGCATCAAAACCAGTCCTTTTCTGATATCTGTGACGAAACTTTTTCCTACAAGTTTTTCAGTTTAGCAGCTAAGCTGAAAGAATCCTCTATTCTCCTTCTTTCCTTTGGCAGTGTTTTATATGTAAAAGACCAGAGAATAACTGTAGGCACTTCTCCACCTCCTGAATAGCTTTGTGTTGTTGTTCAGGAAGGGATTTCTCATCCAAGCTAGATGTTGACATTTGAGACCCCAAGCAGCAAATCACACAGCCAGCCTGGAAGAGAAAGGTGCCAGGGGTATTTCACAGCAGCACATTGCCCACGGGGCACACGAGCAGCCGCAGAGCCTCGCTCTTGCAGGTGGGACCCATAGGGAACAAACCCCAAGCAGAGGGACAACCTCCAGCACGGCACACAACACTGCCATGCTCTAGCACTTCGGGCCGTCCAAAATTTCACACACGCATTGGGTATTGAAGCCATAGGCAGACTTTTCCCTGCAAATATGTGATGTGTTGGTACTGCAGTGGATGAAGGACAGAGGGAAAGGGAATGGGAGCCCAAGACATGGCAGGCTGAAAGACTTGCACTGGTGATATGAACTGTAACAAATCTGCATGGTGCTTCAGTGATGCCTGTTAAGATCATGAGCTTCTATTACTTTTGTTTACTTTCAAGTCATAATTATTATGCTGCTAGCCTTCACCTGCAATGAATTACAGACTATCCTGCATGCATCAGCTCATCTGACCAGTTCAGGCAGCAGGGAGCATACAGGGAAAGTATCTGCCACAGACAGAGCATCAAGCAGCAAATTTTTTCACCTCTTTATACTCCCGTGTTCATACAATTGAATCACAGCGTAACTAAAATTACATCCAAATGGCAATGTTTAAGCACCCAGCTGGAACAGTGAAAGTAAAATTTACCTGCCTTGTGTTAACTCGGTGAAATCATGGTAAATATCTCATGTTGGGGTAAGGAAACTCAGTGGGAGATCTGTCAAAGTCAGAACTGGATGGAGGGCATCAAGCTGCCATTTTTGCTTCTGGCAGTCTCCCTCACTGAATTTCAGCACAGTAAAAATTTCAAAAACATTAGATCTTTGTGCAGATTTTCCTTCCAAAGGCTACAAGCTTGTACCTTCCTAAGCAGCAATCCTCAAAAAGTCTCAAACGAAGCATCCCTACTGAAAGTGATTTAATTTTATCTAACATGAACCAGGAGCAATTTATCATGCCTTTAGCTCTTAGGTTGCCTCCCCTCTTTCTGACTGTCAGTGTTTAAACCAAACTCAAGATTGATACATAGCAATTTTTCCAATAGCTAGTCCCAGAACTCTGCACACTGGCATCTCTGTTTCCACATTTTTACTTTCAGGATGGATTTCCAATGCTAAAGAAAGTGTAATGAAAGATTGCAATGAACGATTGCAATGAACAATTTCTATTATCCTTACATTAAACCTTCTATTTCTTGTTGCTGCATCTTGCTTGCAGATACTGTTTACCATCTTCCCCTACAACTATCTATGTTTTTTTCAATGTAATTTTTTATATTTAGGTTAATTTGAGCAGTGCCACTTCCCAGCAATTGCAAGTAAAAAAGCAACAGCTTGTATGGTAAGACCCATATTCCATTTCTGAATTGGAACTGATCTTCCTACACTTGCTGGTATAGCCATGGAGGAATGAGTGTGAACAGAAGCTCCAGCAAAGTCCTGAAATATCTTTGGTTTTGCTCTTGATACATATCCTTTCTCCAAATGCCTGTCCTGGGAAGGCTTGAAATTCATTGGAAGCTCTCTGTTCACTTCACCTCGGAACATAGTTTACCATATGTCCAATAAGGAACAGCTACTTTTAGGTAAACCTTTATGGAGGACCTTCAGGGACTGGGGGGGGAAGGTCCATGCTACCTATAAAGGACTTGGCTTCATAGTTTTACATTTATATATTTATCGTTATATTGGGAAATTTCAACGTCAGGGAAAAGTACCTCATAGAAAGGTCAATAAACAGATGAATAAAAAATATGCAAACATATTGAGGGAAAAATCTCCCTTTCAGAAATAAATGAAGCACCTTCTGTTTGTCAGAGAAATATTCTGTAGATCTATTTTACCTAAATTTATCAGAGTTAAACTCAGGTATGAACCACAGAATGTCACAGTGCTCTAAAGATTAAGTACAATGATGCCATTGCTCAAACCAGGAGACCAGCTACAGGCCTGGCTTTCTCCTATGGGTTATCCAGGAGGAACAAGGTGCCAGATGTAAATTATTTACTAGTGTCTGAACTTCTCTTCTTGAGCAGGGACATAATAACCATAATAAAGTACAGATGCATATTAGAGAAACAATGCAAGGTTTTGAACAGGCCTCTTCTAATTATCTGGATAGATTGGTAGCTACTTCTTTTAGTCCAATATATAACATAATGTATTGTAATTACTCTAATTAATGTAATTTAGTTGGTTACTCCCATAGGATGCGGTAAAATTGTGTATTACGTCAGTTTCCTGTATCAATTCCAAAGTCAGTTCCTTCAGGTATGTAGCTGGTAGAGGTATGGCCACCATTTTCATGAAAAAACAGCTTTTATACTTGACAGGTGATGTTGGTGTTCTCCTAGTTTCTTCAATCATTTCCTGAAGAAAAATGGCCCCATTATATCCTTAGTGCAGTCTTGAATGTATTACGCTACTGAGGAACAGTAAGCTGAATTGTGTTCTTTCTGAGTTGCTGTTTGAGTTTGCTTTTACATACTGGAAGAATCGCAGTGTGTTTTGGATGCTGGCCAAAAAGAACTTAAATAGCACGACATCTGCAATTTGATGGTTACTAGCATTCGCCATGCTTTATGGTTAGAGCAGCATTAGTATCCAGTGATTGATGCAAAGTGATTGATTTCCATTGTCATTCAGCATTAAGGAGTTATTGACATCACATATAGATGTACATACACATGCATGCAAAGAAATCCCTTACCCAAGAGATACCAGCACAAGTGCAAAAA